>NC_081408.1:600840172-601561422 GCF_030272615.1 Cryptomeria japonica | reverse complement strand
TAAAAATTATTTTATTCATTGTTAATTCACCCTACATTTATTTCATAATTATGAATAAATATTGATTAGGGTCAGTGCAAGAAGCTGAGTCCACTTTTTGGCCAAAAAGTGGAAGTGTTTTCCCCGATTTTCAGATTTTGTCTCATTTGAGCTTAAATTTTGAAACACTTAGAGATTGACTCTAAAAAAAGTTAGTAATATAAAAGATAGCCCTCTGAGTGTACTTTTCAAATATATAATTTATTTTAATGCCCACATAATAAAAAATATCTTTTTGAATGGAGTTCTAAAAACTATGTTTTAAAAATGTTTGTTTCAGGACCATACCATGCATGTGTACGACCCACACTTTTTGACACAATTAAAATTATTTTCTCAAACCGTTTTGGGAAATGGTTTGTAACACACTGAAGATTGATGAACATATTTTTCTGTATTTTTTTTCTCTGATATTTTTTTTTAATTAATTTTTTAATTGTTGTAATTATCTTTTTAAAAATTTGATGTGTACGACCCACATAATTTGACGTAAACTTAAAAAAAACTTATTTTTTATTTTTTTAAATAGAAATAATTTTGTGTAGATTGATGACATAATTTTTTTTTTCAAAATTCATTAAAATAACAAATTTATTAAATTAACAAAATTAGTTAATATTTCAAGTTTCTGGACCTGATTTATTATAAATTAAATGAAAAATAGTTAAAATAATCAATATTGAAATAAATTTACATATTTAGAATCTAAACAGTATAATTTGATATGGGTTTTAATTTCGTATAAAAATTCTCTAGTTAGATGCACGCAAACTATTTCAGAAGTTCATATTTGTGCTTTCATTCATGGAGATTTGAATTTGCAGGTCCATGTCTCAGGTGTAGCCATCCCAGGCCTAATTCCATAGAACGATGCCCTGTTTTATAAACAAGGGCCCATTCCATTTTTTTGATCGTTGGATTTACTAACGGGCCCCCGTTTCTAAAACGGGCGCCCATTCCTAAATAGCCGTTACTGTAAAAAAAAGATAGAGTGCATCAATTTACCACACTATCATTGAAATCCGTACTGACAAACATTTTTGACATCATTTGGCAGTACTTTTAAATATTTTTTACACAAATTTATGAAGAACTTAGTAAAAAGATATTGTTTTTTGAAGAGGAGTTTGTAAAGATGGGTTCTAAGCAACGTCAAAAGAAACAAAAGAGGACAATGACAGTGGACGAAATTCAAGCACAAAGAGAGGAGGCAAAACGCCAAAGAGATCAAAGATCACAACAACGACAATTGAATAACACTTCTGAAGCATCTAGTTCAGTGCCCGTTGTAGATGAGACCATTGAAGAGATCATGATGGACGCAAGAAATGTAGAACCAAACACGGGTATGACTGTTGATGCTAATGTTCATGTGGATGCAAACCCTAATATATTTTTAAATCCCCAAGACTATGATGCCAATCAAATTGCTGATTTAAATGAAGCTGGATATAAATTTCATATACCAATACGAAAAGAAATAAAAATTGAAAATATTACACCACCCTCTCTGAAAGATAATGAATGTAATTTGTTTACTATTGATAGCAATGTGCTAGATAATCTTAATGGGTTAGTTTCTTGGAGACAAATCAGAACACATGCGAACAGATTATATAAACAATTTTTCTATAATAAAAAGTTAGGATTCCAATGTCAATTAATGCTACAATTAATAAAAAAGTTAAAAATGCATAAAGTCATGAAAAAAATAGGTATTTATGCAAAACCAAAAAGAAAAGATGAATCATATAAGCAAGTTGTATCTATTGTTGCCAGTGCCATCGATTCTATCGGAAAACAAGTCGATCTAAAGATAAGAATGCAGCACGTAGAGTTATAACAACTGCTATAGTTGACAAAACAATTGTTAGTAAAAGAATGTTAAGTGATATAAGTGGCTATTTGAACTTACATCGTAGAACCTTGTCAAGAGCGGCCAAAAGAAGAGACACAATTGAAATTGATCCACTAAACAATTAATTGCAAAATACTGGCATGATAACACTAGAGTTTCATCAAATGCTAGAGATGTTTAAAGTTAAAGGTGGGATCAAAAATTTGTGATCCTCATCCAAAACATCTTCTTGACATGACTCAAACTGAATTCTTTAAAAAAATTAGTGATGAATCTGTGTTAATGAATTTACGAATTAGTCAAAGATCATTTGAAAAATGCAAACCCTGGTATGTTAAAGTCAATCAACAAAGAAAATCTTGTTGTTGTAAAACTCATGTTCAGTTTCGTTACTATTATGATCTTTTTCGATATATATGTTGTATGTTGCATGGTAATGATCTTGTGCAGGATTATGGTGTTTATGTTCCACCTGAAACTATAAAAGATTTTATTGGAAGTTTATTTTGTAAACCACCTAATGAACAGTTATTTCTTTCTAGTTCATGCATTTATGGCCTTTGCAATTTATGTGGGAACTATTCTTTGATAGGTGAATGTTTGCATGAACATGTTTCATCTGAGTTTGGACAAAAAATGGTTGATGTTAGGAGATTTAAAAATATAGAATACCCTTTAAAGGATGGAAAGATGGGGAAACGTTTAGAATTGATTACAGAACATAATAGTGTGAATGCATTTATCAATGAGTTTAAAAGTCATATTGTTCCAAAATATGTGAAACATTCCCAACATGCCTGATGGCTTGATGGACAGTTTCGCATATGCAAGAACACATTTCTAATTGGAACAATAGTATCAGTTGTGGATTTTGCGGAAAATTATACTCAAAAACCACAAGAGAAAACTCAATCACAATACTACAACTCAGTGCAAGTGGCCATATTTGTGCACATTATATATAGACATGACCATGACAGTACAAAAGATAACATAAAATTTTTCAGGGAGTATCATTTCTATGTTAGTGATAATCGATTACACTCATTAGAGTTTGTTCAACATTGCTTCGAAGTATTTCATGATAATCTTAAGGAAAGAGAAATTGACATGAAACAACATATGAGATGGTCAGATAACTACACTGGACAATTCAAAAATGCAAGAATGTTTTATTGGCTAAGCAAAGTTCACAAGATAACCAATGTCCAACATTTATGGAGTTTTTTTGAAGCAGGACATGGTAAGGGGGAACACGATGGAGCTGGTGCCTGTGTAAAAAGAGCTCTTGCTAGAGAACAATTGAAATTCGAGGATGCAGTGAAATTCAAAGATGCTCGTGCAGTTGTAGATTGGTGCAATTCAAAGTTGTCAAAAGGATCAACTAAGAACTTTGCAATTTGACATTTCTTCTTGTTGGTAGAGAAAGATAGTATTCCTATTCGACATGATTGTAATACCATCATTGGATCAGCTAAATGGCATTCATTTAAGAGTTCTAATTCAAACACATGGACTATATTCACAAGGCATCTTGCTTGCTTTTGTCAGTTTTATGTTTCCGGAGATTGGGAATTTTGTGAGAATAAAGAATGGGTTGAAGAATGGCAACAAAGATCATTGACACCCATAGATGCAAATGATCGGCATGAAAGAACTGATGAAGATAGGGATCAGATGTTTGCATCAAATGACTATGATCGCATTTCAGATCTTATACAACAAGGTGAAATTGTTTTTGAAATTTATTTTGATTTATTAAATATTACATATATATGAAATCTTACAGTGTATATTTTTGTTTTTATTTCTCATTAAATATTAAAATAAAATTGTTTTGTGCACATGACATGTCTATGTTGTTGTTGCCCCAGAGGACAATGAAGAGGGGACAAAGTATTAGTTGGCTCGATGTGTAAAGCCAAAACATAAGCTAACCACTCCTCGAGTAGATGATGATGGTTATGACTATCCAATAGGATCTGTGGTTGTTGTTGGCACTTGCCTACGCAAATATCTAACAAGAAAGAATGGATTGCCCGCATTTGAAGATTATGAATTAGAGAAGAACATTATACATTATTCGCATTTGCTAATGGAAACTAGTATAAAATTAGATAGATATCGTGGCAGGCCTGCTAACAAACAATTATGGACTCTCTATGGAAGAGCACGAGACAATTATAGATGCTTTGCAAAAGAGAGAGGATGCAGATGGTATAACAGAATGAATATCAAGTAATTTATAATTTGAAACCTTAATCCACCTCCCTTTTAAAAGTCATGATGCATATTTTATATTGCATTTCAAATCATACATCATAATTATAAAATTTAATTAAGTAATTTTGTTTCAGGTCTACCACAAGTAGAAGGCATCAATGAAAACCAAGCTATTTGTGCATACTTTATGTTTCATTTTGAATAATTACAAGTAAGTTAAAGTTTTGTACCCTTAAGGCAAATCCCTTTGAAGAGTCCTGATGTGTGCTTTATGTTGTATTTTAAATTCAATGCATCATCATTATAAAAACTAATCATATGTATTTTTTTCCATGTCTCTCGGAGTAGACTTGACCTCAATGACTACTATTGTTTGTGCATACTTTATGTTGTATTTTGAGAGATATAAATCCTTATTATTATAATTTAAATGGTTTGTTTATTTTATTTTAGATAGGTCTTCTTGATTACACTCTATGTAATATACATAAATGAGAGACTATTGGTCAAATTTATGAATGAGATAATTATGTTTTAATCAAGTTCTATTCAATATATTTGTTTTGATACTTTTCTCTTATCATCATTATTATTGTAATGGTAATTATATATTTGATTATATATTTTGCTTATCTATGATGATTAATACTTTTTAATTTAGAATATGTTATAATTATAAGATATGTTTTGATACCTTGGTCTTATCATCATTGTTAGTTCATGATGTAGACCTTTAGTTTATCTAATCACAAGTTATTTAAATAAAATTCCAAAACTAAAATTTTAAGTCCACATAATCCATATAAAGTTATTTAAGCACAACTTCCATAAATAAAATTTCAAGTCCACATAATCCATATATATATCTGGATGGTAACATGATGAACTCCACATAATATCTAATGTGCACAAAATATATAGTATGCACAAAATATATATTATGTAATCCTGGTATGCAACTATCCATATATATAAAGTATGTGCATGTCCAAGACAATATATACAATGTTAAAAAATAAATACACGTGTAAACAAATGTGTAAAGTCCATAAAAAAGTACATGTACATCATATCAGAGCCAAATAAATAGTAAAATCTAAGTGCTATCATCAATAACATCTTGTGGTCTCTTCTCTCCGAGACGTGGACTAGATCCACTCGTCTCATGTTGTACAAGGAAAAAATAATATTAAAATACTTGAAATTAACTATTAAAAGAATCATTTATCAAATATACAAGATAAGAAACATGATATAACGAACATGAGCACATACGCATGTTTATTTTTTTATTAAATAAAAATGAACATTTATAATTTGATTTTAAAATAATCATATACTAAAATATCATACATAAGGTTGCTCATCAGATCCTCTAGCAGTATCTTGTGCAGTATCAACACCAAATGTAGTGCTAGCTAAGTCTTGTAGAAGGTCAAATTCAAAGTGTCCAATTAAATCTTAATTAAGTGTCAAAATAAGATCAAATTTTGTATATTAATACCTCAAAGGATATTGATGTGCGTTCAAATTGGCTCTGATAAAAATTATGAGGATAACCTATCCTGATAGTAGTGTCCACCTGCAAACATGCATTTAATGAAATCATATTTATTGAACATATATATGTGTATTAAATAATTTCAAGTTAAGTTACAATGTTGTAAGAGTTCATATTTAATTTATGAATTCTAAGATACATACCATAGATGGTGTCACGTTAGTCACACCCTCTTCTCGATGTGATGTAGAGGGTCCTTCATGACCTGAATCCTAGAGAAAGAAGCATTCAATGTATCAACATGAAAATTTATATAGTATACGATTATAAAATATTAACTTAAAAAGTTAGTACAATGTCTAGATAGAAATTGATACTATACCCCATAAGGTGTGCCGAGTTGTGTTCCAGTAGATGCAATACTGACTCTAATATTAGGTGCAGTCCTTATCTACATAAACCAAATTTATTTAATTTGAAGTATTAGATTGTATAAAAAAAAGACATGCACTTAATTTATACCTATATTTAATTAAGTATTTAAAGATTGACATGTACATGTATATATATCTATACCTGGTCAAGATGATCATCAAAGAAAAGAAAATCCATATATGATGTCATCATACTATCATCTATTGCATCATGCTCAACTGGAATTGAAGCAGATCCTGGATCAGCAGTAGGACCTACACACGTCTCATGACAACTCGAACACATATGTGGCATCCATCAAGGAGCGGATGCCATGCGAGTAGCTTGCTCACTCAGGTTACCTGTGAGGGAAGTCAAAGTATCTAATGTCGAAATGAATGATGTATTCTGCACATCTGCAGGAATCAATGGAGCAACAAGTGGAACTATGGGTGGATCTGGTAGGGGATTATTACTTCGTGCCCCTAATCTATGTTGTGGCATTCCACAACCAACACCCTAGAATGACTTAATATCAAAATAATTTGGTTTTTGGTGCATTACAAACTCACAGTATAATTTTTTCAAAAAATAAAAAGGGACCTCATAATTACGATGTGGTGGATAATCAAAAACCATCCACCATCTATCCCAAAAGTGTCTAGCCATTTCTAGATGCACACACCACCTAATTGAAATTCTTTTTTGGTTAGGTTGCATTGGTTCTCTTGTTTTTGGGTTAGTAAAATATGGACATAAATGAGCTTTGGTTATTTTGAGATCAATGATTTGCCTATAAGTTGAACCATTGGCATAAAATCATGCAACTCTTGTCATCGTCTTTGAAATTGATCTAATTGAGAATCAACAGATCTAACTGACTCGACAATAGTTTGCATTGATTTTGCAAACTCTAGAAGATGGGGTGGTGTGATTGGCTCATTTTGGATAGCAGTAATATTTTGTTCAATCACTTGTAGGTTTTCATTAATTCGTTCTCTTAAACGAATTTCATCCAATCTAGGGGGTGGAGGTGGATGTGGAGGAGGAGGAGGAGGAAGAGGGAGTTGCGGTGGGGGATTTTCACCTAATAATTCATCTATGTCAAAGACATCCATGATAACAAAGAGCTCCTGCATATATAAAGATATACATGAATTATATACAACTCTATGTCAAAGAAGAATGTATTTTAGTTTTTAAAAAAACATTTACAAATAGTAACATTTATATGTTATTGAATGAGATACACATGAAATATAATATAATATTGAACTTAAAAAAATATACATGTAAATACTTGTAATCACATAAATCTGTCCATTTTAATTAAATGAATATTTGCTATTTATTTGATTAAAAATCCACTAGCCATCAGTTAATTAAATTAACATTTAATTAATTCATCTTCAAACATTCTCCTATTAATTAAATAAATTATTCAATTTATTTTAATTAATTCATTAAACCAAATTCACAATTAATTAAATAAATAAATCATATTTATTTCATTTAATCCCCTATTCCTCTTTTAAATAAATTAAATAAAATATTTATTTAAATCATTTACCACCCCCCCCCCCCTTGACTTGCATTTTCCTACAAATGCAACTTGCAACTATTTATTGAAATAAATGAATTTTATTTTAATTAAAATCCTATTTTCCCTCACCCACCCAGCCCACTTGCAAATCTAATCCCCTTCTAGATTCTTCTAAACACTTCCTGATTAGCCTAATCCATCCCCTAATTATTGTCACATTCCTAAGCAACTTGGAGTCACTTCTCAAAGACTTCAAAGTCTTTGAAAAACATTTAATGCTTTGTGTGTTCAACAATTTAACCTCTAAAGTCTTCCAAAACCACTAATGGCTCTTACATGACCATTTATGGTTATTTCAACCTGCACTCATGTGTCTCCTCAATCATTTATTGCTTTGACCATGGTTATCCCTTTTGCCTTTGCACAAGAGTTTATCCATTGGATAAAAGCTTTATTCTTTGAATAAAGAATTTATTCACTCAACCCAACCTTGACCCTAACCCCCAAGTTAACTCCCAGGTCATGTCAAGCATTTAATTCTTATTCCCTCTCCTCTCAACCTATCTCACATTGACACTTGTCATCCTGGGATTGGGTGCTTTGGCAATGTTGGAGGATGATTGGAGGGAATTGATTTTAGCATAGTATGCAAAAGACAAGTGGGCTACTGGTACCATTGATGGCACTATCCAGGATGATAGGTATACAGTGGAAAATGATTTGATCATTTATAAGGAGAGAATTTATTTAGTGCCAATTTTTGCTATGAAGCAAAAGATTTTGAGAGCCTTTCATGACTCACCATTAGCAGGTCCTCCAAGTTTCTTCAAAACTTATAGGCAGGTGAGAGAGTGTTTTACTTGGAAAGGGCTCAAGACAGAAGTCTTGCAGTATGTGAGGGAGTGCCTAGTGTGCCAGTAGAATAAGCATGAGCACTCTTTCCCTAGTTGTTTATTGCAACCCCTACCCATTCCTGAGAGGAAGTGGGACAGTGTGTCAATGGATTTCATTGCGGGACTACCTAAAGTCCAAGGTAGGGATTGCATATATGTGGTAGTGGATCGGTTGACGAAGTTTGCTCATTTTTTCTCTATTTCATCCACGTATACAACAATGCAGACAGTAGAATTGTTTTTTAGAGAGGTATTTAGGTTGCACGGATTGCCACAGAGTATTGTGAGTAACTAGGATGGCATGTTTATGAGTAATTTTTGGTAGGAGATCTTCAGGTTGTGTGGGATAGATCTCACTCTGAGCACCAGTTATCACCTGCAAATAGATAATCAGACAGAGATTGTGAATAATTGGGTGGAAGGATACCTCCACAATTATATCGCAGGGCAACAAAAGGCATGGGTTAAGTGGTTGTGCTTAGGAGAGTATTGTTACAATACCACTTATCACATGTCCATTTAGATGTCACCTTTCATGACCCTCTATGGATATGAGCCTTCGAGCTTCTTGGATTTTCTTTTTGGGGACACCCAAGTACCGAAGGCTAAGGATCTCTTACGGGAGAGTCAGGATATCATGAGATCACAGAAGGAAAATATTCAGAAAGCTCAAAATCAACAAAAACAATATGCATATCAACATAGAATAGAGAGATCTTTTTAGGTGGGTGACATGGTTTACCTCATGTTGCAGCCCTATTGTCAGTCCACTCTTAAAAGGAGTGGTGTAGAAAAGTTGAAGCCATGTTGTTACGACCCATTCAGAGTTAACAAGAGGGTTGGAGAAGTGGCTTATGAGCTTGAGTTGCCAACCGACAATAAGGTACATAATGTTTTTCATGTATCGTGCCTCCAAAAGGCGTTGGGTCATAATATAGTATCTTTAGCAGAGTTACCTCCTCTTGATGATGAGAGGAAACTCATTTTGGTTCCTGAGGCAATTTTGGAGACTAGAGAGCACACCTTATGGAGACGGGTCATTAGGGAATATTTGGTCAAGTGGAGGAACTTGCTGGTAGAGGATGTTGCTTGGGAGAATGAGCAGATCTTATAGCATCCAGAGATGAGATTGCTTGAGGATGAGCAATTTTAAGGGGGGCAGACTGTAATGTCTCCTTTTTAGCAGTTTTCTGGTGATTTGTTGTTAGCCCTATTTGTCAGGGTCTTGAGGGCTAACCAGGACTTTGCAGGGATCTGTGATGGATTTGGCCAGTGCAAATTCAGTTTTGGGCAAAACGGAGTTGATTTGATAGGATTTCGAAAAACTTACTATTTATAGTAAGTTAGTTTGGGCACAATATCAGGTAAATTTTGGTGTGATTTTGGTCAACTTCATTTTTTGTGCATTTATTCATTCGCCTGAATTGCATTTTTTATGAAGGAATTAATTATTCAGACAAAAATAAAAAATTTCTAAAGTTAAATTTAATTATTTAACTTAAGAGGTTATTTAATGTTGAAGCTAATGTTAAAAAAGAAATATTAAATGTACCCCTTCTTTTGGAGACATAAGAGGATAATAATGTTTTATTCTACCATTCATTTATCCCACATTTGTAGTGCTTTGGGATGTGTACAAAGCCTCTTCCCGGAATGCTTGAATAGACAAAAAAAAAACTCTCTTCGACAAGCAGCCTTCATGTTTAACATGTATGCGGGTCAACTTCATCAATATTCCTATTGGACTATTGTGGAGACTTCAAATGATTCTCCCCAATGATCTCAAGTCCCTTTGATGAGGTTATATTCCACTCAAACTTTGAACCATCGATGTGATTCTAGAAAACTCACTTTGAAATCCACAAGTCTCCTCGATGGAGATCCATGCTTCACTCTACCTTGAATAATCAGTGAGACATATAAAATGTCTTATCGGCATACCTCGACACCTCACCTATTGAATGAAATTCCTGAATTCAGTGTGACATTCGACCAATCTCTTCAAATCACTAATGTCTCTCTGATGAGTTTACACAAGACTCCCACGTGCACACTTTTTTGAGTGATCAGTGAGACATAGGATATGTCTCATCAATATACCACTGACCTTCTTGATTTTTTATCATGGTGGCTCCATGTGCCACCTCATCTACCATGTTGTCAGTCCTTGTTGACACTCTACCTACATTGGGTCATCCACATCATCGAACACATCACCTTGTCTGATCAGTGAGACATACTCATGTCACCTTGATGCCCACTTCATGCACTGACCTCTCTTCATGATCAATATGACTTGGCCATATTAGTAAGACCCGTATTGGCTCACTCCAATGGCATAGTATCTCCTTGACAAGCTTCTTTCAACTCTTTACATCAATGTGACATTGTCATATCAGTAAGATAAAGATTGACTTTCACCAAAAAGCTATGTCTCATCGATACAACTTGCATTGATCAAGCTCCAAGTCGAGAAGCAAAAAAATGTGAGTCATTGCTTAAATGAACAATACACACCAATCTATAAAAGGACTAAAAAATGCCACCACACTACCAATGTGGGATAAATGATAAAAAAAATAAGTGCACAGTCTGATCTACCAACCTAAATGCATTCATCTTCTTTGTTCTTGTTCAAACAATTGCTTCTCGATGCCTTGTTCAACCTGTGCTCAGTTTGTCCAACCAACTTAAAAGCAATCAACCCTTTGTGTCTACTTAATTAGTTGCTTCATTGTTTGACTCTCTTCTTTGCATTGTCTCTATCAAGTTTCTTCATCTTGACATGCATGATCTTGTCATCCATGCACCATGTTCACATTCATGTGCAAGATCCATTGTGTTGACATCAATGACAATCCAATACCAAAAAAGTTGTTTTGGTCACTACAAAAGAGAAGGTTGCTACAGAAGAAAAAAAACCTAAACAAACACCTAAGACACTAGCAAAGTATGTGCACAAGAACATTTCAAAAGAATAGATCATTGGAGACAACAATAAAGGAGTTCAAACAAGAAGACTCGTGGAATCCAATAAACAAGCAAGCTATTGTTTCTCTTCTCTGGTGGAACCAAAAACCTATGTGGATGTAAGAAAGGATGGAAGTTGGATAAAAGAAATGGAAGAGGAGTTGAATCAAATAGAGAAGAGTCAGATATGGGAATTGGTACCTAGACCGGTGGATAAGAATTTGATAGGAACTAAGTTGGTGTTTTGGAACAAGTTAAATGTGACAATGGAGTAAATGGGTCTTTGAATAAAATATTCGGACTTGTTCAAACATCCAACAATGAAGTACCTACAATAAAAAATACATGCAAACCAATATCTAAACTAAAACACCCATGCATGCTGCAAAAACCTACTCCATTGCACTCATATCAACAAAGATCTTGTGTTCAAGAATGATTCTCTCAGAAGCACACGCACAAGAGGCTACGGTGAATGAAGATTTGAGATGAATGCAAATGTATCAAAACAAGAGAAACAAAAAGTATGAGAAAACAAGAATGTGAGAATGCATAAATAAACTAAATTGCTAGATGATTGAAATAAGAGGGTGGGTTGGATTTAAATAGTTTTCCTTGGGGTGAATCTAGACATTATGATATATGTGGGATAAAAGAGATGTAGAAATGAAGAGTGTTAATCTCGTGTGCATTAGATGAGTGAAATGAATTGAGATGAGAGATGATAAATAAAGGGTGTAGTGGATGTGTCAGAGATTTAGAAAAATGGATTAATAGAATATATTAATGAATTAATTGAAGAATAATGAAATAATGAATATTAATGAATGAGCATTATAAGATAATAAAGATGAATAATGGAGAATATTTAATGTGATGAAGAATGCAAGAACAAGAAGCAAATATTATGAATATTATAATGGAAAATTGAATAATGGATCCACTTGATGATGTAGGAAAAGCTAAGTTTAATTAAGAGGACATTTTAATGGAATTTTTTGTGTCTGCAAAATGAAGATAGAAAAGTCAAAAGGAACAAGGAAAGATTGGTATGTAAGGGTTATTTACAAGTTGAAGGTATAGACTTTGAGGAGGCATTTGCTCCAGTGGAAGGAATGGAGGCTATAAGGGTGTTTCTTGCATTTACTGCAAAGTGAACTTACAATAATGGTTCACACTTTTTGGCCAACTTTGACACTCAGATAAACGTTTTGAAAAAAACCGTCAGTTTTCGACACCTATAACTTTTAAATCGTTAAGAATTTAAAGATGATGTAAACTAGTGATTTGTAACATCTTGTCTATAGATACTAAATATATTTTTTTCAATTTTTTTTGAAGAAAATTGTATTGATTTTTCCATCTCCCTCAAAAAGTAGTTTTTTACAGCAAACAACATTTTTTAAGAGTAATGTCCATCCTGAAATGCATAACTTTTTCTCTATAAATGATAAAAACTCAATTCTTTCAAATTTGTGTTTGTAACATCAATACCTATTGCATGCAATTGGTTTGATAGTGATATGTTGAATATTTTTTATTTTATTAAGTTTTGAAGTCTGACTAATTATCATTTAGACATAGGTGTACGTTTGAACACAACTTGTTCTATATATATCATAATTCTATTTTTTTGTTAGAAAAAGGCGTCAATATCTAGTGCATAGATATTATTTAGATTTTTTTGAATTATTTTAATATTTTTTCAATGTGTTGAACAAAAAAGTTCATGCTCGATAAAAAACCTATATTTGGTAAAATTTAAAAAACAAGATCATAATAAACTCACAATGTAATAAATTATAGTCGTTGGAAATCTTGCTTTGAGGATTGTCTTCCTACATTTTGGGTTTTCAATATTCTCTCATTTGAGCCTTGAACCAAAGGTTTGAAGGCAAAAATTTCTTAGGCAAAAATTTCTTAGAAGTCTGAGGAGTTTGGGGGAGAGATGCCTAGGGAGGGAGGGAGTTCGAACATGCCTTCAAGCGAAGTGGATTCGATCAAACCCTACATAGTTCATTTGAACCCGTGTTCAAACGAACTTGGACGACACAAAAATTCATATAACGGACATGTTTGTTCGAACCCATCCATTTTGAATGACAAACATTCGAATTTACCTCAGCCAATGTAAACAATATGTTTTTTAACAATTAACAATCTCATATAAATAAAGATGTTTTATTTCATTGTTTCAAACACAAATTATCAAAGTAAATCACTTTTTTTTTAACAATTAACAATCTCATATAAATAAAGATATTTTATTTCATTGTTTCAAACACAAATTATCAAAGTAATTCACATATTTTATTGAAAGAAGACATTTGAAGGTTATTTTAAGGGAAATAATTTTTAAGATGTTTGAAGATATTTAAAGGTTGTGAAGGTCATTTTAAGGACATGGGGAACAAGAGGACAAGGCGAAATAAAACTTCAAGGAAGTATTCAGCTGACACAAAACAAAGATATCGAGAGCTAAGAATGCAAAGATATTATGCACGTAAGTACATCTTTACTTAATTTCTATTTAATTATACATGTATTGCATACCTAAAATTGTGCTAATTGATTAGTTAAATTTTTTTTTATGTAATAATTTTATAGATTAATTATTTTTAAATATTTTAATTTAATTAAATTAATTTTTAAAATAATTTAATCTAAATATTTTAAATTATTTTAATTTAATTAAATTAATTTTTAAAATAATTTTATCTTAATTATTTCTAAATTATGTTATTTTCATTAAATATTTTTAAGTTTGTTTGTGCTTTTTAAAATTATGAGACAATTTGAAAAAATGCATTTAAAATAATCAAATTTGAAAAATTTAGCCTATCATGCTCTACTTAAATATTTTTATAACTCCTATTTCTCTCTACTTAGTCTTTTTAGAATTTCTCCCTCTTCTTTCTTTTACTAGAACCCCCCTCTCTCTCTCTCTCTCGTTATATATATATATATATATATATATATATATATATATATATATATATATATATATATATATATATATATATATATATATATATATATATATATATATATATATATATATATATATATATATATATATATATACGGTCCTAAGGGGTCACACATGGTGTTAGGACACCATATGACCCCTTAAGATAACATATGAACCATTAGGACATCATATGGTCATAATGGTTCGTATGCTGTCATAAGGGCTCATGTGGTGTTGATAGGGGTCATATGAGGTCCTAAGGGGTCACACATGGTGTTAGGACACCATATGACCCCTTAGGACAACATATGAACCATTAAGACCATATGATTTACTAATGGTTCATATGTTTTCCTAAGGGGTCACATGGTGTCGTTATGGGTCATATGGGGCCATATGTTGTCCCAAGGGGTCATGTGGTGTTGTTATGGGTCATATGGGGTCATATGTTGTCCTAAGGGGTCATGTGGTGTCATTAGGGGTCATATGGGGTCCTAAAGAGTCACACATGGTGTTAGGACACCATATGACCCCTTAGGACATCATGTGATCCTAATGGTTCATATGTTGTCCTAAGGGGTCATGCGGTGTCATTAGGGGTCATATGGGATCCTAAGGGGTCACATATGGTGTTAGGACACCATATGACCCCTTAGGACAACATATGAATTATTAGGACATCATGTGGTCCTAATGGTTCATATGTTGTCCTAAGGGGTCATGTGGTGTCGTTAGGGGTAATATGGGGTCCTAAGGGGTCACACATCTTGTTAGGACACCATATGATCCCTTAGGACAACATATGAACCATTAGGGCATCATATGGTCCTAATGGTTCATATGTTGTCCTAAGGGGTCATGTGGTGTTCTTAGGGATCATATGGGGTCCTAAGGGGTCACGCATGGTGTTAGGACACCATATGACCCCTTAGAACAACATATGAACCATTAGGACATCATATGGTCCTAATGGTTCATTTGTTGTCCTAATAGGTCACGTGGAGTCATTATGGGTCATATGTGGTCCTAAGGGGTCACACATGGTGTTAGGACACCATATGACCCCTTACGACAACATATTAACCATTAGGACATCATATGGTCCTAATGGTTCATATATTGTCTTAAGGGTTCAGGTGGCGTCGTTAGGGGTCATAACTCATATGGGGTCCTAAGAGGTCACACATGGTGTTAGAACACCATATGAGCCCTTAGGACAACATATGAACCATTATGACATCATTGGTCCTAATAATTTATATGTTGTCCTAAGGGGTCACACATGGTGTTAGTACACCATGTGACCCCTTACAATAACACATGAACCATTAGGACATCATATAGTCCTAATGGTTCATATGTTGTCCTAAGGGGTCATATGGTGTCGTTATGGGTCATATGTGGTCCTAAGGGGTCACACATGGTGTTAGGACACCATATGACCCTTTACAACATATGAACCATTAGGACATCATATGGTCCTAATGGTTCATATGTTGTGCTAAGGGGTCATGTGGTGTCGCTAGGTGTCATATGGGGTCCTAAGGGGTTAACATGGTGTTAGAACACCATATGACCCCTTAGGACAACATATGAACCATTAGGACATCATATGGTCTTAATGGTCCATATGTTCTCCTGAGGGGTAATTTGGTGTCATTAGGGGTCATATGGGGTCCTAAGGGGTCACACATGGTGTTAAAACACTTTAAGACCCCTTACGATAACATATGGTCCTAATTGTTCATATGTTATCCTAAGGGGTCATTTGGTGTCATTAAGGGTCCTAAGGGGTCACACATGGTGTTAGAACATCATATGACCCCATACGACAACATATGGCCCTAATGGTTCATATGTTGTCCTAAGGGGTCATTTGGTATCGTTAGGGGTCCTAAGGCATCACACATAGTGTTAGAACACCATATGACCTCTTACGACACCATATGTCCTATGGTGTCCTAAAGGGTCATATGGTGTCCTAAGGGGTCATGTTGTGTATTGGGATGTTAAAATGGGTCATATAGGTTTTAATTTAAATTGAGTTTAAGTTGATTTAAGTGGACATAGTTTAAAATATTCTATTGTTTTGTAATGTAAGCTAAGTTTTCCTAAAAAATTCTATTGTTTTTTTCCTAAAAAAAATTTGTTTTCTAAGTTTTCCTAAAAAAATTCTAACGTTTTTCTAAAATATTCAAAATAAATATTAAATATACAATTATTTATCTGAAAAAAAACTCTTTTTTTTCGTTATTTAAAAAAAATAAATTAAACAATAAATTAAAACAAACAAACAAACTTAATTAAACAAGAAAAGGGTAATTTTGTGCACTTGAAACAATGTAGGTCGAATGACGAGTGTTGAGGAGCACTAACGAGTGCTGAGGGGAGTCTCTTATGAAAAAAACACAGGGGGTTCACTCTAACCGCCCTAGTGGAGCCCAAATTGATAGTTGAGAATGGCATCTCAACTATCATTTTGGCCTTATATATCGATAATTAAAAAAAATGTTATCATAGGGGTTCGCTCAAGGGGGGGTTCAAGCGAACCCCTTAAAATATAATATTTTATTGGGTTCACTTGAACCCAATTTTGAATTGGGGTTCGCTTGAACCCTAACCCATAGGATGGTTCGATCAAACTACCAGGGGGAGTTCGATCGAACCCCCTAATGCGTACAAACCCCCCTAAAAAAAATCCCCACCTCCATGATTTTCCTTCGCAAGTAAAAGTGGGAACCACTATTGTGAATCCACCCCGCACATAAGAACTTTAAGGTATATCAAATGGATGTCAAATCTACATTCTTGAATGGAGAAGTTAAATAAGAAGTATACATTAAACAATTGGATGGGTTCAAGTTGTTAGAAGATCTAGATATGGTTTGTAGACTCAAGAAGGCACTTTTTGGACTCAAGCAAGCTCCTAGAGCTTGGTATGCAAGGCTAGATAGGCATGTGTTATAGTAGAATTTCAGGAAAGGTCCTACAAATAACAATTTTTATATTAGAGCTGAAGGTGATAAATTGTTGATTATTGTTGTGTATGTTGATGATATCATATTTGGAGGAGATGATGATTTATGTAAGAATTTCATAGAAGAAATACAAGAGTTTGAGATGTCTATGATAGGTGAGCTATTAGTTTTTATTGATCTTTAAGTTATACAATTAGAAAATGTATTTTCATTTCTCAAACTAGGTATATCAAAAAGATGCTGAAGAAATTTGGGATGGAGAATTCTAAACTAGCCGCAACCCTTGTGACTACTGGTTGTAAATTAAACAAGGATGATGAGTCTCTAGATGTTGATCAGAAACATTATAGATCTATGATTGGAGGAATATTGTATTTGACCGCTTCAAGACTGGATATCAAGTCCGATGTCTATCTGATTTCTAGATATCAAGATAATCCTAGCAATCTCATGATCAAGTAGTAAAAAGCATATTCAAATATTTGAAAGGGACACTAGATTATGGTTTATGGCATAATAAGAATGATGGTTTCACTTTAAAAGAATATACAAATGTTGATTAGGTGAGATATGTTGATCACAAAAGAAGTACAAATGGTGGTGCATTTTCTTGGGAGATAGATTGGTCTCTTAGTTGGGTAAAAAACAAGATTCAATGTCATTATCTAGTGCAGAGGCAAAATACTTTACAACGACATCTTGTTGTACTCAGGTTATGTGGATGAAGCAAACTCTTAAGGATATCAATGTGAAGTATGATGAAGCAATTATTATTATGTTTGATAATACAAGTGCAATTAATATTACAAGGAATTTAATAATGCATTCAAGGACTAAACACATTTCAATTTAGTTTCATTTCTTAAGAAGGAAAGTTGCAAAGAAGGAAATCAGATTGGAGGATGTATCTACTAAGGAACATATTGCAGATATGTTTACTAAGGCTTTAGCAAATTAGACTTTTGAGTATCTCTAACATAAGTTGAGGGTTATTTCTCCTCCTTCAAACTAGATGCATTCAAGTGGTGCATCTATCTAGGGGGAGATTTACAGTTCATATTTTATCTCCTGGACTGATGTGGTTGATGATTTTAGGGGGAGCAGTGTGTGGTTGGAACTGAAGTGTTGTAGTAATTAGAAAGGGGGAAGGAGTTTAGTGAAATAATTGTTTATTTGTTGTTTCTTTCCCTTTCTCCTTAATGTCAAAGGGGAGAAGAGATATAGAGATATTAGGAGAGAGATCAAATGTGTTTGTTGTTGGTGGTACGAGTGTTGTCATCAACAACAAAAGGGGAGAATGTTGGAAACTTGAGTTGTTGAGTTTTATTGTCATTGATGTCACAATGTCTTATGGATGGTCCAATAGTGAGTGTTCTAATGTTGTTGTGTGATCTAGTTGTGATGTTGGTGTGTTTTATGAAGGTTGGTGTAGTGAAATTTTCAATATATAGGAAATAGTATTTATGTGCAAGAAAGAGTATTTAATGTCCTAATGGAAGAATGCTTTGCATTCCTTCGATTTGTGAAGGTTGTGGATTGAAATTTTAGATATAATGTTTATGGTTTATGTATATTGTAATATAAATTTTTCGAGCCCTCAATTGTCAAATGGTAGAGTTGGTTGTTGTTGTTTCTAATAGTGAGTTGTCTATCAAAACTATTTTGGAGAATGCTTGGTGATTCTCTGATATGCTGATTTAAGTGTTGCAGCATGGAGGACATGTTCATTTGGTTTGTGCAGTGCTTAGTTTAGTTTTCAGGTGTTGAATTAATCAATATGGAAAAATATGTTGTTATGTGTTCAATGTTGTTAGCCGTTTTGGTTCCTGGCTGACCGAAGTGGTGTTTTTTATTTGAATCATGTTCTTTTGGCATAGATATATATTGAAGGTTGTGTTTGGATATTGATATGGGTCTCACCATGGCATATGTAGATTTGCATTAAGTATTTTGTCTTGGAGGATGTTTTTGGTCTGACCAATTAATGTGCTTTACTCTTTATTTACATGTTTTGTTTGGTGCCAACTTTGGAGGATGTGCTAGCATGTGCAGTTCGTTGGAATCATTTTAAAAGGATGTGTTGTGATTTGTTTTGGTCCCTTCTATCTCTTGGAGTGGACTGCATATGGTATTATTGGTCCAGGTGGCCAAATTTATGTAATATTGATCATTTTGTTTGTGATCGACCCTCAACTAGGGTTTTAATGAATTATCTTGTACATATAGATGAATGATTGTATGAGATGAGATATATAATATGTGTGAATTGACATGAAGTGGATGTGAATGATATGCAAGAAGATTTAGTGGGAAACTCAGTTTGTGAAGAGCTTTGATGATGACATCTTCTATCTGACAATGTTTCGAGACAAGGTTTGATGTCAGATGTGTTTTCCATGATATTGGTCGCTTGACACAGAGGTAGGATAGTTTCATGATCAGGAGATCTTGTTCATTTGAATTCATTAACTCTCTGCACCTATCAAAAGGTGTGTTCCTTTTGGAAATTTATGCTATCATTTGTATCTTGCCCTAAGACAATGAATCTCAGTACTGCAAGTCCTTTGTATCTTTCCCTAAAGTTGCGTCTCTTAGTTTTGCATGCCATGTCAAGTGTTGTGAGCTCCTTAGCCTTGAGCATAAAACATTGTAATCGATTATTTATATTGTGAGTATGAATCTCACTGTGTTTTTTCCTTGTTTAGGGTTTCCCATGTAAATCTGGTGTCCATGTATTAATTGTGCTTTATGCTTTCAAGTTTCATAATTTCATAAATTAGTTAATTGTTGTTTTGAGTTTGATAGATCAAAAGTAAAGTATTTTAAGATCCAAACCAATTCACCCCCCCCTCAGTCCTATGGTGTGTTCAACAAAGTTGTTATCTTGAAATTATTTATTTCATTTGATCTTGAGAGTGATGCATCAAGAGAATGAATAGAGGCTATTTTTATGTAGAAAAGGGGCATCCCATTGCATTTGAAATTCAAAAGTGAAGGGGTATAGAATGCAAGTTTTCCATATATGACAAAGAGATGTTGAATATTATCCATGCATTATCCAAATTTCGAGAGTGCTTAGTTTGTGGTAGATTTGTGGCCAAGATGAAGCACAATAGTTCAAGGCTCTTACTCAACTATGACTTAAACATTAGGCAACTAAAATGGGCGAGTAAGCTTCAATCTTATGACTTTGATATAGGTTATGTGAAAGGAAAGAATGATGTAATAGTTGATGCTTTATCTAGGAAGCCTTATCTATGTTATATATATCTAAAATTACTACTTATTGGAAGACATTGATAATAGTTAAGTATGCAAAGAATAAATTCAAAAATGAGGTACTTGACCTGGTAGATTACAAGATGACAAGTATAAGCTAGTAGATGATCTCATTATTTACAAGGATGAGATATATTTAGTCCTTGAATCAAAATTTCAAAGTAGGGGCTTGAGGGCTACCCATGATACACCTTAGGCTAATCATCAAGGGTATTACAAGATCTACAAGAATGTTAGAGATAGATTATTTTGAAAGGGACTCAGGGGGGTGTTCTCCAATGCATCAAGTAGTGCATAGCATGTCAATAGAGCAAGGTGGAGTGTATTTTTCTAAATATTTTATTGTAGCCCTTGCCTATACAAAGAAAAACGTAAGAGAGTATTAGCATGGATTTCATTACATGACTCCCTAAGGTTCAAAGGAAAAGTTGTATATATGTTGTGGTGGACAAAAACACCAAATTACCTCACTTTTATGCCACTTTGAGTATAAGATCTTGCAAATTGTTGATTTGTTCTTTATGGAGATTTTTAGGCTACATAGTTTTCTTAAGAACTTTATGTGTAAGGACAATCAATTCCCTGGTCTATTTTAGCAAGATATCTTTCTTTTGATAGGTACTAAATTGACTCCTAGTACTAACTAGTATCCATAGACAAATGGACAAATGAAAATTGTTAACAAGTGGATCAATAGATACTTGAAGAACTATGTAGTTGGACAACCAACAACTTTGATTAAGTGACTTTACATGGGTAAGTTGTAATGTCCCCATTTTCATGAGGATCAGTCCGTAGAGGAGTTTGGCCTATCATTTGACCCTCGTAGGCCAAGGGGATTGATTAGGGGATCGACTTGGCAGATATTTGTGGCTTCATATCTTATGTCTACAAGATTTTATGGTGAGATAAGGAGATTACACGTACTATGTCACATGTGCACCTTAATTATAATGTAATAATATTTAAAAATGCAATTAAATAATATGTGTAATAAAATAATAGTGTAATAAAAGAATATGAGTTTGTTAGAGAAGAATCTTCTAGAAGGAATTGATCGATTGGAGGAGAAAAGAATAAATAAAGAGGGTTGGTTCATTGTTCATTATTGGTTATTTGATATTTCTCTTGTGTAGACATTCTCCACACTTAATCATTTGAGAACGAAAACTCCCTATGATTTGCATAACCGAGGTGGTGAGAGATCCTCCGATGGGTTGTAGCTGAGAGTGGAGGATAACTTCATTCCTTCACATTGTTCTTATTGAGTTTGTTGCATATCCATGGTAGTGGGGTTTGTGGTAATTTTTAGCTCTTCCAATTTTGGCACATATGTGTATCGAATTTGTTGAAGACATAAGGCGATTCATTTAGAGATTTTGAAGGTGAATTGAGTGGTGATTGCAGTTGATAGAACAATCTGAAGGGGTTCGAACTATACCTTCCTCTCCCACGATTTCACTCCTATCTCCAAATTCAAGCATCAAACTTGGCTTTTGAAACCAGCGCTTTGATTGGAAGGGGGCGGCGATTATTTTCAAGGGTTGTTGGAAGACTACAATGCTGATAATTAATTATTATCATCCCAAGCAATCTACAGCAGGGGAAAAATTAAGAGCAATTCGATTTGGCTTATTTGGTGTGATACAAGCATTGAACTTCACCTTGGAGGGTAGCGCTACACTTGGAAGGAGGTAGCGAACATTTTTTAGGGGAAGAATGAGGACTTAGAATCTGATATTTATTTATTTTCAAACCTACATTCTTGCAGCGGGGGCAATTCTGAGAATCATCTGATTTGGCATCTTGAGGGCTCCAAAACCAAGGGTCTTGCTTGCTTCTTCAAACACAGGTTGGGGTGATTTTAATCAGGTTCTTTTGGCATTACTAATTCCTTGTAATTTCAGTTGTACGCAGACCTCCATGGCTGGGCCATGTGACTTCAGAATTTCTTATTCAATTGATAGGTTGCTAGGTATTTGGACACATGTTTGAGCATTGTAATGAATCTATTGTTTCGTGAATAAACGGAGTAATAAGGTGCGTCACATTTGTACCTTATCTCAATGTTTCATGCCAACTGTTTGCTTTAATTACAGTCAGTTGTAGGTGTATGGGTTGCATCTAAAATTGGTGTAATTCAAAGAAACGGGACTCGGACTCGGCAAGGCCGACTCGGACTCAAACTCGAGACTCGGCTAGATTCGGGAAAGTGAAAAACTCAAGAAATTTAGAGATTTTTAAAGATTTAAAACTTGTTTCAGGCACCCTTTATTGAATACACCTTAAAGAAACAATAACATCATCAAACTCGGCTCATTTGATTACATACACAAGTATACATCAATCACATAAGCATAAACGCAGATTGTAGCTGAAGGAAATAACAAACATAGATATATAAATATTGTCAAATGTATACAATATTACAAAACTCATGGAATAAAAAATCCATGTCATCATATGATCATCATCAAATATTTCATACAAATACCAAAGGTAAATACAACTACAAGCCAATGGCTCAGAGGAGCCTGCACCCTCCGGCCCCAGCCCCCCTGCGAAGGCGTCTAAGGTAGGTCCTGGATGATTCGACAACCATAGCCGCTCCTCGTGACACCATGCCATTCTCACCAACATCAGGAACATCTGTGTCACTATCTGCCTCTGAATCTCATGTTTGTGCTCGTGCTCTCCGCTCCTCCTCTGCCATGGCTACAGTCTTGACCTCTATATCTACCTGGTCAATCCAATCAGTGTCAGACTCAGAGGTTAAATTTTCCCTACTTCTATCGATGTAGTTTCCCCCCATATTTTTCTCATTCTCAGGCAGAGGTTGTTGTGAACAAAGACGATACCATTCATTTTTTAAAAAAAATTTAAAATGTTTTTTTTTATCATTTTACTAACCAAGCCAGTAGCCGAGTTTGGGGTTCAGGACTTGCCGAGTTTGGCGAGTTTGAGCCAAAATCGCCAACTCGGCGAGTCTGGCGATTTTTCTTGCCAGATTCGGATGAGTCCGAGTCCGAGTCCCAAAGACTCGGCGAGCATGACTCGGACTTGGACTCGCCGAGTTTAGGCGATTCATGGCGATTTTCATTTCTATGGTGTAATTACTTTAAAACTAGTTGCACAATCATCCTAGGGAATTATACCATCATTGAGAAGTTGTTTGTGAGTTATACATTGTTGAAACTTGTGGTTGAAACCTTCCAAAACAAGTCTAAAACTCTATGACAATCATAAAGCATAACACACAAGTTATAAAATCCACATAACACGTAGATTGACAGCCAACTGTTTGTTAGTATTCCTTGCATTTTCAGTCCTATAACTGTAGTGGGATATTTTAGTATTGCCATAATACTGCACATCATATATCCATCAATATGCCACCTTCTAGATTATTATATGTTTATGATGCCCTTTCCTTTATGGACCTATTTGTTGTTGACGATAGAATACTTGGGGCTCAAAACTTGGTTGCATAGAGCCAAAACATATTGATTGTTTTGAGAGAAAACCTTCGGTATGATCAAAACCAACAAAAATTGTATACAAATCAACACCATATGGAGAGGAGTTTTGAGGTAGGTAACATGGTTTTCCTAAGGCTACAACTATATAGACAGTCTTTCATCAAGAAGAGGATGGCAAAGAAGTTCAAGTCTCATCTTTATGGGCCATACAGAATCACATGGAGGATTGGTGAGATACTATGAGTTGGAAGTTACCATAGCACAATATGATTCATAACATGTTCCATTTATCATGCCTCAAATGGTCATTGGGACATGTTAGTCCTACTAAGTTGCCTCCTGTGAATGATGAAGGCAAATTGATATTAGTACTTGAGATTGTTTCGGATGTTAGAAAGAAATGGTTAAGGAGCATAACAATCATATAGTATTTGGTGCAATAAAAGGATCTTCCTCTCGAGGGTGCTTGCAATTGCTTGAGATCAGAAAGCAATTTTGGGAAGGATAGACAATAATGTCCCCCTTTTCAAATTGAGCTGAATTGACAAGACCCATGACCTATTTGTATTCTTGTAAGCTAAAGGGAGGTTTTGTAGGAGAATAATATAATAATAATTTATTAAGTGTTCAAAAGCAACAAAGTTATCACATAAAAGAACCATTTTTAATTATTAATTTGGACAAAAATGTAAATAAAAAACATACAACAAAACATTTTTTATTTTTATGAATACGTGTGTTAGTTCCTATTAAGTTAAAATAATGTACATATATCCACACACAAAAAAGGACACAGTCACCCCTCGAAATCACACAAGCTGCACCCCAAAAGCTAAAGCAAAGTCACACAAGCCCGAAAAACATAATACTAACTACACAAAACGAATCCGAAAAGTAGAATACCAACAACACAAAATATATTAAAAGACAATTAACAATTTAAAAAAAAAAGATGAATATTGAATCTAAAAATAAAAATTAACAAAAAGAAAAAAAACAAATAATTCATTCTATCAGTGCAGAATTTAAATAAACCCTTTTCCAAAGCTCCAACAATTTTGGCATTGGAGGAAAACACTCTCAAATTTCCAAAAACCAAAAGAGGATTTTTAAAAAAAAATTCCTACAGATCGACTTCATCGATTTCCAAAAACCAAAAGAGGATTTTTTTTAATTGCCTACAGATCGACTTCATCGAGAGTCAAAATTGAGCATTACAAATTTAACAAATTTATGCAACAAGAAATTCTTAAATTTGTGCCCTAATTCAGTAATCAGATTTGTAACATTTAATTATGCCCTAGTTCAGTAATCAAATTTGTAACATTTAATCAATTGTTGTCATTTAGTAAACCATAATCAAGTAAATTCAAGGATGAAACAAGAAAGCAAGAGACAAACACAAATACCCTGGGAAAACCTCCAAGGAGGAAAAACCCAGCATTAAAGACCCACAAGTCAGATTATGTATTCAATCTTAATTGCACAAATACAATACTTAGCTTGCTTGTCCAGATCTGATCCCTTTTTGTATATCAAATTTGCCTTTCTAAATACTACAAGTCTGCACCAAAATGCCCTATATCCTCTTGGACAACTTTGCACAATCCTCTTTAGTAATTTCTCACCTTTAGTTGCAGAGCTAGTTCGCTGATTGCATGAGAGATGAAGTCATAAATTGTGTTTGCAATTTACCTTTATTTATATGAGTCTTTAACCCATATATCCTAGGTCAGCCTTAATCCTTTTTGGCGCCAATTTACTTTATTGAGGCGTGGTGCTTTTAGTGTGGCGTGGAGGATGGGGCCGGACTTGTCTTGGGGGCACGCTACCCCTTTAAGATAGGACCCAGTCCTATATGGGTTCGGATGTTGCCTTAAGGCAATCTGAACTCATCTTACCTAGTTATAAACAACACTCCCTCTTGACTAGGGAAGAAGAGAATACATAATTTGAACCTTTAGAGTTCCATCTAGCACACAAGCATAGAATGGATCTAGCACACAAGCATAGAATTACATCTTCCACCTAGCACACGAGCATAGGGTGGTTCTAGCACACAAGCATAGAAAGTGTAATACACAAGTGGGTCTTTACATAATTACAATTTTCCATCTAGCACACAAGCATAGATTGGATACTTTTCATTCTTGAACACAAGCAAAGAATGATCAAAGCGCAACAGATAGAGTCACTGAGATTGGAGCTCCTTCTCAATCAGGGTTTCATTTTCCACAATACCAAGTTTGTCTCTGAAGTATTCGTACTTCACTCTAGATAAGGGTTTGGTAAGGATATCTGCAACCTGTTCATCTGTGCTAATATACTTTAATTGAATGGCGCCTCTTTGCCCCATATCTCGAATGTAGTGATAGTGCATTTCCACATGTTTGTACCGGTCATGGAACACAGGATTTACTGACATCTTTATACAGCTTTGATTATCACAATGAATGGTGGTAGGACCACTAGCTTGACCAAATAATCCAACAAGGAGTTTGTGAAGCCACACTGCTTCTCTGGATGCAAAAGATGTTGCAATGTACTCAGCTTCTGCAGTGCTTAATGCTACCGAAGATTGCTTTCTACATGCCCAAGAGATCACTGCAGAGCCCAAATTGAAGCAGATACCCGAAGTACTTTTCATGTCCTTGACACTTCCTGCCCAATCTGAATCTGAATAGCCTTCCAAGAAGATTGAGATATTAAGTGAATACTTTAGCCCATAATCAATAGTGCCACGCAGGTATCTTAGAATGTGCTTGGCAACCACCAGGTGAACAAGTTTAGGCAAGCTCATGAACTGACTGAGGGCATTCATAGCATAACAGATATGTGGCCTAGTATTGACTAGATACATCAAGGATCCAATCAACTGCTTGTACTCAGATGGATCTGCAAAATCAGAGTTAGCTGCAGAAACACTTAACTTCTTTAAGCTAGATTCCATAGGAGTATGCATGGGTTTACAATCCATCATTCTAAATCTTTTCATAATATCAATAGTATATTTTCCTTGACTTAGAAAAATTTCATTGGATTTTTGCCATACTTCTAACCCTAGGAAGTAATGCATTAGTCCTAAATCCTTCATTTCAAATTTTGAGGCTAATTTTTTCTTACATCTTATGATTAATTTATTTTCACCAGTGAGAAATAAATCATCTGCATACAAAACCAAAATAAGCATATCATCATTATAAATCTTTAAGTAAATGTTAGCATCAACATCATTCTTACGAAATCCTAAGCTTAGTAAGTACTTATCAATTCTTTCATACCAAGCACGAGGAGCCTGTTTGAGCCCATATAAGGCTTTCTTCAACCTGCAAACATGAGAATCTCTTTTATGGATTACATAACCTTCTGGTTGCTCAATATAGACTTCCTCCTCAATGAAACCATTGAGGAAGGTTGTCTTAACGTCCATTTGATGCAACTCCCAACCTTTGGCTGCAGCAATAGCTATTATAGATCTAATAGAAGTATATCTAGCAACAGGAGCAAAAGTTTCTTCATAATCTATTCCTTCCTTTTGAGAAAAACCACTAGTTACAAACCTAGCTTTGTATTTTTTCAATACTACATCAGCATTATTCTTAATTTTAAACAACCATTTAGAAGAAACAACAAACTTACCTTTGGGTCTGGGTACAATGTCCCAGACATCATTCTTAATGATGGACCCATACTCTTCATCCATGGCTGATTTCCAAGCATGATGGGACATAGCTTCTTTGACATTGTGAGGTTTAGACTCAATGATATTACACATCACAAAAATGTAGTTGGCGTGATTTTGCAATCTCTTGCTATCTCTAAAGGTTCCTCTGGGAGCAGCAAATCCTTCAGCATCTTGAATCGTGTTTCTAACCCAAAGTGGTCTCTTCTTGGAGACCACAATATACTGAGATATATCGGTAGAGTTCATGGGTTCTGCTGGGTCATTCTGAACTTCTTGATCCAGAAGGTCAGTGGACTCCTTCTGTATCTCAGGGTTAGCATTAACTATTGAATCCTGATTTTCAATCACCATATCATTATTGTCAGATAATGAACCTTTAGATATTTTGAAAGCAACATCTTCTTCAAAAGTTACATCTCTACTTACCTCAACATACCTTTGACCTAAAATGTAAATCCGGAAGGCTTTGGAAGATTCACCGTATCCCACTAAGATGCCTTTCTTTCCAGAGGGATCCAACTTGATTCGTTTTTCTTTAGGCACATGAACATACAACGGGCTCCCGAATATCCTTAGGTGGCTGATGTCAGGTTTGATTCTTGTAAAGGCTTCTTCAGGAGTTACATCCTTTAGAGCATGATGATGACATCTATTCTGAATGTAAACTGTTGTTTTGGATGCTTTTGCCCATAGAAAAGGTTGCAGGTCTTGATCATGAATCATGGCTCTTGCAGCTTCAACAATGGTCTTGTTCTTTCTTTTAGCAACTCCATTTTGTTGAGGATTGTAGGGAACACAAAACTCCCTCTTAATTCCCGCCTTAACTCAAAAATCATAGAAACTACCTGAGGTGTACTCACCTCTATTGTCAGACCTTAAACATTTAATTTGATTTCCTGTAGTGTTTTCAACTAAGGCTTCGAATTCTTTAAATATGTTTAGGACTTCTTCAGACTCTTTAGATTTAAGAAAGTAAATCCATGTTTTCCTAGAGAAATCATCTATGAAGATAACATAATAAAGGAAGCCACTAGGAGATGCTACAGACATAGGACCACATAAATCTGAATGAATAAGTTCTAAATTTTCTTTAGCCCTACTATCGCTTTTATGAAAAGTGTTATTTACATTCTTACCCATTGCACAACCTTTACAAGCATCATCATGAGATAAACTAAGCTTAGGTATACCTTTAACCATTTTACCGAGAGTGGGAAGAGCTTGAAAGTGTAGATGTCCAAGTCTTCAATGCCATAGCTCGCATGATTCAGGGGCCTCATGGATGAGAGCTTGAATTGAATTAGGTGCAAGCTTATATAAACTATCACATCTATTTCCAATAACACGAGTAGTTTTGAAATTAGATTTCTTAGACCAAGCAAGTACTTTACCTTCAGAAAATGCTATTTGCAAACCCTTATCTTCTAAGGCAGAAATGGAAATAAGATTTCTTTTAATACCAGGTACAAAAAGGATATCAAAGAGTTGTAAGGAAATACCAAAATCTAGTTTTAAAGAGGTAGTACCAAAACCTTTTACCGAGTATCAAGCATCATCACCGATTACCACATGAAGGTTGGTGTCCTTTTCAATTAGATCTGAAAGATGCTCATGAAAACATGAGATGTGTCTGGAGGCACCACTGTCAATTATCCAAGTATTACTGTCTGTAGGAACATTGCTGGATAGAGTAGAGATAAGAAGATAATCTTCACTTTGTTCGGCAACTTCATTTAAATTGACTTCTCTTTCCTTGGGATCATTCTGACAATCTCTGGCATAGTGACCATACTTATCACATCTGAAGCAACGAATGTGAGAGGAATCTCTTGACTTCTTCCTTGGATCATAGGAGGAGGATCTAAAATCTTTGTTTCTCTTTTCTTTCTTCCAATGTCCACCTTTCCTAGATTTAGCTAAGAGAACATGATTATCATCTTTGTGAGAGTTCTTGAGTTTTCCTCTTATCTCAATTTGAGATTCCTGTTCAGTGTAATCAGATTGAAGACGCTCAAAGTTGGGACAATCGGCTCTTCCACCAATGCTACGAATGAATGGTTCCCATTCATCAGGTAGACCATTTAATGCAATCATAACAAGATTTTTATCCAAAATTTGGCAATCAAGAGTACTTAGCTTGTCCTTTAGTTCATTGATCTTCATGAAGTAGGCTATGATTGAGTCTTCTTCTTTCATTTTCATGTGAAGAAGTTGTTGCCTTAGAGCAAGAGCCCTGCTGAGGTTGTTGACTTCATACATCTCTTCCAAGTGTTTGATCATTTCCCGGTAGACGCAAATTTTGATATGACAGTGACAAGATGATTCTTGACGGATTCAATTATGATCTTCCTAGTCTTGAGGGAGTCTTTCTTGAACTGCTTCGGCTCTTCAACATCTTCTGGAGGGGACAACCTTTCTTCTTCTACGAATTTTAGCAGATCATTCTCTTTAAGGATCAATAGAATACGGACTTTCCAAGCAGCAAAATCAAGGGCTCCATCAAGTCTATCTTCAGCCCTCAAACCTGACATTTTAATCTGAAAACAAACAACAACTATATGCAACAAATGATTTACTAAAATCTGAAGTTGGTGACACCTTAGTTCTGATACCATGTTAAATTTGTGCCCTAATTCAGTAATCAGATTTGTAACATTTAATTATGCCCTAGTTCAGTAACCAGATTTGTAACATTTAATCATTTGTTTTCATTTAGTAAACCATAATCAAGTAAATTCAAGAATGAAACAAGAAAGCAAGAGGCGAACACAAATACCCTGGGAAAACCTCCAAGGAGGAAAAAACCAGCATTAAAGACCCACAGGTCAGATTATGTATTCAATCTTAATTGCACAAATACAATACTTAGCTTGTTTCTCCAGATCTGATCCCTTTTTGTATATCAGATCTGCCTTTCTAAATACTTCAAATCTGCACCAAAATGCCCTATATCCTCTTGGACAAGTTCGCACAATCCTCTTTAGTAATTTCGCACCTTTAGTTGCAGAGCTAGTTCGCTGATTGCATGCGAGATGAAGTGATTAATTGTGTTTGCAATTTACCTTTATTTATATGAGTCTTTAACCCATATATCATAGGTCGGCCTTAATCCTTTTTGGTGCCAATTTACTTTATTGAGGCGTGGTGCTTTTAGTGTAGCGTGGAGGATGGGACTGGACTTGTCTTGGGGGCACACTACCCCTTTAAGATAGGACCCAGTCCTATATGGGTTCGGATGTTGCCTTAAGGCAATCCGAACCCATCTTACCTAGTTATAAACAACAGAAATATCAAAATTTAAAAAATATTTATACATTTGTTGGTTGTATTATTTTGAATAAATCAGAAATTCTGTGTATAAAGCCGGTAACAAATACCGTCGTACCATTTAATTCCTCAATATTGGAATGAATTTTCAGATAAATAATAATAATAATAATAATACTTGGTAGTGTGACGTGAGTAAGAAGTGGTAATTGTGAGGATTGCAAGAAAAGAAAAAGTGTTCTTTCTGTCAGTCCACTGTCTTATTCCTTACATACAGAGGAGGAATAAACTTTAAGGAGGCATTCCATTTCAACTTATAAAATTAAGGACAAAATTCAAGGAGTCAAACAGTTAATTGAGTTCAGAAATTTATTTGTGTTTTCATTGAATCATCCACTACCTCAGCTGCCACACTCCAAATAGTGTAGCCACTTTCAGGTGCTCTTACTTTATATATTTATTTATTTTTGATGGAGGTTCAGACCCATGAGCATGGTGGTCCAGTAAGGGCACAAAGCCCCAGAGCCACCATTTAAATTTGCAAATTGAAAAAATATATATAACAAACTGTCAAAAATATAAAAGGAAAGTTAATTTCAGGAATTGTCATGAAATTTAGATAAGGTATATTTTATTAATAATTACCTCTTAAAATGGCTAGAAAAATTATAGTCAATATGTTATATCATTTTTCACCATTTGTTGTCCAAAATATCTCACAAATCTTATTGTTCCTTACAAGATTTCCCAATTCATTGCTTGTAAATTTGGGTAGCTTTTATCTTTCTACACTGGAGCTTGATAGTGTATTCATCATAGTTTTGTTCCGATACAAACATAGTGTTTGGAGCTTGCCCTTCAAAGAATTCTTAATCAAACATTCTGGTGCTCCTCTTGCACTGTCAAACACATGAAAATCTTCCACTCTTCCTACAACTTCAATGCTCCATGCACTTGTTTCGGATTCAAGTTTTCTTTTATACACACTTAGCCCCAAGTTTTTTGGCTCAATTACTTCTCCTTTGATTAAAAACTCTTTTATGTCCCAAAGTTGCTCTCAAACACTTTTTTTCACTTTTTTATGAAGTCTTTAGACTCTCCCAAATTCATCTTTCTTCGAAGGTCTATGAAGGAGTCTATAAAGTCCCAACTTCTCTTGTCTAGAAGAGGTTGTATTGATTTTTCAACTTTCCCTAAAAGATCGACCCACACTTCGAATAATGGAAGGTGTCGTGCTATTTCCTCCACTCTTCATTGATTACTTGTGGTGGAAATATTTTGATGGTTTTTACTTGACCATGACTTAGACACATGCTTCAACTTTGACTTCGACTTCAAGATGAACTATGCCTTGGATTTGTACCATTAAGGTTTCTCTAGTTACTTCTCGTAGTCGTCTCCTCTCACTTTGTTTTATGAGCCTTAGAGATCATCTAACCTCTTTCTCTACTCCACTGCTTAGAGGTCTCTTCCCATTTTTATTAGGGTAGAAGGGCATTAATTTTGGGAGTACGATGTTGATCTATGCTTCATTCCTCTTTCTTCACGTCAGCTTCTATCCTCACAACATTGATTTACTTGTTGCCTATGTGTCTCATGGTCTCGTTCAGCAGTCAAATCTTATAATATTGTTAAATGTTTCCTGAGGAGTCTAGGGAGATGATCGAGGAGTGTATCTAATTCTTCACTCACTTTTAACTTATTCTATATTATATCATTTGTACACCATCAAATTTACGCCCTAGAAAAAAACCATTTCATGCACCTTTGATACTTCAATAACTTTTTCATATTTTTAATCACATAAATGGATTTGACAAAAAACAATTACCTTCCACACATGGTCCACCTCACTCACAATCAATAATCATTGGGATCCTTTTCATATACTTTAGTCTTTAAATGATTCTTGAATCTATCAAACACTATAATGGACACAAGACTTGGCAATATTCCAAACCCTTGCATGGCAAACATAGCCATAACAGCAGTGGTAACAAGAGGTTCCATCTTAGATGCTAATGAAGTCGTGGGTGATGTTGCAGGAGTCTATATTGCACAACATGCAATAAGTGCAATCAGAAAGATCATTAGTATCAAAGATCTACCCAATTTTTTTTCTTTGGGATTCCAACACTCTATCTAATTGTCAATGAAAGAATGTTGTTGATGCTGTTACACTTTGGCTATAATGGTTGTGTTGTCTTCTTCACATTAAAGTCCTCATCTAGTACTTATTAGACAAGAGGCAGGGGCTCTCTTTTCTTTTTTTCTTCAAGATCACTGGACTCCTTCAAAGGGGTTTTCTACAGAGATTGGTCTTGGACTGGTTGCATCGTCACTCTCTCCATGTGGGTATTTCTCAAACCTACAAGTCCCCCTTTGGAACCATGCCCATTTTCTTCCAGTATCTACTACAAACCCTGAAATTTTACCTATGTAAGGGTATTCCATAAAAAGTGATTTAGAATTCATTGAACTGCAACTTCCTCCATGTGAGCATTGTTGAAATCGACAAGGACCTTCCCTGGGATAATACCCATTTCTTATTCATTTCAACTCACTGGATATGACCTTAACAAAATCCAAGGCCACCATAGTCACCTAGTAACAACTCATGTCTCATTCTCTCGCCGAGCTCTATAGTTCTTGAGGTGTGTCTACACAACAATCCAACTTTGATACCATGAAGAATTTTGGAAATAAGAATCTAGAAGACACAAATGAATAGGACTATGTTGAAAGGACAACCATATTACGTTTTGGTGCCTTGTTGAATGACAGTGAAAGTAGATGTGGAAAGTTGTTTCCAAAATGTATTTGGAATCTATAGTACACATGCTACAACTATTACAATGATGCCTTCCTATTGAAACTACGACAACCCTATTATTGAAATACTGACTGCCTTCAACCATTAATATTAAGTATCCTAATATTCGAACCTTCCCATAGCTTGCAGAAAATTTACAGCAATCCAATCAGTAAGTAGAGTGTGCTTAGGTAGTTCAACTGTTGGAGTAGCTTGGAGGGTTGTGATTGGGCTGGTAGCAGGGTTCCTCCACAATCTGACCAGGTAGGAGCTAGAGATTAGAATGTTGAGGGCTATGAAATAATGCAATGGAGATGTTTATACAAATAAAATATTTGTTTTTAACATTTCTACGTAAAATATTGTTTTGAATATAAAGCTCCCATTTTTGTCTCAAGCTCTCGAAGAGAAAATAATTTGATTAATTAAATTAAGTTGTCTAAAATAATGTTTTTGGACAGCTTGTAACTATTTTTTCACTCGAATCTGGAAACAGATGACTATTAGCTTGTATTTAATTAGTTATATTTAGAAGTTGAATATTTTATTTTAATTTCCTATTGCTTCTTTGTGCATTTCCTCTTGTTAATCATCTTTCATATTATAAATTTTGGCACACATGGTGTCCTTGATACTAATGTTTTCTGTGAAAGAGTTGAGTGTTTTTCAAGTTGCAGGTATGGATTTGTGTCTCTGTTGTTATTCCTATCCTTCTCTCTCTGTTTTTTGTGCATTTGTTCCAGTAACCTATGCTTTTGTTTCAAGATGTTGCCCATGTGCAGTCTCTTTCTGCGCCTGTGTTTGGTATGTGTTTGGTAAAACTGAGCTTTCTTCAGGTATAATTTGTCTGTTTCTAGTTTCTACGCATTTAAACTTTGTTCCTGTGTTTTTGTCTTCAATTTCTGTGCATATAGTCTCTGTTCCTAGATGTCTTCAGAGCAAGGTTTGTGGGCCTGTCTCCATGCCTGCCACTCGTCAAAGGAGACAACCAAAATAAGACCATAAATAAGACGAACTTAAGCTTCTATCGCCACATTTGTTTGGTAGCCACTTCAAGCCAGTTGCTGCCAAAAGAAATTGTTGCTGAGCTGCACAACTTCATAAATAGATAGATAAATATTGAAGGAGTCATACAAGGCGTTGATACTACTTATTGGACTGACGTACCATTCTGAAGAAGCTGTACCAAGGTGATATTATCCATACAGCCATACAGGGAACAAAAGGAATTTCAATCTGGTTTAATTGACAATTCTATTTCTTAGGTTGGCAATGATGTTTGTAAATCACTAATGTCACAGTCTGATCTATATAATTTCTAAGTTAATCATTTTGTTCTAGAAATGCTAAGAATCATAGAAGGTTTGCAATTGCTTATATTTTTGCAATAATTTGTATAAGTGTGAAGCCAATGATGTTTTAAGCATTGTTCTGATGAGCCTGCATCACACTCTTCATTCAAGTTGCAAAAATATAACCAGATCAACAGCATACAAACTATTTGACAAAATGTCTGTTTTGCAAAAATTGTGAAAACTGTAGGTTTGGTTAAAATTTTCCAGTAGAGGATCTTACATTATCACTAACATGATTTTCTCCAGCCTTCCTGTAAACTGTCAAACCAAAGATTTATATAAGGATAACTAGTCTGATGTACATTGATTGCTTAATCATCAATAGCAAATTTAATGCTAGTGTTTGAAGTTTTGATGTGCATGATCATGCTCAATACTTTATTATATCTTAATTGATTAGTTAGCGATGTTAAGGGAATTGATACCTCTACAAGAGATGCTTCAAGGCTTTTCACACTGCAACAAGTTGTGCCCAGTATCCATGTTCAACAGAACAACCTATTTGAGTACCAATCTACTGAGGTGAAGCATGTTTCAAGTGAGAAAGGATTAAGCAGTAGAATTGATTAACCAGTGCACTGCTACATCATTGGTTTTATCATGGGATTACTTTGCAGAATAGATTGACAAAATAACTGGGATATCATTGTTTCTTGGGCACAAGGCTGGCCTGGGTCATGGATAAGAAAAAAAATCAATCAATTTATAAAAATATTATATCCAATTTGATACATGGGTAGAAACTTACTTCCTATGTAAGGCATTCCTCAGCTTTCTGCCAGCTTTCATATAACTGAAGCCAATCAAGATCTGTCTCAATCCACTACTAGATAGCAGTAAAATTAAGAATCAGAAGTCCTTTTATAATAATATTAAGTTTTTGTTGACATGAAGGACATGGATGCATTTCTAGAGATAGAAACCTGCACATATTCTCACAAGTTTATTGGCATAAAATCAAATCGGTTCTTAAGGGATCACACACAGTGTGTTCAACCAAAGAATCAGAACATACAGGAAGAATTGGCAGAATGGGCTATTCCATCTGCAGTACACCGAGTATTGTTATCTTCGATTGAATATCATTCTCCTGTATTTACTCCTTTTTTGGCCCTCCATTTGTAAAGTAACCTTTCTTCTAACATGAATATATGGACACCAGCTTCCTGGCCGATAAATACTTTTTAAGGAATTCCAGCATACTAGAATCTTAATTGAACAAATTGCCAGTTTCTTGTCCTCCTTAACTTAACATTACCATTCAGGTGAAGTTGCTGATACCTCTGCTTTTGATAACATATACAATGAATGAACAACAACCTGGGTTGCTCTAACTCTAAGAGCATTTTAGCAGAACTGCTGCAACTTTACGGACAAGAGAACTCCATTGTGACTCAAATCTTAAGTATTCAGAATTGCAACAAAAATACTAAAAATTTTGAGCAGATATAAATGTCATGCAGTGAAAGTGTAGAAAACCAAGACTTAAGTTACATTTTTCATTTAGTAGCAAAGAAGGTACATATCTGGTTCAATGGCAGGTCTTTAAAGAGAGAGAAGTGTTAACAAGGAAGAGAATGGATATTGAAGAACTATTCATGTGCCAGATAATGCAGACTCTCTCTAGTTAGTCAGACAATTGCTGGCTCTAATGATTGCGAACTTGAATACGTGTGTCTGATTCTGCATCATTTGCTTTCTTCCCCATGTTCACTCTTTCTTACATACTATGTGTTGTAACTTTTTCACGTATTGCTCAATGGCAAATTGGAACCCCCCAACTATTTGCTTTGCTGCTTGGGGTTTCTAGCTAGGTGTTAATCCTTGGTTTTTAACCTTTCAGTGAGAGGAGGTTAGTGTTTAGTCCTAAATGTATAGTTGATGAATAATCAGATAACACAGTATTTCCCGCACGTACCAAGTATTCATGAACTAGAACAATTGTACATCATAACATAAATGACAATGATAATATTTAGACCAGAAAAGTTATATCTGTATTCCAGTGTCCAGAATTCTCCATACATAATCCCCTTGCCGAGGTTCCAACCAAACAATATATAGACCTGACGGTTGGTCAAGATGCCAACCGTCACCAACTCCCAACTACCCGACGGGAACCTCTCAACAACAACATAAACATAACATAACACACTTATAACTATTATTCTTACTAACATATGCTTTTACCCCTAACATTAGCCCCCCCAAAAACGTAGTCATCTTCTAGACGACTCAGACAAGAAAAACTGAATTATATAAAAAAACATAGCTAAGACTAAGAAGAGGGAGGAGGCGTCCCTGTAGTGGCCGCGGTAGGAGGCTGTTGTCCGGCTTGAAGTTTCAAGTTCTTTTCTGCCATCAACTGTCGTTCTCGTGCTTTCTTTACCATGTGAGCAGCTTCCAGTAGCTTTTTATCTTTTTGTTCCAGTTGTAAGGTGAGCTCTGCCACCTAGGCTGCCAATGCCTGTGCCTCCTTCCCCTGCAAGCTGCAAAAAGCCTCATAGGTAGTCATCTTCATTTCCATCTCCTTCCTCAAGCTCCTCTCCACTGTGGCCAACTGTGCCTGCTTCTCGCCTTCCTTTTCCAGTGTTGTTATGTACATTCATTGGGCCTCTTTTTCCACCTGGTGCTGTCGCATCTATAAGTACACCTCCCGGAAGGCCCTCTCCATGCTGCGGAAGGTGGTGTCCATGGTGCCTGTGCCTCCTATCATGTGCCTGTGGGTCCAATTCTGAATCATCTCAGGCGTACTATGGTCTGGCCACCCCTACTGCTCAAAGTGCTGTGTGAACTCATCCTTGCACCTCTCGGTCATGAAGTGACATAGTTGTTTAGCATCAACTGAATTGTCGGCTTCCATCTGTCCAGTAAGCTGAGCCATGCTGCGTGCAACATCGGAGAGCCCTTGTAGTTCCTCTAGGAATCGTCCGAGTGAGCCTGCTGGGTCATTCGGATCGGGTGGTGTGATGTGGAGTCCTGTGAGAACTCCTTCCAGTCCACTACTCTGCTTGTCCCTTCCTTGTTGTTCTTGATCAGTGGATCTCTCTTTGTCCAGGTCTGGGATAGTGATATCTCTATTTGTGGTCATGCCTGGCCCAATGGCCATGTTATGCAATGCAGGAGAGAGGGGAAGGTGGGGGGCGAGTGTGAACTACCCTAGCCATCCATCCAGCGAGGCGTCTATATCTTCATCTGTCAGCGTATCCAAAGTTGTTACTGCCTCTAAGTTGCCCATACCAGTTTCTATTGGTACCGTACCAGTTCCTGTACTGGTTCCTGCTGGCACCGTACCGGTTCCTACTGGCACCGTACCGGTTCCCATTGGTATTGTACTAGTTTCTACTGCAAGTACGGCCAGGATGATCTGCGACAGTGATACCCGTCACTGTGCCGGAGGTTCCCCTTCTCCAATCTTCTGGAACAGTACCCCCACTAGTCGTACATCTCCCACTAGGCTAGCTACTGCAAGCACCTCCTAAGATACCAGGTGTGTTGAGGATAGTTTCAAGGGTGTGAATTTTACCCTCGTACTTTTCCATTGAGCCCGCAATCCTCCCCGTTGCTCCTCCTCTTCCTCTTCTTCCTGCTGCCATGACTCTGTTTCCTCTTCCTCCTCTACAGCTATGTGTTCTGACAGATGGAACCCCTCATCACCGCTTTCCTATTCTTTCATTTCTTCCACCTCCTCTGACTCCTCTGTGCTGCTAACCTCTTCAATCTCCACAGATGTATCCATTTTCCTTCTTTTCCTTTTTAGCTGCATTGTGTCGCCTAGGGTATCCAAGTGGATATAGTAGTACATGGTGGGTTTATTTGGTTCGACCCTTATGCGTGGCTCAAATGTCCCCCATACTTCTGGCGGTACCTGCAAGCGTACGACATCCAGGAACAAGCTGATAGCATGATGGCACATGTAGAATGTTTTGTGTTCCAATCTCAGGAAGTCGTGGATTCGGTCTGCCAGGAGTTGCCCCCAATTGTACACCTTTCCGCATCTGATCCCATTCATTAGTCCTATCATCCATATAGCTATGTCAGAGGCGCGGCTAGCTCCTGTAAGGCAGCTTTTGACCAAGTCCATTAACATCCTCCATTCACCAGATGCGATAAAGGCACCCTTCATTCCTCTACTGTCGGCCCAGGCACTTTTCCACTGCTCCTCCATGAGGTCATCTCTGCACACCAAATCCATCAACCACTTCTTCTTTTCTCTGGTGATTTTTTTTGTTGGCTTGGCCGCAGATGCTCCTTTCTCCGGTATGCCAAATACCTGCCTGAAATCCTCAGGTTTGAATGAAACTCGCACTGTGCGCCCTTGGAACTGGATGACTGAAGCTCATTCTTGTGGATTATAGCTCAATACCATGGTTTGCAGGACTAGCTCGAACTCTTTAATGTTGAATGTGGGCATTTGGACGACGTGGTCGACCTGTGCCCTCCTGAGAGATTCCTTTGTCACATGGTCTGGGGGGTTTTCTTCCCACCAAGTACGACATTCACTGCCGGTCACACTCTCAAATGCTACATTTGCCGCCGTGAGTCCCTCTGAGTCCTTCGGTGGCTTCGGTCTTCTCTTGGTTTTCCTGCTGCTGGTTGGCTTTGTGGCAGTCATGGCTGCACTGCAACTGCCTTTTTCAGTTCATCTTCCCATACTACTTCCTTAGTCGTTATTATAACTGTCTGACAAATTGTCTCGCTAGTTTGTACGACCCATTGTATCACTCTCAATTTCCCTGTCGTACAACTTCTTCCTCGTGTTTTGCTAGACAAGCCCTTTGCCTCTTATACCTGCGTGTTGTCTCTTTAATTGGCCTATCAAGTACCTGTCGTATGGATAGGGTGTTTCCATCATATGTCGTACGCTTCTCTGTCTGCCTTCCTGATACCATATGCCGTATGGATTTTGTCTTGTCCGAATTCTTCTGCATGTGTTGGTAGGCGGAGACCGTACACCATACGGTGAAGGTATGTTGCTTCTTCAGGCTATGTCCATACGGTAATATCGTACGTCGTATGGTGCCACACATTGGCACTTCCCTGATTTCCTTACGCCATACACGTACGGTGAAAAATAGCTTCCACTTGCGTTTCCGTACTCCAAAGTCTCGGACGTCGTACACGTACGGTAAGTGTGGACTGTACGTCGTACGGTGATCTTTGTTGGCACTTGCACGAACTCCATACGCCATACACGTACGGTAAGATTATGCTCTTCCTCCTCGTGCTTCGTACGTCGTACGTCGTACGATGACTCATGTTCTCCGACTTGCTTGTACCCTGAATCTGTACGTTGTACGGTGCGATTTGTTGACAACTCTACAATCCGTACGTCATACGATGCAGCTTCCTAGCACTCACGCTTTCCTGATTGTGCAATCCGTACATTGTACGGATTGATCAACTCCTCCTGGTTTTCCTTGGCGTCCGTACAAGTGGTCTGTATGGTGTATTGTGTCTGTACAACTGGCACGTACAATTGGTGTGTTGCTTGCTTCCGTCTGCTCAATTCTGCCTGGCTGCCGGGTTCACCTTTCTCTCTTTCCTGCGATGTGCCTAATGGGGTCTCGTGGAAACTTTTATAAGCACTTTTGTTTGCCAGGGTTAGGGTTAGGTATACATGTTTTATTAATTTAACATAAAATAATTGCTTTTTCAGTAGTCTTAATTTTTCCTTACTGTTTTTGCTTGTACTTGCTTGATATTCCAATTTTTTTATATCTACCGACTTGGATGGACTTGCTTTTTTCCTGTATTTCTCCTCCTCACCCTTTAAGACCCCTTGTTTTTTCAGTCGTCTTACTTCTTTTATCTGACACGACTTTTTCAATATTAACTTCTTTGCCTTTAATTTACCCAGGTACCCCTTGGCCTGATTGTGCCCTCTAGTTGGCCTTCTGTAGGCCATTGGCCAGTTTATTGTGTTCATTTTTGCGGCCGAAGAGTTTCCCTGTCTCCTTTGTTTCCTTCTTGTTGGCCCCTTACCTTGCTTTTTTCTCCATTTCTTCTTTGGTTCTTTGTACTTGATGGGTTTATCTCGTTCAAACTGGTGGGCTAGCGTGTCATCCATTCTTGCCATTCCCTCATGGTATCTACCGTACTCCGGAGGAAAGGATTGCTCTTCCATCCCTCCACTTGATTCTCCTATCTCACATATTTGCAGCATGTGACACTCGGGTGGAAGACCTCATAGTCCTCCATTTTCCAATGAAAAAGTCCCGCCAGTGAACTGGTTCCATCCTCGGAACACCCGTCCAATTCCAACACTCCCTCCTCATCGGGCTCTTTCCCTCGTCTATCTCCTTCAGAACCCCACTCCCATCGATTTGAATCTTCTGAGTCGGAGTCCGATGACGTGAGCTCTTTGCTAACGGACTGGTTCCTTAGATCATTTACATACTTATGGTCGTCATTCTCGATTGAGAGCATATTCCTTTTCCAGTTGTGGTTAGCTTTGGCCATGATCAGCCACCCCCTTCCTAGAAGAGCGTCATACGCTTTCCTTTCCAGTGGAATGACTACAAAATCCAGAAGGAATTGTTGCGTCTCAATTACCACCTTTTGTGCCATGAGGGTACCAAGGGGTTTGATGTTGTGTTGATCCACCCCAACCAGGTGGAAGGTTGGTGGCCAGAGTGTCGGCTTGCTGAGGCTTCGCCAAGTTTCCTTCGGCAGTACGTTGACTCCTAACCCACCATCAACAATGGTGTTTGTAAGCTTTTGTCCCAATATATCCATCTCTACCACTGCGGGTTTCCATTCGACGCCCACCACAAGTAGCATAGGGTTCATGGCATCCGTATCGGATTCCTTCACCGGGTTCATACCAGATTTTGCCACCGTTTGGTGTTCCTCACTGAGGGTAGTGTCCCTGGTTACATTTGTCAAAGCCATCCTTAACTGTGGCATGGTCTGTAGAAGGTCAAACACTTGTACGGGTATTGTGGTTTGTAACATCTGCGTGATGATAGTTTTCTCTGGTTTCGATCAGATTGGTGTATTAGCAGCCAGCTACGAGGCCCTCCGCTCTCTAGCCATCGCCCGCTCGATATCCACCCTTGCCTCCTGGAGTCTTTCTTTTTCTGTGCGAGGGTCTGGGTACATGGCTTTCTTGTTTTGCAACCTTGTGATTGCCAGTACGTCTTCTCTTGATCCCTCCACATCAAGCATGCTCACCCCTTTTTGCTTTGGACAATCTATGTCCTCGTGATTTCTTGGCGCACCATCTACACAACAAGCTTCCTGCATCACCTCCATTTTGGCATTCTCGAGCAAAGTGACCCCATTCGTTGCACTTCTTGCACTGAATCATGGGTCGGCCCTTCCCATCGTATTGAATTCTGCTCCTTGGTGTGTTATTATTGGATCTGTTGTTACTCCGCCGATTATTTCTGTACCCTCCAAGTGAGGCATCAAAGTTTGTTGTTGGCTTCGACGATGTTGTCGGTGGTGTGGTTTGGTCGGGTTGGGCGTAGAGCACTTGTGTGCTCTGTGCTTTCAAGTTGTACGGGCATTCCTTAGTGGATTGTCCTGTTACTTGGCAGATGTCACAGAAAGCTTTACGGGTACAACTTCCTTTAGTGTGTCCTTCAGTCTTGTAGTCAGTACACCATAGTTCTCTTCCTTCCCTACCACTTTCTTTGTCACCTTTTAACTCCTTCATCATCCTCATCATATCCTTTCGGAGTGCTTGCACGGTTTTGGATCCCCCGTCACTGTCATCGTCTATGTTGTCACCATCGCTAGTCTGTTGCTTCCCCCGGGATGTCTTGTTTTCACTTTCAATGTCCATGGTGCGGTTGAAAGCTTCATCGTATGATGGCGAAGGGACCACTTTCATTGTCCTTCTCAAGGATGGTACCAATACTTCCACGAACCACCGCTTCTTGAGGCCATCTATCAGTTGATTCTCCATTTTGTTAAGTAGTTCCCTCAACCTTCTGTTATATGCGCGCACACTTTCATTTTTTTCTTGTTTGGTGTTGTAAATTTCTGCCACAATTTCGTTGTCATCCCGTAGGAGTTTGAATTCTTCCTCGAAGGCCTTCTTCAGATTGCTCTAGGACGTTTTATGCTGAGCATTGAGGTCTGTGTACCCGTCAATAGCTATTCCTCGTAGAGTGGCCGGAAATGCCTTCACCCAGTAGTCTCGGTTATCCTAGCCATTTGCTTCCCAGATGGTGACGCATGTCTTGCAATGTCATACGGGGTCTTCTGACTCGTCGCCCATGAATTTTAGGAGTTTCTGCTTCTCCGCGGTGTGTGCCATCGTTCCTTTTTGTACGGTTTTATGCAGTGCTTGAAAATGGTTATATGCCGGAAAAGGTACTATGTGTCCGGGAGGTACTATACGCTCCTGGTCTAGTCGAGCCCCTGCCAACCGGGCTTTGGTCACCTTCGCTTCTATAGTCCCTCCTCGGTGTTTCCGGATCCGATCTTCCTATTTTGATGCCCTCTGACAAGGACAAATTTTTAATGCCAGACAACGTTGCTTCAAAAATAGTGGTGATCTCCTCGTGCAGGTCTCGTACTGCCTCCTCTCCTTGTTCGGAAAATTCCGATTGGGTGCTTTGTGATTCGGCTCTGGAGTCTTCTTCACTTGATGTCGAGTGTGGGGCCTGGTCAGCGAGATCTTCCTCCGCTACGTCTGGAAGTGGCAGGTTCCTGGCGACCTCGGCCAACTCCTTCCATGTACACGGTTTTTGCCTCTCCTGACTACGACTTTGACTCACACTCCGACTTCTGCTGTGTTTCTCTGGACTCCTCGAGTCGGAAACCTCTCTTAGTCGCCATCTCCTGTCAACCTGTTCTTTTATGCGGAGAGATCTTCGTACAGTTCCCTCGTTTACTCCTTCGGTGGTAGTGGTACGTTTGGTTTTGTTTGGTCGTAGGGGCATCAAGTGCCAGAGGTACGGCGCCGACTAGCCTCCCTCTCCTCTTCCTCCCTACTACCCCGCTCCTCGTACCGTCGGAGGACTTGTTGCCACCGAAGTTCCTTTGCCATCTCCTCCCTTCAGCCTTGGAGTGCAATCAGATTTTTGGCGAGTAACCTTGGAATACTTTTGAGCAGGTCAAAGACAGGGGTGCTGACGGTGAGTTCACCACGTACCGTGCCTTCCGAGACGACTCTCTCCTGAGCATCTCGTTGCACGTACTGCGTGACCGACACGTCCCACAACTCCACCAAGTCTGTTGTCAACTGCTCCTCTCGTTCCTCTTCCGTGGTACTCTCTTCATGCGTGTCGCTGTCCACGATAATTAATTGTTGGTTAAATGGCTGGCCCATTAATTGCTTCCGCTTGCCGCCATAGTTATCTCCAGGTTCGTTCAGGCAACGACGCCAAAATGTTTAGTCCTAAATGTATAGTTGGTGAATAATCAGATAACACAGTATTTCCCGCACATACAAAGTATTCATGAACCAGAACAATTGTACATCATAACATAAATGACAATGATAATATTTAGACCAGAAAAGTTATATCTTTATTCCAGTGTCCAAAATTCTCCATACATAATCCCCCTGCCTAGGTTCCAACCAAACAATATATAGAGCCGACGGTTGGTCAAGATGCCAACCGTCACCAACTCCCAACTAACCGACGGGAACCTCTCGGCAACAACATAAACATAACATAACACACTTATAACTATTATTCTTACTAACATATGCTTTTACCCCTAACAGTTAGCTCAGGTTGTCAACATGCAATACAGAGGTTAATTACTAAGGTTTGTAGTGGTCAGTGTGTCTAGATGAAATCAATTAACCCAATGATCATTGATAGCTTAACAAACAAGATTGTCTGTGAGCATGTCATTTGACATTTTGTGCAAAACCAAGCTAGATGTTGCGCCATAGGGAGTGTGACCTTAGGCTTACAAAATTGCCTTCCAATAATGAAATACATCCAAATAGTGAATAATTAAGGCAATGGACTCATGGAAGTTTGAAGAAGAAAAATTTGACTAAGTCAAAATTTTGCTTAAGTCATGGTCCTGATCCTAGCTTGCTCACCAAGAGCAATTGATGCAACTAGACCTAGGAATTGCACTCTCCCTTTGAGAGCATCTGACAACGCCTTTAACTTTCTCATGTGAATAAATGACCATATAAAGTGTGCTTTGGGTCTTGGTCAACCAAATACCATCTTTGTGTCTTGGTAGGCAAGACAAAAGTTGTGTGAATGGACCCTAAAAGTGCACCCATGCTAGAGAGGCAAGAATCACATAATCTAAAGCAATCCTAGTAAGGGATCAAGATTGAAGAATTCAGGTGCGAAGACAAAATTTGGCTAAGTGAAGATTTTGCTCCAACCAAGGACCTTGCCCTATGCAACAAATATATGTGAATGAAGCAAAAAATGCGCCCAAGAAAGACAGGCTTTGAGCAAAGGCAACATCAATATGGAAATTTAAATGAATGATTTATGCAATTAAAGGAAGATATAGTGATCATTTTGTGCAAACAAACCCCTATTTTGCACCCAAGTTGTGCAAATGCATGGTTAAAATGTGCCCTCATTTTGTGTAATTGACCCTCCAAAGTGCACCTTCTTGTTTGTGCAATTTAGGTTCAATCCACCCAACATACACCTAGCATGAAGTAAGAAGGATAAACACTTAACATTTTGTATGAATGGAAGACTTGAAAATCAAGACATGTTGTGCAAATGAGGGGTCAATTTGTGCCCTTGCTTAAGCATTTGTGCAATTGAAGATAGAAATTGCACCATCCCTTCTATAAATAAACATGAAGAATGCGGTCACCAAGGGGAACTTGTGCAATTGCATGCTCATTTTGCGACCCAGCAACTCATCAACTTGTGCAAACGGAGGTGTAAAATGTGCCCTGACAAGATCAAGGCACTGTGTGCAAACTAGCATGAAAAGTGTGTTACATTCAAGCTTGCTTACAAAGATAGAATTGTGCAAATGGGGCTTGAAAATGGGCCCAAGCAAGGGGGTCAACTCAAGCATGATGTAATGTATTTGAGAGCATGAGATGAAGTGTGTGAAGTTTAATTTGAACCTAGACCTAATGTAACATACATGTCACACTTGATTTTGTGATCAATTTTAAATTTGCTTCTTTGATTTGTAGTGTTTTGATTCAAGTTTATTTCTTTTGCAGGTCTGATTGCACATGTATATGAAGAGATGCACAAGGATGGGGTAAAAGGACTTCATCAACGGCTATCAATGTGGTTAGCACCAAGTGGTCAAATCGGAGCTAGCATCAAGTGAAAAACATTAGAAATTCATACAAACAAGATGACAGAATTCACAGCTTAAGCTAAACAATTGCAACAAGATGAGGCTCTCAACATCTTAGAAGATAAAAGGATTTTCTTAAGCAATGCATAAACAATCAAAGCTAGAGGGTCGACTTGATTGTGAAAGTGCCATCATCATCACACCAAGATTAGAGATGTTGAGTATCAAGAAATATTGCTCAACTACACGCATGTGATGAGGTATCAATTTTGTAGTGCAAATTGAGGTGGCATCCTTGTCATCACCGACCAATCAAAGGATTCCACGTCAACGTGTCCAGATGTAATGTACCTGACTCATTCAATGGAGGCACAAAATTCAAGATGCCTAACCTCATTTTCTATTGGTTCACATCTGATATGAAACATGTGCCAAATCAAATGTAATATTCTCATTGGGCGAAAAGGAGTTTGTTGTAACAAACCCTAATTAGGGTTTTCATCTTGTAATCTCGGCCATTGATTGTGAATCAATCTGAGCCACTCATTGTAAAGAGATATCTATATAAGGCTCAGTTTTTCTCATTTGTAAAGGTTAATAGAGAATAGCTAGTAGTTAGAGAGTAGAAGTAGAGTAGGAGGAAAACTCGAAGTTGTTGCAAAGATTTGTTGGAAATTGGAATAAATACTTGATTCCATTTAAGTTATAGTGGATCATGGTGTTATTTCTTATTGTTGCATGGTTTCTTGCTTACTTCTCATGGTTTAGATAAAGTTCATTTATTGCAAAGGAGAAATGTATGGATGTTGATAATTCCTTGGTTCATACTTTTTGTAGTTTTTTTATTGTATGCTATAGTGCAAAGTTAGCCTGAACCTCACACTTGTGCTTTGTTCAATTGTGGATACTTATTCAAGTTGTGTTGTGTATGGGTATTTGCATGAGTATTCATGATTTGAAAACCTTTCTCATCCTTAGAAGATTGCACTAGTTTTGCAAAGTTGCTCCTAGCATGGTGAAGCGAAGCCCAATTTAAGGAATATGTCAGTCCAAACATCATGCCTTGCTATCATTGATCTTAGGAATATATTAGATCTCCCTAAGCCCTATCTCTTTTGCCTTTTGTTTTGAAGTCAAGTAAATTTCCACGTTCTAGCTGCATTCAAGCAAGAGTTCATGCAAAATGTAAGTCCCCCTTGTGATTCCAACAAATCACATCACAATCATTGAGTCTATCCATGTATAACATCAAGACCTGACATTTGGAACCTTGGAGTCACCTTATATGATCACGAAGTTTAACATAAGAGGGGATTTTGTTCAAGAGGATAAGAAGTGAAATCAGACAATTTTAGTGTCACAGAAAGTAATGATCCTTTTCCAAGATTCATAGGGATGATCGAAAATCACCTTGGTCTCAAAGGTGAACTACACTTAGAAAGAATATTGCTACCATTGTGGTGCAGGATTCACAATGCACCCCACTTTGACTTCACTTTCTATTGTGCAAAGAAACTATCAATCAAGTTGGATGCCAGTTTGGATTGTTGATCCTATGAAAGGACGAGTGTATCATAGATAAATCTTGGAGTGCATACCTTTCAGTTGATGAATTTAGAAGAACACATGAACAAGGCATTGCTACATCATCTGGAGGTGAGGGAACAATTGAGAAAATCCAAGCGAAAGGAGTAGTGACAAGTAATGATCAAGTTGTTGATTTGGCAATCAAGAGAGTGATTCACATGTATTACAAGAGGAGGAATACTTGTTCATGTTATTTCAAGCATCCTTGGAGAGGAAGACAATCATATAGAGATGTTGAACGAAGAACTACAAGTTATCACAAGTGACACCAAGTATGAAGAACAATATGAGGGGGCACTGAAAGACACCATCATCATCATGCTATTTGAAGGGGCACTGAAAATCTCATGAAGTATAAGAAGAGTCTCTGCTGATATTCCAAGACAAACGAGTTGTTGTGAGTGGCATGATTCATCATCAACTTCGACCTCCCGAAACATTGCAAGAAGATAGTACGAAATGTTAATGAATTGTAGCTTCGATCGGATTATTCCTATCGATGAAATCAAATGCATAAGTGGCCTACCGGCCTTGAGCATTTGATCTCTGTCCTTCTTCTATATTCTGCTATGATTATTGGTTATCATATACATGATTGAAATATAACTATTATTAATCATGTTAATGATATTAATCATGTTGTTAATTTTGTTCATATCATTAATGTTAATCATGTTGTTAATACTAATCACATTGTTGATATTAATTTAGACATACATCGATATCCACATTGTTGATATCGATATCAAACTATGCTATCAATGATAGCATACTATGATATATATATATATATATATATATATATATATATATATATATATATATATATATATATATATATATACCTTGGTTAAAATTACAATATGAATCGATATTAGTATCGATGATAATTAACAACCAACACACATTGATTAACATTAGTTTGTGTTCAGTGGACAGACATGTCTACGTAGAGACATGTCTCTGTGTGGACTATGTCCGTGTAACCACTCATTAATATTTATATTCAATCCAATATGACTTGGGAGGTACCGAAATCAATAAGTGCTAAACAAGTCTCAACAATATATATATTTTGGAATCGTTGGATCAAGGATATATCGGCAGCATTATATATATAGTTCTGATCTGCATTGCAATCTCATTGTATTGAAGCATCTCATTATTAATATTGATATTAAGAATTCTTCAGATTGATATATATTCATATTACATTAATATATATCGTTCAATCTGAGAAATGAAACATACCTCTTTATTTGCCAATCTTCTCCTTGTCATAACTCCCTTGTTTTTTACTCCAATAATCTGATTTTCAAAATGATTTAGCCTTACATACCTTGGTGTTTTTTAATTTTCAGGTTCTTCGTGCTACTCTTCAGTTACAGTTGAGTTTTTTGATGATGTCGGGGTAACAGGTTCAACAATTGAAGCTTGTAAAGATGAATGTTGGATGAAAGCTATGGAAGATGATTTAGATCAGATAAAAAAGAACAATACTTGGACTTTGGTTCCCCGACCTAAAAATAAGAATGTTATTGGAACTAAATGGGTTTTTAGAAACAAACTGAATGAGGATGGACAATTTGTAAGAAACAAGGCTAGATTGGTCTTCAAAGGACATTCGTAGAAGGAAGGAATTGATTATGGTGAAACTTTTGCACCGGTAGCTAGAATTGAAGTTGTTAGATTATTTATTGCTTATGCAGCCTATAAGAACTACAAGGTCTATCAGATGGATGTTAAGTGTGCATTTATGAATGGAGAACTTGAAGAGGAAGTGTTTATTGAACAACCTGGTGGATTTTTACTAATAGATGACAAAAATATGGTTTGCAGATTAATGAAAGCCCTGTATGGATTAAAACAGGCTCCTAGAGTTTGGTATGAAAGGTTGGATAAGTATCTTTTGAAGCTTGATTTTATAAAAGGTAATGCCGACAGTAACCTATATTATAAGATCATTAATGATGATATTCTGATTATTGAAGTATGATGAATAAACTTCATTTATGTTCAAGTCTCATCGAACTTGGTGCAATAAAAATTTATGCCCTCTGTTCTGGAACTATTTTTGACTATCCTAGAACAAGAAGAAACTATGTTACAGTCCACTTAGTGCATCAAATAACTCTCCCAATACAAAACCATTTGCTCCCAAATCAATTCCATATTAAAGAACATATAATACATTATCAGAATCCAAAATATCATGAATTTTGAATGGTTAAAAATAAAGAAATCAGTCATCATCATAATATGCATCTAAATCACATCCCAAACAAAGTTAATTCACTGCACTTATCATTCCAAATAGGCTTCAATCTCCACCTAACCCAATAACACATGAAACTTTCATTGAAACAAGAAGTAAACATGACTGTCAACATGTGAATGGTCAAAAGATTGCAATAAACGATTTCCTTATTCATTGTATAGACTTACAAACACATCTACAATGGTCTATACTCACATTCTTTCTTCCTTACTCCTTCTACCATCATCTCATGCATTCCAACTAATGAAAGAATGCTTGACTCTCCATCAACCCTGTAGGAACCATAGTGGCAATCAAAGGCATTATGGATAGATGCCTTTACAAACTTCCTCCGACTCAACCACCACTCTCTCTTACTCAGCCAAACAAACTTTTTATAGCCTTTACAAATCCCTTTGACAGTTGCATCTGCCCATGTTCGATTACAACCCCATTTGTAACAACTTTACAATACATTTTGTGCTTGACAACTTTTACGCCAAGATTGACAACTTTTGTACCTTAACTCCAAACTTACTAAAAATTTGTATGGACACTCAAAACATCTTAATATGGACCCCAAATAGACATTTCACATCCAATCCACCCTTCCTTGGGCATGTTCATACATTTGTTAGGATAACCGGTGAACAAATGAGATGGGGGCGGGGGTGAATCAGTTGTTAACAGATTATGAGAATTAAAGCACTTAAAATCTTATACCGGAATAATTGATAAAGCATTAAAGCATAATTAAAAAATCGAGAATCAATACCATGCAACCATAACACATAACACCATGATTTGTACGTGGAAAACCCGGAAAGGGAAAACCACGGTGGGAAACCCTACCCACAGTTAGATGATACTCATGTAGCAAGTATATGATTACAATAGGGGTCTGCACATGCAGGAAGACACACTACCTAGAGTGTATTGCTCATCACAATGGAGTCTCACTGACTATAGAGATGTAAACCACCTCAAAATATTTGGACAACAATCCAGAGAAAATAACTCTCAGTGATAGCATCAAACATGCCAAGTTACAACTTCGGTTAAGCTCAATACCAGAGGTCTAAAACCTCTTACATAAACCCAACTCAATCACCTATGATCGACAAAATCCTCTGCACAAATGATTATTACATTATTCGCTCCTTGCCATGATCTACAATGAGATCTTACATATATTTATACGAACCCAGGACCTAACCAATTAGATTGGCCACCCAAATGATAATACAATAGATCCATTACATAATCCTGAAATAAAATCATAAAGCATGTCGGCTTGAGGCCAAATAAACATCATCCAATCAATAAAACATCCCAGAAGCACATTAGAGGATCCACCAACACGTTACATGAAAACCGATCCATAACCTAGATAGCATCGAACCTAAATTAGATCCACACATGCCAAAGCAATGACACCAATCAATCAAGGCACGAACACAATCACCATCATCATCTTGAATCCCTTCTAGATGCTGCACCAACACCACTTATGCATTACATCAACGTTCTTCAATAAATCTCTGTCAGTGAAACCCTTACCGGACCAATAAAGCAGGCTTACTAGAACATGAGATAGCATCTGATCATCAAGTCAATACCAACTGACTAAAACATACTTCAAAAGCATATGAACCATCCATACAAACTTATTCCATCATCCAGATCATACCGGTGACAATCAACTGATTATCTTCCCAATCCAATCCTTCTATTGGAAGTCTGTAAACAACCATAACAACTAGTGTTGACATCAATGACAAAACATCAATGCAACATATAATCAATTCCATCGTATGGCCAACAATCTCCCCCTTTGGCATTGATGACAACACTAGATGTGAAAAACATCCAAGTGCCAAGAAGTGCCAAACAAGTCTCTCCCAATGGAAGACCGCCAACAATATCCCATAAAATGATATAGCAATGAAGTTCTGAACCAAATCTAAATCAAAAAGCCAAATACCGTCAAACTCCCCCTAAGGAGTACAATGAGTCTGAAAAATAAATAGCAATGTTTTTTCACATATATTCCTCCCCCTTTGACAGCAATGTCAAAGAATGAAACAGAATAAAAAAACTCTAAATCTCAAGGCTGACTACACCCCCTGAATAATAGCATTATTTCATCAATCCAGAGCAAAAGATATCTCTGATAATGCATATTGGACTGATGTACAACTGCATCAATTAAGTCTCTACTGGAGGGGTAGAAACCCCCAATCTGTCTCTCAAATATTTGAATGATTCCCGAGACAAAGGTTTAGTGAAGATGTCTGCTATCTATTCTTTAGTGTTCACATAAACCAATCTGATTTCTTTATGCTCTTATGTCGTAATTTGATGCATAGATAATGTTAGTATTTTGGATTATCATGTATTTTGATAGAGGTACTGATCTTATTTATCATGTGATGGAAATACTAACCCCTAGATGATTTAATCATGATGTGATGATTGCATGTATTACTGGTTGTCTATTGTGTGATTGTCTGCGGGGAGAATCGACAACACATCACTCATTGTGAGCGCCATGTGTCGTTATGATATTCTACCCCTTGTTTGTTGTGTATGTATATATGGTGTATGCACATGTATCTCATGTTGTTGCGGGTTGCCAGTACAAAGGCATTCATTCCTCCTGGGCAACCGGGTGTGAGTCCCCTAGCTTGATAGGTGTGAGCATGCCTCTTCCCAATGATAATATGTGGTTCGGAGATGTAGTTAGTTCCCTTTCCGCACTCTAGGTCTAGGTTTGATGTCGAGTCCTTGTCATCAGTCTTGGCAAATTCACCATGTCATCATCGTCGTCATGACTTGTGAGTATGTGGCATGGTTAGTTGATTATTCAGTTATTTTATTTAAGTTCTCTGAATGGTGATTGATTTATTTATTTTGCATATTTAATTTTAGCATTTGATTGATTGTGTTTGAGTGGTTACTTGATACTAGTTATGGCCTCATTAGTAATTTTGTTATTTTAAAAGTTATTAAAATTTAACGATTTTTAATTATTTACTATTTTTGTGTTTAAATTTGGTATGGAAAATTCTAAACCAGTGAGTACTCCTATGGTTACAAGTGAAAAATTATCAATTAAGGATGTATCCCCTCCAGTAAATTCTACAAGATATAAATCCATGATTGGTGGTTTTCTATATTTAACTCAAACTAGACCGGATATAATGAATGCGGTTAGTATTGTATCAAGATTTCAAAGTAATCCAAGAGAAAATCATGAAAGTGCAATAAAAAGGATATTCCGGTATTTGCAAGGAACAACTGAATATGGTTTATGGTACCCTAAAGATGATGACTTTACTTTATGTGCATATACAGATGCAGATTGGGAAGGTGATGTTGATGACCGGAAGAGCACATCCGGTGGAGCATTCTTCCTTGGGAAGAAGCTAGTTTCATGGATCAGTAATAAGCAGTCATGCATTTCTTTATCTACTGCTGAAGCTGAATATGTTGCAGTTGCAACCAATTGTACTCAAGTTCTATGGATGAAGCAGATATTGAAGGATATACAAGTGAGTTGTAATGATCCGGGAGTTATTCATTGTGATAACTTTGCAGATATTGAGATTTTAATAATTTTAGGATCACAAAATTACTAATGAGGCCATAACTAGTATCAAGCAAACACTCAACACAGTCAAACAAATGCCGGAATTTAAATATACTAAATAATAAATTAGTCACTACTTAAGCAACTCAAATAAAATAACTGAATGATCAAGCAACCATGCCACATATACTCACAAGTCATGACGACGATGGCAACATGGTGAACTTGCCAAGATTGATAACAAGGACTCGATGCCGAACCTAGACCTAGAGTGCGGGAAGGGAACCACCAACATCTATTGCCATTGGGAAGAGGCACGCTCGCACCTGTCAAGCTAGGGGAGCTCGCACCCAGTTGCCCGGAAGGAATGAATGCCTTAGTATCTGCAACCCTGCAACCACAAAACGATACATGTGCATATATATGCATACACAGCAGACAAGTGGAGGAGTGTCGCAACGACACATCACACTTGCAATGAGTGATGTGACGTTGATTCCCCACACATACATTCAAACAATAGTCATACAATGAGCAATACATCTTACATAAATCAAAATCGGGGTTAGTATGTCCATCTCATCATAAGCAATAATCAGTGAAATCCATATATCCATCAACATGACATAAATACATGTAACAATGAAACATCATCATGATATCTAATCACATAAGATCGCAACGAACCATGAGCACGAATCCATAATATCCAAAATCACGAAACATACAATGTCTATCGATGATCATCAATGAAGCACATATAAAAGCCAAAATACATCTATGCATCATGTGAATCCAAACAAGTCTACAGAATCCATCACACAAAATAAATGTCTAATCGAGTCTATAAAAATGGAATAAGAGTCTGCTCAAGTGTGGGCAGAAGTAGTTCCAGGTACACTAGTAGCATCAGAGGTAGAGATAGTAGTTCCAGGACCAGCCTAAGATCTAGACCTATAACCATAAAAAAGAAAGCAAGAAAACCCATAGCCATCTAAGCTTCTCGTTATCTACCCCCATCTAATCCAAAGTCTGATGTTTATGATCCAGCAACAGTACTACCACACCCACCACCTAGTTCTCGAACTAGGTCCAAATAGCCAGGAAGCCTTCTCGAAAGCTACTATACTACCACAGGTAGCTCTCGCTTCTCGACATCTATAAGTTTCTCGCAAGACAAAGCTAGAAAGCTCGACAAAAGTTTCTAGTTGCGACAACATTGTTCTTTGACAAAAGCAAATAATTTTTCGGAAAAAGAGACGGATAATCAAAGTCTTCATCTTAGGATTGTCGAGTTCTATATGTAACATGCCAACAGGAAAGAAATTGAAGCTATATGGACTAAAAGGTAGGGTGTTTCAAAATGCCCTCTCTTTTATGGTCAAATACGATGTGATGCCCACACTTGAGCAGACTCTTATTCCATTTTGATAGACTCAATTAGACATTTATTTTGTGCGATGGATTCGGTAGGCTTGTTTTGGTTCACATGATGCATAGATGTATTTTGGCTTTTATATGTGCTTCATTGATTATCATCGATAGACATTGTATGTTTCGTCATTTTGGATGTTATGGATTTGTGCTCATGCTTCGTTGCGATCTTATGTGATTAGATATCATGATGATGTTTCATTGTTACATGTATTTATGTCATGTTGATGCATATATGGATTTCACTGATTATTTCTTATGATGAGATGGACATACTAACCCCGGTTTTGATTTATGTAAGATGTATTGCTCATTGTATGACTATTGTTTGACTGTATGTGTGGGGAATCAATATCACATCACTCATTGCGAGTGGGATGTGTCATTGAGACATTCTTCCACTTGTCTACTATGTATGTATATATATGCACATGTATTGTTTTGTGGTTGCAGGGTTGCGGATACTAAGGCATTCATTCCTCCCGGGCAACTGGGTGCGAGCTCCCCTGGCTTGAGAGGGGCGAACATGCCTCTTCCCAATGGAAATATGTGGTTCGGAGATGTTGTTGGTTCCCTTCCCACACTCTAGGTCTAGGTTCGGCGTCGAGTCGTTGTTATCAGTCTTGGCAAGTTCGCCATGTCGCCATCGTCGCCATGACTTGTGAGGATATGTGGCATGGTTGGTTGATCATTCAGTTATTTTATTTGAGTTGCTTGAGTACTAACTGATTTATTATTTAGTATATTTAAATTCCGGCATTTGTTTGACTGTGTTGAGTGTTTTCTTGATACTAGTTACGACCTCATTAGTAATTTTGTGATCCTAAAATTATTAAAATCTCAATATCTGCAGAGTTATCACAATGAATAACTCTTGGATCATTACAACTCACTTGTATATCCTTCAATATCTGCTTCATCCATAGAACTTGAGTACAATTGGTTGTAGCTGCAGCATATTCAACTTTAGCAGTAGATAAAGAAATGCATGACTGCTTATTACTGATCCATGAAACCAGCTTCTTCCCAAGGAAGAATGCTCCACCGGATGTGCTCTTTCGATCATCAACATCACCTTCCCAATCTGCATCTGTATATGCACATAAAGTAAAGTCATCGTCTTTAGGATACCATAAACCATATTCAGTTGTTCCTTGCAAATATCAAAATATCCTTTTTATTGCACTTCATGATTTTCATTTTAAAAGAATTTAAAACACCAAAAAAAAAACAAAAAAAAAAGAGAGCAAAAAGAATAAAAAATTGGCCACGTGGTAGCCTGGTGTTGCCAGCACCACCACATGGTGGTGGGTGTTGAGCCTCCACCACCACTATGTGGTGGAGAGTGGGAAGGGGGTGCAACCAACATCCCCAACTCCTCCATTTTATTTTTATTTTTTTATTTTGTTTTAATTAAAATTTATTTTATTTTGTTTAAATTAAAATTTAATTTATTAAATTTTAAATATATATATTTTATTTAAAGGTAATTTATTATACTTAAACAGTATTTCTAATTCATTTTATTTTAAACGCAATTTACTACTAATTAAAATGTATTCTATTTTACATTGAATACAATTTGTTTTTGTTTTATTTAAAATGGATTTAAAACAACAGAAGATATATATATATATATATATATATATATATATATATATATATATATATATATATATATATATGATAATTTTCTGAGATAAATATGTTATACATTTACGTCATTGGTAGATATTAAGTTGATGGTTTTAATTGGACAAAAGCATTAATAATATTAAATGATAATGGATATCGTATAACTTATACTGATAATGGTTTTATATGGATGTCATCTTTGTAATTGCAAATTGTCCATTGAGTCCACCTTTTTCAATTATAATCTTTTTCAGTTTGGGTTTTGCATCCGGAGGCCGTTTATGTCATTTGCTTATGAACCAATGGTTAATGTGAATTTTTCTTTTACTTGCGTATCATGAGATTTATCTGCCATCTTGACATGCCCTCATGGTGAGTTTTCCATGAGGGGGAAATAACCATACCGTTGATATTGTGGTAGCGAGTGTGAAGACCTCATGATGTTGATGTGTTTTAGTGTAGTGACATCATGAGTTCGTTATGTTCCCTTGGTTGAGAGGCTCTTTTTTTCTGCATGTGTTGTTGTTCAGTCTTTTGGGTACGTGCGTGTGTCATGGTTTGCCAATGTTGGCGTTGTGTCTGATTTTCACTTGTGTAAGAGCCTCTCATTCCATTGTTTCGGATCCATGTAGAGGGAGTGGGCTCCTTTATGACACCTGGGGGTCATGAGAGATAGACTTTCACAAGGTTCCTTGTAAGGATGCATTAAGTCTAGACCTTTTGGGCATAAGGGAGTTTACCATATTGTAATCAAGTGATAACTAATTAATGAATGGGTATGGGTAGTTAGATAATTTTAAAAGATAATAACTTATCAGTGTCTCATGACTCAATCCTAGGGAGGATGTTTTAGGCTGAGCATGGGAAGACCATGGAGACGGTAAGCTGATCTCCCTCTGTCTCTCTCTCAAAGTTGAGATGGCTTTGCATGCCATAGGCTAGTGCCTTGTTCTTGGTTGGCGTGTGATGAAACTCCCTCATACATGTGAGTCCTTTGCTTACTTTTGTACTCTTGTTATGATGTTTTATCGGCCTCTGGAAACCTCTTGTTCTCTCTTGTTTGTTTGATGCATGGTTATGTGTGTAGAAGTTGTTTAGTGACAATCCCTTAGGTAAAGCGTCAACCTGCTTAATGTGTGAGTTGGGACCTAGCGACATCTCCTAGCTCGAGGGGTGGTTCATTGTAGATTCCACATTGGTCGGGTGGTTGGAGCTTTTTGCCATTGGGGTTTTTCCCTCTTCTTTGGTGTTGCCTTCATACGTGGACTTGAAGCCTTCTTCATGTTGACTTGAACCTTTGGAGAAGATTCATGTATTGTACACCGTGTGGTAGATAAACTCAAGTCATCTAATAATTTAAGAATGTTGTATAAGAAGTGAGTGATTACTTACGATTGCAATGCCATGTAAAAGCAATCTATAAGTATTCATGAGTTACTTAGTAGGTACATTCAAATGGAAATAATAATATGAGTTAATCAATGTAAGTAGAAAGGAAGAAGGAAATGTCATACCCTTGCTAGTAATGTCTTATCATTGTTAATCATGTATATTCCTTAATTTGAACTTATAGAACATGAAAGAATTGTCATGATTAGAATATAAGGTAGGATAGTTAGTTGTAATTAAAATGTATCTTGTCAAATTGTTAAATCAGCAATACGATTCTTTATGTGGTAGTTAAATGTTAAATAGTAGATGTGTAGATATGGTGGGATAGGGATGTTGTTACTCCTTTTCATGATATTTCTTAGCAATAGATTGAATTAATTCTTGCACTTCCAATATTTTCATATGAATATGGATGTAAAGTAAGTAGATGTTAGCATACATTTATGAGATCAATAATATGATCAATGGAAATAAATGAAGAACCTTAACTATGATTGGTCAAGCATGTGTAATACAAGATTCTTGAAGGTATTGTTAGATGCTTGAAACTTAGTAATTAGACATCATTGAAAGCTAAAAGTGAATTTATATAATTGTGTTATGGCTGCCATAAAATTAATGTTGCATGCATAGCATTATGAACATATAGATTGCATAAGTAGGTTAATGAGCATACCTTGGTAGATGCATTGATTAGTGAGCATCAATAGTAGCATTTTCTCAAAAAACATATGATATAGACTAAAATTGCTTACATGCATTTGTAGTTATGTTCCATGATAAGGTTAAATCATTAGAATCATAGGAATAAACTATTGTGTCAATGGTAAACTAAATGGATTGATCTTAAACCGTAAATTGGTGTAGGACTTAGTAGTGACATCAATACCTTGGGGAAGCGTTGAAACCTTGTAATGACTTCACCTATGTTAGTAACATAATATAGGGAGCAATAGATAAACACACATCGTTGTATTCTAACTATTGAACTAAATCCTTAACTTAGTGTCTAGGTTGAGTTAGGTATAACCTTGTTAGTAAACATAACAAAAAAAATTATTCCACTCTTTTGGACCTAGTTGTTGTTAGTTTCCCTGGGGTTGTTGGCGGGCACCACACATTGGTATTAGAGCATAGCTTATGAGTTCCAGGTTCTACACTGGGTACTCTAGTTTTGCGTGAGCCCATTATGCTAGTTAGATGTTGGTCAATGACCTTGTCTCTGTTGCTTACCTGTTGTAACTCCTAGTTTAGTGGCTTATAGTCTTTCCTTGCTTTTTGTCCAGTTAGGATGCCTGCTAGGCATAGAGGACCTAGAACGGGATGTGGTCGTGGTCCTGGAGGTTGCATGAGGGCTCGTGAGAGTCCTCACCCCGAGATTTCAGAGAGGTCACATCACAGTGATCCGTGTCAGGAGCAGCTTGGTGGCAATGCAATACCTTAGTTGGTTGTAGTGTTACAGGAGCTTCTTGGTTTCTTAGGGCCAAGGCAGGATGAGGTTAGAGAGGGTGAGGTTAGGAAGGAGTCTCACCAGTCAGGGCACCAAGAGAGAGAGTGCTCGCACTCACCTCCCAGGAGGAGAGTTGAGGTTGATCAGGAGGAGGTAGCGGCTAGCCACATGAGGGATTTAATGAGAGCTCGTCCTCCCACTTTCGATGGTTTAGGCATAGGGATGGAGGCTGAGACATGGTTATTGGAACTGAGTTGGTGTTTTGCTATGCACCCATATAGAAACAACACCAAGGCTAGGTGTGCCATCATACACCTGCATGACTTCGCTTCCACTTGGTAGTGTATAGAGGAGAGGAAGCCAGGGCTAAACATTACCACAGTTTCTTGGGAGTTGTTCCTAGACCGGTTTCGAGCTAGATTTTTGTCAGAGCACTGGAGACGGCGTAAGGAAAATGAGTTCCATAATCTGAGACAGGGCAGGATGTCAGTTGATGAGTATGAACGGATATTCTTTGAGGTCAGACAGTATGCAGACATAGTGGCATATGAGACTACGCTTGTGCAGCACTTTGTGCGGGGTCTCAAGGATTATATTTGTAGAGAGGTTCACATGCACGAACCTAAGACTTTACAGGCCACCACAAAGAAGGCGAGGATCGCCGAGGAGAATCACTCCTTGAGTGCAGGGGGTACTACAAGAGGACAAGTAGCCAGTGCCCCAGTAACCGGTACAACTGTCGGGTCAGAGTTTTGCAAGAGGGGCTAGGTTTTCGACTGACAGAAGCCGTAGCTGTCAGCAACGTTATAGGAGACTCGCTCCTACACAACCAGCTTAGAGTTCACAGCTAGCCTCTAGTAGAGGCGGTGTCTAGCAATCGAGTGCTACTACCGGGAGTAGAGTTCAGGATAGGAGAGGATGTTTTTCTTGTGGACAACAGGGCCATAGAGCCATTCATTGTCCTCAGTGCACATCACAGACTTCGGGTCAGCAGAGGGAAGCTCTAGTAGAGCCCACTATGGGAGATTCAAGCAGGACTCATAGAGTGTTCACGATGATTGATAACCATCAGACTAAGCACCAGGCCACCGTGGTTGAGACATCAGGTGTGATAGGTGGTATTCTTTGCTCTGTTTTGTTTGATTCAGGAGCTTCAAACTCTTTTGTTACTCCTTATTTAGTAGAGAGATGCGGGCTTTCTATGACAAAGCAGGACGATAGGTGGCAGGTAGAGCTAGCTATGGGGTCCAAGGCAGTGGTGGACTCCCTTGTGCATAGTTGTCCTCTAGTTTTGGGAGACCTTCATACCTCAGTGGATTTGTGTATCATGCCCTTGAGATCTTATGATGTAGTTCTTGGTATGGATTGGTTGGGATCACATCAGGCACATATAGATTGCAGGAGTAAGAGGGTGCATTGTGTAGATGATAGCGAAAGGAGTGTAGAGATTGTAGGCATTCATAGACCTATTTCTCTTCGCATGATTTCTGCCATGCAAATGAAGAGGTGTGCACGGAAGGGTTGTTAGTTATTTGCAGTCAGGTTGAGGGATGTAGATGAGGAGGTTAGTACAGAGGAGTTGTTACTGCAGCATCCTATCCTTCAGGAGTTTGCAAATGTTTTCCCTAGTGAGATTCCAGGTATGCCCCCTCAGCGAGACATAGATTTCAAGATTGATCTATTACCAGGGGCCTAGTCTATCTGTAGGTCTCCTTATAGGATGACCACCCAGGAGTTGAGAGTTCAGCTTGAGGAGTTGTTAGAGAAGGGGTTCATCCATCCTAGCGTATCTCCATGGGGTACGCCGGTGTTGTTTGTGAAGAAGGATGGTTCTCTCTAATTATGCATTGACTATAGACAGCTGAATAAGGTGACGGTGAAGAACCGATATCCTTTGCCTCAGATAGATTATTTATTTGACCAGATTAAGGATGCAAAGGTCTTTTCTAAAATTGACCTTAAGTCCGAATATCACCAGTTGAGGATCCATGAGGCAGATATACACCGTACAACATTTCGTACCAAATATGGACACTATGAGTTTACAGTTGTGTCGTTCGGTCTTACGAATGCACCATCAATTTTCATGAGCTTGATGAATGGTGTGTTTAGGACCTATTTGGATAGGTTTGTATTGGTCTTCTTGGATGATATTTTTGATTTATTCCCGATCAATGGAGGAGCATGAGGATCATGTTAGGCAGGTCTTGCAGTGGCTTAGGGAGAATCAGCTATACGCCAACTTGGCAAAGTGTGAGTCTTTCCAAACAGAGGTCAGATACTTAGGCCATGTTATTTTAGGAGAGGGTATCACAGTCGATCCCTCAAAGATTTAGGTGATAGTAGATTGGTCAGTACCCACTAATGTGAGTGAGGTGCACAGTTTTATGGGATTGTTTGGATATTACCACAGATTTGTGCAAGAATTTTTATGGATTGCTCACCCCATTACTTCCCTTCAGAGGAAAGGGAAGAAGTTTATCTGGTCAGATCACTGTGATACAACCTTCAGGACACTTAAGGAGAAGTTGACTAGTGCATCGATACTTGCATTTCCAAATCCTTTGGGTGACTTTTTGGTTTGTACAAATGCTTATCTAGAGGGATTAGGAGCAGTATTGATGCAGAATGGTAGAGTGATAGCTTATGAGTCGTGAAAACTTAAGGATCATGAGTTGAACTACCCTACTCACGATCTTGAGTTAGCGGCAGTAGTACATGCATTGGTTCGTTGGAGACATTTTATTTTAAGGCATCGATTCGAGCTACACATGGATCATCGTAGTTTACAGTACATATTCACGCAGCCAAATCTGAATGCCAGGCAGAGACATTGGACGGAGTTCTTGTGTGAGTATGAATTTGAGGTGAATTTCATATAGAGTAAGGAGAATGTAGTGGTAGATGCACTGAGCTGCAAGAGACATGAGATATCAGCAGTGAATTTGGAGGTGGATTTGAGGAGTTTCATACTTACAACATTACTCGCGGATGCATGGTACCAGGAGGTTAGTTCAGAGATAGCATTGGGTAGAGATTTGGAGAGCAGGTATACAGGTTATTCAGTGGATACAGATGATATTTTAAGGTGTATGGGATGTTTTATGTTCCACCATCCGATGGACTTCAAAAAATGATCACGAAAGAGGCCCACCGTGCACCTTACTCAGCACATCCTGGTGTCAAGAAGATGCACGCAGACTTGAGACAACTCTATTTTTGGGCAGGTATGAGAAGAGATATAGTAGATTTTGTTGCATGTTGTCTTGTGTGCCAGCGGGTTAAGGTAGAGCATCGACATCCGACAAGATTTTTACAGTCTCATGCAGTTCCGGAGTGGAAATGGGACATCATTTCCATGGATTTTGTAGTTGGATTTCCCATTTCCTCTTGTAGACATGATGCCATTATGGTCACCGTTGATCGGTTGACCAAGGTTGCACATTTTCCATTGATTAGATCCTCTTACACAACATCCACAGTTGCATAGATTTTTGTCAAAGATGTAGTCAAGCTACATGGTATTCCACGTAAGATCATATCAAATAAGGATCTTGTTTTTACTTCAGCTTTTTGGACAGCATTGCAACATGACATGGGGACTCAGTTGAATTATAGTATAGCATATCACCCAGAGACGGATGGTCAAATAGAGCGGGTGAATCAGGTTTTAGAGGACATGTTGAGGATGTATGTTATGGATCAACGGTCTAGATGGGAGGATTACCTATACTTAGTGGAGTTTTCTTATAATAATGGGTACCATAGCTCCATTGGCATGTCCCCATACCAGGCTTTATATGGGAGACCATGTCGCACTCCCCTCAGTGGGGATAGATTAGAGGACAGGGTGCATATTGGTTTAGAGATGTTACAGGATATGGAGGAGCAGGTTGCTTGTATTAGAGAGCATATGACAGTTGCACAGGATAGGTAGAAGCAATATGTAGATGCTCATAGGGTAGATAGGCAGTTATCAGTTGGTGACAGGGTATTATTGCGAGTTCACCCATGAAAGAGCTCGATTCGTTATGAAAAAGGCTCTAAGTTGGTGCCTCAATTTGTTGGACCATTTGAGGTCTTGGAGAGGATTGGTCATATAGCTTATCGCCTTGCATTGCCGCCTAGCTTGTCCTGCATCCATGATATATTTCATGTATCAGTTTTGAGATTATACCATCCTGACATATCTCATGTTCTTGATTGGAATGCCTTACAGGTCGAGGACAAGCAACTTTCTTTAGAGCCCGTGCTTATTCTTTAGTACAAAGAGATGTCCCTCAAAGAACGAGCGATAGAGCAGGTAAGGGTCTAGTGGGACCTGAATGATGAGACATTAGCCACTTGGGAGGATGCAGGTCGGATGAGAGAGTTGTACCCCTACTTGTTCTCAGGCTTCCAGGAGTAAGCCTAGGCAAGGGGGCGAGGATGTGATGCCCACAGTTGAGCAGACTATTATTCCATTTTGATAGACTCGATTAGACATTTATTTTGTGCGATGGATTCGGTAGACTTGTTTGGATTCACATGATGCATAGATGTATTTTGGCTTTTATATGTGCTTCATTGATGATCATCGATAGACATTGTATGTTTCATCATTTTGGATATTATGAATTTGAGTTGATGCTTCGTTGCGATCTTATATGATGAGATATCATGATGATGTTTCATTGTTACATGTATTTATGTCATGTTGATGCATATATGAATTTCACTGATTATTGCTTATGATGAGATGGACATGCTAAACTCAGTTTTGATTTATGTAAGATGTATTTCTCATTGTATGACTATTGTTTGACTATATGCGTGGGGAATCAATGTCACATCACTCATTGCGAGTAGGATGTGTCGTTGTGACATTCCTCCACTTGTCTGCTATGTATGTATATATATGCACGTGTATCGTTTTATGGTTGCAGGGTTGCAGATACTAAGGCATTCATTCCTCCCGGGCAATCGGGTGCGAGCTCCCCTGGCTTGACAGGTGCGAGCGTGTCTATTCCCAATGATAGTATGTGGTTCAGAGATGTCGTTGGTTCCCTTCCCGCACTCTAGGTCTAGGTTCGGCGTCGAGTCCTTGTTATCAATCTTGGCAAGTTCGACATGTCACCATCGTCGTCGAGTCCTTGTTATTAGTCTTGGCAAGTTCGCCATGTCGCCATCGTCGTCATGACTTGTGAGTGTATGTGGCATAGTTGGTTGATCATTCAGTTATTTTATTTGAGTTGCTTGAGTAGTGACTGATTTATTATTTAGTATATTTAAATTCTGGCATTTGTTTGACTATGTTGAGTGTTCGCTTGATAGTAGTTACAACCTCATTAGTAATTTTGTGATCCTAAAATTATTAAAATCTAACGATTTTTAATTATTTTCTATTTTCGCGTTATTGACTTTATGGTCATTTAACGATTTCAATTTTTAATTATTTGCTTGCCTTGATTACTTAATTATACTATCCATTTAATAACATATTTGATTTAATCCGGTTGGAAATTGAGGAGTAAATTATTTAATGAAACTAGTTGTTTGTGTAGACGTATAAAAATGACCATATTCCTAAATGAATATTTTATGTTCATTTCTCTATTTAATTAAATCTAATTTAATTGAATCACCCACATTCTTCTATTTAAATTAAGTAAATTACTCAATTTATTTAAATTAAATTCACTAGACTTCTTTTTACCATTTAATGAATAAATCATTTTATTCAATTAAATCCCTTCTATCCACTTTTAATTAAATTCAAATTTAATTAAATAGTTATCCTAAATTGAATAAATATAATTTATTTAATTTCCCCAAATTGCAACCAAATTGAAGTAAATTCATTTTATTTCAATTAAATCCTATTATCCCTCCATCCACTTGCAAAATCCTACATCTCCCACTTGCCTCCTAAACCCTATTCCTAGCCCCTTTCTAGACTCTTCTAAACACTTCTAATTAGCCTAACCCATCTACTAAACTTTGTCACATCCCTAAGCAAGGGGAGGTCACTTCTCAAATCTTCAAAGTCTTTGAAAACCTTTAAAGGCTTCAACCACTTAATTTTCCAAGTCTCCCAAACCATTAATGGTTAACTCAACCCTCTAGCATGATTAGAGACTTTCTCTAAACTTAACCTCCATGTAACCCAAGGGTCTCATCAAGCCTTCAATGCTTTGACCATGGTTATCCCTTAATCTTTTGCACAAAAGTTTATCCTTAGGGTTAAAGCTTGATCCAATGGGCAATCCTAACTTAAACTTTAACCCTTACCCCTAGGATAACCATGAGGTCTTCTCAGGCATTTACTGCCTCCAACCCCTTTTCTCAACCCAACCCTATGTTGACATTTGTCACCATTTCATTGGTACCAATTACAAACATGGATCCCCAACTTTCAAACTTGGCCCTTGATTATATCTTTCAATTCTGACCATCTATTGCCCTATTTTTGCTATAAATAGAGCTCTCATTTCTCCATTTTAAAAACCAAGTCTTTAGCATCATACTTATGCTCAAATACATTCAAGCTTTCAAACCATTTTATGCTCATCATTTTAGCCTCTCTTTTAGATAGAAATTAATCTAAATATATATGTTTAGAGTACTTTCTTTATCATTTAGCTTAAATCAGGGACTAATATAGTATGCTAGGATAGTCTTGTTTACTAACCTTGTCATCTTATAACTAGTTTATTGCATTTATAGGATCATGCATAGCTTAGGATGCATCTCATCTTAGAATCAACAAAAGCATCCCTCGTTCTTGCATTTGTCATCCCTAAACCATTTTGCTCAGTGATTTGAGAGCAAAAAATTGGTTTGAGGGACATTGTGAGATAGAGAACCATGGAACCAACCTTGGGAAGCTGAGCCATACTTCATGACTCCATAGCTTGCACCAAGAAGTTCTGTGGGTGTGTGGACAAGTCTCCCTAGAACTCCATTTTTCACATTTCAAGTTCTATCGACCCACTTTTCCCGCATACATTTCTGGCACCCACCATGGGGCTCGAACCCCATATATCTAATCAGTTTTGAAATATAACTACTTTTGTAGGTCCACAAAAAACGAGAATCAGCGCGTGGGAATCATTCCCTAGCAGATATGGTCAACAACCTAGCGCATCCAGTTCACTGTTCAGCGCGTTGGGTCCATCATCTAGCGCTTCAAGTCTGTTTATTAGCGCATAATAATATTAAAATTTTCCTGTAGGTCTCGACGCGGTAGAAAAACAAAGTAGCGCTTCCAGAATATAGAGTAGCGCATCTCGAAAACAGTGTAGCGCATCACCAATTTCTTTTAGCACATCACAGATATTTTGTAGCGCGTACAGTTTGTTCTATAGCACATCGAAAAAAGACAGAAATCACAATTTTAAAATCTGTAACCGGGAATAAAAAAATAGACTTGTTGAAGTCCACCAACCATCTAACATTTTCAACTTGTTTTCTTGCAGGATTCTAACAAATCTATTGTAGATGGGAGCTTAAAATTTTAAAAATATTAAGATAGTTAGGATTTTCACTAACTTAGTTAAGTTAGTTTAAATTTTTAAACTTCTTCTATTCTTAAAAATTGAACTCACTTATTTCCTTTGGGCTGTAAAAAGAACCACAAAATCAATCTTTCTTGCTTTTTTAGGAGAAAAATTTCTCAAATTTGGGCTCTAAAAAGATCAAGTCAAATTTTCAAGTTTTGAAATCAAAAGGGCTAAAAAGAACTTCACCATCCTTTGGTGCATAAAAGGATTCACTTCATTTTTTTTTTTAAAGTTAAAGAATCACACTTGTCCTGTTTTGTTCACAACAAAAGAATGAAGTCATTCCCCTTTACTAATTTTCTTTTGTTGACCACATCGAAATTTTGCTTTGTTGACCAGGTTCCTTTACTAGATTAGATAATCATTGCTATGAGGAAATAAAAGGAACACCATGCTTGTTGGAGCAACATCCCCAAGTAGAGGTTAGCAAATCACTGAATTGAAGGCTTAAAAAGAACCTTGTTTGCCTTGTCTTGAAAGTAGAAGGTATATGCTCTCCCCTTAACTGGGTGATCAAAAAGCCAAACCACTCTTAAGCTTTCTGTACTTCAAGCATTTACATCCTTTAGCAGGCCTGCCTTCCTGAGGAGTTGGAATCAACTCTTAAAGCCATTTATGGCCGGTGTGAAGTGAACGACCTAAGTGGGAAATGGCTTTGACACCAAGTGTTACAACCCACTATAATCAAAAGTGGAAAGTGACGAAAGTCCTTTTCAACGGTTGCGCGTAGCAATTAGCCTTCCCCCAATATCCTCAAGATACGTAAAACCTTTGTTCTAAAGGTTGGGAAGCCTCCTGAGGGAGTTTATCACTGATGACCGAACAGGAAGCCTGATTAAGAGCCATAGAAATAGAAACTTTGAATCGAGTCAGTAACCAGACATTTATAACATCATAGTGCAAGGGTGAGGAAGAACCCGCCCCCAAGATTACTCACCATATATCTCCCAAGATAACTACTCAATTGTGAAGCAATTCACTTTGAGTTAATTTCTGGCAAAAGGTAAAAAAACGGGCGCCCTCTAGGGGGTGACACGGCTGTTTGAGTTGACGGAGTATCGAGACTAGTGGGCTATGATGTTATTTATGATCTTTGAATAAAGAGTCTTTCTGAAGTGTATTTTTCGTATCCAAACCTGTTAAAACATTGAGGATTTGAACACATCCTCGCAGAACATACACTTTTTGTTAGATTAAGAAAAAATGGTTGTCTTCTTTGTGCTGTGCTTGCATTTACTACTTCAGAAAATCATCCATCAAGGCTGAAAAACTCACAATCAAATCCAAAAATTGCAGAAAAACCAACCAAAGGAAAAATCAGGGCAGATTAGTGCGGGGGAACAACTCCTTAGCGCGTAGGGTGTTTTTCTCAGTGCATCCAAGCATCAAGTTAGCGCGTTTGTTCAAAACAATAGCGTTTTATCCAAATTCCAAAACAGTGTTAAATAATTAGTGCCTCGGGAAAATAGTCTAGCGCATTGAAGCATCAACTTAGCACGTGAAAACCAAACTTTAGTGCGTAGGGTTGAACAGTTAGTGCATCACAGACCCATACTAGCGCATAGCCTTTCAAAACAGACAGAAAACAAAATTTTAAACAGTCAAAACTTTAGCGCGTGGTTGGGGGCAGTCTAGCACGTGTGGTCATTCTTTTAGCACGTAAAGTAAATTTGGTAGTGCATCTTGTCTCTATTTTAGCGCGTGACCAAAAGCAAAAAGATAGGGGGCAAAACAGTGAGGAATTTTAAAAATTTTGAAAACATCTTCAGAAGCCTTTTTCCATCAACATCATTTTTCATCAAAGCAGAGTAGTAAAAACAAAACTTTAAAAGCTATTTCTTGAGCAAAGTTTGTGTCAAAACAAACGTTGTAAAAATCCGAAACTGATCGCACGGTAAAACATATCTATCCTATCATAATCCAGAAACCTCATCACAAGTATCAAAATAATCTTTTACCATCTCACGGATTTCATCTCAAAAACACTTGTTTAAAAATTTCAGGTTGTCAAATCAAGTTTCCATATCGGGAGACTTTTATCCATATCATTTGACACGCTTTGTCGTGAAGGGGCATCTAAACCTTCACTTTGATAGAGTAAGACTTGAATTTTTAAAAAACAAAATCAACTAAATCCAAACAAATTGAAGGAAACCATTGAATCACTTATGCATGACTAATCCCCATATTCTGAGAAGAAAGAATCTTTATCGTAACATCACGTTGAAGAAACAACAACCAAGTTTTTCCAAATTTCTCAAAAGAAATAAGTTTTTATACATCAATTGTCATCTTTTCAAGTCTCATCAAACATTTCTTCATCACGTTCAATGCTATATCAAGAACAAATCCACTGAATTTGACAGGGAGCCTTTGAAAACTAGAGCATATTGCCAAAAATCTGCAGTCAATCAACGAATTAATCGCGGAGGAAAGATCAATCCGGGATTCTTACCCGACGAGTGCATCACTTACAACACACCCCGATTTGAACCACCAACCCCAGAACAACATATTGAAGAGGATTTTGTCCCCTTTGTCACAGAAAGCTTCTACTAAGATGCCTGTAACTCGCTCTCAACTAAACAAACAAAGCGAAGCAACACCAGAATCAAGCATGACTCGAAGGTTATCTAATCCATTTGAAGGACCACATCTAGAAGAACTTGAGATCATGAAAGAACTCCTTCGAGAATGTCAAGAAGGCACTTCCTTTCAAAAACTTGTAGAAAGACTCATGGAAAATGACAAAGAGAAGTATCTACTTATGCTCACAAGTAAAGGTGTTAAACTTCCCAAAGATTTAGATGCAAACATCTTTAGAACCGGATCTCGACAATATGCATATCAAGAACAACAAAGAGAAGAGGAAACTCGTAACCTTGAACAACACATACCTGAGCAACACATTCTAGAACAACGTATACCAGAAATGCGTATATCCAAGCTAGAAACTCCAGAGCAAAATATACCATTTAACATACCTTTTCAGCTGAGAACTAATACAAGGGAAGAGTTTCTTCCTCGGCAAAATAATGCGCCTTTGGTTGCTCTTACTCAACAAATGCAAATGTTACAAAGACAAATGCAAGACATGCAACAAGGGACAACAGTGTGGTACTCATTAAGTGAAATTTTTCCTTATCCATTTGACAGAAGATTGAACATGGTGCCTTTTCCTCCAAACTCAAACGTTCCCAAATTTGATAAATACGATGGGAAAAGTGATCCCCAAGATCATGTTCGAGAATTTTGCACAATGAGTCTTGAATTCGCTCATGATGACACCTATCTGATGAGGTTATTCCCAAGAAGCTTGGGGGGACAAACAATGGAGTGGTTATCTAAGATCACACCTCCTGTCAGATCATTTGATAAACTAGTCAACAAATTTATAACACAGTATTCCTATAACATTCAACATGCTATCACCATGCTAGATGTCTGTAATACCAAACAGAAAAACAATGAAACATTCAGGGCATTCCTTCAACGTTGGCGTCGTATGGTTTCAAGATATCCTCGCAATGTTCCTGAAAAGGAGAAAATGGAAATTTTCATCGACAACTTGAATAGTGAAATGAGTTACAGGCTCAAGCTCCAATGCATATCATCTTTCGCTAAACTGATTGAAAACTGTATTCAAGTGGAAGAAGCATGTGTCAAGAAAGGAACACTAAAATTCTTCAAAGAAGGAACAGGTTCATCAAACTACAACAATCAAAACAACAACAACTTAGACAAATCTAGGTTTTGGACCAAAAATAAAAACAATGGAAATGAAGGCGGCAATGAACCAAATGATCCAAAATCCAAGCAGCCCGTGCTCACATTATCAGGAAATCCTCAAGCTACAAAAAATCCCAAAGGTGCTAACCCTGACACTAACACTTGTGCACCTAATATCAATCAACCGAATACCAATAATACAAACAATACCAACAATAACACAAATCGAGGACCTAACAATAATTCACGAGGTACTACCAACACTTATCAAAAATGCATCTACACACCACTGGGTCAATCATTGGAGTCAGCATTCAGAGAACTCCTGGCAAACAAGATTATCTCTTTGCTCGCAATCAGCAACTACGAACCACAAATCAAACCACCTTGGTGGAATGACTCACACTTTTGTGATTTTCATCACAACAAAGGTCATCAAACAAATGATTGCATGAGATTGAAAAACATTGTTCAAGACATGATTGATAGAGGTGATTTAACAGTAGATGGTCTCAAGACAAACGGTGACCATGGAGCTTTCAAGAATCCTCTTCCAAACTATAACAAAGATGGAGCTTCCACTTCAAATGATACCCGTGGGGCACGTATCAATCACGTTTACAATAACACCATTAATCATATATCAGCTGTCGACAATCATGTAAACGTCATCACAATCTGAGACCAACATAATCATGAATCAATCAACGTAACCACCAGAGCTCAAAAATATGTCTTGAAAGGACATATGTCAACAACAAACACTATACCCAAACTTCAATATGATCTAGTCAGCCAACTGCGCAAAACTCCTGCTCAAATATCCATACTAGAGTTGCTAAAACTTTCGCCAAAACACAAAGACATATTGGAACAAGCATTATTGGAAACAAATGTACCTCAAGATCTGGATACTGACAAATTCCAAGCCATGGTCGCTCATATGACAGGGCCTCATAATCTCACTTTTTCTGAGCACGACAATATCTCATTAAGCCATCCACATAATACTCCTCTCCATATTGAAGTCATTGTCTATAAACATAGAATCAAGAGAGTATTAATAGATGGAGGAGCTGGACTCAATATCTGTACCTTAAAACTTGTTCGTGCATTGGGCTTCTCTGAAGAGTCTATTGATCCCTGTAAAAAGATTACCATAAAGGCATATGATGATGAGGAAAGGTCATCTAAAGGAACCGTGATGTTGCCCATTCAAGTTGGACCAGTGCAAAAAGATACTATGTGTAAGGTCTTAGATATAGATCTCACCTACAATATTTTGTTGGGTCGACCCTGGATACATGAAATGCAAGCAGTGCCTTCTACGTATCATCAGTGTGTCAAATTTCCTTATAACGGACAAGAGATCTCCATATCTGCTGATCACAATCCATTTCAACATTGTAATGCAATGGGAGTAGCCCAGGACAGTTTGGTTCCCCATAATAGGGAAAAACAGAGATCCTCAACATCAGATCTACAGACAGCAAAGCCCGAATCATTATCTGGAAATTTCAAGCAGCAAATGCAAATCAAAGACCAAGGTATGGGAGAATACTCTTTGGAACCCCTTGTGTTTGGCCAAATTACCGACATCACCCAAATCTCATGGATTGCCTACTACATCAACGCATCTGGAAACTCAGCTCATCACCAAATTGGATGGTACCTTCATCCAACTGGGCACTCTAGCACATGAATCAGAAGATAAGGACATTCTTAGCTGGTTATACAAAGATGAGGAAGAAGATAATAGAGCAGCTACTCTGGACATAGTTCTACCGACACACCTATATGGAAAAGGATACTTAATCATGCAGCAAATGGGATATGATGGTAAAGGACCTATTGGAAAACGCAAAGGAGTCACAAAACCCATAGATCTTCCTTCACAGCCCAGTAGAGACAAAACCGGATTAGGTTGTAAATTCACTTTCCTATTAAGAAAGACGCCATGCATAACTGCAAAACCTCAATGGAAAGCAAAGAAGAAGTACAAAGAAGAATCCTGGCAGGAAGCACTATTTGAGTCAGCAGAAACAATCCGCAAGGCACGTGAATGTCAAGAACAGAAGTTACATCAGGAAAAGCTTCTAAGCCACAAGAAGGCCATATCTGCAGCAGTAGCTCATCTTCAAACACCAATATCTCAAGAACTGATAATATCATCTCCTGATACCATTGTTCCTCCCCGAGGAGGCACAGTCTATGAACAAATACATAAAGTAGAAGTAGGATTTGACACCGAATCAACAAAAACTATCAAAATGGTATCCATCATCAAAGATCTATTTTCACCATACAACATACCTGTTCACAACACTGATAGAATCTGGGATGATGCCTCAGAGACTGATTCCAATGAATATGAATGGGGTACCTACTCAAATGCTACTATAGATATCCCTAATAATACTGGCGCCATACCCCTTTCTCAGGAAGAGCATAATGCAAAAGATAGACCTCTTGAATTTGGACCGCAACATATCTATGACGCCAAGGAAAGCGAATAGAAGCATTATGAACAAGTCTATACGGAAGATAATACCATCGAAGACCTCGACGAAATCCTTGACTTCTTTAAAACTAAGACCAATCATGATGAAACCTCTGTCTTGACACTTACAGTAGCAGAACTTGATCCACCAAATAATTCCTTACCACTTGTCTTTCCTGACCTCATTGACTGGGATGAACCCAAAATACATGATATACCAATTTTCCCAGACAATAAATCTATTATCTATTACCTATGTACCGTTAAACCGAAAACAGGCTCTACCAGCGAATAAAGTAACGATGTCTGCAAACTAGAGAGTGCCAAGTCTCCCAGTCGCAAAAATGAACCAAGTAAAAGATCTGATGTTGAGAACCAATCAATGGCAGCTCTAGATCACAAAAAAGTAAAAATAAAGGACGCATCTGAGGGTGAAAACCTTTTCAAGGCACCTAAAGATGGGAGACTTGACACTCTTCCAGAGCACTTTCATGAGCGATCACCCATATTGATTGAGCCCACTCAATCAATCAACATTGGTACCACAGAAGCAGTCAAAAACATACACCTGACAGAATCCCTAACAAAAGAGGAAAGATCAACATTTATCCTTTTTTTTAAAGAAAAGCAAATTAATTTTGCTTGGTCATATGCCGATATGCCCAGAGTTGATCCACACTTAATCATGCATCACATGTCCATCTCTCCAGGAGTTAAGCCAGTCAAACAAAAGCTATGAAAGATGAATACGTAGGTAGCACTCATGGTCAAAGCTGAACTCAAGAAGTTATTAGATGTCGGATTCATCCGACCCATTGACTATGTAGAATGGATTTCCAATATAGTACCAGTATCAAAACCAGATGGCGGTATCAGAATCTGCATTGATTTTAGAGATGTCAACAAAGCTTGTCCAAAAGATGACTTTCCTCTGCCCAGTATCGACATCATTATAGACCTCACAGCGGGCCATGCAATGCTCTCACTAATGGATGGTTTCTCAGGCTATAATCAGATCAAAATAGCCTCAGAAGATCAAGACAAAACAACATTCACCTGTCCTTGGGGAACGTACTGTTGGAATGTTATGCCTTTTGGCTTAAAGAATGCAGGGGCTACCTATCAGAGAGCAATGACAACAATCTTTCATGACATGATGCACACATTCATGGAAGACTACGTGGACAATCTACTAGCTAAGTCATTCACTAGAGCGGAACATCTCGACATCCTAACAAAGATCTTTGATCGATTGGAGAAATTCCAAGTTCGGCTCAACCCTAAGAAGTGTGTCTTCAGGGTTACATCAGGAAAGTTACTAGGCTACATTGTCTCAGCTAAAGGTATTGAAGTGGATCCAGCAAAGGTACAAGCCATTATGGAGATGCCACCACCAAAGAATATCAGTCAACTCAGATCTCTACAAGGACGACTTCAATCAATCAGGCGATTCATCGCTCAATTAGCTGATAAAAGTCTACCATTCAGTCATTTGCTCCATAAAAATGTACCTTTCCGATGGGAGACCAATTGTGCAGAATCTTTTTATCAAATCAAACAGTATCTGATGAATCCACCAGTTATAGTACCACCAGTAATAGGGAAGCCACTTATTCTCTATATTTCAACAACAGATGTATCACTGGGGGCACTGTTAGCACAAGAAAATCAATAAGGAAAGGAACGAGCTATTTATTACATCAACAGGACATTGAATAGCTATGAACTCAACTACACATTCATTGAGAAGGCTTGTCTAATAGTGGTCTTCGCATCTCAGAAGTTTCGACATTATATGCTAGCACACACAATTAAACTAGTAGCAAAAATTGATCCTCTCAAATACCTACTCAGCAAAGCAGCTCTTACTGGATGATTGGCTAAATGGGTCATGATTCTCAGTGAATTCGACATCCAATACATAGAAAGAAGAGCCATCAAAGGACAAGCAATTGCAGATCAACTAGCTGAAGCACCGCTACCAGGAAAACAAACTATGGAGATTGAATTTTTGGACAGGGACGTTCTTGCTATTTCTACCACGTAATGGACTCTATACTTTGATGGATCCTACACCCAACACGGTTCAGGTGCTGACATTATTTTCATCACTCCTGAAGGACACACTATACCAAGATCATATAGGCTTATGTTCCCATGCACGAATAATATGGTTGAATATGAGGCATTGGTTATAGGCATCAAAATGGCCGTAGAATGGAAAATCACAGAGTTAATGGTCTATGGAGATTCACAACTAGTCGTCAATCAGATCAACAACGACTATCAAACAAAGGATGACAAGCTACTACCCTACAAACGAATGGTGGATGACTTCAAACAGTATTTTGTACACATCACCTTTGAGCAGATACCAAGGTTGAACAACAAAGAAGCCAATGCCATGGCTACTATCGCTTCATTACTACAAATTCCAGAGTAAGAGAGTCGTTACGAGTTCCTGGTAGAGCAACTGTTCTCCCCAGCCTATGACCACTCTGAATCCCATGTCGTCTATGCCTTAACTAGTTCAAATTCTCTTTTATATGGACCGATATATGATTATCTAAAGAACAATATCTTACCCATTAACCTATCCCGTAACCAAAAACATAATTTTATCTGACAAGCTGCTCGGTATACCCTTACTGCTGATACTTTGTACCGTCGAGGTCTAGATGGTACTCTTCTTCATTGCCTTGATCGTAATGATTATGATTACGCTTTACATGAGCTTCACGAAGGTATTTGTGGAACACATTCAAGTGGGACTACTTTTGCTAAAAAGCTTCTAAGGATGGGATACTACTGGCCTACAATGGAGAAAGATTTTTACCACTTCGCTAAGAAGTGTCCTAAATGCCAGATCCATGGCAATCTGATACATGCACTAGCATAGGAACTGCAGCCATTTACAACATCCTGGCCCTTCTACCAGTGGGGGTTAGACTTGGTTGGCAAAATTCATCCTTCATCTTCAAATGGACACAAGTTCATTATAACTGCAATAGAATACTTTACCAAGTGGATAGAAGCAGTCCCAATGACCACAGTAACTGGAAAGCAAATTGCGTCTTTTATCCTAAACTATCTGATCTGCAGATATGGTATTACAAGTTCCATCATCACCGATAATGGACGCCCATTCAAAAACCAAGATGTCTGAGAACTATGTGAACAATTCAAAATACAACATCAGTTCTCTACACCATACTACCCATAGGGGAATGGTCAAGCAGAAGCATCCAACAAAACCATACTGAAGATTCTCAAGAAAATAGTAAATGATGCAGGCAAAGATTGGCATATCCAACTCAACCCAGTGCTTTGGGCATACAGAACCAGCATCTGTACACCTATAGGAGCAACACCTTTCTCATTGGTCTATGAATCCGAAGCTATTTTACCACTGGAGGTAGAAATTCCGTCTCTCAGAGTCTCTCTAAAAGGGTTAATCCCAAATGAAGAGTATCAAGTCAACCGACTGCAAGAACTGGAACTATTAGATGAAAGATGTCAGCATGCTTACACTCATCCCAAAGTATATCAACAACTCATGTGCAGGAGCTACAATCACAAGGTCATCCCTTGCAACTTCAAAGTTGGTGACCTAGTCCTCAAAGAAAATCCAAGAAATTAGCAAGATCAAGAAAAGAAAGGGAAGTTTGAACCTAACTGGTTAGGTCCCTATGTCATCATATCAGTCTATGGATTAGGTGCCTATCAGCTCACAACCTCAGAAGGAGATGTGCTTGAAGAACCAACTAACAACATTCATCTGAAGAAATACTACACTTGAGTAGTCCAAATGCAAAAAAAAAAAAAAAAAGGTACAATAAAAGCAATTGGTGAAAACCTGGTAACGGGTGCTATTGTGAAAGGACAGCTCCTCTATCTATATCCACATCCTTATCTTCACAGTAAAGCACTATCGGCCATCGCCTGACACTTAGCAAATATCTATTCAGGACATACTTAGCGTAGTCACTATCCTGGTCTATCCATATATATCCTCTTACCATATTCCACCATGGCTTGGAAATCACTGTACATATTCACATCAAGAGGCACACTTAGCTAGGGGCAACATTCATCAAACTTGCAACATATTCAGGCTGTCAAACACTAGAAGCAAACTCAGAACATCTCATCTAGCAAATCAAACTAGTGCAACCACAAAGCAAAACATCAATCGGTAAACAAAAGATTCCCCAGACTGCTACGATGGATGATTTTCTGAAGTAACAAATGTTGGCATTTTTGCATAAAGTCTTGACTATTTTTGCACTTGAACTTTTTGACTTATTGGATTCTTTAAATTTTCTCAAACAATGCTTCCAAGCTAGAGAAAATCAAGAAACTCCAATATTTTTTTTAGTCTTCTATCTGTGAGGCGCTCGTTTGTATTGTGTAAATACTTGTCTCGAGACGTGATGTGCAAACACATCACTGAAGACCTGATTTCACTTTACGCATACAAATAGTTTAATCTTGTCTGTTTATACGCAATCCGCACTCAGGTCATCCTGGTTCAATTATACCTTGATGCTTGTGCTATCTTACAAAATCAAACATCATGTAAATTTTTCTTAGGTCATTATGGTTCAATTATACCATTATGCTTGTATAAATTTGCAACATATCCCAAACAAATCAATGCTCAATGATGATACTTATCTCGAAAGCAAATAACATATGGTTATATCAGGATGACAAATGCAGAATAAGGATGCTCCAAAAACATAGTTGTATATCATTTTACAAATAGTTGCATATCATTTTACAATTAGTTGCACATCATTATCATACATCTCATTTTCAAGATACATCTCATAAATCAAACATCATAGCACATATTCATCATGCATTTACATCTATCAAAGCATTACATCATCATAGAATAAACAAACAACATATAGAAAGCATGAATCCATAACACATCACATGAAGATCAAGGAAAATGGTGTCGTGTATATATATATATATATATATATATATATATATATATATCTATATATATATATATATATATATCTATATATATATATATATATATATCTCTATATATATATATATATATATATCTATATATATATATATATATATATCCAAAAATGATCACAATACAACATATGTCATGTCTCTATCAAATACAAATACAATGATCAAAATACAATAGAGACAACATCTCTCAAGTATGACTATCTCCTGACGGAGATGGTCTTGCTACAGAAGTCTCTGCCCCTGGATCTCTAGGAGGATCATGTCTCGATGGCCTTGTCATACCTCGGCTCTCTGACTGTGACCTAGTCTCTCGAGATCGACTAGATCTCGACTGTGTAAAGGTCTGTACTCAGTGATCCCTAGGTACCGTAGCCTCATAATGACGATGGTAGTACTCCGCCTCCTGAGCTCTCAAAGAAAGCTCTCTCAGGGTGTCTCTCATCGGACCACCTGCTCCTACTCTCTGCACACTCGCTGCAAGCTCCTCTGCTCAACCCCGCCGCTCTATCTCCGTGTCTCGCTCAGTCGTTAGCTGAGCAATCTATCGCTGCTGCGCTAGTAGCTATGCCTGCAGCTGCTGTATCATCATCTGTAGGGTCCTAATCTATGCATCCTCCACATGAGTAGGGATCCGGACCCATAGGGGTACCTGTGAAGAGGTATCCCCTCTCCCTCTACCTATCCTCGGTGCCGGAGGTGGTAGCACATCAGTCCTCCTCCTCTGAACTGGTCGTCTCACCTCGTCAGTCCCTCCCACTGCAGCTATCATCTCCCCTCACCACCTGCTCCGATGGTCAACCCTCCTCTCCCTTAATCCATCACAGCTCGTCAAACTACTCTCTCCAACCCTCTATCACCACCATCCCTCCCTCTATCTCCTCTCCTCCCTCGATCTCCTCTCCCTCATCGTCCTCCTCCACCATCTCCATCATCCTTATCATCTCCACCTCCCTCATCCTCATCATCATCAAACGCAGGCCGCATCTCCTCCGGATCTGATATCCTCACCATCGCCCGCGCTACGAACAATCTGGCGAACTCATCTGTCATCCCAGCATCCAAAATCTCTGGGGCATAATCCCATATCTGGCCTGCTAAGCTAACAAACTCCTCTACAGCCGCCGCACTGTCAATAGTCGGACCCCAATCTGGTATGTCCTGCCTCCGACACGCATACAAGCAGGTCCCCTATGGTATACCCTGTTGCCGACCATACTACCGCAAAACTCTAGTGACCAGGAATCTCTCAATCACAAACGGGGTCCTCCCTATCAGGTATCGAGTCATAAAAACATAGGGCATCTCCAGCCCGTCCTCTGCCCATACCTCGCAACCTATATACAGTCACCAAACGACCGTATCAGTGTTGTCCAAAACCCTCCTCCATTGCTCCAATTTGCCCAGCTTCCGCTGGACAACTAATCCCCTATAACCATATGCATAGGCATGTCCAACGAGCCTATCTCTGTCCACTAATGGCCTAGCTGCGAGAATGTGCTCCCAACACCATACTTGTAGGAGCGTCACGCTAGCTGACAAACAGTCATAACCCAGGTATACCACCTCGTGTAAATCCCTGTACAGATGGGCTAGCATAGCTGATCCCCACGCGAACCTGCGACCCTGTGTCACCATATCCTCTAGTACCAGCCCCCATCCCACAGATAGTCCCTTCGACCTGTGGTTGGGACATAGAAAACCACCTATAAACCCTATCAGTACTGATGGAAGAGGTGCATAATCCAAGTCCAAGAACTCCTACCAAGGGATCTCATATCCACAAACTATCTCATCATGGAATATACAACGAAGTGCCTCTGTCCTGCCCTCCTCTGACTGCTCGTAAGGTAGTAGTGAACCTACTACTGGTATACGTAGGATCCTGTAATAGTCCTCTGGAGTAACTGTCATCTCCTCGGTGGAAAAGTGAAAGGTGTTCGTATCGCTATGCCACCTCTTTGCGAGCGCTGTAAGTAAACCCCGGTTCACAGTGAACCGGGGCATATCCAATAGGGAAGTCAGGCTGCATCTCTCAATAATGTCAAGATCAGCCTGTGCCAACCGTGGTATCAATGTCCAAGGTCTAGGAAATCGGTCGCACGATTGAACCACTCCCAATCGCTCTTGTCAAAAAGCAAAACAAGTCCAATATCAGTTTCCTCATCAAAACATAGATATCAAAAATTGAAATCACAAAAACTTGAACACTTTGAAAATCTAATCAAGTTCTACATCATTTCCAATCCATATCAACTTGTAACACAACTCAAGTTTTCAAAAATCATATCGAACTTGTAACACAATTCAAGTTTCCACATCACATCAGCTTGTAAAACAACTCAAGTTTCCAATTCATATCAGCTTGTAACACAACTCAAGCTCCACAAATTCATATCAATTTCACATTAATTCTATGCATAACTTGAAATATCGCAAATCAAAACAAGTTACATCAACACTCATATTGGACAAAGTAACAAACACCATTATAGCAGACACATCAATGAACAAATTACACCTATCCTGACAAAACTGGCCTTATCCTATCAATTTTTCTCATTCACAAAATCGCCCTATCTCACAAAATTTTTCCCGATGCGCTAAAACACATCCACATGCTAAATTGTTTTCTTCACGCGCTATCCTATCCACCCTATGCGCTAGACTAACTCTACACGCTACCCTTTTTTCTCCATGCACCATCTAACCTATCCTATGCACTAGACTAACTCTACGCGCTAACCTATCATGTGGTCGTGCTACCTATTTAACCTTATGCGTTAGGTCTAACCTACGCGCTACTTCCCCCTACCCATGCGAGCCTCTGTGCAGCCTATGCGCTAGGTTAACCCGACGTGCTAACCTTTTCACTTTATGTGCTACCCTGTGTCCCTAATGCGCTAATCCAAGACCATGCGCTAACCTAGGAACCCAAGGTGCTAACCTAGAAAATAGATGCGCTACCCTAAAATTTCAGATGCACCCAAAATTTAAACCCCCATGCGCTACAATGTTTTTCGTATGCGCTAATCTAAGACCCCTATGCGCTAAACCGTGAACCCCACATAGAAAATTCCAAAAAAATGACCAAAACGACAAAATAAAAAGTCAAGAAGGGGTCAAAAAGGTTGACTTACTGGTGGTCCGTATGCAGCAAGCCTCCGATACCTCCGAACGCGCTCAAAACGATGCCTGGAATAAGGAATGGGCATTTTGACTTCTCTCCAAAATTTCTTTCTCAAAAGTCAACAATGCACAAATGAATCAAATCAAAGCACTTTTCTCCTTTTATAGGAGAAAAATGAAATTAGGGTTAGGGAAATGGGCATGTAATTTTCTCGTGGTCTCCTTCATACCCTAAAGCACGTCAATTATCGGGAGATGAATCAATTTACACATTCCACCTAGTCAAAATTTTACAATGTAAAACAATTATCAAATCTAAACAAATTTTTTAAAAAAATTTTGATTCATCTCCCGAGGGGGCATTATCTACATCGATTATCAAAACTGGGGCATGACATATCTCAAAAGGACATAAATTTTTTATTTGATCACAAATCACAACGACACATCATTTTCTTTGAATTAACATGTGCACACACGTCACTTCAAAGAGGGGCAAAATGTAGACGTATAAAAATGACTATATTCCTAAATGAATATTTTATGTTCATTTCTCTATTTAATTAAATCTAATTTAATTGAATTACCCACATTCTTCTATTTAAATTAAGTAAATTACTCAATTTATTTAAATTAAATTCACTAGACTTCTTTTTACCATTTAATGAATAAATCATTTTATTCAATTAAATCCCTTCTATCCACTTTTAATTAAATTCAAATTTAATTAAATAGTTATCCTAAATTGAATAAATATAATTTATTTAATTTCCCCAAATTGCAACCAAATTGAAGTAAATTCATTTTATTTCAATTAAATCCTATTATCCCTCCATCCACTTGCAAAATCCTACATCTCCCACTTGCCTCCTAAACCCTATTCCTAACCCCCTTCTAGACTCTTCTAAACACTTCTAATTAACCTAACCCATCTACTAAACTTTGTCACATCCCTAAGCAAGGGGAGGTCACTTCTCAAATCCTCAAAGTCTTTGAAAACCTTTAAAGGCTTCAACCACTTAATTTTCCAAGTCTCCCAAACCATTAATGGTTAACTCAACCCTCTAGCATGATTAGAGACTTTCTCTAAACTTAACCTCCATGTAACCCAAGGGTCTCATCAAGCCTTCAATGCTTTGACCATGGTTATCCCTTAATCTTTTGCACAAAAGTTTATCCTTAGGGTTAAAGCTTGATCCAATGGGTAATCCTAACTTAAACTTTAACCCTTACCCCTAGGATAACCATGAGGTCTTCTCAGGCATTTAATGCCTCCAACCCCTTTTCTCAACCCAACCCTATGTTGACATTTGTCACCATTTCATTGGTGCCAATTACAAACATGGATCCCTAACTTTCAAACTTGGCCCTTGATTATATCTTTCAATTCTGACCATCCATTGCCCTATTTTTGCTATAAATAGAGCTCTCATTTCTCCATTTTAAAAACCAAGTCTTTAGCATCATACTTATGCTCAAATACATTCAAGCTTTCAAACCGTTTTATGCTCATCATTTTAGCCTCTCTTTTAGATAGAAATTAATCTAAATATATATGTTTAGAGTACTTTCTTTATCATTTAGCTTAAATCAGGGACTAATATAGTATGCTAGGATAGTCTTGTTTACTAACCTTGTCATCTTATAACTAGTTTATTGCATTTATAGGATCATGCATAGCTTAGGATGCATCTCATCTTAGAATCAACAAAAGCATCCCTCGTTCTTGCATTTGTCATCCCTAAACCATTTTGCTCAGTGATCTGAGAGCAAAAACATTGGTTTGAGGGACCTTGTGAGATAGAGAACCATGGAACCAACCTTGGGAAGCTGAGCCATACTTCATGACTCCATAGCTTGCACCAAGAAGTTCTGTGGGTGTGTGGACAAGTCTCCCTAGAACTCCATTTTTCACATTTCAAGTTCTATCGACCCACTTTTCTCGCATACAGTTTGGTTTTAAATCTATATATATATATATATATATCTCATAATCCCATATAATGAGATATGAGAATTTGAATATTTTATTCTACTCTATTTTCTTTCTCTTGGAAAAATAAGGGAGCTAGGGTTTTTATTCATTTTTTGGTGGGAAATTTTCTCTTTATTATTTTCTTTTGGGTTTTTGGATTTCTGGTTGGAAAAAGAGGGCATTGGCTGGAGAATTGGAAAGATTGAAGATTTTGTTGAAGGATTGTGTTGTTGCCCAGATTTCCTCCTCTCCATTTACCCAATAAGAGGTAGGGTTTTTGCACCTTCTTTTTGTTTTTCTCTTTTCTTTTATGAGCTGGTAATGAAATTTAGAGATTGAAATCTCCATTTCTCCCTCTTGGATGCCTGAGTTGTTTGCAAATCAATGGGTTTAAAATCTGATTTTTGTTTCCAAGATTTGCTTGCAAAAATTGCTATTGTTTCACTTAATCTTGTTGGGTAATACTTCAATTTTAAAACCTCAGTTTGAGAAATGGATTTGCTGGTTAGAATTGAAGGAAACAAAACAAAAAACAAAAAACTTTTGAATTTTCAGCCGATACCAATGTGTAGCGCCTGCCAACAAACCTTCGAGAAACTTACTACATCTAGATCCAAAAAGAGTGAATTTTTTTTTTTTGTTTACTAACAAGGTTACATCTAATTCAATCTAGACATTAAGTTTATGATTTAGTTTAACAGTTTAAAATCTAATCTTAAGTGTTTATCTGTTGCTTCATACATTGCTTTACTAACACAAGTGATGTCATGTTTACAAGGTTTAATGACTTACATGGTTCCATCGTTTGTCTAGGGTATTGACGTCACTACTAGACTTACACCATTTATGGATTATGATCGATACATTTAGTTTACTATTATCATATTAGTTCACTTCTATGATCCTATTGATTTATCCTTACCATGGAACACAACTACAAATGCATGTATGCATATTAGCCTATAACATAAACTTCACATGATATGCTACTATTGCTGTCCACTACTCAATGCATCAACCCACTAGCATTCTCATTAACCTACGTATGCAACTTACATGTTTATATTGCTAATTATGCAGCGTTAGTTTTATGGCAGCCATAACAAAATAATATGTATTCTCATTTAGCTCTTAATGACCTCTATGGCTTAATTTTCATTTTAGTTTTCAGCCTTAGTGTTATTCTAGTTTCCAAGAATTCAACTAGATCCTCAAGGATATTGTGTTTCACATGCTTTATCATTGATAGTCTTAAGTTTTTCGTTTATTGCCATTGTTCATATCATTGATCTCATAACTACATGCTATCATCTACTTAATTTACATCCATATTCACATGAATATATTGAAAGTACAAGCATTAATTCATTTCCATTTCTAAAGATATAACATGAAGAAAGTGATAACATCCATTTTCCATTGCATTGAAATCACATCTACACATCTTCTATCTAACATTTATTTACCACATGAATAATGGTATTTCTGATTTAACTCATTGACAACGCACATTTCAATTACAAATAACTAATCCATCACATATACTAAGGATGACAAATTCATTCATGTTCTATGAATCCGATTTAAGGAAAAGCATGACTATCAAATGATAAGACATCACTAGTAAGAGTATATCATTTCTTCTTTCTTTCTACTTACATTTTGATTAACTTATATTATTTCTTTCTAAATGTACAATTTAAAGTAAATCATGGATACAACATTGGTTGCTTTTACATAGTGATACAATCATGAGTATGACTCGCTCCTTATACAACATTCTTAAATTAATACATGATTAAATTTTCTCTATCTTGAGGTGATCAATACATGAATCTACTCCAAGGGTTAAAGGTCAACATGAAGAAAACTCCAAGTCCATGTACGAAGACAACACCAAAGAAGAGGGAAAAACCCCAATGGAAAAAAGCTCCAACCACCTGACCAATGTGGAACCTACAAGGAACCACCCCCCGAGCTACAAGATGTCGCTAGGTCCCAACTCACACACTAAACCAAGGTTGATGCTTTAACAAAGAAACTATCACCAAACAACCTCCATATACACAACCATGCACCAAGCAAACAAGAAGGAAACAAGAGATTCCAGAGGCCGATAGAACATCATAACAAGAATGTAAAAGTAAGCAAAGGACTCACATGTACGAGGGAGTGTCATCACACACCAACCAAGAACAAGGGACTAGCCTATGGCATGCGGAGCCATCTCGACCTTGAGAGAGAAACCAAGGGAGATTATCTTATCGTCTCCACGGTCTTTCCATGCTCATCCTAAAACATCCTCCCTAGGACCGAGTCATGAGGCACTTATAAGTTATTATCTTTTCAAATTATCTAACTACCCATACCCATTCATTAATTAATTATCACTTGATTAAAATTTGGTAAACTCCTTTATGCCCAAAAGGTCTAGACTTCACGCATCCTTACAAGGAACCTCATGAAATTCCATCTCTCATGAACTCCAGGTGTCATAAAGGAGCCCACTCCCTCTAAATGGATCCGAAAACAATAACACAAGAGGCTCTTACACAAGTAAAAATATGACACAAATGCCAACAATGTCAAACCATAACATACACATACCCCAAAACGCTGAACAACAACACATATAAGAACGAGCCTCTTAACTAAAGAAATATGACCAACTCATGATACCACTACACCAAAACATATCAACATCACGAGGTCTTCACACTTGCTACCACAAAATCAGCAGTATGCTTATTTCCTCCTCATGGCAAAATCATCACAAGGGCATGTCAAAACAAGCAAGTAAATCTCATGATACGCAAGTAAAAACCAAAAACTCACATTAACCATTGGTTTTAAATCGAATGACACAAACAACCTTCGGATGCAAAGCATAAACTAAAGAGACTCTTAGCTAGGAAAGGTTGACTAAATGGACAATCCACAAATACAATGATTTGGAGTTATACTCGCATGTATATATATAAGTTTGTATGTATATCCAATATCATTTAACATTGCCAAATTACATAACAACAACAATAACAATCAGGCCATCGTTATAACATCGTATTACAATAATACTATTATTAATATCACTTAAATATCATCTGATTTATTGGCATTATATTATTATTTTAATAGTGAAATATTTTAATCTAATTAAACCCTATTAACTTAATATTTATTAATTGTATATATATATATGTCCGCATTAAATATTTATTGGGACAAAAAAAAATTAAAATAAAAATAAAATAACTTTAGTGGTGTTGGCTGCACCCCCCACCACGTATGTGGTGGTGGTGCCTCAGCACCCCCCCCCTCTCCCCACTACGTGGTGGGTGGTGTTGTCTAGCACACCCACATTGTGATCAACATATTATATAGAAAAATTTAAAAATACGATAAACTCTAAATCTGATCAAACTTTAACATGAGAGAGCCAAGTAGTCAAGGTGCCACTGTTGAAGGTTACCTTGTGTCCAAGGAGTTGAGGAAATAGTGGAAAATGTTCAAACCACAAGATGCTAGTAAGTGAAGATCAATACATGGTAACTATTGTCACAAAAGTTTGCACCCTTGCTGAGCTATCAACTTAGCAACCTCATGAAACATGGAAACAACCCCAAAGTGTGGGACCTTGTGCAATGGGTTTGAATCTTTGAAGAAGGTCGACTTCCTTCTCAATCCAAGTGTGGGTGTTGAACCAACTCAATGCTCCAAATTCTACTTCTAAACCTATCCTAACAGCTTGCAAAGGAAAAGGGGAGAAGGAAATGCTAAAATGAAAGGAGGTGATGCACCAAGATAAGAGATTTTCCTCTCCCCACCCAAAAATGACACAAAGCATCAATTGAAATACCTTGGTGATGCACAAACTTCATTTGCAAGAATGACCCCAAACACATGTATGGAGGTTAGAATTTGTTGAATGTCAAAGGGAAGAAGGATTCCCACAAGTCACACTCAAAAACAAGTTAACCCAGAATATACATGAGAAAAAGACACAAAACATACAATTAAAATGAAGGTAAGGAAACATACACAACATGCATAAGTTGAAGAGAGGCAAGAATGATAATTTCAATTCATTCTCAGGCCAATGGCCAAACTTATAGTTACAGAAATGCAAGAAAATATATGAATTTTCAAAAGAAGTGAAAGAGCAGAGAGTAGCTCAAGCCAGTAGAGAGAGAACCCTTTACAATGAGGCATAAAAGCCTATATATAGCAAACTTGTTGCAGAGGAGAGACCAATGGTCAAGGAGAGGAATTCTTGACCCTTGCATGCACATAAGAATGTTAGACAAGGAAGATAGTGAAGCACATAGACCTGTCATGGTGTGCATGCAAGCGACTTGGCCATACCTTAACAAGGTAATCCCAAGAAGAAAAGTACTTCTAGAAGGTGAATTTCCTAACATTCCAAAGTCAGAGCATGCATGCCTGACATGAAGGCCATCAAGTAACCATAAATAAGCATGGCCCTGGACTCCACCTGATGGCAATCCTGCAAAAAGCATTAAATGCACCCCTGTAGGTCCATGAATGAAAGTAAACAAGTCAGAGGGGTTGGTGGAGCACTAAAAACCTTGAGTGTTGATCACATAATCTAAAAGTTTCCCAAGATGTCAAAAGTTGGACGTCGGCTCCTCTCGCAAGAGGGAGGAGTTGGGAACTTGGGGGTTTCAGGATTTCGAAGTCATGAAGGAAAAGGCTTGGAACCTAGGGGTTCTAGGATTCTGGGGTCACGAAGGAAAAGGAATGGAACTTGGGGGTTATGGGATTCCGAGGTCATGAAGGAAAATGCTTGGAACTTGGGGGTTCTAGGATTTCGGGGTAATGAAGGAAAAGGCTTGGAACTTGGGGTTTTTTGGGATTCTGAGGTCATGAAGGAAAAGGCTTGGAACCTGGGGGTTTTAGTATTTCGGGGTCATGAAAGAAAAGGCTTGGAACCTGGGGGTTCTGGGATTCCAAAGTCATGAAGGAAAGGGCTTGGAACCTAGGGGTTTTAGGATTCCAGGGTCATGAAGGAAAAGGCTTGGAATCTGCCTCCCAACAAGACAACACTTCATGATCATTTGCTTTGTCCTTATCAACTATGGAATCACTGGTCCATGGAACATATCTCTGGTTAATTCTCATTGATGGACCAAAGATGTCATAAAATGACAACATTTTGGCAACCAATGCAGGATGCTTACCTTCTAAGCATGAAATCTAGAAGCCTTAAGCATCTGTTGGGCATTGAATCATTGGAAGGACCCAAAATATGTGTGTTCCAACACTTGGAGGGAAGCTAGAAACTAGAGAATAAATTCTCTTAAGGAGAATGCAGCAAGTGCAAAAGCACTTATGAATGAAAAGAAACCTCTAATCTAATATTTACATTGTCATCAAGGCCCTCCTTAGAAGCAAGGCGATTGGGAGAACTTCACCATCAATCCTAGAGAGATGAAATGCATTGGCTTCCTTGCAACTGGTGATGACATACGAACCACTCTAAATAGCATCAAATTTGGAATGTCATCTGATTTTGGCTCTGTCAATATCCCACTTGAGAACTAGATCTCCCTCTTCGAATACCCTATTAACAACCTTTTTGTCAAAACTTCTTTTGACCTACTCTTGATGAGCCTCAAGCGTATGCATAGCTTGACTTATAAACTCTTCCAACTCCATTAGCTCAGCTAGCCTTACTATCGTGGCATCATTCTCCATCAATTCTAGTTGATGTGCTAGTTCAAGAGAGGGTAACTCCAAGGAAGATGGGAGCCTTGCTTCCTTCCCATATACCAGCATGAAAGGGGAGTTACCAATCACCCTCTTAGGTGTGATCCTATCAGCCCATAGGGTTGTCCTCAACTTAGCATGCCAAGACCTCTGATTGTCTTCAATTGTCCTTTTGATTATCCTGATGAGGTTTTTGTTGGAAGATTCAACTAAGCCACTACCTTGAGGGTAATAATTGGATGATGTCTTTAAGTATATACCATGCTTAACTACCCAAGAACTGATTTGAGATCCAACAAATACCTTGGCATTATTTGATATGATGGTGATGGGGACACTGAATCTTGTCACAATTCCATCAAGAAATTCTAACACTAAGGCCTCAGTGGCATCTTTCAATGCAACTTCCTCTGTCCACCTAGTGAAATAGTTTGTTGCAACCAAGATCCACTTGTGGTCAACACTAGAAGGTGGATTTATCATGACAATGAAGTACTTGAATAGGGTGGAGAGGAAGGGCAGCTATCCTTTTCTTTCTAGAGAATAAATCACATTTCTTGCAATTCTTCACCCATCTATGTGAGTCACTGAATAGTGTTGGCCAGTAATAACCAACCCTCATTATTTTGATAGCTATAGTCCTTGCAAAAAGTGGCCCCCTGAAGAGCCATCATGAAATTATTCTCATAGTTTGTTGACCTGATTTTGCTCAATAAATCTTAACAAGATTCCATTAGAGCCACTTTGAAAAAGGGCACCATCCACTAAGACATAGGGTATGGACTGCAACCTGAAGTGTCTTCTTTTGGTCCTATCTAGACCTTGGTTGTATCTACCTTCCATTAAGAAGGTGGTCATGTTGCTCACCCAACTGACCTGAGTGTCATTGCTAGCTGGTTGATCCTCTTGTAACACAAGGGTGACCTCTGAAGGAGTATCAGAAGATGAGACAAGTTGTTCGCATAGGCCCTTGCCTCTTACAAGCTTGGTGATCTTGATGTTGATATCATATTCCATGACCTTGATTATCCACCTAGCCCTCTTCTCACTGATGTCCTTGTTTAGAAGGAAATCCTTGAGATTTGCATATGGAACTAAGAGTCAAATCCTATTGTTAGATAGCACTTATCTAAACTATTTCAATTCTCTTACAATAGTGAGGACCTACTTCTCTACATAGCTATACCTAAGCTCATAATCCTTCAATCTCTCACTCAAGAAAGCAATTGGTTGCTCCAAATTATCATTATTTAGTTGTGTTAGGACAGTTGAGATGCTAGATTCTCCTTCGAAGGTATAGAGGATAAAATCCTTTTCATAGTTAGGATTGACAAGAGTAGAGGCTTGAGCAATTGCTTTCTTGACTTCTTCAAATCCGGCCTTCCCTTCCTTGGTCCAATTGAAAGCCAATTTTTTCTTTAGCATGGAGGTGAGGGCTTTTACCATGGTGGCAAGGTTGGAATGAACCTCCTCACAAAGTTAATCCTACCAAGCAAACTTTGTAATCCTTTCTTGTGACTAGGGAGTGGAAGGGAAAGAATAGCCTCCACTTGCTCCAGATCAATGGCTAAGCCTTCTTTGGATACAATGTGTCCTAACAATCTTCCTTGATCAATAGAAAATACACATTTGCTTGGGTTCAAGGACACACCATATTCCCTATATTTCATGAACACCTGCTCAAGAGGACCAAAATGATTAGCTGCATGCTTCAAGTAAATAATTATATCATCAAGGTATATAAGCCCAAACTTTGCTAATTTACCCTCAAAATCCATGTTCATTGCTCTTTGAAATGTGGCACTTGCATTGGTTAGCCCAAAAGGAATCTTACAATAAGCATAGGTACCCCACTTAGTAGTAAATGCAATCTTGTATTGATCTGACTCTTAGACTAAAATCTGATTGTAGCCTAAATATCCATCCAAGAATGAAAATCTTTTTGAGGCTGACCTTTTGTATAATTTTCTCCATGGAGGGAAGGGGATAATGATCCTTAAGGGAGGCTCTATTGAGGTCCCTAAAGTCTACACATAGTCTGATTTCTCCATTCATCTTCCTTACAGGGACAAGATTAGCCACCCAAGAGGAGTGTTTGATAGGGAAGGGGACGACTACCAATCATTGTTGGATTGGTTGGACTTTCGACAGACCAGGGTAGAGGGGGGCATAATCCCCCGAGAGGAGAGGGATGCACCATGGGACCCCTTATATGTCATAGATGATTGTGAATCCTTCCACTGGGAAGTAGGTGGAGAGAAATGATGTACTCTATGTCGTGTGAGGAGTTGCCGCTGAAGATCTGGTCCCGGGAAAAGAAATTTCATCATCATTGCTTACTAGGTGACCTCGATCCTACACAATTTTGGGAAATACTTTGTCGTTGTAAATCCCTAAAGATATGGACAGAGGTTGGGTGGGGCTCAATAGTTAGACCGCCCTCCCACCCTACCTATAACTCGAATTATGCAGGGTGGCTCGCCCCCTTTCTATAGTTTTCTAAGGGTTAATTATTCTAATGAAGTAAAACTAGGGTGGCCCTACTATTCTAAGGGGCCGGAAACTATAGTTTTGGGTGGAGGAACTATAACTCCCACCCACCCCTACTATTCTAAAGGTAGGTGAGGCCCCTAAAATTATATGGGGTCATTGTTCCAGCAGGGTGGGAGACCCGCTATATATATATATATATCAAGGGCTTTTAAGTGGGTGGAAGTCATAAATCTTTTCTTTCTTTCCAAAATAACTATCGGCTAGGGTCAAAGAAATTATGTCTATAATGGCTGGTTCCTGGATCGATTGGCTAAAGCAAATGCTACTTGGCCAACTCCTATCAAGGTGAATCTCCATTTTTGAATGATAGCCTCCTTATCATTTGCATGAATATAGGGGTGGGGGAGGCATCCTTCTTTCCCATCCATGTTGCTTGAATTAGGCCTTTCTATCATCATCGAATGGTGTAATTCCCGCTTAACCATGGCTAAGGGTAGGAGTAGGGGATTCTATACGTAACATGCATGGTGGGGGGGAATGGCGAGCCTTTGCTGGAAGGTGTGAGATCAAGAGGTGCTGGAGTAGTGTAAATTTGACCACCTTTGAAATGATTTCATGGGGGTTGTTGTTAGTTACCAAGATAGAAAAGTAGGGCCCGGATTAACAACGACGACATATTCAAATATCCAAATCCACTATTGGTTTTAAGATGTATAGGTATGATATTGGATTCTATGAGTTTTGTTAACTCCTTCCTCATTAGTGGCTCAATTTGGGGGTTTATTGGCCTTTTCTTTTTTCTAATTGGTTTTGCATCTGGGTTTAGTTCTATAGTATGTTGGGCTAAACTAGGGTCAAAACCCTTCAAATCTTCATAGGTCCAAGCAACTATGTCATCATATCTTTGACAAATCTTAACAAAGGCTTCTTATTCAGTTGAGGAACATTCCTTTCCTAAATTTAGTGACCCTCCCTCGGTAACAACAACTGGCTTATAATCACCCTTCTTTGCAGCCAGATTCATCTTCTTCCTTCATTGATCATGCGAGTTGAAAATGCCTTCCAAGGTAACTAGACCTTTAGGCAACTTGTTGGAGTTGAGCTGCATAATCTGATCTCCATATTGGTCTTGTAGCATAGACTGATTTTTAGCAGAAAATTATGCTTCATTTTGCAAGAAATTGACAATATGCTGATCACTTTCAAATACTTGCCAATTTGCTTGATTTTCTTGGGACAACAGGCCTCACAACAAGCCTAATATGTTGTTTCTTCCTTCTTGCAACATACACTTGTATGTCAAATTGAGCACCAACCATTGCAAGCCAATCAACATGCTTATTCTAACTCCTAGGAATTCTCTAGATGTTGAAGGCCTCAAATCCTTCAATCAAGTCCCAAACCCTTTGTTTGTATGATTTGAGCAAGTTGTTCTTTGTTATGCTTTGAGCTTTAATATGATTAACAACTATCTCACCATCCCCAAATACTTGAAAATATCTAGTCTTTCTTTTTTGTGCAAGTTGGAAACCTTGGACTAGGGCTTCATACTCAGCCACATTGTTGGTACAACCAAAATGAAGCTTAAAAGAGAAGAAATATCTCTCCTTCTCAGGAGGAACAAGAATCACACTAGCACCTACACCATTCATGTTTCTTGAACCATCAAAAAAATGCTCCACAACACCTCTGGTTCTTCTTGTGTCTTGATGAGGTTAGGAATAGGAATATCCTCCCTGTGAATACAATAGGTACCAAGCCCAATCTCCTCACTCTCAGCTAATGGATCAAATTGGAAAGCATTGCCCCACTCATCTAGCAAGAAATTAGGAACCTCTTCTAGAAGAGTAGCAGCCTCATGGATAATACACTCCTCTCCCTCTTCACGCAAAGTGAAATTCATGATTATAGAGCTAGGGTTGTAGGGCTCAATGTGGTTTTGTGCAATGGGTTCTACCTTTATGGTAACCTTGGTACTATAACTTGTTCGAAATAGAATGTGGGACCAATTAGAAGACAAGTATCCACCTACCTTAGCAATGAAGTCTCTAGACAGATGGATGGATAAGAAGGTAGGGATGCCAATGATTGATATGTGTTGTAAGAAAGTGCAACTAGGGCATGTGTGCAACGTTAACTTCAAATTTTTAACAACCCCTATTGTCATAATAAAAGTACCATCCAATTGGACAACCCCCTTAGTCACAGGTTCATATTCTATTCCAAGAGGGTTAGCTACCTTCTTAGGCATGAATGAGTTACTAGCTCTTGAATCTATCATAAAATTGTGAACTAATTTATCTCCTATGGTTAAAGAGAGATAGAAAGGCGGGGGGCTTATTGATATTGCTTGAATCTTCTTCCTCCTTGGGTTGTACCAAACTAGTTGAGACTAACCTCTTATTGATTGTTGCCTCATCACTTGATTGGTTGATGTCCTTCAATGCCTCCTTAAGCAAATCCCTTTGAGATGGAATGGAAAGGGCCTCCCACATCATGACATTAAGATTGGATTTCCTCATTTGGTCAACTATAAAGAAAGGAACACCAGATGATTTTGAAGTCCCCTTTGAAGCTGCAAGATCTATCTTTGTTCTTGGGGAAACTTGGGCCTCCTCTTGCCTCTTTCTCCCTTGAATGGTATTTGTCTTGCATCCTAGACAACTACTTTGGGCATTGAAGCTTGGGCTGATGTTGAAGGTGAGGCAACTTCCAGGGTGAACTCACAATATTGGTTCCCACTTTTTGACCAACTTTGACACTTATATAAATATTTTGAAAAAAACTTTCACTTTCCAACACCTATAACTTTTAAATCGTTAAGAATTTGAAGATGATATAAACTAGTGATTTTTAACATCTTGTTTGTAGATTCTAAATATATTTTTTTCAAATTTGTTTTAAAATTTTTATTGATTTTTCCATCTCCCTCAAAAAGTAATTTTTTTCTACAAACAACATTTTTAAAGAGTGATGTGTATCCCGAAACGCATAATTTTTTTCTATAAATGATAAAAAAATCTTTTGAATTTTGGTTTGTAACATCAATACCTAGGGCATGCAGTTGGTTTGATAGTGATATGTTGAATATTTTTCATTTTATTAAGTTTTGAAGTTCGACTAATTAGAATTTCGATATAGGTGTACGTTTGAACACATAACTTGTTCTATATATATCAAAATTCAATTTTCTTTTTTTTGTTAGAAAGAAAACATCAATACCTAGTGCATAGATATTTTTCAGAATTTTTATGAATTAGTTTACTATTTTTCCCAATGCATTGAACAAAGAAGTTCATGTTCGGTGAAAAACCTACATTCATAATAAATAAAATAAAAATATATTAATGAAATTAAATATATTAAAAGTTATACTATTTGGAAAGATTATAATAAGGACTAAATACTTTAAAAAAATAAAAATTAAATGAATTAATTTGACCCCCCAAAAGCTAATGTAAAATTGGTTTTTTGTCAGCATTTGATAGATGCAAAGGAGACTCCATTGCAAGTATGATTTAGAAGTAGAGAGGTTCTATCCAAGAAATTTTGATCTAAGAGCCTTTGATTTAACTCTCTTAAATTAATTACTTAAAATGGGACCTCTTAAAGCTTAAATCATATATATTTTTTTTACAATGTACTATTTCAGCAAAAATCAGGACGTACCAAAAAGTGGGAACCAACTTTGTGAGTTCACCCTCCACTGCTCTCCTCTTTGACCTTGTGTATTGTAGCATAGTCTCACCATTTGTCTGGTTTATACCACAAACTTTTTCCCCTTGCCAATTGACGAAAGTAGAATCTCCTTGTATGTGAATCTGATTGCCAACACTTGGCTGATTTGGATCATATTGCATGGTTGACACCAATCTTGCTCTTGGGTGAGATTTTTCTGCATTGAAACTATTGCCTTTGAGTTATTTGCAACAATAGGATGCAAACTATTCAAGGGCCTAGCATTACTCCATTGGTTTTGCCCTTGAAAAAGTGGCCTATTATGTTGGTAATTCTGATTTTGTGCTTGATAATGCTTGCTATATTGAGCCTGATGCCTCTTTAGTGTCACCAAATCATTGCCAAAGTTTTGCAACAGAGCCTTGACCTCGTGGAGCTCATTTAAGGATGAAATGGATGTGGATGGATGGCTTGTGGGTGCAATGGGGATAGGAGCCAAGGTGGGTTGTTGAGTAGGAGCTTTTGGGAATAGAGGCATTGGTGGCCTTGAATTTATCTTCCCAGCTCGTATCAAACAATTTTCTACCTTTATGGCTATGTCATATGCATTTGGTAGAGAAGTTCCACCCATTGATTGTATCATGACAACTACATCACTATTGAGAGCTCTTAGATAATACAAGAAGGCATGATTGGGAAAAGGGTTCACTAAAGTAGGGATTCTATCCTATGTCTTTTGAAATCTGAAATTGAAGTATCCCATGAACTCATAAGGTTCCCTCTTGATTGTAGTTAGTTGTTCAACCAGGGATAGGTGATCACTTTTTTCTTTAAAATGGTCACACAATTTCTCCCCTAATTCATCCCAATTATGAATGGAGTCAGGCAGTAACCCTCTATACCACTGCAAAGATTTTCCTTTCAAGGAAGTGGCCAAGAGCCTAACAGTAACATCATCCCCGGTGACATTATGTACAGAGCAGATGTTTGCAATATCTTGAATTTTCTCTATGAGAGTATTAGTTGTTTCACTAGTCAAAGAGGGTATACTCTTTAATGCAACCACTGGTATATCATTTCTTTGGGCTAAAATGAGAGGAATTCCCCTAGTGAAAGTAACAAAAACCTGATTTCTAGCCATTTGAAACAATGGTCTATTGATATGGGTGGTGGGCACCCCAGACTATAATGGTCTTATAAATGCAGGGGTAGAAGGAGACTTCGGTGATGGAGTGCTTACAAACTTAACACCCTTGACTGATGACAATGAAGATCTACCTCTCCATCTTCTAGAACTTGAAAATGAGAGTTCTGAAAATTGGAAATTAGCTCTAGAAGATACCCTTGTATGCATTTTGGGTATGAAATCTGCAACAGGTCACAAACAAGAGAATGGATCTGTGAGAAAAATTGCCAAGTGCTTGAATGATGACTACCTCCAAAGGCTGGGATACTAAGAACAACATTAAATCCTTAGCGTGTAGGTTGAAAGTATGTCCCACCGGGCGTGCTCGAAATTGTTGTCACAAAAGTTTGCACCCTTGTTGAGCTATCAACACAACAACCTTGTGAAACATGAAAACAACCCCAAAGTGTGGGATCTTACGCAATGGGGTTGAATCTCCGGAGAAGGGCAACTTCCTTCTCAATCGAAGTGTAGGTGTTGAACCAACTCCACACTCCAAAATCTACTTCTAAACCTATCCTAACAGCTTGCAAAGGAAAAGGGGAGAAGGAAAATTTTTTAAAATGAAAGGAGGTGATGCACCAAGATAAGAGATGTTCCTCTCCCCACCCCAAAATGACACAAAGCATCAATTGAAATACCTTGGAGATGCACAAACTTCAGTTGCATGAATGACCCCAAAGTTCAAATGCATGTATGGAGAGAAGGATTCCCACAAGTCACACTCAAAAACAAGTTAACAGAATACATACATGAGAAAAAGCCACAAAACACACACTTATAATGAAGGTAAGGAAACATACACAACATGCATAAGTTGAAGAGTGGCAAGAATGATAATTTATGATTCATTCTCAGACCAATGGCCAAGCTTACAATTGCAAAAATGCAAGAAAATATACAAATCTTCAAAAGAAGTGAAAGAGTAGAGAGTAGCTCAAGCCAGCAGAGAGAACCTTTTACAATGAGGCTTAACAACCTATATATAGCAAATTGGCTATACATGAGAGACCAATGGTTAAGGAGAGGAACCCTTGACTCTGGCATGCACAAAGGAATGTTAGTCAAGGAAGTGTGCAAACGTAACATGGTGTGCATGCAAGTGACCTGGCCATACCTTGACAAGGCAATCCCAAGAAGAAAAGTACTTTTAGAAGGTGGATTTCCTAACATTCCAAAGTCAGAGCATGCAGGCCTAACATGAAGGCCATCAAGTAACCATAAATAAGCATGGTACTAGACTCCACCTGATGGTAATCCTGCAAAAAGAATTAAATTCATGTAATATCCCTTGCTTATATAGGACTAAAAATGCAAGGAATATTGTCAAACAATTGGCTAACAACCTGTAGTTATAAGTCTTAGACTGTATAACCTACATGTTATGTGGTTTACTAGTCTGTTGAATAACTTGTGTATTATGTCGTTGACTATTACAAAGTTCTGATTGCTTTCTCTGTGGTTGTTTGAATGTTGATGAAGTGTATGTTTGCTTGTTTTTTCATATAGGTGTAATGCAATGATCAGAAAGATAGATTGACTAATGAAGACAAATAAGAAACCTCTCAATTTAACATCCACAACTAATTGTCATTCATCAAACATATGGCAGGCATCTTCAAATTTCAAACAAGACTTATTATGGCAAATATAAATCTCATCAACTGATCCCTTTATTTGAATGCATCCCCATTTACAACTATCAAGCTCAATGCTTGCAAAAATATATATATTATCCTCTATACTCGGAAATATAAATAATCATCTATGGTAGCCACACCAATAGACTTTATAGGCAATGTAATTATAACAAAAACAAGGTATGAACCTGGTAAAATAAATCGCCTATTATGGTAGATGAGGAATCAAGTCATAGCTAAGGTAATATGCCCTTCCAAGGGCCAAATCGAGCTCCTTCCTTAGCCGCCCCTCTTTCTGATTACTTCAGTCCATAGAAAATAATATGTTATTGTTGCATCCTCTTTCAGTCAACAAAAAGAATCAATTCCCCCTTAGGGAATAAGTGTTGCAGTCAGAAGGTGAATACGTAGCATTAATGGGGCTCCATGAGAAAAAATCATGGGCTGCTGCAAAAATCTGATAATGTCCCTAATACAGATCAGAGCCTTCAAATTCCCTTCAAAGTCATCAATGGCACCCTAGGAGTGGAGCACTCCAATTAGGTATGAAATAGATGCTGTATACACCTAAAAATGGTCTGAAGATAGTTAATTAAATACGTAGTTATTTGATTAATTCCCCTTCCCAATTAATTGAATTCACAAGCAATTTAATTAATTTCTCTATTCATCTACTAGTAAATAAATCTAAATGATTTATTTATATAGTTCATCTCACATCCCCCTTTGATTAATTAATTCTCAGAATTAATGTCTCCCCATACTAATCAATTCTTCTAATCCCTAATTAAGATTAACAAACTCAAGTTTGTTGAGATTAGTTACCATTTTTCAATTATTTGAATTTCTAAATTCAAATGAGCACATGGTTCCTAACTTTAACCACCCAACCTAACCATCCCCTAACTTAACCCATTCAATCTAATCTTGGGTCTAACTAAACCTATCCTATCTTGCACATTCTAACCTCCTTATCCTAACCTCTCACAGTGTGGATATTCTCTTCTTGAGACACATGGCACTTTTGCCACATGTCTCCTCCCTTGGACACTTGCCCTCTCATGAGCAAGGCCCCTTGACACTTGTCACCACAGAGATGACAAGTGTCCCTTCCTCCAACCTCTTCTCCAACTTCCTCAATCTTGGCCCTTGATATCTTCAGATCAAATTTGGATCGTCGATTCCTGCCACCTCAGCTTTGGCCTTGGAATTCCTATAAATACCCCTCATTTTGGAGCAATATGGATCTGATCTCATATCAATTTAGGCATCATTACTATAGGCAATTCACATTTTGATTATCTAGTAATTAGTTTTGGAATTGATCATAGCATGTTAATCTAGTTTCTTACATCATGCATTTCATATCATCTCCATAGTCAATCATGATCAAATAGCTACTCAACTCTTGAGTTGTCACTTTGGAGATCATTGCTTTGCTAAGAGCCCATCAATCCAACACCTTCAAGGTCCTCAAGAATAGAGGAAAATGGGACATTTCAAGGAAGGCTTATGGTTTGCATCTTTGATTTAGTTTTCAATTAAGCTTTTCAATTACATCTTATTGTCTCATTATATGTGTATGCCTCTTATATACCACATTTTTAGCATCACATTAATTGGCACCCACCGTGGGGCCTAGCCCCTTTGATCTTTAACAAGTTTGCTTGTAGGAAATTTCATTGACAGGTTGATTAGGTCTTTTGGAGTGCAGATTAGCTTTCTTGGGCTCTCGAATCGCGTTTTTGGCATCTTTTGTGGCGTCCTGACACCTCAAATGACATTTATGGGAGATTCCTCAACTCTGTTTTTATGTTTTTCTATACTTTAGCGCTTTCAGTCTGTACTTTAGCATTTTTGGTATGTATGGTGGCATTTTTGGCAAATTTGTCAGCGTTTTCAATCCGTTTAACAACATTTTTGGTTTGCAGAACAGTGTTTCTGGTTTGCAGAACAACATTTCGGGTGTGCAGAGCAGCATTTCTGGTGTGCAGAGCAACGTTCTTGGCACATATGATGGCATTCTTGGTCAATTTGATGGCGTTTTCTATTTTTTATTAATTTTGCAAATATTGTATGTTGCATTCATCATTTCTGCTTCTGGACTATCATTTTCCCGAACCTAATTTGTAGATTGTTGGTTTTGCGGGTACTTATTTCGCTGTGAAAGACTAGAGTTATAAACTATTTTGCTGGCAAAGAATACAATATAAACTACTAACTTTGTTTGCAGCCGTGGGATTTTGCACTTATATTTGTTAAATTAGGCATGCATAGACTAATTACAATGGAAATGAACAAACATGTCTTACGTGTCTTGATGATAGGCGAGTATGCTCGCACCTTTCTTAGGTGATCAAAAAGCTAGACTCATCCTTTGCTTTCAAAAATGCATATCTTTAGAGGGCCTGTCATAGTGGGAAAAAGTAATCACCCTGTGAGAACGACCCAAGTGAGTACAGCTGGACCTGAGCATTCCAACTCACTATAATAAATAGGTCTCTGATGATTAAAGTCTTAGAGGATGGGATTATTTGAGTTTTCTCTTTAAGATCTCTCATATCGGGCATTTTGTAGGGCCTCGCGGTCTCAATCACGTTTACGTGACTACAACTTGTTTCAGTACCTTGTCGGGCTATAGGCCTCAATCATGCTTGCGTGACTTCAAGGGGTAATTTCAAATATAATTCCTGACTAAGAACCATAAAAATAGAAGCTACCCGATTCACCTCCGAAAGGGTGATAATCTTTGTGCAAGAGAGATAGTAACTCTCCCAAGACACTTGCCATATCGTGCCCCCATTAGCGTTTGGAGTCGGATAATACGGTGTTGAGAATCCATTGCGTGATGCTCAGCGGTTGTATTCTGATTAGCTATTGGGTGTGTACCTAAGTCAGCAAGCAAAGATTTTCATTCTTAGCCAATCTCCTTAGGATAAACTGATTGATGTGTTTTTAATTGTTCAAAACCTTTGGGACAAAACTACAATCTGAATTCTGTGTTTGTAAGTCAAGTCAAGATATCATCCATTTAAATACAACATACATTAAAAACTCAAACTTCAAACTATCAAATTCACAAGTTTCATAGCAGGTTAGCTCTTTCAGTCCAAACAGTCACATCTACGGTCCAAACAGTTGCACTTACAATCCAAATAGTTGCACTTTCAGTCCAAATAGTAGGTCTTTCAGTCCAAATAGTCACGTCTACAGATTTTCTCTTTCAGTCTAAATAGTCATGGCTGTAGATTAGCTCTTTCAGTCCAAACAGTCACACCTACGGTCTAAACAGTCACACTTATGGTTCAAACAGTCGCACCTGCAGTCCAAACGGTCGCATTTCCAGTCCAAACGTCAGCTCTCTAGGTATGAATGTTAATTTTCTCATAGTTTAACATAAACTCTCCAAGGTTGAGCACAATTAGAGTTTCTGGTCTAAACAATAGAGTTCTTAGTCTAAACAATAGCTCTCTTGGTCTAAAGGTCAGCTCCTTTGGTCTAATCAACAACTCTTATGAGTTGCATATCAAATTGCTCATGTTGCAACATTAAATCTCCTAATTTGTACTTGTTAGGTCTTAATATCCATTGTCTGAGTCTGAAAATCACAAAGTTGGATCAAAATTACAATCTCCTAAGTTCAAATACTTAATTTGCTAAGTCTACACATCATTATTTGAGCTTTAGAGTCATTCTATCACAGAACAACGTTTTTGGTCAGTCAGTCAGCGTTTTTGGTCTAATTGTCAACGTTTCTAGTGTGTAGAGTAGCGTTTCTAGTCAGTATAGTAGCATTTTTGGTGCATTTGTCAGCGTTTCTGGTAAGTTTGTCAGCATTTTTGGTCCATATAGCAGCGTTTCTAGTCCAAACAACAGCGTTTCTGGTCCAAACAGCAGTGTTGGTCATTTTGTCAGCGTTTCTGCTAAACTGCATCAAAATTAGAAAACAAAAACAACCCATTTCTCAAACAGTCAAACATAGAGCGTAGGTCATATTGTTGGGTCATTCAATTAGGTTATCTTCACACAAACTCAAGAACAAGACACACAAAGGTCTCAAGTATTCACCTCAAACAAGTTAAAGATCAAACACCTTAAAGTGCATTATCACCCTCTTTGATAAACTAATCACTCAAACATTGTTTCTCATCAGGATCAATCATCCTTTATCACAAAACTACAATGCTTTATCAGAATAACCTTGTTCTTTATCATAGGATATATCGTTTCTATTTGAACTTGGCCATATCAAAAATCACAAAATTTGCACTCCAAAACTAAGATCAAAAAACTTGCAAACAAGCAAATACTTAAAAAAATCATTTCCTCAACAATTGATCACTTATTCTGGGACATTAAGCAAGATTTAATCACAAAAACATTCAAAACACAATGCCCATTTTAATTACAACGTAGAGACATAAGATCACTGAAACATTGGAAATACCTGAAGATCATAGAAACATGGCATACCAAAGCAAAAGACAAGAACACATAACAAGCCAACATATTGGAGAAATAAAACAAGTCCAGAATCAAAATCCAACCATGTCAAAACTTAACAGAGATTCAAATGCATATCCAAAGAAAGGTGGCTCTTTTATGCACCTCTTAAAGAGATCCCTAAAGGATTTGGCTAAAGAAGATCAAAGTTGTGCACCCATGTCTAACAATGATCCATCCATCCATAAGAAAATTGGCTCTCCAAAGGCATCTATTCCTACACCTCTTGAAAGCTTGCAAGAACCTTCCATAGCATCCTTGCCAAATGATACATCCAAAGCTGAAGTTCCCCAAGGGATATCCATAATAACCATCAAGCCTATTTCAGAGGATCCTATTCAAAGCTCATCTCCTTCATATCCAAGCATTGATTCATTGCAACATCCCCATAGCGCTTCCTTGAAAATTGAAGTCCTCATTCATAGAACTCTTGTTAAATGTGTCCTAATAGATGGGGGAGCTAGCTTAAACATATGCTCTATGAATCTGGTATGTGCTCTAGGCTATTCAGAAGATGTAGTTGATCTCGGGAAAAAGATCAAAATCAAATCACATAATGAAGAAGAACATTCATCTAAAGGAATGGTGATATTACCCATCACAATGGGACATTTGCAGAAGGACATAGCACGCCAAGTTCTAGACTTGGACCTACCATACAACATACTCTTGGGGAGACCATGGATACAGGACATACAAGCTATTACATCAACATGTCATCAGTGCTTAAAATTTCCATACAATGCACAAGAAATCACAATATCAGCTGACTTAAATCCAGTGTGGTGTGGTAATAAACTAAAATTAACTCAAGAGACCATTGTTTCACATAACAGAGAGGAAGCATATTCAAACACACAATCCAAGGAACAATCATTTGCATCAATTTTGTCAAACATGGAAGAACAAATGTAGCTAAAAGATCAAGGGAACAAAGAATATTCATTATCATGGAACAACAAACAAGAGCAACTTGAAATTGAAAGGGAAGAAGTAGATGTAGGTATTGATGTAGTTCACACATATGCAGAACAAACATTAGGAACTAGCCTACTTGAATCAGAATCACATACGGCTGACATGGACTTAACCGAGGACGATCAAAATTTTCTTGTACGAGGTCATTCTGATGAGAGTATCATCCTAGACATGGAAATACCTACTGAAAGCTCTGACATCTCTATCATGACTCCCAATATCTCTGAAACATATCAACCTAAAGATCCTTTATCCTTAAGCTATCCTGAACCTATGGATTGGAAAAATGAAGGACATACTAACATTGATACCTTACCTAGTGACCATGCCATATCCTTATATCTTAATGAAATCAAACCTACAACAACTTTCACCAGGGATTCCGCTAACATATCTTCAAGTCAAATAGGTAAAAAATCTCCTAGTCACAAAAATGAAAATAAAGAAAACAATATCAGGTATAATGCTAAAAACCATTTATTGGCAACATTAGACTAGGAAAAAATAAAAATAAAGGATGCATCTATCGGTGAAAACCTCCTCGAGGCACCGAAAGATGGGAGATTTGACATCTTACATGTGTACTATCAAGAGAAGTAATCTATCCTAATAGAACCAATAGTTATCATTGACACAATTGATCTACATCCAGCAACAATCTCTTTATCAGAACCAACAAGGAAAAGATATTTGAAATCCTTCAAAAAATGGCAAATCAATTTTACCTGGTTATACGCAGACATTCCAGGGTTCGATCCAGATCTTATAATACATCACCCGAATATCAGTCCAGGAGCAAACATCAATAATGGAACACATCATGGATCAAGAGCAGACATCAATAGAGGAACACAACATAAATCAGGAGCAGGCATTCTATTTATCAAAATGGCTACAGAATGGAACATTAAACAACTTCGAGTTGTTGGAGACTCTCAGCTCGTCATCAATCAAATCAATGATGACTATCAAACAAAAGATGACAAACTCATGATTTACAAAAAGATGGTGGATGATATCAATAAGTACTTTGTGGAAATCACTTTTGACCAAATTCCCAGAAATAATAACAAAGCAGCAGATGCCATGGCAACACTTGCTTCTCTATTACAAACATAGGAAAATCAAGAGCATTATGAATTCCCTGGTTGAGGAGTTGTTTTACCCTTCTTATAATTGTCCCGATTCCCAAACCATCTGTCAACTTATTGGACACGATTCCTCCCGCTATGGCCAAACTTACACATACCTAAAAGATAACATCTTACCTCCTGACTTATCAAAAAATCAAAAGAGAAACTTTATTCACCAATCATCCCATTATACTCTTGTCGCGGATACCCTATTTAAATGAGGTCTAGATGGTACTCTTTTAAGATGTCTTGAGCAAGAAGAATTTGAGAAGGCCTTAAGTGAAGTCCATAATGACATTTGTGGCACTCATTCAAGTGGTCTTATCCTTTCAAAAAAACTCATATGCTTGGGTTATTATTGGCCAACTGTGGAACGAGATTATTTTCAGATAGCTAGAACATGCAAACAATGTCAGATCCATGGAAATTCGATCCATGCACCAACACAAGAATGTCATGCTTTAGAAAGATCTTGGCCTTTCTATCAATGGGGACTTGATCTAGTACTAAAGAAAAATCCACGAAACTAGTCAGATCGAGAAAAGAAAGGAAAATTTGAACCAAACTAGTTAGGTCCATTTGTGGTCACAACAGTATTTGGGTCAGGAGCATATTAGCTATCAACACAAGACGAAGATCAGCTCAAGGAACCCATCAATAGCATGCATCTGAAGAAGTTTTATGTCTGAAAATTCAAAAACAATGAAAAAGCAGAAAATTCAAAAACAGTGAAAAAGCAGAAAATCCAAAAATAGTGAAAAAGCAAAAACACAAAAAAAAAATCAAATATGAGAAAAAGTACAATAAAAACAGATGGTGAAAACCTGGCAAATGGGCGCTATTTGTTGACTAGCTCTGCCATCTATTGGTTCACGCATTCTTCAACTTGCATTATTTTCCATCAGCGTTGTTCATATCATAAAGCCTTTGTACATACGCAGGCATCCCAGGTGATTTCTTGTCATGGTTTGGATCATGGACTATATCATAACAAAGGCTTGTTTCTAGGCTAGGGGCAAAATCTTGAACCTGGCTAGGGGCAAGAATTTTTGATCATTTTAAGCTTAATCAAAGCAGGTAGAACAACAGTCAGACAATGCTTGTCAAGCAAAAAACTAAGACACATCCAACATTGAACATAGGATCACGTTGTCAACCATTAACTATCACATATCAATCTAAGCATGACAAAACACATATCAATGGATGATATATCTTGACTCATGATTTTAACACTTTGGCAATAATGGTTCAATTATTTTATTTTGATTTTCGCTATCATGATTTCTGAGTAACTCCAGGATGTCTTTGACTAGAGGAACAAGGAAGGAACATGATATTTTTCTTGTCTACTATCTATAAATTAATCATTAATATGTGCAAAGTTGTCTAAGGAAATGATCATCAGAATATCATGGAAGACATTTCGGACTTGCATATAGAAATGGTTAATACTGCTTGTTTTATGCAAGCAACACTTTGGTCATCTTGGTTCAATTATACCTTGATGCTTGTGCTAACTTGCAATATCAAAACCCAGGAAAGTAGTGCTCAGGTCATCATGGTTCAATTATACCATTGATGTTTGCACTCACTTCCCACATTTTAAAGGCTCAATGATGAAACAAAGCAATGACTCCATGACCAGTCCGATCACTGCATTGCATTGCATTTTAAGATAGATTTGTGTTTCCTTCTGCATGGGATCATAATGCTCATCTTTTCCAAGGCCAAAGCTAACATGGTGTTATCTCTCTTATTACGTGATTGAGTACATTGGACAATAATAAAAATAATCAATTCATTCATCCTGCATGATAAGTTAGTTCATCTCATGTAACCATTGCATACCAAGGCATCATTCATATAAAGTATCAAATCATTCATTTAGTAAGATCATTGCATGGCATTCATCAAATCTCAAATCATATAAAATAACACCATTGCATTGCATTGCATCCATCTCGTATTAACATGCATGAGAAAATCATATAAAAATATCATAAACATAGAATGCATCCATCATCTCATAGGTCATGTAGAGCGAATAGGATCGATTGCATATCATATCATCAAAACAAAATCAATGTCCAAGGTACAATGATATCACAAAATATATGAGATACATCACAAATATACATTGTGAGAATCATCAATATCTCATCACAAAAGGGTGTGTACATGAATACATCACTGTCTCATATCAGTGTGACTACTAAGACGCGGAGCGAAAAATCAGAATAATCAAATCATCAAAAAATCAGAATAATCAAATCAAGTATAAATCGAGACAAATCAAAAAATCAAAATAATCAAATCATCAGCAATCATCAAAAATAAAAAAATCGTCAAAAATTTCCAAAAATCAAGTCAAAATTTTAAAAATCTAAAAATCATCAAAATCATCAAAATCTAAAAATCATCAAAATCAAAATTAGAAAATCGGAAAAATCGAAAAATTGGAAAAACCAAAAAAAATCAAAATATCGAAAAAAAAAAGGGGTTCCCCCCCCCGGTTGGCGCCTATGGTGCCACCGCCCGCAGCGCCTAAGGCACCGCCCGCAGCATCGGCGGTGGTTGTGGTGGCATCGAAGGCGCCTCCCGCGGCGCCGCCCACAGCGCAGGTGGCGCCGACGGGCCTCCACCTTCGCCTCCGCCTCTACTCCTCCTCCACTGCCCCGCCTTTTTCCTCTCCCGCCAAATTTTTTTGATATTTTCAGATTTCAAAAATTCAAAATGCATGTATAAATAAAAAAAATTCAGATGCGAATAATTTTTTTTTTAAAAATCCGAAAAACCCATTTCACTAATCCAAAAACCCATCTCAAAAATGCAATTTTCTCCCCAACCCATCTGGCAAAAACGCTAATAAAATTTTTGGGAGGCATATGGAATTTTTTAAAAAAATCTGGAAAAACCCAATGCAAATCTTATGCTACCCCCTCAAATGAACCCACATCAACATTTATGTATCTCCCTGCAACATGATATCAACAAACTGTCAGTTCTTTATCCAATCAATCTTATCAAATCTATCAACCGATCTCATTTGATCCATTCTATCATGTCTTATATAGGATGAATCCTTCCTGGAACCAGACGTTTTGATCAAGTCTTATACATGATATATCATTCTTGAAACCAGACACTTTGATCATCTTTGTCTTATATAGGAGGTGCCATTCCTAAAACCAGACTTGATCCCGATCTAATCAATCTTATCAATTCAATCAAACTCTATCAATCATCACATCAAAAACCACATCAAAGTGATCGAAGAACTTGCACTTTCATCAACCACAGTTGTAGGAATCATCGAATAGTTTATCGGGAAATCAATTTCGCAAAGATCCAAAAAACTCCAAAGGTCAATTATCTCAATTGACCTCCTAAAGGGGCATCCTCGCATCAATATCTATCAATCAGCATCTGGGGTGTCATATCGAGGTTTATCATCTCAAACATCGAATCCATATCACATCGACATCATATCGAGATTTATCATCTCCAAAATCGAATCGACATCATATCGAGATTTATCATCTCCAAATCAAATCAGTATCACATCAAAACCAAATCCGCATCCAATCAAGATCGAATCTGTATCCTATTGGAATCAATATCAACAACATCATCAATCAAGTTTTCTTTGAACCAACGCGTCGTCACACATCACTTCAAAGAGGGGCAAAATGTATACACCTAAAAATGGTCTGAAGATAGTTAATTAAATACGCAGGTATTTGATTAATTCCCCTTCCCAATTAATTGAATTCACAAGAAATTTAATTAATTTCTCTATTCATCTACTAGTAAATAAATCTAAATGATTTATTTATATAGTTCATCTCACATCCCCCTTTGATTAATTAATTCTCAATTAATTAATGTCTCCCCATACTAATCAATTCTTCTAATCCCTAATTAAGATTAACAAACTCAAGTTTGTTGAGATTAGTTACCATTTTTCAATTATTTGAATTTCTAAATTCAAATGAGCACATGGCTCCTAACTTTAACCACCCAACCTAACCATCCCCTAACTTAACCCATTCAATCTAATCTTGGGTCTAACTAAACCTATCCTATCTTCCACATTCTAACCTCCTTATCCTAACCTCTCATGGTGTGGATATTCTCTTCTTGAGACACATGGAACTTTTGCCACATGTCTCCTCCCTTGGACACTGGCCCTCTCATGAGCAAGGCTCCTTGACACTTGTCACCATAAAGATGACAAGTTTCCCTTCCTCCAACCTTTTCTCCATCTTCCTCAATCTTGGCCCTTGATATCTTCAGATCAAATATGGACCGTCGATTCTTGTCACCTCAGCTTTGGCCTTGGAATTCCTATAAATACCCCTCATTTTGGTGCAATATGAATCTGATCTCATATCAATTTAGGCATCATTACTATAGGCAATTCGCATTTCAATTATCTAGTAATTAGATTTGGAATTGATCAAAGCATGTTAATATAGTTTCTTACATCATGCATTTCATATCATCTCCATAGTCAATCATGATCAAATAGCTACTCAACTCTTGAGTTGTCACTTTGGAGGTCATTGCTCCGCTAAGAGCCCATCAATCCAACACCTTCAAGGTCCTCAAGAATAGAGAAAAATGGGACATTTCAAGGAAGGCTTATGGTTTGCATCTTTGATTTGGTTTTCAATTAAGCTTTTCAATTACATCTTATTGTCTCATTATATATGTATGCATATTATATACCACATTTTTAGCATCACAGATGCCAATATGGGTTTCTATGACAAAAATCACGGCACCTTCTCACAAATATGAAGTCTGAAAATAACTAAGACAAGTACTCAGCCAATGGAATTTTTAATCAGCTCCAAATATGGCAAAATTGTGGAAGACACTTGATGCCCAAAATATCTCCAATATGAACCCAAATGAAACTGGCCTTTGGTCACCAATGAAGTCCAAGTGAGATGACTGAAGTATCACCTTCTCAATGCAATCCCTCAAGAGATATTTCACTCCCTTAGTTATGCTATCAATGGGAGTTTTCATTCTCAAAGACAATATTCTACAGAAACTTTCGTCTCCACCAACTCCACAAAGCAAATATCAATTCCTGGTTTATTAGAAGCTGAGCCAATCCTCCTTTTATACTTTTTTAATCCATCATCCAGAAGCTTCTAGAAATAATATGCCTTTATGATATAATATTAAATTAAGTCACTTTATTAAATTAATTAAAATAATTAATTAAGCTATCCATAAAAAATAACAATAATTTGGACAACTTAAATAATTAAATTAATTAATTACTCTTACTAAAAAATGGGGACATTACCATGCACCCCTATAGCTCCATGAATGAAAGTAGACAAGTCACAAGGGTTGGTGGAGCATTAAGAACCTTGAGTGTTGATCATATCATCCAAAAGTGTTGCAAGTCATCGAAAGTCAGATGTCGGGTCCTGCCACAAGGAGAGAGGAGTCGAGAACCTGGGGCTTCTGGGATTTCGGGGTCATGAGGGAAAAGGCTTGGACCCTGGGAGTTCTAAGATTTTGAAGTCATGAAGGAAAAGGCTTGGAACCTAACAGTTCTAGGATTCTGGAGTCATGAAGGAAAAGGCTTGGAACCTGGGGGTTTGTGGATTTCGAGGTCATGAAGGAAAACACTTGGAACCTAGATTCCGAGATCATGAAGAAAAAGGCTTGGAGAACTTGGGGGTTTCGAGATTTCAAGGTCATGAAGGAAAAGGCTTGGAACCCAGGGAATCCAAGATTCTGGGGTCATGAAGGAAAAGGCTTGGAACCTGGGGGTTCCAAGATTTCAGGCTCATGAAGGAAAAGGCTTGAAACCCGCCTCCTGACAAAACAACACTTAACACTTCATGACCATTTGCTTTGTCCTTGATCAACTAGGGCAACGTTGGTCCATGGAACATATCTCTGATCAGTTCTCATTGATGGACCAAGGGTGTCATAAAATGACAACAATAACATCAATGCATGAAGTTATATGAACCATGGACACTTGTGAAGATCATCAAGATATTGAGGAGGAAAACATAATGGAAAGAATAAGTAACCTGGAGGGTCATCATGATTCACTACCACTTGATGCTTCACTATTCCAAGAACAAGGAATTGAGTTTTATACTATTCAAGAGGACAACATCCTTGATATGCATTCATCCTTGCTACAAGAAGAAGAATCAAATGAGGAGTTTCTGATGAATACTAAGAGGGGGGGGTGAATTATTATACCAAAAAACGTTGAATACAAACTCTTAAATAGCTTAGTAGTTAACCGGTATAACAGGTTTACAAACAAACCGGTTAAGATAAATGCAAACCAAATAGCAAACAAAGCATTCACCCACAAGAGCACAATCACAACATCATCAAAATGCCAACAATCTCCCCCTTTGGCATTGATGGCAACACTTAGGAAAATTTTGACATCTAGGTGTTTTTACAACAAAACTATGCCATAATCAAAATTACTCCCCCTACGCATATACACTATCCCTTAAAGAAATAACATGAAAGTATACATATTATTCACCAAAATTTTAAATACTACTCCCCCTTTGCCAACAATGACAAAGTACTGCAAAAGAACCCCTGTTTCTCATTATCATTAAAATTGAGTAAATGTTTATGACAATAAGGAATGAAACTTGTCAAAAATAGATTTAAAATCCTCCATAAAGGTCTTCATGGCTAATGACCATGACTCAAGTAATGAGGTAGCAACCTCACTTTCTGTCTGCATCTGTGATACTTGTTCTTCTATGGCATCAATTATACTCATCTCTTGAGTGACCATTAAGGCTTCCAGATTGAGAAAACTCTTATGAAGAATTTGCAGTCTGGGTAATAAGACCAGTTGAAGCTCCTGCAAATCTCGTGTCCGGTTGCTAATCTCCAATTCTATCTTGGCAGACTAAAGCTGATATCGATGAACTGTTTTCCCATATGTAGTGAAATAATAATATGGCATCTTGAAGTTGCTTATGTATGTCTACAAATCGGATTGGAGTTTATCCTTTTGTGATAGCACATCATCGCAAAATAGACGAGGTTGGCTGATTTTGCTCAACAGTAGTTTGCCCTCATCCATAGCATCCCTTATATCCTTCTATTGTTTCTGAAGTTGAGACCGGACCTCATTCAGTTTCTTTACTAAAGCAGTGTTGAGTTCCTTCTCATGCTTCTTCTTTGCATTTTATTCGGCAAATTCTTCTAGGCACTATACCTAGTCCTCAACAACGGTACATAGAAGTTTCAGTTTTGACAGAGAGGAATCGGTACTAGGGAGGTTAGTACCTGGAATCAAACTAGTGAGGGTGTCAACCGTAGTTTGAATGACATCCTGTTCCTTTCTCCTCCTTAATGTTTCCAATCTCTCTTGTGCAAGCTTTATGCTTTGCAACAACTCTGATTCATCTACAGATTGGAGGTCGATAGGGCTGGTGATGTCAACCGGTTTGGCTTGACCACCGATTGCCTTTAGAGTCTTCGCTTGTTTGGCTCTCTCTATTTCCACCTTCTTTGCGGCTCTTTTCTTTTCTTCTTCTTCTTTCCTTAGTTCTTCCTTCTTCTTATCTTCTTCTTGCTTTTTCTTTTCTTCCTCTTAGTCTTTTCCTTGTCCAGTTTCTCCTTTTCTGCTTGTGCTTTATCCTGCTTCTCCTTCTCTGTGTTTTCTTTGTCCTGTTTCTCCTTCTCTGTGTCCGGAGTGACATCTTCAACATCCAATGCATCAACATCAATAGTGTTAACCTATTCTGTAACTCTTTCTCCTTCACCATCAAATACATCATCTGGTTTTTTGGTTTCCGTTTCTTGTTCAACTTCTCTATTTGCTTGAGATACTTGGTGCATTTTCAAAGCGACTTTAGTATGGAAGTGTGTGTCTTTCACCACTTCAAAGGCTTTGCCTTTGAGTAGCAAGAGTCTTCTTCTTCTCATGAAGAAGAGGCCTTTGTATCGGTCCATGATTTCAAACAATTCAGAGTTTGAAGCATCAGGGAAGTATTTTGCAAAAATATTTTCTCTGATCTCTTCTTCTCTCTGGATGGCAATGTGCCATTTATTATCTAAAGAATTGTATAAAGAATCAGGTGTCTTAGATCTAATTTTTGATGGTGACCGGTCATAAACACATAAATAATTAATGATTTCCCACTCTACTTCTTCTTTCTCACTATCGGTAAAATCATCAAAATACTCCTTCAAATCACCAAGCAAATTTCTTTTAATATTCTTAATAGTGCTCTAACAATGTGTCATTGGCTTATAAGAAAAGAAGTCAATATTTACCAGTGCTGACAATGTAGGTGCATTACCAGTAGTTTTTGCTTTCTTCCTTACTTGTCTGGTCTTCTTAGGATGCACTTATGGTTTTGTATCCTCAGACTCTGGTGAGTTGCTTTTGGTCTTTCGCTTCCTTTCAAATACTTTAGCAGGAGCAACTTTAGGTTTCTTTTTGGCAGGTGACCGCTTGGGCACTTTAGGACTTGCTGAGGTAGCCGGTGTCGATACCGCCGGTACTGCCTTGCCCTTTTTCTCTTTAGGATTTTCAACCGGTATCCTCTCTAAGTAGGTGCGAGTTCGCTTTTCCTTCGCATCTAGAGGCAAGGCTAGAAGGGTAGAGGCATACCCATCTAACATGTCATACATCACCTCATATCCCATAGGTTCTACTTCTTCTTGTCTTGGTTCTACTACTTCCATTATGCACTCATCTACTTTAATGGTAAAGCAAATGTCCTCTTCATATTTCTTAACAATGTCTCCAAATATCCTCATCCTCTGGCTCATCTTCCGCTTGAATTCATCAAAATATTTATTCAAGACCTCAAGATATCCGGTTCCCACCGTTGGAGACTTTCCCTAATTTGTTTAGTTACCAGTTGGTTAGCAGACCATTGAATATCACCAAATCCTAGGAAATAGCCTTGGAAGTAGAAAAATAGACCTACCAAAAGTTGTTCCAATCTGAATCTTAAGGCACTATCCTGTTTGATGGAATTCAAGTTTAATAGAAGTTGCTTTTGCAAATAGATACATAAATCAAATGAGGCATCTTCTTTCATCATTTTGTATGTGGCATTCACTGCAACAGCAACAACAGGGACAGAGTTTATTCGGCTAGCGTAAAACACTTTGTAGCCGATCACCATACAAGCATACTTAACCAAGCCATCCTTGATGGGATTGAGAGTCATTCCCCTTTGGTCGCTCAAAGAACTGGTGAGCTTAGTCATTTTAGCCTTGATGACTTTCCTTAGGGCTAGCACCTCACCACTATTGCTGAAACCAATTATGGCATGAATCGCTTCAAGAGTAATGTCATGTGTCCTTTCAAGATACATCTTGTCACCATGCACTCTGCTCAGGATGATGTGGATGTGCTCTTTTGTGAACTCTTCAAAAAAATAAATAGCATAATGTAGTTTCTTCCTCTCTAGGATGTTGTATTCTAGTTTGATCTTCTTGTCATCCCCACAGAATAGACCTAGCTGGGAATGAATCGCTAGGGATCCTAGGTCTTCCAATTTATAGTCAATGTACCCTAAAATATCTTCTTCAACAATGACTTCGGCAAATATTGGGACAGGGCATTGTATTTCATTTTCCTTTGAATAAATTCAGCTGAGTCCATAGGTACACTAGAACTAGAGTGCGATGCAGAAGCCATGATTAACAAGAATTTTGAGAAATACCTTCACAATTTCAAAATTTAGGGTTTGCCAATGCAGCTCACACCACACCACTTCGGTTGCTTGATTACCGCTTAGTGTTCTTTCACTGATAGGTTGAAAATATCTCTGCATTCTTCTGCAAGATTTGAATTCTCTTTGAATCGCAAGTTGAATCACCTTTTGTCGTTCTGCTCTTTGAAAATTTCTTCGCTTGTAAACTGATAAGTGAAAATGATGTTAAGAATCCCTTTTAAACAAATTCTTCACCTACCATAATAAATTCTCCACCTCTAGGGTATAAACCCTAATTTTTCCTTTTACCACTTCACAAACTTCTACCGATTGATAGGTAACATATACCGGTTTGGGTCTTTACCGATATAAATCGAGGGTTCAAAAATTTTCACCGATTTGTTCCCCCTAACCTTTTCTGAAGCTCAGTTTGTCAATTCAGAGACTTCCACACTAGGTGCGAAAACCCATTCATCTTGTGACACTTCTTCAAGTTTCTTTTTCCATGTTTTATTCATTCCCGCTTGAACAGTTTCAACATCAATCTTCCCTTCTAGAGTGATCAGTATGTCATTTGATAGGTTCTTTCTCATTCTGCAAGTTCTAGCTATGTGTCTCGGTTTGTCGCAATGATAGCATACCATTCCAAGTGTTCTCCATGGACCATTGTTCATACTACCTGTGTGGGAGAAAAAGTGACACTAAGTAAACATGCCCTAATCTCACTTTCAACCACACACTTGTGGAATACAAAAGAGCCTAGAGGTATCACACAATTGGCTACTTCTTTTTGTGAAAGAGAGAGCCACGAGCTACCTATTAGGGTTTCTATTCCTTTGTTGTAATTGAAAGATAAAATGATGCAAGTTCAATTCCTAACCCCAAAGTGCAAGTATGAACTAATAACAAGATTGCAGAATTGAACTTAAACAATGGAAAGCTGTAAACACAAGGACAAGACAAGAATTCAAATGCATACCCAGAGTTAAAATCTAACTGAAAATGTTCAGGACAGGGGCGCGGGCGCCACTATCCTGATTCTGCCCCTGAAACTGCTCCGAAAACTGTTGTTTTGCAAAGTTGTCAAAAATGCTGAAAACTGCTGTCAGAAGGACCAGGGCGCCCAGCGCCCCTATCCCAGGGACCAGGGCGCCCCACGCCCTTGTCCTGGTCTTTTGCTCTAATATTTGGTGTGAAGTTCGGTCTCCGTCTGCTTCTTCCGGATCTGTAACTTGCGGCGTCGTCCGAATTCCGAAACCTGCACTTATATCTGAAAAGGTGTGGTGGGCGGCTATATAGGGTTTTGCCTTAGTCAAACCCCCGCTTCGGTGATTTCCACCTCCACGAATAGCCAAGTTGTATTGTAAAATGTATTGTGTGTGCAGACCTAGTGTGTGTGCAAGGTCCTTAAATGCAAGAAAGCAAACTAGAGCAACCTAGAAAGTAAACCCTAATTGCTTGTAAATGATAATGTAAATGCTCTAAATCAAGATGCAAAGTGATCTAAAGCATGAATAAAGGATATATTGAAGCTTATGCAAAGACATGAAAACAACATGAAATCATACCCAACCCTTAAGGGAGGAGTACAAGCCAATTTTCAGTCGGTAATTTCCTATTGTTCTTCAATGTCTCCCAAGCCCTAAATGAATGAAATTGATGAATGCTTGATGGATGGATGTTGAATGTTATTGAAGTCTTCAAAGATCTGCTCTTTCGCTGCATAGAAGGTCTTCCAAAGCCAAAATTCGGATCCTTTCAAATGAAGAAAGAGAGCTCTTATATATGAAAGCATAGGTCTTAATTTCGACTTTTGGCCGACCTAGAGATTTAATATCCCACCAATTTCTTGGGGTTAAGCTTTATTTTGTGATTGGGTCATGCTCCTAAAATTTCGAGAAAAATGTCCGGGACCATGTGCACGCCGGGCGCCATGGTCCCAACAACTTTTCACCAAATTTTTAGGGCCGTCGGATATGATGATTTTAAAGAGAATCCCAAAGTTACAGCTGATTTCGAGATGTTTTGACCCCCGAAATCAAGCCCCCAAGTTCAAAATAGGACCTAATTAGGGTTTTTGATTAAATGATGTATTGGAAGAATAAAATGAAAGGGCCCAACTTTATGATGTGGGAGATGATGAAATAGAACCTTAGACCTAATTAATTTGACTAATTAAGTGCTAAAGGGGAAATGCAATGCAAAATGCAAAATACGCCAAGGCGGGTGCTAAACTAGGTGTGAAATTGTACCACCCTAGCAAGTGCGTACAATTTACGACGCTACATTTAGCCCCCACTTTAGTGGTCATATGAACACTACGTGCATATGCAAGCTAAAGTACAGAAAAGTAAACATTATTTGAAAAAGGATATATCCATAAGTTGTCGGACGAAACCCCCAGTGGTATCTGCAGTACACAGTTAGGAACCACAACCTACAAAACTACATGTTAGATCACAAAATCACCTAATGCTTACTAAGGAAGGTGATGAAAATTTTAGGGTAGCTATATGCCCCCCCCTGTTTCGGCTTGCTAATTAGTGAGTTGAAACAGGGTATCATGTTTACCACTTCGAATTGTTAAAGAAAATTGATGACAAATGCTCACAAGAAGATTTGATATGAGATCAAAAACTAATGGAGAATCATTTGGTAAGAAAGAGGACTAAATCTCAATTCCAACACAACAAAGAGTGTGAGGATTTTGAGAGTTCTCTAACACAAGATGAAGGATGTAAATGGAAACAAAATGCAAAGAGAAGAAAAGAAAGGAAAAAAGCATGAATCCACACATTGGTGATCCATGAGAAGAATAATGAGAGAGAAAAATATGGACTTCTTGCCCCTAGATCTTGTCTAGGTGATCTATGGGAAAAAGGACATGGAAAACTAGCCCCTAGAGTCTATCTAGGTGATCCATGTAAGGGAGGAGAGTGAGAAAGTCTAGCCTTATGCCGCTAGTTCCACTCAACCTCGTGCATGTGTGTGTAAGGGAGGTTAGAAGCACCTCATAGGAGTCTATGCCCGAGTATGCTACAACCTGTATATACATAGTACAAAAGCGTGACATCTTGCTCTAAGAGTCTGTGCTCTGGTTCCGAGAATGACCCATTGCTCAAAAAGTGTAAGTTTTATGTCATAAGAAAAGTAGAACAACGATACCTACCTTCATCACACAAGAAGATACCCCAAAAATGCAACAATGTCATAGATCCAAGCAAGAGAGTTCTGCACTCCTTAAGCAAGGATAAGATAGTTGAAAAGGGATATCTTGTAGTATGTGTAAAGGAGATCCTTAGAGGAGAAGAGATCTTTGTACAAAAGACACCTATCCCCGAGAGGAATTGTCTTAGAGAAATATAACATCTTCTAAAATAAGACAAAGAAGAGAATAAGAATGCAATACTTCCTTCTTTTGTGAGGTGAAAGTGATTCTTAATGAAGGATGACGCTCTTTTTAACCCAATTAGGAGAGTGAATTCACTATGGATGTATTTTACCAAGTGTAAAAGAGGTTGTAGTCAAGGACTTACACCTCTTGTAAGAGAGAATCCTTGAACAAACAACAACAAATGCATACAAGGAATAACATCACGTAATAAAGTTCACACCATCCACAAAATAGGAAAAAGTGGATCCTTAGATAAAAATAAGGAAAGATCATTGCCTCAATGAGAAGGACTTACACAATCTTCTAGGGAGAGATTTGGACATAAGCAAAAGAAGAGATGTATGAAATCACTCTTGTCCCCATAGGAACAAGAGATAACATAGAGAATTAGGCTATTATGTTGCTTCAAAAATATGATTGCACTTGAAATTGTACTATCATGAATGACAATGAGCCCCTAGTAAATGAGCTACCAATGTCACATAATGATGAGCAACATAATAGCCATTAATGTTATTTAAAGACATGATAGATTGAATGAGGTATTTGACATGCTAAATGCCCAACTATAAGTGAGATCAAAAACATGTATAAAGTGATAAAAATTGAAGAAGGACAGTTACGAGAAATCTTAGAAGAAAGATGAGTGTAATTTATTAGAGCCTTATCCCTGGAGGAAAGGACTTTGTGATGAATAGGAGATAAAGATTCATAAGTGGATCTAGAAATTTGAGGGGAATCATAAAGAGATTTTTTCATCGCCAAGATTTCCTTATGAGGGGAATGAGAGATGATAGAAGTAGAAGATGATTTAGTTGAAGTGAGATCATCATCACTACTAAATATAGCATTCACATTGAGAGATGGTCTTTTAGATGCTTTGGTACGTTTGCAGGGATTATAGCCGAGTCCAAAGGCATAATTGTGAAAATTAGTCTCTAGAGGAACTTTTATCCCTTGTTCATGAGCACCACAACCATTTCCATGATACCCATGCTTAGCAAAAATGCGAAAACCATGACCATAACGATTAGCCATTTCAGGAAGAGAAGGTGGTTTTTCATAAGACAAAGAATCAAATTCTTCAGAATTAAAGGTGTGAGGAGAAGAAGTTTGAGAAGCGGCCACAAAATTATTGCTCATAGGTTCAAGTAAGACTAATTGATCTCTAGTTTCTTCCTTCTTTTTACCTTTAAGATCTCTAGGAGGAACCCTATACTCACCTACAAAGGTGGGATTAAAGTCAAGGGATCCCCAATCGTCTTCTGCGAGAACCTTCTCAGGATCAAAAGCCTTTTCATGTGTAAACTCAAGTCGAGAAGGATCTTCTTCAGGAGCTTTAGACTCATCCAAAGAATTTTGATTATTAGAGGGTGATGATTCATCCATAGGTATTTTGTTTAATGAGTCATCACTAGAAGAGGAAGGCTTAGAAGAACTCCCTTTGGAAGTAGATGTTTGCAAACAAGCCCGAAGATTAGTATCACCTATCAAGGTATATGTCTTATTGTTATAAATAAATTTAACTTGTCTATGCAATGTAGAGGGGACAACTTGCATACTGTGAATCCAAGGTCTCCCTAATAACAAGTTGTATATTAGATTTCCTGACATAACATGGATAGGAGTAGGCAAAGTAACAGGTCCCACTGTGATGGGTAAGGTGATAATACCTAATGAAGACTTAGCCACATTATCAAAGCCTCGAATGGGACGAGAGTCAGGCTCAATAAGGGATGTATCCACATTCATGTTATGCAATAGATTAATGCTACATACATTAAGGCCAGAGCCATTATCTACTAGTGTTCGTCTTATAGCAGTGTCATTTATGATAACCACAATCATCAAGGGATCATATTGATGTTGAATTTCACTAGTAGGCAACTCATCTTGAGTAAACACAATTTGAGCTTTAGGATTCATCATAGAGTTAACCAAAGATACTATATTACTAGATGTATTAGGTGGAGGAACATTCAAATCTTTCAAGGCATCTTGTAACATTCCATGATGAGCGGAAGAAGTTTGGATCAAATCCCAAAGGGATATCTTAGCAGGGGTAGTTTTAAGTTGTTCTATGAGATCATAGTCCTTACTAAGCATTTGTGAAATCCGAGGAGCTTGAGGAAGAATAGGTTGGGAAGGAGGAAGTGAAGTTGGGATAACTGGAGGAGGATTAGGTTGCCTATTGTTTCTTGTGTTATAGGTATGGGCAACCGCATGATAACTCTCTCTAGTCAGTTGCTTAGCATACTCATAAGGGCTCTTAGAGGAATAACCTCCTTGCACAGTAATAACTGGTTTCTTAGGAGTGCAAAAAGAATCATTAGCATAACCACCTTGAACCACTAAGATAGGCTTATTTAAAGGTTGAGAATTTTGAGAAGGACAAGCACCTTGGACAGTGAAGAGAGGTTTGTTAGGTGTTTCATTCACATGTATCAAATTGATTGAGGATGGTTTAGAGGAATGAACAAAAGTGTTGAAAGAATTATTGATAGTCTTCTCTTGCACTAAAATCTTATCACAGATTAAATCAATTCTAGGAGAGAGACAAGGGGTAGGCATTGATGTTCCAGTAGGAAGAGTAATACTAGGAAAGGTCATATCATCCTCTATCATCAAAGGATCTACATGGGGAATAAACTCTCTAGGAGAAGGATCAACATTACTCTCTAAAGTCTCACTCTTGAGAGGGAGATCTTTTAAAGAGATGTTAACCATCTTGCTTTGAACTAGGGTTTCCTTATGAGTAGAACCAAGTTGAGGAGAGGGAGATGCTTTATTTTTAGAGGGAGAATGATTGAGATTCAAGGAAGGGGAGAAACCATCAAGGGAGTTTCCAATCTTGATTTCATCCCCTTTGGCTAGGGGTAGAGAATAATCTATACCTTCTTCTAATGGTTCATCCCAAATAGTGAGGTTGTTGAAAGGAATGTTTGAAGTGTTGTCAATTTCGGGAGAGGAGATAACATTGTTTATTAATTCTGCATCCTTAGGAGGGAGAGCATCAATAGATGTGTTAAACTCATCCTCTTTCCTCAAAATATGTTCAATAGGGGAGAGAGAATTAAGGAAATTGCTTATTATTTCATCTTCTTTCTCTAAGGGATGCTTATGGGTAAGACCAACTTTAGGAGAAGGGTAAGAATTTACCATTAATTCATCATCTCTAGTGGGAATTTTGTTGGAAAAGGAAAGGCCATCACTAGGAAATGTAGGGATAATGTCATCTTCTTGCACAAAAGGATCCTCATGAAGGGAGTGTTTTTTAGGAGACACAAAGGCATCAAGGGCATCATTCAACAAAGCATGATCATATCTATTAAAAGGTTTATCTTTTGATTCAAAAGAAGATATCTCTTCATAGAGGGGATCATTGAAAACAACCATGTTACTAGATTTAGTGGAAGAGCTGATAGGAATGTACCCTTGAGAGGAATCATTCGACTTATCTTTCTCATCACAACGAAATGGCATAGTAACAATGTTTATGAGTTTTTGGTAAAATGAAGGTTTGGTATATTTACGTTTCAAAAATTCATCTAAAGCTTCATCACAAATATGAACATCTTGCTAATAAAAATCTGACATTTTGAAATTGCATAAAATTTTAAACACACCATGCAAAGAAACACACTTTTTTTTTTTTTTTCTTTTTAATGAAAATGAAATGAAAACACACTAAATCTAGATCTAGATCTAACAAATGCAATGCAAGAGGAAGCAATGATAGATTCACGTCGGGTTCACCAAAATGTGTGGGAGAAAAAGTGACACTAAGCAAACATGCCCTAATCTCACTTTCAACCACACACTTGTGGAATACAAATGAGCCTAGAGGTATCACACAATTGGCTACTTCCTTTTGTGAAAGAGAGAGCCACGGGCTACCTATTAGGGTTTCTATTCTTTTGTTGTAATTGAAAGATAAAATGATGCAAGTTCAATTCCTAACCCCAAAGTGCAAGTATGAACTAATAACAAGATTGCAGAATTGAACTTAAACAATGGAAAGCTGTAAACACAAGGACAAGACAAGAATGCAAATGCGTACTTGGAGTTAAAATCTGACTGAAAATGTTCGGGACGGGGGCGCGGGCGCCACTGTCCTGATTCTGCCCCTGAAACTGCTCCGAAAACTGTTGTTTTGCAAAGTTGTCAAAAATGCTGAAAACTGCTGTCAGAAGGACCAGGGCGCCCAGCGCCCCTGTTTCAGGGACCAGGGCGCCCAGCGCCCCTGTCCTGGTAGGAATAGGGCACCCCACGCCCCTATCCTGGTCTTTTGCTCTAAGATTTGGTGTGAAGTTCGGTCTCCGTCTGCTTCTTCCGGATCTGTAACTTGCGGCGTTGTCCGAATTCCGAAACCTGCACTTATATCTGAAAAGGTGTGGTGGGCGGCTATATAGGGTTTTGCCTTAGTCAAACCCCTGCTTCGGTGATTTCCACCTCCACGAATAGCCAAGTTGTATTGTAAAATGTATTGTGTGTGCAGACCTAGTGTGTGTGCAAGGTCCTTAAATACAAGAAAGCAAACTAGAGCAACCTAGAAAGTAAACCCTAATTGCTTGTAAATGATAATGTAAATGCTCTAAATCAAGATGCAAAGTGATCTAAAGCATGAATAAAGGATATATTGAAGCTTATGCAAAGACATGAAAACAACATGAAATCATACCCAACCCTTAAGGGAGGAGTACAAGCCAATCTTCAGTCGGTAATTTCCTATTGTTCTTCAATGTCTCCCAAGCCCTAAATGAATGAAATTGATGAATGCTTGATGGATGGATGTTGAATGTTATTGAAGTCTTCAAAGATCTGCTCTTTCACTGCATAGAAGGTCCTCCAAAGCCAAAATTTGGATCCTTTCAAATGAAGAAAGAGAGCTCTTATATATGAAACCATAGGTCTTAATTTCGACTTTTGGCCGACTTAGAGATTGAATATCCCACCAATTTCTTGGGGTTAAGCTTTATTTTATGATTGGGTCGTGCTCCTAAAATTTCGAGAAAAATGTCCGGGACCATGTGCACGTCGGGCGCCATGGTCCCGACAACTTTTCACCAAATTTTTAGGGCCATCGGATATGATGATTTTAAAGAGAATCCCGAAGTTACAGCTGATTTCGAGATGTTTTGACCCCCGAAATCAAGCCCCCAAGTTCAAAATAGGACCTAATTAGGGTTTTTGATTAAATGATGTATTGGAAGAATAAAATGAAAGGGCCCAACTTTATGATGTGGGAGATGATGAAATAGAACCTTAGACCTAATTAATTTGACTAATTAAGTGCTAAAGGGGAAATGCAATGCAAAATGCAAAATGCACCAAGGCGGGTGCTAAACTAGGTGTGAAATTGTACCACCCTAGCAAGTGCGTACAATTTACGACGCTACACTACCATTCTTCCTTCTGCATGTTGCAGCAGTGTGACTGCTACCATGATAGATCAAACAGGTTGCTCTCCAACTATTTTTTGCTTGATAGCCACCTCACTGATGGTCATAGGTATTATACCAGTTGGGATTCCGATTCACAGAGGGTTCCAGAACAGCTCCTTGAGTCCTTGGAGGATATCTCCCAGTGTTGTGCAAAATAGACTTGCATTCAAATGCTCTATACCCAAACTTGTTGCATGCATAACAGTTTCCATTGAACCTATTGGATCTAAGCTTATTGTTTAGGAAGTAAGGAAAATTATTGTAGGCCTTATTTCTACACACATTAGCAGTATGTCCTTCTTTGAGACAATTAAAGCAAATAGGTTTAAACTTTTGCTTACCTTTATCCTTTGATGTTGGTTGCTTCTTTAATACTACATCTTTTGTTCCAGAGGTCTCACCTTCCTCATAACCGGAGAAACCAAGTCTAGTGGTATTCTTTACCGGTTTTTTTGATTCAAGCTTTTGCTTTAGCTTAATAGTCCTCTTATTGAATTTGGCAAGTATTTCCTTTGACTCAGTGAGTTCCTTGGAAATAGTAGCATTGGATTCTTTCAAGGTTGCATTCTCAGAAATAGCCATATTTAGTTCACCTTGCATTTCTTCTTGTTCCACTTTACTCTCTTGGAGATGTGCGGTAGGGGCACTGATTTCTTGCTTCAGCTTGGAGATCTCATGATCTTTGTCTTTTACCAGATCTTCAGCTTTCCTTTAGTTCTCAAGTTCTTGACACATTCTGATAGTCAGTCCTTCTAGTTCCCTTCTTAGGTTGGCATTAAATTCATTCAGTTTTTCAACTTCTTCAACTAGGGCATCCATGTCTGCTTCATCAGAAGAGCTATTTTCAGTAAGCTCCATTAGTTTCTCAGCATGCTCTCTTCTTTTGGCCAGAGAGGCTTTTGTTAGGTCCCGAAGATAACTGAGAGGGGGGGGTGAATCAGTTGTCAAATAAATTCAAACCAAAAACAACTTAACCAACTTTAATGCTTAAGACCAAACTTTATGTTGGTAGACAGTTTATCAGTTATTTGCAGTACCGGTAAACATTAATGCATGAAACAGAAAGACAATAACATCCACAACACATAACACCAATATTTGTATGTGGAAACCCTGTAAGGGGAAAAACCACGACGGGAAACCTTACCCACAATCAGATGATACTACTACAAATAGTATGTGTATACAAATGGGGTCTACACATGCAAAAAGGCTAAGCGCCTAGAGCTCACTGCTCAAACACAAATAGGAGTCACACTAACTACAATTGGATGGTTAAATCCAATAATGATGTACTGCTCAAAATAGCATCTTCATATGTTGGATTCAGTACCGGTTCAGTTCTGATATGCCTTCACAAAAACCTTGCTTCACCTTCAAATGATGTCTGCATGTATAGCTCTGCTTATTTTCGCATATACCAAATTATTATCCTTCTCACATTCGCACATTTGATCTTTACAAATAAGATCTTACATATATAACATAACCTAGGACCAATTTTAGTAGGTTAGCTCTAACAGATATTACAATAAAATCAATTTACAAGTAAATCAATAACCGATGCAATATCCGATTCAACATGTCATCTTAATGCATTTACAATAACAACAAAATCATCTCCAAAGTGTGTCATGTTGATCTGGAATAGATAAGCCTGTTGGTGCTTAATCTGGACCTATTTGCTAGTAACAGCAAATATGCAAATACGAATATATCAATGAACAAATCTACAAGACAAAGTGTCCAAACAATGTCTTCAACATAACCAAGTGTTTTCCATGTTATTCCAAGTGTTGGTGCACATTATATCCTGCTGATGTACCAGATGTACCGGTGACTGTGCATTAAGTTATTTGCCTACCAGTGAACATAACCATTTCTCCAAAGTGCCAGAGTTGATAAGTGTTGATAGGTGTTGACATCAATGATAAAACCATACCAAAATACCAACAATCTCCCCCTTTGGCATTGATGGCAACACAAGATGGAAAAACCATCAAAGTGCCAAAACAGAAATGTCAAATACCAAAAACCAACAATCTCCCAAAAGAGATCAAAACCAGAAATCAATCTCTCCTAAAATAACAATCTCTCCCCCTGAGAGTAACATGTGTTTTTCCATATCAATCTCTCCCCCTTTGACATCAAATGCCAAAGTAGTACAAAACCACTTGAGTTCAAATACAAAATACCAACCAATTCAGTATACCAACTACTCCCTCTGGGAAGTAGCTCTCCACATCAAGGTCAGAAAAAGATTTTTCTGTTAATTCTGTCAGTTGATGACAAAACATCAATTGTCTAAGTCTCTACCGGTGGGGGTATGACCCCAAGCTGATCTCTGAGATATTCAAAAGTCTCCTTAGGCAAAGGCTTAGTGAAAATGTCTGCAATCTGCTCTTTAGTATTCACATAAACCAGTTTTACTTCTTTTGCTTCAACATTCTCTTTCAGAAAATTCAGTTTGATAGAAACATGTTTAGTTTTAGAATGTAGTATCGGATTCTTAGATATATCAATTGTTGTAGTGTTATCATAATAGATAGTTATAGGTTCCTTGCATTTTACCTTTATGTCCTTTAACATTTGCTTAAGCCATAATACCTGTGTACAGTTAGTTGTTGCTACAACATATTCTGATTCTGCTGTTGATAAAGATGTGCAACTTTTTTTCCTACTTAACCAAGAAATTAATTTGCTTCCAAGAAAAATTGCTCCGTCAGTGGTTCTTTTTCTGTCATCCACATCGCTTGCCCAATTTGCATCTGTGTATGCACATAATTCAAAGTTTTCATCTCTAGAATACCATAAACCAAGATTTGTAGTGCCTTGTAAGTACTAGAAAATCCTTTTTACTGCTGATTCATGATTTTCTCTAGGATTACTCTAAAATCTTGAAACAATACATATTGCATTCATAATATCAGATCTAGTTTGTGTCAAATACAGTAGCCCTCCTATCATAGATTTGTACCTAGTTGGATTAATAGGTGTAGATTCATCCCTTAGTGATAATTTGTCATTTGTAGTCATAGGTGTGTTTACCGGTTTAAAGTTTTCCATCCCAAATTTCTTCGGTAACTCCTTCAAGTACTTGGATTGACTCAAGAATATACCTTTATCAGTCTATGAAATCTGCAATCCTAAAAAGAATTTTATTTCTCCAATCATAGACATTTCAAATTCTTGCTGCATTTCAATAGAAAAGTCTTTACATAATCCATCTTCTCCTCCAAAGATTATATCATCAACAAAAACTTCTATAACCAAGATGTCATCATTAGTCACTTTATATTATAAGTTGTTATCAGCATTACCTTTAGAAAATCCAATTTTCAAAAGATATTTATCCAATCTAGCATACCAAGCTCTTGGAGCTTGCTTCAACCCATACAAAGCTTTCCTTAACCTGCAAACCATATCTTTGTTATCTGTTAAAGAAAATCCATCAGGTTGCTCAATGTAAACTTCTTCTTCAAGATCTCCATTTAAAAATTCACATTTAATATCCATTTGATATACTTTGTAATTCTTGTGTGCTGCAAAAGCCAAGAATAATCTGACTGCCTCAATTCTAGCTATCGGTGCAAAGGTTTCATTATAATCAATTCCTTATTTCTAAGAATATCCCTTACACACTAGTCTTGCTTTATTTCTGATTACCTTCCCATCTTCATTAAGTTTGTTTCTGAATACCCATTTTGTTCCAATCACATTTTTGTCTTTAGGTCGGGGAACTAATGTCCATGTGTTATTATTTTCAATTTGTTCTAGTTCCTCTTCCATAGCTTTAATCCAGTGCTTATCTTCACATGCCTCATTAATTGATGATGGTTCAATTTGAGAAATAAGACATACGTCTTCATTTGCCAATCTTCCTCTTGTCATAACTCCTTGATACTTGTTCCCAATTATTTGATTTTCAGAGTGATTCAATCTTACATGTCGGGGTGTCTTTGTTTGTTGTTGTTCCTCAGTTACAGTGGAATTTTTGGATGATACCGGTGTAACTGGATCTTCATTCTGTACCGGTGGGTTCAATGTAGGTTCATTTGTCAGTATTTTTGTTGCCGGTTCAGAGTCTATATACCTTGAAGTTCCTCTAAACTGTTCATCAATCTTCACATTTGTACTCTCAACAATTTTCGGTAATCTTTTGTTAAAACATATATATGCCTTGCTCTTAGATGAATAACCAAGAAATATTCATTCATCACTTCTAGGATCAAGTTTCCCAATATATTCATCTCTTCTAATATAGCATTTACTTCCAAATATTCTAAAATATTTAAGAGTAGGAGTAATACTGAACCATAGTTCATGAGGGGTCTTACCGGTTTCACCTTTGATGTGAACTTTGTTGAATGTATAGACTGTTGTACTCACTGCCTCTCTCCAATATACATGTGGTCGATTTGCTTCTGATAACATACTTCTAACTGCATCCAAGATAGTTATGTTTTTCCTTTCTACAAATCCATTCTGTTGTGGTGTCCGGGGTGGTGACAATTGTCTTCTGATTCCATTCATTTCATAGAATGCATTAAATTCCTTATATGTGAATTCACCTCCTTGATATGATCTCAGACATTTGATTTTCTTACCATTTTCATTTTCTACCATTGCTTTGAATATTTTGAACTTCCCAAGTGCTTCTAATTTTTCTTTGAGAAAAGTAACCCAACACATTCTAGAATAGTCATCAATGATTAGCATGAAATATCTATCACCTTCTAAGCTTTTAGTTCTAGCCGAACCACATAAATCAGTATGAATTAAGTCAAGAGCATTATTGGATTTTTCTGGAATACTTTTAAAAGATTCTCTAACTTGTTTTCCAAATTGACATTTCTTACATACCGGATTGTGAGGCTTAACAATCTTAGGTAAGTCTCTAACTACCTTGGTAGTACTGATTTTACCATGCAATCAAAATTTACATGACAGAGTCTCTTATGTCATAGCCAACTTTCATCAATATGTGCAATCAAGCATGTCTTTTCATTGTTATTCAAATGAAAGATGTTTCCTCTGGTTTGATTACCAGTTGCAATTTCCAAACCAGTTCTGTTCATAATTTTACATTTTCCATTCTTGAATTGTAACTGAAATCTTTTCTCAACTAATTGACCAACACTCAAAAGATTATGCTTTAAACCTTCTACATAGTAAACATTATCAGTATTATGCTTACCATCAAGAGATATAGTACCTTTTCCTTTGATCAAACAAGATTTATCATCTCCAAATCTTACCAAACCTCCATTGTATTCCTGAAAGTTCAAGAATTTACCTTTATCACCAGTCATGTGATGTGAACATCCTGAATCAATGATCCATTCATCCTTAGCTTCAACTTTAGCTGCTAGGGCTTGCTCTATCAGTTGAACAGTAGGTGTCAGTTGATCTTCTATTATAGCAACAAAAACCCATCCATTGTTTGTCGGATCTTCATCAGAATCATTAGTGACTCCTACATCAGCAAGATAACAAGATTTATCTTTATTCTTCTTAAATCTATATCTTTGATATTCAAGGTTAGGCTTCTATGTTCTTCTAGCTTCTTCTCTTAGTCTAGCATGTCTGTCAGGGCATCTTGAAGCCATATGACCAATCTTATTACAGTTAAAACATTTAAAGGGTGCTTTACCTTCATACTGACTTCCAACTGGACCTTTAGGTATTTTCCTTGCAAATAGTGCTTCAAGCTCTTCAAGTTCTTCATTTTGTCTCCTGCTTTCCTCAAGTTCTCTTGCATAAAACGCTTTCCAATCAGATTTGTCAAATGATGGTGTAGATGATGTTGATGCTTTAAAAGCTAAACCTGTCTTTATAGTAGCAACATGACCAAATTCCCCAATTTCAAAAGCTGAAAGTTTTCCAATCAATGTATCCCTAGTTACTGATGTATTAGGCATTGTTCTTAACTCATTTCTAGCAGTGACTTTCATTTTGTATGCCAGTGGAAATCCTCTTAAAACCTTTGAAACAATTTCATCTTCACTTAAGGTTCCTCCACAACATTTAATACCTAAAACAATTTCATTAACTCTTTCCATAAAAGCAGAAATCCTTTCATCTTTTTCCATTTTCAGATTTTCATACCTGACTCGGAAGCTTTCAAGTTTTGCAATTTTGATTGTGGAATCTCCTTAATTCAATGTTTCCAAATGATCCCAAATAGCTTTAGTAGTAGATCTATCTGAGAATGTGCTTAAAAGTGCTTCTCTTGCTTTGCAATCATTTTCTTCATCTTTAGTCAGATTTGGTGGATTAGGCTGACCAGGAGTAGGAACAGTATAGCCATTCTTTGTAACATCCCAGATGTCCTTTCCAATACAATTCAAATGTGTCTCCATCCTGATATTCCATATTCCATAGTTGGTTCCATCAAGTTTAGGACTATCCTTCTTGAAATAGTTAGTAGACATTGGATCTCCTCAAGTTGTTAAACTTCTGCAAAAAGAGGACTAAGCTTTGATACCAATTGTTAGGTCCTGGAGACAACTGAGAGGGGGGGTGAATCAATTGTCAAATAATTTAAAATAAAAAACAACTTAACCAACTTTAATGCTTAAGACCAAACTTTATGTTGGTAGACAGTTTATCAGTTATTTGTAGTATTGATAAAGATTAATGCATGAAACAGAAAGACAATAACATCCACAACACATAACACCAATATTTGTATGTGGAAACCTTGTAAGGGGAAAAGCTACGGTGAGAAACCTTACTCACAATCAGATGATACTACTGCAGATAGTATGTGTATACAAATGAGGTTTGCACTTGCAGAAAGGCCAAGCACCTAGAGCTCACTACTCAAACCCAAATAGGAGTCACACTGACTACAATTGGATGGTTAAATCCAATAATGATGTACTGCTCAAAATAGCATCTTCATATGTTGGATTCAGTACCGATTCAGTTCTGATATGCCTTCACAAAAACCTTGCTTCACCTTCAAATGATGTCTGCGTGTATAGCTCTACTTATTTTTGCATATACCGAATTATTATCCTTCTCACATTCGCACATTTGATCTTTACAAATAAGATCTTACATATATACCATAACCGAGGACCAATTTTAGTAGGTCGTCTCTAAGAGATATTAAAATAAAATCAATTTATAAGTAAATCAATAACCGATGCAATATCTGATTCAACATGTCGGCTTAATGCATTTAAAATAACAACAAAATCATCTCCAAAGCGTGTCGTGCTGATTTGGAATAGATAAGCTTGCCGGTGCTTAATCTGGACCTATTTGCCGGTAACAACAAATATGCAAATACGAATATATCAATTAACAAATCTCCAAGACAAAGTTTCCAAACAATGTCTTCGACATAACCAAGTGTTTTCCATGTTATTCCAAGTGTCGGTGAACATTATATCTTGCCGGTGTACCAGATACTGGTGACTGTGCATAAAGTTATTTGCTTGCCAGTGAACATAACCATTTCTCCAAAGTGCCAGAGTTGATAAGTGTTCATAGATGTTGACATCAATGACAAAACCATACCAAAATACCAACAACTTCATACTTGACTTTGAGTTCATTATAGGCTTTCTCAGTCTGAGTGAGACGATGAGTAAGTTCCCTCACAGTGTATTCCCCCATATCTCCTTCCAAGTGGTTAGACTTATAAAAAGGTTGGCTCTGATACCAATTGATGAATACTAAGAGAGGGGGGGGCAGTGAATTAGTATACCAAAAAATGTTGAATACAAACTCTTAAATAGTTTAGTAGTTAACTGGTATAACAGGTTTACAAACAAACTGGTTAAGATAAATGCAAACCAAATAGCAAACAAAGCATTCACCCACAAGAGAAAAATCACAACATCATCAAAATGCCAACAGTTTCAAGTTGTTCCAAAGGAAGAATTTCCAAGCTTCCTTGAAGATGAACAAATGGAACTAGGGAGCAAAATGTAATATCCCTATACTATTGACCCAAAGCCCAATTTTGTGAAGTCTCTAAAGAGACAAAATTACACAATTTATCCGATTTGTATACAATTGATATTCAACAATCAACTAGGTGTCGATAGAGATAATACCATGGATAACAGGTGATATGGATGAGTTCCATGAAAAAATAGTATATCAGCAATATAATACATATTAATCCCAAACCTTACAAAAGGGAGATCAATACAATTAGATACAATGACAATATGATTAATGAAGATGTGACAGGCCAAAAATATGCAAACGGATATCATGGATATATGCCAGCCGAATTACAACGTCAATACGAGGATTTCCAACAAACATTACAGTAGAATATCTAGTATCAATTCATTAAAACAAATTATACATACGTTCAACAATATATCATGAAGGGACTTTAAGACATAATTATGAACGAAATACACCATGGATCGATCACTATGAATTGCTATGAAGTTGCCGCACATGCTTATGAGAATTCAGATGAACCAAGAAACGTTATGACTATTACTTGGTCTACGTCAATAGTATGAAGGGAATTGTTATTCGATACCAATCATAGAAGGCAACGTTTGATAAAGAGAAGACCAGAATTTGTCATATAAGTATCAACAAATGACATATCGTGAACAAGGTACAATTATAGATAAGAACTAATAATAAATTTCCTTGAAGACTAGATTGGGAGTTTATGAATCTTCAATGCTACGTAAGACTCAAATTCAAAAGGTGGTCCAGTATTTATGTTGCAAACAATATGTAAAGGGATGTAAGAGACTAAGTCGATAAAGCCAAGTATCACCACCTGGGATTAGTCAGTAATAATTAAGATAATACTAATCAGGATCATTGGTTGGTTGTGAAGAGGTATAAGCCATGTGATTTGGAGTGCAACTGGTCCTTTCAGTATTGCAAGATATATAAGGATATTGGATTCATTCAAACAATCATCACTGGAGAATCTCCAATCATAAAATCACTAAGGAACCATACAAGGAGATTGAAGATGTAGAAATTCAAACATAATCCAGGAGGAGAAAGAATAATGAAGAAGTGTGGAAAATAAAAGAGATATTTTATATACACCAATAGACTTATAGAGTGTGGTGCATCAAATTCATGAAGTGATATAATGAAGATGAATGAATTGAAAGGATATGTAGCAAATTTGTAAGGAGATAGGAATCAATTTTATGGGAGATTTAGGATCAACATACATCCATTATCAAATAGAGGAAGCTATCAAGGTTAGAATTGTTGTCTCAGGATTAAAACCAGGCAAATCCCAAATAGGGGACATTACACAAAGAATACTTTGGGATGGTGCTACTACCAATGTTAGTATTTAAGCAACCACTAGAAGAATTTTTTGAAGATTAGTCACGTAAGGAGACTCTAATTTTTAAAGATATGCTTATCGAGTTGCACAAGGATGCATGGTTTATGCAAGATATTGAACCTGTTGTCACCACAGAGGCAAAGAGTGATGAGTAATTTGAGGTTGTGCCAAGTCCATTCATAAGGATTCAAGAAGAACCAGCGAATGAGAATTTGCATGTCAAGAATGGGAGTGGAATGATCCATCACCAATGGCAACCTCCTGAAGCAGCTGATGATCTCTCTTCCTGCAATGCACTGGTGGATGGTGAGCAAGAGTCTCCATTTGAAGATGAACAATGTCAAGTTGTCTCTTTCCTTAATCCTAGTTTTGAAAGTTGTTATTATTTTGATTATGGGGTTTTTGGAAGAACGAATTGCATATGGATAGATCATGGACTTAATGAATTACCCCAACTAATTATTTTGAGTGGAGTTTTGCCCAAGTATGAGACTTTCATTGTGAGAGCCTACCTCTTTGATTTTAAAGATGAATTTGCACACCTCTGAACCATCATTGTCTCACACTTTGAGGAATCATGTAAAATCATGGACACATGTCTCCCTTTTGAGTCGTATTCTCTCTAGGAATCATGTATATAGCTTAGAGTAGGTTTTCCTTTCTGTGTGTTTTAGTTTAGTCACTTTGTTGAGCCTTGTTCTTGATTTGCTTTGAGTCATTTGGCTCAAAATTGTTAGGTGGCTCAAGCAGTTTTCTTGCTTCAACCTAAATTTGCTTTAGTTTTAGTTTTCTTTAGTCAATTATTGCTTAGTTTAGGTTTCTAAGTGGGATCTTCATTTGTGAGAAAGCTGTTGCATTGTTTTCACACATACTAGCAAGATTTTGGATTTTATGTTTGGTCCATTTCCTAGATATCTACTTATGAAGTGCCTTAGAATCCAAGGTCATTCTTCTCTAGTTTTATCATTTGGTTAGGACTTGTACTTGACTCGAAAGAGAATCACTTTCTTAGGTGAAGTGGTGGCTAGTGAAAAATTATAGATCTTGCTTCAATGCCAATGTAATTCTCAAACCCAAGTGAACTTCATTGCGTACGAGCCAAAGTGTGGAAAATATGTGAAAAGAAATGCGGTATCAAAAGAAAGAAAAGAAAAAATGAATGAAAATGAAATATCAAAGTATTTGTCTTTGGGAAAATGCCAATAACTCCATCAAGATTATGGACACCCAGCTGGCAATGGAGCAATATCCGTGAGATTACAATGATAACCTCATCAGTTCTATAGATTCTCACTGGCAACAAAGCTTTATCCAAGATGCTTATGAAGAATGGATAACTCGTGTAGTTAGAATGAATACATTTGCACACATGTGGGTAATCAAAGACTAAGTGCCTTGATCAATTTCAAATTCTTCTTCCCTTTTAAGTATGTTCTCTGTTGGGTTGAATTTTTCCAAAGGCTCTAGGTATAGATTAAGTCTTTATCTTTGAAATATTCAGGAACATTAATTGGAGGTGGCGCTAGATGTTGTAAAGTTTTCACACATCGCCCCATTACAAATGGGGACCGCCCCACTTTTTTCTTTGCTGCTTGGGGTTTCTAGTTAGGTGTCAATCCTTAGTCTTTAAGCATTAAGTGAGAAGAGGTTAGCTCAAGTTGTCAACATGCAAGACAATGGTTAAGTTACCAGGGTTTGTAATGGTGAGTGTGTCTAGATGATATAAAGTAACCCAATGATCATTGCAAGCTTAATGACAAACATTGTCTAGGTGACCGTGTCATTTGACATTTTGTGCAAACCAAGCTAGATGTTATGCCCTAGTAAGTGTGACCTCAAGCTTACCAAATTGCCTTCCAATGATGAAATACAACCAAATAGCAAAGAATGAAAGCAATGGACTCATGGTAGTTTGAAGAAGAAAAATTTGACTAAGTCAAAATTTTACTTAAGTCGTAGTCCTGATCCTAGCTTGCTCACCAAGAGCAATTCGTGCAATTGGACATAGGATGTGTGCCCACCCTTTGAGAGCATCTGACAATGCCATCGAATTTCTCATGTGAGTAAATGAGCATATAAAGTATGCTCTGGGTCTTAGTCAACCAAATATCATCTTTATGTCTTGGTAGGAAAGACAAAAACTATGCGAATGGACACTAAAAGTGTGCCCATGCTAGATAGGCAAGAATTACAAGATAATCTAAGGCAATCCTAGTAAGGGATCAAGAATGAAAAATTCGGGTGCAAAGACAAAATTTGGCTAAGTCAAGATTTTGCTCAAGCCAAGGACCTTTCCCTGAGCAATGAATCTATGTGAATGAAGCAAAAAAATGCACCCAAACAAGAGAGGCTTTGAGAAAAGGCAACATCAATATGGAGATTTAAATGAATGATTTATGCAAGTAAAGGAAGAAATAGTGATCATTTTCGTGCAAACAAACCCCTATTTTGCGCCCAAGTTGTGTGAACGCATGGTCAAAATGTGTCGTCATTTTGTGCAATTGACCCTCCAAAGTCCACCTTCTTGTTTGTGCAAATGAACATCAAAAAGCTGCCCAACATACACCTAGCATGAAGTAAGCAGGATAAACACACAACATTTTTTGTGAATGAAAGACTTGAAAATCAAGATGTGCAAATGAGGAGTCGATTTGTGCCCTTGCAAAAGCATTTGTGCAATTGAAGATAGAAATTGCGCCATCCCTTGTGTAAATAAACATAAAGAATGCACTCACCAAAGGGAACTTGTGCAATTGCATGCTCATTTTGTGACCTATCAACTCATCAACTTGTGCAAACGGAGGTTTAAAATACACCCTAGCAAGATCAAGGCAATGTGTCCAAACCAACATGAGAAGTGTGCTATACATTCAAGCTTGCTTAACAAGAATGGAATCGTGCAAATGGGGCTCGAAAATAGGCCCAAGCAAGGAGGTCAACTCAAGCATAATGTAACGTGTTGGAGAACATGAGATGAAGTGTGTGAAGTTGAATTTGAACCTAGACCTAAATGCAACATACATGTCACACTTGAGTTTGTGATCAATTTTAAATTTGTTTATTTGATTCATAGTGTTTTAATTCAAGTTTATCTCTTTTGTAAGTCTGATTGCACATGGATATGAAGGGATGCACAAGGATGTGAAACAAGTGTAAAAGGACTTCATCAAAGGCTATCAATGCGGTTAGCACCAAGTGATAAAACCAAAGCTAGCATCAAGTGAACAACATTAAAAAGTCACACAAACAAGATGACAGACTTCACAGCTTCAGCTAAACAATTGCAACAAGATGAGGCTCTCAACATCTAAGAAGATAAGAGGATTTTCTTAAGAAAGGCAAGTTAAATAATCAAAGCTAGAGGGTCGACTTGATTGTGACGATGCCATCATCATCACACCAAGCTTAGAGATTTTGTATATCAAGAAATATTGCTCAACTACATGCGCATGTGATGAGGTTTGAAGTTTGCAGTGCAAACTTAGGTGGCATCCTTATCATTACCGACCAATCAAAGGATTCCCTGTCAGCATGTCCATATGCAATGTACCTAACTCATTCAATGGAGGCACAAAATTCAAGATACCCAACCTCATTTTCTATTTGTTCACATTCAATTTGGAACATATGTCAAAACAAGTATAATTTTCTCATTGACCGAAAAGGTGTTTGTTGTAACAAACCTAGGGTTTTCATCTTGTAATCTTGTTCATTGATTGTGAATCAATCTGAGCCACTCATTGTAAAGAGATATCTATATAAGGCTCAGTTTTTCTCATTTGTAAATGTTAATAGAGAATAGCTAGTAGTCAGACAGTAGAAGTAGATTAGGAGGAGGAAAACTCGAAGTTGTTGCAAAGACTCGTTGGAATAAATACTTGATTTCATTGAAGTTATGGTGGATCATGGTGTTATTTCTACTTATGGCATGGTTTGTTGCTTACTTCTCATGGTTTAGATAAATTTCATTGATTGCAAAGGATAAATATATGGATGTTTATAATTTCTTAGTTCATACTTATTGTAGTTTGTTGATTGTATGCTCAACCTCACACTTGTGTTGGATTCAATTATGGATACTTATTCAAGTTGTTTCGTGTATGGGTATTTGCATGAGTATTCATAATATGAAAACCTTTCTCATCCTTAGAAGATTGCTCTAGTTTTGCAAAGTTGTTACTAGCATGGCAAAGCAAAGCCCAATTTAAGGAATGTCCATCCAAACAACATCCCTTGCTATCATTGATCTTAGGAATGGATTAGATCTCCCTAAACCCTATCTCTTTTTCCTTCTCAATAAAGTCAAGTAAACGTCTATGCTCCACCCACATTCAAGCAAGCGTACATGCAAAACATAAGTCCTATTGATGTGTTTTTATGCATTATACAACACATAATAAAATAATAAGTATTCTATCCTCTCTTGAATAAAATACTCCCAAGTGCTAAACTATGTGATCAAATGGGATGACTCTAAGGCTCTGAATATCAAGTCTTGTCATTCTCTTAGATAGACTCAATGTGTATGATGCGATATTGTCAAAATCATAAAGAGGACTTATGTTGATACTTGAATGTTGTTGGAACATGGAAATTGACTAAAAAAAACATAAAAGAGGTAGGGTTTAGGAAGCTACTCTGATCCTAAGAATGTAAGAAACTACAAATGACTTGATGAGATTATACTAAACTTTCCTTTGTTGTAATGTCCCCGTTTTGGGCCTAGAGTTGTTTGTGTATGATTTTTGGAGAAATAAGGAGAACAATATTTAATTTAATATTATATAAGTTGTCTCATTATATTTATTTTAAAAGAGATGACTTTATATTTTATTAAATTAATAAAGTGACTAAATAAAAATAAAATAATTAAAAGTCACTTAAGTAATAATATTAAAATATTATTTCTAGAAGCTTTTGGAGATGGATTGAAAAAGTATAAAAGAAGATCTAGTCAAGCTTCTAAGCATCCAAGAATTGATATTTGTGTTGATTGAGTTTGTGGAGCCAAGGGTTACTGCAGATCATTTCAGTCAATGGGAACGATAACTCCCATTGATAGCATAATTGAGAGAGTGAAAGATCTCTTGAAGGGTTGCATTTGTGGAGTTGATACTTTAGTCATCTCATTAGTGCTTAATTTGTGGCCAAAGGCCAACTTGCTAAGGTTCGATTGTTTTGGAGGGTTTTTGATAGAGAGCTAGATATCCATATTGATCAATTTGATTTATTTATCAGACATTTCTAGTCATTAAAAAAATCAGCCTATAAGAGCCACGATTTGCACATTGCATCATCTTTGGCAATGATTCTTCATGGTGTTTGCAGTGCTTGATATAAGGAGGAATGGAGATGATTCTTGGTGAAGCTTAAGGACAAATTGTAGCCTCAACAATTAATCACAAGGAGCTGTTTATTTCTGAGTTATCATATCAATCATTTCTCAGACATTGTTGTGGCATGAGAAGACGCATGATTTTTATCATTAGGTCCAATTTATACATCAAATCTGCTACCAAACTTGAGCACTCTGGCAGTCCAATGGATTTTGGTTTGAAAGTGGGTTCATAGCAGCTATCATTTAATTATTATTATCTAAGGACTCCAAGAACAGGGGCAATTTTGGTTAAGGCAAGATTTTGACTCAAGGACTCAATTTTCAAATATTGCTTGCTTCTTCACATTGGCATTGGGCGATCATTCAAATACGTTCTCACATTTGCTTATAGCTGATTATATTGTCAAAGTTGTGTTACTGTTATTGCTACCATTGTCAGTGATATATGATTGCCTAAGTTTTAGGAGTGTATGCATATATTGGCAAGCTTTAAGATTGATTGATTGTACCTAAAATTTGCATTCAATAAAGGAGGAAATGGTTGCAAGTTATTTGATGTTATGTCTCTAATGATATCAGTTTGCATGCCAACTGTTTGACATAATGTCACTTGGCTGTAGATGTTGATTTGTATTTGCATTAGCCCTGTATCTCTTTCATGTAGTTTAATTTATTAGGATTGGAATCTTATGTTCAAAATTCATAGGCAATCAACTGAAACATCATTTGGAATCAAGCAAAACAAACAAACAAAACAATCAGAAATTGATAACAGTAGGTTAAGACGTTGAAGATGAATTGTTTAACAAAATTCCTTGAGTCTAAATTTAAACAAAATTCAAACATATATTAGCAAGGGATTTTGCACTGGTATCAAAGCTATCATCCTACCATCCTACCATCCTATGATCAGTCATTCATCTCATGAGTGAGAGAGATATCAGATATTATAACAAGGAATAAAGGAGATAGCAGTATCAAAACCCACAAGTGCCTAGAATAGACACATTTTCAAAAATTTTAAGAGAAAGGGATACTGGCAAAACAATTGAAATCATGTCAGAAGGGAATAGACTTTCTTCAAAAGAAAAGGATGAGAGAATGGAGAAGAAGTTCAATGGGATGATTGAGATGATGTCCCGCTTACTAGCAAAGATGGACCAACAAACAAACAATAATCATCATCATCACATAGTTGAACATAGTGGGAATAATGAACACAATGGCAACTTTGAAGGGGAAAGAATTGTACACCGAGATGCTAATACTAGAGGACTAGTCTCTAGACCTCTCTTCCCTACTTTTACACCAAGGGAAGAACAACCACATGTTGTTATAGCCACTCCATTTGGTGACGAAGCAAGGCAAGCTTACCTGGAATATAGCACTTTACCTCCATATTTGAGAGAGCAATGGACCTTTGATCAATTCATGAATCAAAGGAATGGGAGGAATGGTGGAAGAAATGATCATTATGCTCCACCAAGAATAGATTATCAGCAAGCTCTTGGTAAGCTTACAATGTCATATTTTGATGGGAGTAATAAGTGTACGGCTAGGGCATGGGTGCAAAAACATGATAACTACTTATCACTAAGACCAATGCCTAAGGAGAACACCATAAGGTTTGCTACACTACATTTAGAAGGGGTTGCTCACGAATGGTGGTACCACAGTTTGATTACTCTTGGTCACAATCTCATCACCACATATGATGAATTCACTAATAGATTTATAGAGAGATTTGATGTTAAGGACCCTGAAGTATGTTTCTATGAGTTGGCACAATTGAAGCCACATGGAACTCTTAAAGCATATGTTGATGATTTTCAGCGATTATCAATTATGGTTCCTAATATTAGTGAAAGGAGATTGGTGGTGCTATTCACTGAAGGATTGATGGAACCATTGAAAGGCTAGTTAAAAGCATTTGATCCACCTACACTGCAAGAGGAAATGAATAGATCTAGGAGTATGGAGTTCGTAGCCCCCAAAAGCAAAAGTTTGCATAAAGATGTTCCTTCTACCAACAATGAGAGTCCTCAACAATTTACTGATAAGAAAAAGAAATCAGCAACCATGATGCATGAGGAGACATGGGAAGAATTAAGGAAAAATAAATTGTGTTTCTGGTGCAGGGAGCCTTATAACAAAGAGCACGATTTCCCTTTGAGGCCTAAGGGCAAGGCAAACCACGCAATGTGGGTATATTATGAGGACTTTGATTCTGAAACTTTGGGTCAGCTAATTGCTTCAGGGGATGATTAGGGTGGAAAAGCTTCAACAGATTTTGGGCTAGATGGGAATCTATCTCCTATGACATTATTTGTTGACAAGTGGGATGAGGTTACTTTTCGATTTAGAGGAACAGTTCATGGACAGTGATGCATTGCTCTGCTTGACACTGGAGAAACACGTAATTTTATTGATGAGGGATTTGTGACCAGATGTAGATTGTAAATAGAGGATTTCAATAGATTTAGAGTCAGAGTTGCAGATGGATATACCCTCATGTGCACCAAATGGATAGGTAATCTCACCTTACACCTAAATGATTATGAGCTACAAGCTAACTTCTATGTGGTCAACATGGGTGCAGTTGACATAGTTTTGGGCATGAAATGGCTCCAAGACATTGGAGTATTCACCCTCAACGTACATAAGTTGGAAATGAAATTTGAAATTAATGACAAGACTTATGTGTTGAGGGGAATTGTAGATGGGAGCTTGCATTCTATTTCTCTCTGTAGAAGAAAGAGCAGGAAGAGAGAACACGCGGTTATTTAGGAGGAGCATGATATGATTGACAATCCATTGTTTGAGCTTGATGCTACATGGTTGTATGATAATCCACTCTATGATTTGGATGTTGATCACTCTCATGATTTTAGTCCTGATAGTGACATTTGGGATCCTTCCAGTGCATCAAAATTTCAAACAGGTCTCATGGAGGGAATTTCAGAAGTGTACATAGTGAGGAGTTTATACAACTTCACATTTGATCCTCATGTACATGACTTATTTCAGATGTGCGATTCAGGGGCGTATGTGATGGATAGTTTATTTGTTAGCTCACTTTGTGTAGAGATTGGGAGCAAGTATGGTCAGTCTCTTGACTTGCTTCCTCTTGAGGCTTGTGCTCATGTGACACTTGATGAGGAGATTGAGTTGGTTCAGCGGATTCAGTTGGATGAAGAGCTAATTGATGATGACAAGGACATTACATAGATCTTCCCTTGGGATCTAGGTGGGGAGAGAGTTCCTTGCAGCCATGATTGCTTGGGGACAAGCAATTTCAGGAGGGGCGGATTATAATGTAACCATTTTGGGCCTGGAGTTGTTTGTGTATGATTTTTGGACAAATAAGGGTAATAATATTTAATTTAATATTATATAAGTTGTCTCATTATATTTTTTTAAAAAGAGATGATTTTATATTTTATTAAATTAATAAAGTGACTAAATAAAAATAAAATAATTAAAAGTCACTTAAGTAATAATATTAAAATATTATTTCTAGAAGCTTTTGGAGATGGATTGAAAAAGTATAAAAGAAGATCTAGTCAAGCTTCTAAGCATCCAAGAATTGATATTTGTGTTGATTGAGTTTGTGGAGCCAAGGGTTTCTGCAGATCATTTCGGTTATTGGGAACGATAAATCTCATTGATAGCATAACTGAGGGAGTGAAAGATCTCTTAAAGGGTTGCATTTGTGGAGGTGATACTTGGTCATCTCATTAGTGGTTAATTTGTGGCCAAAGGCCAACTTGCTAAGGTTCAATTTTTTTGGAGGGTTTTTGCTAGAGAGCTAGATATCCATATTGATCAATCTAATTTATTTATTAGACATTTACAGTCATTAAAAAAATCAGCCTATAAGAGCCACGATTTGCACATTGCATCATCTTTGGCAACGATTCTTTGTGGTGTTTGCAGTGCTTGATATAAGGAGGAAGGGAGATGATTCTTAGTGAAGCTTAAGGACGAATTGTAGCCTCAATAATTAATCACAAGGAGCTATTTGTTTCTGAGTTATCATATCAATCATTTCTTAGACATTATCGTGGCATGAGAAGACCCGCGATTTTGATCATTAGGTCCAGTTTATGCATCGAATCTGCTACCAGAATTGAGTGCTCTCTTTCTATGGGCAGTGATGCTCTGCAAAATGGACAAGGTTAGACTAGAACTTGTGGTCGTATAACACACAAAAACACAAGAGATTGTTAGTGTTATTCAATCAAAGACTAATCTAAGCAATCATATCAAAAGAGACACAAAAAACAAAGTAAAGCATTTAACTATGAATGTAAATGCAAGAAGACATCTCCAAATGCCTTCTACCATGCTCTTAGCTCCTTCTCCTTTGTTCCTCACCTCTCCAAGTTCCAAATTAGTGTATCTCTCAGCAGCTTTTTGCACTATGGATGCTTATGGAGATTCAAGATTGTAGATGATTAATCTAAATGTTATGGAAGTGTGAATAAAAGTTGAAATGAGAGATTTATCTAATTAACTAATTGATTTTAAACCAAAAGAGTGAATATGATGCTAAATGCTCTCTAGAAATGTCTATAGATTAAATGCATACAAGTTTTTCACGATCTGGAGTATGAAGTGTGTGAGCTTGAATTTCATCCTTAGAATATTATCTACAATAAGTTAGTTTCACAAAATACAATGGAAATGCATACAGGAAATCCAAAATCAACCAATGAAACTACATGAAATACATATTAAAATAAAACATTATTTTACCTTCATGATTTATGTCTTATTGTGTCCTAACTCCACTGTTCCTGGTTGCAGATGGTGTGCTCTCAGACAGTGCATTGTTGGCTTCCAAGATGGCATATGAAGAATGGACTGATAACTTGTAGTTAACTGATAGTATGATATGCAAAGCTACATGATTATGCTAAAATGATTATGCTATATGATATTTGCTATTACTATTTGCTATTTGCTAATTGCTTCAAAAACTCACGGATGCATATGATTAGCTTGCAAAATGTACTTGCAGTCTCTTGAAGTCTAACTCTCTCTCAAGTGAAGCTCTTGATTTTATAGACCTTGAGAGGATAAGATGATGTGGCTCAGATCAACGATCATGATCAGATCTGTAGATTTGAATGGTTGTGAGCAAAGGTGAAGGTTGAGAGAAATGGGGAAGGAGAAGACAAGTGTCACTCATCTCACCTTGACTGGGTTGCTGACTAAGGGAATCTAGGGATGGTTGGAGGAAATTTAGGCATGGTAGGACAAGTGGACTCAAGTCCTTCCCAAGATGTAGGGGATGTTGGAGAGAATATAGGAAATGGTTATGAACTATGTGTACGTACACAATTTCATTAATTTTGGAGGTTGAGGATAAATCATGAATTAATATTTAAGAAATATTAATTTCTTTAGCCACATGTTTGATGAGTTGGCAAGGGGAAGTTGCTTGTGGAGATGGAGGGTGAGTTGGATAAAGGATTAAATAATTTAGAGAATTATTTAATATTTGAGACTATAGGATAGGAGAATAATATTAAATATTGGATATTTAATTGATTGGAGAAGATAATTAAATATTAGATATTTAATTAACTTGGTTAGAAGGAATAATTAAATATTTAATATTTAATTAATTAGAGGAATAAGATAATTAAATATTAGATATTTAATTAACTTGGAAAAATAGGATAATGAATTAATTAATAAAATATTAATTAATAGAAAGATATGAAAATGAATTAAATAAATTAATCTTTTCAAATTAACTATTTAATAGACAAATAATTATTAAATAAATATAAAATATTTATTTAATTGCTCATAGCCAATTTTTAGGTGTATACATTTTGCCCCTCTTTGAAGCGAGGTGTGATGATGTGTTGATTCAAAGAATAATTTCATTTGATGATGATATTGGTTTGATAGGATGCCCCAGACCTTGGTTGATAAATTGCGGTATGATGAGTCATCAGTTTGATTGTGTATACACTTATGATGAAGCTTCAATGATTCTTGTGATAGATTTAGCCTTGGATAAGATGAGCTTGTAGGATCCCATTCAAGAATGAAATGCAAGCTAAATATAAATGCGAATGCAAATGAAATGCAATGATTTATATACAACTAAATGAGATGGATAATGATTAAAATGATTCTAAAAATAAATAAAAATGAATGCACCTATAATGATTAAATGCAAATTGTTTTTGTTTGTCCAAGTATACTCAAGCTTTATTTATGACCGTTGATCTGTTAATGAAATGATATTCTTATAATGCAACTGACAAATGAATGCTTATAATGCAAATGAATAATGAGCTAATGAAATGATCTAACTAGAAATTGTACTGCCATTCTTCATATGTGATCTTGTAATAGTGCTTGATTTCATCATTGAGCTTAAAATGTTGTGAGAAAATACAAGCAACTTGACATAATGATTCAAGATGACCTGATTATTGCTTACATGGATTTTGATATAGCAAGTTAATACAAGCAACTTGATATAATGGACCAAGTTGACCTGAGTATTGCTTGCAAAACAGACAAGGATTATCTCTTTTCATGTATGACTTGGAACGTCCTCCTTGATCTTTTGCCGGTCATATCATGAGACAAGTTCATACTGTTGTAAGAGATAAACCATAGACAGCAATCAAAGAAAATAATCATGCCCCGTCATAGCTCCTCTAGTCATGGACATCCTTGAGTTGCATAGAGTACATGATTAGTAAAAATCAAGATATAAACACTGAATCTTGTATGTCATTCACATGTTCTTATGGTCATTAACTAATATAATCATTTTAATGAATGATTTTGGATAATCTCGTATTAGTTGTTGATTGATTCTTCAGTTTTTGAGTTTCATGATTCAGTTGTTGATGAAATGCCTTGATTTTCATTTCTTTGTTGCTCGTTATCTGTTTCAAAATCCTCGGTGTTTTTGGATTTTCTAAATTTTTCGAATGTTTTTGGATTTCCAAAGATTCAAAAGATTACCTTAGCAAAAGGAATTAGGATTTTTCCCCCAGTGGAAACAAAAACTTATTATGGATGTATGAATTGATTAAGATCTAAACCATGGCGAGATAGAAATGCAGATATGATTGATTTTGATAAAATCTAAGACAGTGACTATGACAAGTATGTCAAAGATTGATAATTGTTGGTAAGATGCATATTTCTGTTGATGGTTCAGAGCAATGGATGCAAAGGATGGAATGGATAAGATAAAATAGATGGAATCGATAGATGCGATAGGATGGAGTGGATAGGTGTGCAAAGTGATCTCATAGATGAAATAACATTTTGATTGCACATTTTTATTTGTTTTTCCTGATTTTTGATAGATGAAACATGTCGTGCCATCAATTGATAAAGATAAGACTACCCAAAACAAAATCCAGTAGTCATACCGATCTATGTCATTGTTTTGCTTTGTTTGATGATTGATAAAAATGTCTGGTTTCAAAGAGTGAGTACCCCGTGTAAGACCGATATGTTTGGTTTCGAGTGTACCTATCCTTGTATAAGACATGTTGATGTTGATAGATGGATTGATTAACTAGAAATGTGATCAGTTTGATTGCAGTATTTGATAAGTGCAAAAGCTAAAAATCACTTTGATGATTAGATTTAATGTGTTTGATGCACATGTATGATGAAATAAGGACTTGATTGATTGATTTAATTGATCGATTGATTGATGGTGTTGGATAGATTGATTTGATTGATTGATTTGATCGCTTGATTGCATGATTGGCTTGATTGCTCGATAGATTTCTTGATTAGCTTGATTGGTTGATTAGCTTGCTTGATAGATTGCTTGATTAGCTTGATTGCTTGATAGATTGCTTAATTAGCTTGATTGATAGAGTAGCCCTGATTAACTTGATTGCTTGATAGATTGTTTGTTTAGCTTGATTGATAGAGTAGCTCTAAGAAACCGATTTAGTTTCTGATGTAAGAGCTTAGCAGAGTTTTTGAGTAAAACTCAATGATTGATAAAAAACCATGATGGATAGGTTTTTAAAATGTTTTGATAGCGTAAGTTGCTTCAATTTTATTTGATTGATTTGATTATTGATGATTGATTCAGTTTGATTTGATAGATTTGATTGGCTCTAAGAAACTTATTTTCTAATGCAAGAGCTTAGCAGAGTTTTGATTGAACTTAGTGATTGATAAAAAACCATGATTGATAGGTTTTTAAAATGATTTAATAGCTTAAGTTGCTTCAATTTGATTTGATATATTTGATAATTGATAATTGATTCAATTTGATTGCAGACTTTGATAGTTTTCCTATTGTTGATTTGATGGATGGGCCATGCGCTCATGCTTTGATTTTCAATTTTGTTCTTTCTTTTTAATTTTTTGACCTTTTTGGATTAGAAGAAAGATGTATTTGGTTTCCCCAATGTATAGCAAGACAAGGAATGGATGAATTATTGAGCTGAAGATGACTGGGTGAAAGATGGAGGTAGCTTATGAGGAGACACGTCAAGAGATTTTTTTGAATTCATGTTTTTGTCCTTAGTTTTGATCAAGATCAAGGATGTAAAAGGGGATATGGATGGAGATAGGATATGGAACAAGATCATAGATAGTGATAGATGATGGAAGAAATGAATAGTTAGGATATATGGTATAGATTAGCATGAAGCAAGATCGTAGATAGCACTGGATGAATTTAGATAGGATAATGGATACTGGAGGAAGGATAATGGGAGATGTGGTATGAAGAATAGAGTGGATGAAACTTTGACCCCAAGTATAAAGTTCTCCATTTGTAAAGAGGTGATATGTAAGATTGTCACAATATTTAGCACCACATGAATAAGTGTTCCTAAACTTTTCAAAGATAGAGACCCAACCTACACTTAGAACCTATGGAAAATTCGACCAAACATATCTAGCAACTAGGAAGTAGACTCAAAAGGGAAGAAGAATCCCAAATTGGATCATGGTACTTAGTATTTGATTACCCATGTGTGTGCAATTGGGTTCATTTTGGCTCATATTATCATTGTAATCTTCAGAATCCAACATGGCTAGCTACATGAGTTATCCTGACTTCAAAAGCATCCTGGATAGAGCCTCGCTACTAGAAAGAATCCATAGCTCCAACGAGGTTATCAATGTAATATCACAAATATTGCTTCATTTCCAGCCAGGCATCCATAGCCTCGATGGAGTTACTCGCATTTTCCCATAGCCAAGCTTTTGATATTTGATTTTTTTTTTCTTTTTTTTTTTGGATATTTCTTTTCTTGATCATGCTTTGGATCTTTTGATATTGTCTTTTTCTTTTCTTATTTTGATTGCATTGGCTTGTAAGTAATGAAACTTACATGGGTCTGATAATTATAGTGGCGCTGAAGTAAGATTTTAGATTTTTCACTAGCCATGTCTTCAACTAAGAGATCACAATGATTTAGAGCAATTGATTAAGTGTATGAGATGTAGTAATCAAAAGATGTCGATACCAAGATACGATAAGTGGTTCTTTTCTGGATTGAGTGTGTATCCCAACCGAAAGATAATGTTGAAGAGGAATAAACTTGGATTCTGAATTGTATCATGAATACATATCTAGGAAAAGGACTGAACATGAGATTCGAGCATGGGCAAGCATGTGACAAAATGACACAAATGCCTATTTCACAGATGATGAATTTATGCAAAGGATTGAATGAAAGGGATGGAAGGATAGAAAAAATGTGTTGGATAATAGATAGAATGTTTGAAGATTTGTGTGAGGATATGGAAATGTATTCAAGATGAGTGTTGGTACACAACTTAAGAAGTGATTAAGATATGGAAGAAATTGAATTTTGGGACATAAGAACCCAAAATAGATAAAGAAAATGATGGAAGAATAGTTTTGAAAAGATGTTTAGATAGATTTTTGAAAGAAGTTCAAAGGTGCATGCCTTTATTGATCTTTTTTATGGATTATTTGAGGTGATGGAATGGTGGATGGAGGGAAGTGAGGACCTAAGATGGATGGAAGAGATGGAGAGTTTGACTTTGGAATGAAAGGACCTAAAATGGATTTGGAGTATGAAAAGTTTGAATTTGGAATGAAAGGACCTAAAATGGATTTGGAGGATAAAGAGATTGAATTTGGAATGAAAGGACCTAAAATGGATTTAGAGGATGAAGAGTTTGACTTTGGAACGAAAGGACCTAAAATGGATTTGGATGATGAAGAGTTTGACTTTGGAATGAAAGGACCTAAAATGGATTTGGAGGATGAAGAGTTTGACTTTGGAACGAAAGGACCTAAAATAGATTTGGAGGATGAAGATATTTCTTGATCTTGATCTTGACTTGGAGTAGGACCATTTGAGTTTGTGCTTTGCTCTTGATTTTGAATTAGATTAATGAAGGGGATGGAAGGGATACCATGCTCTTGCTTAGGAGGTGGATGTTGAATGGGACTCTGCTCTTGAGATAAAAGGGGATCATCGTGGATGGAATACTAGAATTTTAGGGGATCATCATAAGATTCTTGATTGGTAGGATCTTGATAAAAAATGGGATTAGATTGGAGAGCCATGATATCTTGATCTTGATTTAGGCTAGGACTCATTTCCTTTGAATAAGCTTCTTCTTTTTCAAGTGATAAGGGATGATCACATGAGTGATCAAAGTTTCAGTTTAGATAGGTTGATGTTGTTGAATTGATAGATACTTCGTTTCGGATACTCAAGCTCACTAAGTCGAATAGAGGGTTTGTTCGATAGGCCCCTATGACAAAGTATGTCAAATGATATGGATAAAGTCTCTTGATATGGAAATTTGACTTGACTAACTTGAATACCTATCTAGGTATTGTTGTCATTGAGATAGTTGGATGATATACTCTTGATCACTTGGTTTGATTTGGTGTTTCAAATGTTGGAAAGCCTTTGTATTACCCTTTTGATCAAATTTTTTTCAACAATTTGTTGGATTTTTGCTCACTTGTAGATGATAATCTTCTTCAATTTTTGACCATTTGGAACATGTTATAGACATAGAAAACACAATGTTTAATAAACAAAATGCACAAGCAAGTACAAATATTATGGTAGGCTGAGACAATAATTGTTGAATCTCACATGGGGTTTCCCCCAAGGCTACGCTATTCAAAGTGGATATTTAGATGCTTGACCCCACTGGCTCCACCCTCAGCACTCACTTCTTCGGGGCAGCCAAGCACCAGTTTCCATGAAATCTCCTCATGGCAAACTTTATATCTCTACTAGGAACCGTATGTGTGTGAGCCGCTTCAGAAGTCCGACCTCCTACGCCAACAACTAGAAGGATTTTGGAAACTAGTACAAATAGTTTTTAGTAAAGGCTTCTGGTCATGTGGCCATACATGCGGCACTTTCAGCTATGTAAATACAGAAGGTTCCCAGCCTATAGAGGTTACGCTCCATAGGGTTTATAGGGAAACATAGTGTCAGTATGAACTTATCAGCACATGTTGTTTGAACTTTTGTCACAAACACGATTTATTTATAGTGGATTGGAAGGACTCGGTGTTAGCCCGTTTCCACTTTAGGTCGTTCCCCTCTCACTGGCCCCCTCAAGGCAACTTGGGAAGTCAGGCCCTCTAAAGGATTAATTGCTTGAAAGTAAAGAAAGCGTAAAAAGAGTGGGTTTGGCTTTTTGGATCACCTAATTAAAGGGAGAGAATATACTTACCACTTTCGAGACACAGAATACAAGTGTTCTTTTTAACTTTCCATAGCAATGTGATCTATCCTCTACTTGGAGATGTTGCTCCAACAAGCATGGTGTTTATTTTATCCCTTCATAGCAAATGATTTTCTAATCTAGGAATTGGAAATCTTGATCAACAAAATGAAAATCATTGCAAAAAGTAACTTGCTTTGTAAGAATGGACAAGTTGATTGTTCTTTTTAACTTGCAAAAATAAGATTGATTGTGCTTTTTACCTTTGCAAGAAAATGAAAGATTGTTGTTCTTTTTAGAGCCCAAAATTTGAGGTGTGAATCCCAACTTTGCAAGAAAGCAAATGTTTGATTTGTTGTTCTTTTTACCTTGCAAATGTGATTATTTTTAGAACCCAAAAACAAGTGAGGTACATTTTAGAACACCAAATTAAAAAATGAAGTTCTTTTTACCCAAAAGGAAATATGAGTTCTTTTTAACCAACTTTTAAAAAGCTAGAAAAGAAATCACTAAATCCTAACTTAACTCCTCCAAATCTGCAAGAAATTGTTAGAAACCTGCAATAAAAAAAGAAGTTAGTGAAAATCCAAAACCTTAGGTGAGCTTCCCAAGCCTAATTTCAAATCGCGGTTACAAATTTTTCACTTCTGATTCTGAAATGCCCTGAAATTTGACTAAGTCTGAAATTTGGAGGATCTTCCAAAAACTAGATTTTGCATTATAACTCCTAGAGGTCCGAAACCCCTCTCAAACATCCTGACAATATATATGGAATATAACTTAAAGTATAAGAACCCTTGCACAAGCCTAAATTCAAGATTTGATTAAAAATTTTGCACTCTGTTTCAGATGCTCTATCTTAGAGAACATATGCGCTAAAACAATTGTCAAATGTGCTAACTCATCTGTCAAATGCGCTAACCTGCATTACAAAAGCACTAACCTATGTTCAGAAGCGCTAACTTGCGATGCAAATGCGCTAACCTGTGATGCAAATGCGCTAACCTATGATTGTGTAGATTTTCAGACAAAAGCGCTAACCTACATGACATATGCGCTAACCTATGATGCATATGCGCTAACCTATAGAACAAAAGCATTGTCAAAATTCACACATACGTGAATCTGCATTACAAATGCATTAATTTCATTTTTATGAGATTTTTAAAGGTATATGTGAGGTCCAGCCCCACGGTGGGCGCCAAAATGTGTGAGCTTGAATTTCATCCTTAGAATATTACCTGCAATAAGTTAGTTTCACAAAATACAATGGAAATGCATACAGGAAATCCAAAATCCACCAATGAAACTACATGAAATACATATTAAAATAAAATATTATTTTACCTTCATGATTTATGTCTCATTGTGTCCTAGCTCCACTGTTCCTGGTTGCAAATGGTGTGCTTTCAGACAATGCATTGTTGGCTTCCAAGATGGCATATGAAGAATGGACTGATAACTTGTAGTTAACTGATAATATGATATGCAAAGCTACATGATTATGCTAAAATGATTATGCTATATGATATTTGCTATTACTATTTGCTATTTGCTAATTGCTTCAAAAACTCATAGATATATATGATTAACTTGCAAAATATACTTGTAGTCTCTTGAAGTCTAACTCTCTCTCAACTGAAGCTCTTGATTTTATAGACTTTGAGAGGATAAGATGATGTGGCTCAGATCAACAGTCATGATTAGATCTGCATATTTGAATGGCTATGAGAAAAGATGAAGGTTGAGAGAAAGGGGGAAGGAGAAGACAAGTGTCACTCATCTCACCTTGACTGGGTTGTTGACTGAGGGAATCTAGGGATGGTTGGAGGAAATTTAGGCATGGTAGGACAAGTGGACTCAAGTCCTTCCCAATATGTAGGGGGTGTTGCAGAGAATATAGGAAATGGTTATGAAATATGTGTACGTACACAATTTCATTAATTTTGGAGGTTGAGGATAAATCATGAATTAATATTTAAGAAATATTAATTTCTTTAGCCACATGTTTGATGAGTTGGCAAAGAGAAGATGAAGTGGAGATGGAGGGTGAGTTGGATAAAGGATTAAATAATTTAGAGAATTATTTAATATTTGAGACTATAGAATAGGAGAATAATATTAAATATTGGATATTTAATTGATTGGAGAAGATAATTAAATATTAGATATTTAATTAACTTGGTTAGAAGGAATAATTAAATATTAAATATTTAATTAATTAGAGGAATAAGATAATTAAATATTAGATATTTAATTAACTTGGAAAAATAGGATAATGAATTAATTAATAAAATATTAATTAATAGAAAGATATGAAAATGAATTAAATAAATTAATCTTTTCAAATTAACTATTTAATAGATGAATAATTATTAAATAAATATAAAATATTTATTTAATTGCTCATAGCCAATTTTTAGGTGTATACATGAAGAAATGGGCTCTATTTATAGGAAAAATGGAGCAATGGATGGTTGAGATTGAGTAATCTCAACAAGGGTTAGGATTGAATGATGTTCAATCCATGTGAGGGTTTTCAACCCAATCCTAGGATGACAAATGTTAACATGAGAGGGGTTGAGAGGAGAGGGAATAAGCATTAAATGTTTGACATGACCTAAGAGTCAACTTGGGGGTTAAGGTCAAGGTTGGGTTGAGTGAATAAATTCTTTATTCAAATAATAAAGTTTTTATCCAATGGATAAACTCTTGTGCAAAGGCAAAAGGGATAACCATGGTCAAAACAATAAATGCTTGAGGAGACCCATGAGTGCAAGTTGAATTAACCATAAATGGTTATGTAAGAGCCATTAATGGTCATGTAAGAGTCATTAATAGTTTGGAAGACTTTGGAGGTTAGATTGTTGAACACACAAAGCATTCAATGTTTTTCAAAGACTTTGGAGTCTTTGAGAAGTGACTTAAAGTTTCTTAGGAATGTGACAATAATTAGGAAATGGATTAGGTTAATTAGGAAGGGTTTAGAAGAATCTAGAAGGGGGTTTAGGAATGCAAATGGATTTGGTGGGTGAGGGAAAATAGGATTTTAATTAAAATAAAATTAATTTATTTCAATTTGTGTGCAAGTTGTATTTGTAGGAAAATGCAAGTGGGGGGGTGGGGGTTTTAATGATTTAAATAAATGTTAATTTATTTAAAAGAGGAAAAAGGGGATTAAATGAAATAAATATGATTTATTCATTTAATTGATTGTGAATTTGGTATAATGAATTAATTAAAATAAATTGAATAATTTATTTAATTAATAGGAGAATGTTTGAAGATGAATTAATTAAATATTAATTTAATTAACTGATGGCTAGTGGATTTTTAATCAAATAAATAGCAAATATTCATTTAATTAAACTGGACAGATTTATGTGACTACATTTGCCCCTCTTTGAGACGGTGCGGTTTATTGTGTCGTTTCAAAGAAAGAAAAATAGGTGTGAAGAAATGCCCCATAAATGTTGATTTAATAGGTGGTATGCCCCCTTGAGAGATGGGCCGAATTTTTTTGAAAAATCGGATGATCTCTCGAAAAAGAATGAAAATTAGCAGGGTGATAGAACAGAAGAAGTTAGCAAGGTTGGTGAAAAATTGAAGAAATCGGAGATAAAATGAAGAAATGGGAGGCTCGAGAAGTTCACGGAGACCACGGCGGTGATTGGGAGGAAAATTTAGGTTACAATGAAGGGTTTATATGGAGAGAAAGGGGTGAAAATAGGGTCATTTGTATCTGCAACCATAGTAAAACTATAGCTCTAATAGTGACATTTTGGAGGAGCAAGCAGCAGTCAGGATGCCGGTACCCATTGCAGAGCACCGATTTGAGCGAGTCTGTCGATTCCAGCGGCCAAAGGACTACGGACCAGTGGTAGGCAAATTTGAAATTTTGAATTTTATGCATTTTTTATATGTTTTTTGTTGAGTCCAAGTTGAGTCAAGACAATAGTGTTGAAACTGTGTTTTGGCGCTTTTGTCTAATTAATTAGCACATTTGTGTTGCAATGGCACTATTGTTTGAGCGCTTTTGAAAATAGTAGCGCTATTGTATAGAGATTTGAGCGCTATTATTTGTTGAGCGTTATTGATGGGTCAATTGAGTGCTTGTGATGTTAAGTAGCGCTATTGCATAGGTTTTGTAGCGCTTTTGTAGTTTGAGCACTTTTGTATGGTTGATTAAGCGTTTTGGTTAGGGGATTAGCGCTATTGTGTAGAAGGTAGCGCTTTGTTTGCAAGATAGTGCTTTTGTTTGAGGATAATAGATGCCCCAGTTTGTGTGAACAAATATCTCCCGATGTCAATGATGGATGGATGGCGATGTGAGGTGGGAGTTGTTTTGAACCATAGCAACCCTGATGAGACTTAGGTCATTAGGATAAATTTTTGTTGAAGTCTGGGTGTGCCATGATTGCTTACCTGTTGAGACCCGAAGATACTTGATCAAAGTATTTGTTGATAGTCTAGGTTTAAACTTAAGAAAGCTTGAAACAAAACAACTGATGATGATGGTTGATGCACATGTGCAGAGGATCTACGCGTCTTACAGTTGCGCGAGAGACATCCCACTACATAGGGGCTACATGATCGGCTGACAAAGGCCGAGGTTCATTGCATTGCAGCGACTGGGTTGTACGATGTGATGTATATGCCCGTGATTCGGATGCATCACGGTTTGATTACAGCATTGGTAGAGCGCTAGCACAATGAGACATGCACGTTTCACTTGGCGCAGGGGGAGATGACTGTGACACTGGAGGATGTATGGGGCATCTTGCATATTCCCATTCGGTGTGAGCTGGTGACATATGATAGATCATGGGGGACTCTAGCGGTGCAGAGATTCTTCGATGAGGACATGTATATTGATGATGGCTCGATAGCTTGGGAGGATATCGCTGCATTGTATGAGCCATTACCAGTGGTTTTGTCAGGTATTGTGGGGGGGCTACTGTGTCTGGATAGACGATCACATGGTCTGGTCATTGGTTGGGGGTAGGTGATTAAGCAGATGATGATAGAGGGGACCCAATTTGCCTGGGGACTGTGCGTGTTGGCGCACTTATATCAGGAGCTGCATGAGGTAGTATACCGCGGGAGGGGCTCATTAGCAGTGGGAGTGATGCTGCTGCATATTTGGGCATGGGAGCACTTACCGGTTACCCGACCATTGAGTCTGAGATTTTGGGCAGTCGACCAACCCTATGTATTTATGTATAGCGGTGTGATGAGTCAGCCCCACCTGGGGAAGTTAGAGTGGTGGTGGCAGGCACTGGATGATTCGGATGCAGTGATCTGGAGACCCTATATTTAGTGTGAGCCCTAGGAGGATGATGCGGAGGTGTTGCCATATGTATTCATGACCCGATTCCTCATTGGGAGGAAAACTTACCATGTAGAGAGATAGGTTCCAGGAAGAGTTTTGAGATAGTTTGGACGGCGACAAGGATTGCCTAGGGGATCAGGGGAGTATGCCAGGGTGGTATGAGAGAGGTATACATGGGGGCCAATACTACCTTATGATGAGGCATTGGCAGAGTTTCGGATGCTACAGGTGAGACCATGGGATATACGGCTGAGGGTGGTAGATGCAAGGGTGTCAGAGGAGTATACGCGGTATATGGTGGCTCATTCGATTCCTCGAATATCAGATCTGGCAGAGCCGATTCCCGATTTTGAGGAGGATAGGGAATGGAGATGGAGGAGGAGGGGAGGTCGAGGACCTATAGTTGCTGGATGAGGGAGAGGGGATGGTGGGCATGGAGGAGGTGGTGATGGAGGAGGAGGGGGGGATGGTGGAGGTGGCAGAGGTGGGCGAGTTCAACGGAGAGGGAGAGGCGGTTTGCCATTATGGATATCATAGGGACCATTGATGCAGGGAGGAGTTAGATTAGGTTGCAGAGGTATGGGGGAGATGGAGGTATCGATGGATAGAGGGGAGGGAGCTACTGGAGAGCGAGCTATAGGTGAGGCACCTATGGATACAAGGGAGGGAGCCACTGGAGATCTACGGGACCATCTGATATTACATTTGCAGACTTGACTTACAGCAGTCGAGACACAAGAGGATTTGGAGGCGGAGGTTGTAGCTAGAGATGTGCAGTTGTTTGCACGAGAGTCGGAGCTACCTGTAGTATTGCAGGAGAGGGATGATGTAGTGGAGAGATTAGCAGAGCTGCAAGAGAGAGTCCAGGTTGGAGTAGGAGCATAGGGTCCTACTAGGGAGATGATGAGGGAGATCCGGCGAGCACAGGTTGAGATAGAGTATTGGTGAGGGTTATATGAGCAGGTGGTGCCAGCTAGTCAGCGAGCACTGAGCTATTCACATATGCGGCAAGCTAGATCAAAGCGGTCTCAAAGGATGCATAGCAATGGGGGTGTGATGGGTCCTCTACAGAGAGATAGATCAGGGGATGCAGGAGCTAGTGGGGGTTTGATGGGTCCTCCACGGAGAGATAGATCAAGTGGTGCAAGGACTAGTGGGGGAGCAGGTGGAGATGGTGGTGCAGCATCTGGTCAGAGTGGCATCTAAGAGAGAATTTTGTATATTTTGATATTGTTATTTTGGATTGTACCTTGGATGGCTCTTGGTAGCCGATTTTTTGGACTTCATTGTACTCTGATACATGAAATGATATATATGAGGAGATCCCATTTTTGTGATGATATGTGTGTTGATATGTATGGAGTTTATGCTTGATGATGATTTCTATGAGTTATGCTTAGATGGATACTTGTATCTACATGTATGTGTTTATGAGATGATGTCTATATGCATGTGTTTATGATGATTTATTCTTACATGATGTCTTATATGCATTTTGTATGATGTTGGATACTAACATGTGAATGCAGGTTTATATATGCATGATTTGGTTGATGTATTGGTTTATGTATGTAATGCCATGGTGATGGTGTATGCATAATTATAATGATATAGATGGGATGGATAGTATCTTGTACTTTGTATTAATACAAGGATGAGATAATGATATGCAATGATGTTAATGCAATGCTTTGAATGAATGATTTATTTATGGATATGCATCTAGATGGTTTAAAGATGAATGTAACATGGATAAACAAATGTAAAGTACAAATGTTTAAATGATGATTTCTAAATGAATGCATATGTTATAACGTATGAACCAATGTTTGAGACAAATGGTTTTATGATTCTAAATGCCCAAATATGAGGGAGTAAAATGATAATGTGATGATAATGCAACTCATGGTGAATAACAGCACCTTAATGCAATTTTTTAAGGGAGATAATGAATGCAATCTTAAATGAATCCTAAGGGAAATAAAATAAATATAATAAGGCATTAAAATGGATGAATGAATGCACTTTTTAACTAATGGATAGATAAATGAATGTTTAGTAATGGCTAATCATGGTAGTAAATGTAAATAAGGACAATTAAAAAAAAAATTTAAATGTCATGAGTGTAATAATGAAATGATATAATGATATTAATGCAAGTAAATGTAACTAAATGATATTAAATCCACGCTAATGAATGACTAAAGATAAATGTAAATGCAACTAAATGTTATGAAATGATGATGTGATTATGATAAATGAATGCAAGGTTGTGTAAACTTTGCATAATGCACTGATGATGTATCAGAGGACTCTGTCGTGATTGTATCCAAGATCCACTCATTTTTCATAATTGTTCAGTTTTGACTTTTGTTCACACTTGCATACAAAACCATGAAAAATAATGAATGAGTAAATGGATGGGCGATATGCAATGGAATGCAATATAAACATATGAGATGGAATGATGATCCATAGTGCTCTATTTTCATCATTGAGCTTTTCAAAATGTTTGGAAGAGAATACAAGCAACTTGACATATTGATTCAAGATGACCCGAGTATTCCTTACATGGATTTTGATATAGCAAGTTAATATAAACAACTTGATATAATGGGTCAAGTTGACCTGAGTATTGCTTGCGGAACAGACAAGGATCATCTCCTTTCATGCATGACTTGGATCGTCCTCCTTGATCTTGGGTTGATCATATCCTAAGACAAGTTCATACCGTAATAAGAGATAAAAACTTTATCCAGCGTGGATGAGGTAGGAGGAACCAAAGAAAGAGTATTGTACTTGCAAACAAACAACATATATAAAGAATAAAGAATAAAGAATATGGATCCTCGATAATTGGTTCATGTTCAGATGGTCAAGGTGTACGTTGTAGTCAGCAAGCTGTAATGATCTATGTCTGCATTTTGCATAAGATCATGTAACTTAGTGAGCTTCCCATGTAGACACCATTAGTACATGCCCCAGAATTTCATCGGAATAATTCGCAGAATACATACAAACAATGTCGTAAGAACCTAATATGAATAACCCACAAATCAACCAAGTATTTGATAGCTTAAACAAAATTTTCTTGTCAAAGAAAATGTCATTTTGTCTTTGTTTTGATAAGGAAGGATGCATCCTTGTTGAAGACAGTTTGAGTGTTGAAGTTGATTGTTTGGTTGTTTTGATAAGTGATCATCATGTGAGTATTGTTCAATGTTTGCATGGTATCTGCCCAGATGAGTATGTACAATGTGCTGCCATGTTTTTGTTTGATTTTTGATGTTTTCTGATGTTTTTGGATTTTTGCGAGATAGTTTTCCAATGTTTTTGATATTTTGGTGATTGTTTTGAATGTTTTTGGATTTTGTGAGACTGTTTTCCAATGTTTTTGATATTTTGATGATTGTTTTGAATGTTTTTGGATTTTTGTGAGATAGTTTTGAATGAAGAACCCACTGAATCACAAGTAATGCAGAATCCACTTCCATCAATACGTTAAGGGCATTGCCCCTAGTTTTAGACATGACTATGAAAAAGCAGGATGCAAGATGCATGAAGTACTATCTCTTTATTGCAGATCAATAACAAGCCATGGTTTGGACGGATGGATGTGTGTATGTAATGAATGTGATCGCAACAAGCCTGAAAGACAATGGAGCCATAGCCTTTACAAGTGGGGCCTGTTTGCTAGGTTTTCACCATTGCACTTACCCAAGGTGCCACCAGAGTGGTTGTTCACCGTTTGGATGCATGATCTTTCTTTATTATTTTGATGTTTTTGTGTATTTCTTCAGGACATTGTTCTGAATGTTTTTGGTATTTTTCTGGTATGTATGGGAGCCTGACGCTCTGTGCAGCTTTAGGTATAAAATCTTTTGAGGTGCATGCTATTGATTGGATCGGCTAGTGGTTCTCCTTCTGAAGTAGCCAACCAATATGCCCCAGACCCAAATACAGCAGTGATAATATATGGACCCAGCCAGTTTGATTCAAACGGTACGAGGATTCTCTCATAGAACAAGATCACCTACCTCAAATGTACGAGGTCTAACTCGGTGATTGTAGCTTCTTCTCATGCGCTATTGATAAGCTTTGAGGTGATTGTATGTAGCTGGTCATTTCTCATCAAGTAGCTCTAAGTCCTGAAGACGTGATACTATGTATGCTTCATCATCTATTAGATTATGCAAGGAAACTCGTAGTGATGGTATCTCGACCTCAATAGGTAAGATAGCTTCTACACCATAGACCAGTGAGTAGGGAGTTGCGCCTGTAGGGGTGCGAATGCTAGTTCGATATGCCCATAGTATGGGATTCAATTGAACATGCCAATCATGACCGGCATCATTGACTGTCTTCTTGAGGATTCTTAATATGTTCTTGTTTGATGCTTCAGCTTGATCATTGCCTTGTGGGTAATAGGGAGTGGAAAAGTGGTGTTGAATGTGAAACTTTTCACAAAGTTCACGGACATCTTGATTCTTGAATGGAAGACCGTTATCTGTGATGATGGACATGGGTACACCATACCAGTAGATGATGTAATTAAGGATGAATGAGGCGATCTGCTTGTCAATGACTTGGGTAAGTGGAACAGCTTTGATCCACTTTGTGAAGTATTCGGTGGCGGTAATAATGAATTTGTGGTCGTTGGATGAAGATGGATGGATTTTACCTACAAGGTCAAGTCCCCATTGACAAAAGGGCCATGGTGTTGTGATTGGTTGCAATTTCTATGTTGGTGCATGTATCAGGTCTCCATGAACTTGGCATTTATTGCACTTTCTGACAAAGTAGTAGGAGTCTTTTTCCATGGATGGCCAATAGTATCCAGCTCGTAGGATCTTCTTAGCTAGTGACGGGCCACTTGCATGAGTTCCACAAATTCCTTCATGTACTTCTTCCAAGGCCTTTTTTATCTCATCTTGTTCCAGACATCGAAGGAGAGTACCATCAAGACTACGTCGGTATAGGGTTTCAACAATAATGGTATATCGAGCAGTTTGGCGAGTGAAGGTTTTATGTTGGTTATTCAATTGGTTAGGAGGAAGTGTGTGATCGTGGAGGTAGGTGTAGAATTCACCGTACCATGGGGATTCGGAATCGACAAGGCGACATATCATCTCGGATTTGGGGATATCATAAGCGGGAATCCAAAGTTGTTCAACCAAGAACTCATAGCGTGTTGAATTTTTTGGAAGATCTAAGAGAGATGCAATAGTAGCCATAGCGTCAGCAGCTCGATTCTGATCTCTTGGTATCTTCTCAAAGGTGATAGTAGTAAATGATGCCTTGAGACTGTCCACCATTTGCTTGTATGGCATGAGTTTGTCATCTTTAGTCTGATACTCATCGGTTGCTTGTCGAATGACTAGTTGGGAATCGCCATATACTTGTAGTTCTTGTAACTTCCATTGTATGGCTAACCTGAGTCTTGCGATCAAAGCCTCATATTCAGCTATCTTGTTTGTACATGGAAATGTGAGCCTATAATACTTCGGGATGCTGTCACCTTGAGGTGTGATAAACAAAATGCCTGCCCCCGAGCCATGCCTAGTGTATGAACCATCAAAGTATAGCTTCCATGGTTGTACTTCTATGATCATGAATATCTCTTCATCTGGAAAATTGGAAATGAGGGGATGATCGCCTATGAGGGGTGCATCGGCCAACTGATCTGCAATAACTTTCCCTTTGATAGCCTTACGGTCCACATACTCGATATCAAATTCACTGAGAATCATGACCCTTTTGGCCAAGCAGCCTATCAATGCTACTTTGCAGAGTAAGTACTTGAGTGGATCGATCTTTGCAATGAGTTGTACTTTATGTGTCAATAGATAGTGCCTCAGTTTAGTAGCTGCCAAGATTACTGCTAGGAAAGCTCGCTCAATAGGGGTGTAATTGAGTTCATAGCCAACCAGTGTGCGAGAAATGTAGTAAACAACACACTCTTTCCCTTCGGCATTGTGTTGTGCCAATAGTACTGCCAAAGCTATATTAGTTGCCGATATATAGAGTAATAGAGGCCTACTTGGATCTGGTGGGATCAGCAATGGTGTATTCATGAGATAATCTTTAAGCATCTGGAATGCTTGCTGGCATCTGGCATCTCACTGAAAACGGATATTTTTGTGTAGCAGATGTGTAAATGGGTGACACTTATCTACCAATTGTGCAATGAATTTGCGGATAGATTGAAGCCGCCCTTGTAGTGTCCTTAGCTAACTGATATTCTTTGGAGGTGGCATGTCCATGATTGCCTTGACTTTTGCTGGATCGACCTCAATACCTTTGCTTGAGACAATGTATCCTAGAAGTTTCCTTGAGGTTACTCCGAAGACACATTTCTTGGGGTTGAGTCGAACATGATATTGTTCTAGCCTATCAAAGATTTTCTCTAATATGTCCAGATGACCTTCTCTTGTGAGTGATTTTGCTAGTAAGTCATCAACATAATCTTCCATTATGGTATGCATCATATCATGGAAGATAGTAGTCATTGCTCGTTGATAGGTTGCTCTTGCATTCTTTAGACCAAAAGACATTATGTTCCAGTAGTATGTGCCCCATGGACAGGTGAAGGTTGTCTTGTGTTGATCCTCTGGTGCGATTTTTATCTGATTGTACCCTGAAAAGCCATCCATGAGTGAAAGCATGGCATGTCCTGCTGTTAGGTCTACTATGATGTCGATATTTGGTAGGGGGAAGTCATCCTTAGGACATGCTTTATTCAGATCTTTGAAGTCAGTACAAATACGGATGCCCCCATTTGGTTTGCCGACAGGCACAATATTGGATATCCAATCCGCATAATCAATTGGTCTAATGAAGCTGACATCCAAGAGTTTCTTAAGTTTTTCTTTGACTAGGACTGCAATCTGAGGATGCATCTTGCGAAGCTTTTGTTTGACAGGTTTAGCTCCTTCTACTACTGTGAGGTGATGCATGACTAAATCCGGATCAAGACCAGGCATGCATGCATATGACCATGCAAAGTTAATCTGGCGCTTTTGGAAGAATTCAACAAACTTGGGTTGTTCCTTTGAAGTCAAAAGAGATGCCAGATGTATGTGGTGAGGATTTTCAGGAGTCCCCACGTTGTATTCTTTTGTTTCCTCAATGAGAATCGTTGATCGTTCCTACCATGTACTAAAGGGAAGGATGTCAAACCTTTCATCCTTGGGTTCCTCAGAGAGGTTTTCACCGTTGGATACACTCTTTCTTTTTACTTTTGTGGGATCAAACAGTGCCACAGTGTGGTTTTCACTAGAAGATCCGTGTTTTATTGTTATATTTTTGCAGCTGAAAGATTTGGCATTCGCCCCAAAGTATGTTGCACTATTAAGTTTGATAGCAAATCCCCACTTGGGATGTTATCCAGTAATTCCAAGAAGTCAATGATTGCTTCATCGTTTTGGAAATGGTCAAGACATGGGGGATTAGGTTGGTTCCATTTGATGAGTTCAAGATGGATAATGGGCATTACCTCATCGATTAGGTTGAGTTCATTAGATGTGGCAGTGAGGGTTAAGACGTTGTGGTGAAGGTCGTTGATGGTACTCTCCCTGTCAAAATCAGGTGTAGGATGTGACGTAGGGTCTGTGGAAGAAATTCCCAGCTTAGGAACCCAAGAGTTCTTTATCTGTGCTTCTCCATAAACAAGGATGTCTTTGCAGGGTGGAGGTAGTGATGTGTCTTCCTCATCTAAAGTCTTAAGCTGTACTGAATCAATTTCCCACTCATGTGAGTTAGTTTCTGAGTCACTTTCCAATAGCCGATTACTGTACCATACTGTGATATTTTTTGAGTTAAATACTACAGGTGTGATCGATTGATGTACCTTTGTAGATGAAATGATCGGTGTTGCAGGAAGAATTATAGGGATCAATGAATCTGATATAGGGAGTGTTGGTAGTGTTGAATCCGCCGCTTTTGCTAGAACCGTTGATGTTGTAGATACTGCTGGGAGTTCAGATAGAGTTGCTACTGCTAAGGGGACTATTGATGTTATCACTACTGCTGATGGTGTTACTGATTCGATTGATGGGACGACTGGCATTACAGATGGTTTTGCTGGGATTTTTAGCTTCCATGGGATAGTTGTTATGGTCTGGGGTGCTTCTTTTATAATCAAAGGCGGCCTCTTTGTAGTAGGTTGATATAGTGGTTTGTTGGGTTTTCCTTTGAATCTGAGCTTAGGAAAGATCTCCTTTTGAAAGCCTAAGCCTGCATTGTCTTTGGGTTGTAATTCCGGCAGTAGCGGCTCATGTCACCCTTGCTTACAATACCCCAAAGCACTTTGACCATCGTATCCCATTATTTGCATAATGAGAAGACCTTTTCCATATTGATCTGTGGGAAGCTTAGTTTGTGGAATGTCGGTGGTGATAGGATCCTTATAGATCCATTCTACTACGTCTTCATCTTTGGTTTCCTCTTCTTGACTCTTTCCAAGGATGAAAGGCATCAATGTACATGCTGGTTTGACCAGTGACATCTGAAGCACTTGTTGAGGTTTTCCATGTGTTTTAGGAGAAGTGAGAATTTGTCCAACACAAAAGAGTTGGCTTAGATTGTATTCTCCTAGACCTTCCTCTGCAATTTTTATTTTGAGCTTCTCTTGCTTGGGTATAATAGTGTTTGAACTGGAAAGAGAGGTTGGACTTACATATGACATGGAAGAGATGGCTTCTCTATTGTTGGAAATAGTAATCTCTGGCTGATGATTTATGTTATGACAATATGCAAAGGGGTTTGCATCACCCAGGATTGTGATTTCCACACCATTATGTGGGAACTTGATACATTGATGGTAAGTGGATAGAACAGCTTGCATGGCGTGTATCCAAGGTCTCCCCAACAATAAATTATATGGCAGAGGAAGGTCCAGAACCTAACATATGATGTCCTTCACCACAAGGCCCACTCGAATTGGTAGTACAATAGCTCCTTTGGATGAACGCTCTGCATCATCATAAGCTTTGATTGTGATCTTCTTGCAGGGATCCACTGATTCAATTGCATATCCCAAAGCTGTGACTAATTGGAGTGTACAAATATTTAAGCCTGCTCCATTATCGATCAAGACTGGCTTGATCCTATGCTGGTTGATAAATCCTTCAATGTGTAGTGAGGCATTATGAGGTTGCTGGAAGGATGAGTTGTCACTTTCAGAGAAAGTGAGACAAGGTGATGACCTTAGATTTCCAACCATGGCTTGGAACTGATCAGTGTTTAAATTTGCAGGGACTAACGCCTCTTGGAGAGCTTGATCCACGATTGTTTTATGAGATGGAGATAGGCGCAATAGCTCTAAGACAGATATCTTTGCGGGTGTTTTGTCTAACTGGTCCATATGGTTATACTGCTTTGGGATAGATGTGGTGCCTTGTGGAGCTGCTTTTATGGTAATCTTTCCACGATATGTAACAATATTGCAAGTGGAGCTAGGATTTTTTATGGTAATAGTTGCAATTTGTTCACTGGCATCATATAGGTGATTCACAGTATAATTATACACTGCTTGCGTATAATTAGTGGTGTCTGTGTTTCTCCCTGAAGTGGAAGGACCTCTTTGATCTTGTGATGGAAGTGGATTTTTGAACATCAGATGATCATTTTTTGTTGTCTTTGGGTCGTGTCCTTCGATTTTGATTTCTCCACGGTCAATAAGGTCCTAAATAAGATCTTTCAATCTATGACAATTGCTTGTCTTATGTCCTTTTCCTTGATGGAAATCACAGTGTTCAGTATCTCTCCACCATGCAGGTTTGACTTGAGGTTCATAATTTGATGTTCTGGGTAAGGTGACCAAATTCTGAGAAACCAACTGACGTAACACTATTTCGATGGGTTCCCCTAAGGGAGTGTATGTTCGCTTTGGTTTTTGTTGATGTTGTCTGGGTTCATCTTGAGATGTGATGTGGCCTTGATTTGGAGGAGTAACTGTGTTAGTCTTAGGTGGGGGATTTTGTCCTGCAAATATAACCACACGTTGTGCACTTTTGATGGTTCTTGCATCCACAACCCCGTCATTGACGACATTTTTGTTTTTGTTCCAGAAGTTAGGTTTGTCACTATTGAAACGTGGGCGAGGGCCATCCTTTGGCTCATTGTAGATTTTGATTAGCCCTTTTTTGATGAGAACCCGCTCACACTTTAAACCTTTTATGATCATGTCATTGAAGGAATCTGTGTCTTTGAGGTCCAGGTGAAATTCCATTTCGTCGTTTAAGTTGGAAATAAATATTTCCACTAATTCCCATTTTGGTAATTGAAGTGAACATCTACTAGACATTTGACGCCATCGTTGCAGAAAGACCGAAAATAGCTCGTCTGGATTTTGTTTAGTGTTACATAGATCAGCCATTGTGATATCCCGTTCAATGTTGTGTGAGTAATGTGATAGGAACTTTTGGATTAGTTCTTCAAAGGTCCTAATGCCACTTGGTAATCGGGAAAACCATGATGTGGTTGTTCCTCCCAAACTCTGGGGAAAGAGTCGCATTAGGTATGTATCCTTGTATGCCACTTCTAGGCATGCTGAATGGAATTCTCTAACATGATCACAAGGATCTCCTTTTCCTCAGTACTTTTTGAACTTGGGTGTTTCAAACCCTCATGGAAAAGGTGGCATATGAAGATTCCTATCAAAGGGATAGGGACAAATATCATTGAGTGAAAACTGGTTTGTTTTCACGCCACTATGAAGTTGTTGGGCGAGATTTTCAACTTGTCGCCTTAATATCTCTATGTCATTCGGAGGAGGGGGAGGTGGATTACCTTGATGAAGGTTGTGTCTGATGTGATCTGTACCTCTTTCTTCCTCATTGCGACTTTTTCATTCTGATACTTGTCTTAGTTGTGCAAGATCAAAGTCAGAGGGGAGTTTGGCTCCTTCTTGAGCAAGTCTTAAAAAGTGAGCATCCTCATTGCTCTTGAGTATTTCGTCAAAAAGTCTATTAAAGAGAGGGTTGTGTTGTGCCCTTTCTATTGTTGTCGGGGTAGGAGTACTTGGGTTTTCATCATTTGCATTTCCTCCAAGGGCTTCCTGGAATTCATTGATATTTTCCTCTTCTTCTTCTTCCTCAATTTCTTGTTGTCTTGACTGTGTTCGAGTATGAGCCATTTTGTTTATAATTTTTTGTTGAAGTTGGGTGAAAATGATGATGAGTTATTGATGAAATGAGAGATTTATGGTTGGTGTGGTGTTTTGCATATGGATCTCTAGCACTTTAAAGGTAGATGTTACCAAAGTTCTTTCTTGATATGCTTGTTGTGTTTTGATAAGGTTTGATGTGATAAGGTTTAGAGAAATCTGAGATGTGTTACAGACTTAACTACCTAGTAATGAGAGGATTCACTCATAGACTAGTTTTAACCTACGTAGACATGTCTCTTAGGATGAGCTTATCCTAGATGTAGAGACACTCTAAAAAGTGATGTATTGTGTTTAATTCAATCAATATCTAAAGAGAACTTAGGACAAGAACCTCTTAATGTTTTGAGAGTTGAAATGAAGTGATGATGTGAAGGTGAGAAATGGATGAAATGTTTAACTTCAATAAAAGCTTTGTGTCACATATGGGACAAATTCTACTTCTTCTCTTTCAGGCGTTGGTGGCATTTCTCGAGCTACGTTGTATGTGATACAAATGTCTGGAAAGAAGTCAAGATTGACCTTGCCTCCTTGGTTTTTGTGATAACTCAAAGCTCTATATTGCATAAAAGCTCTGCGGTTTAATGACTCTAAATCAAATTCGTTTGATTTCCCTTGAAGATAGAAACGCATGTGATGTAAGAAGGTTCTATTGGAGACAAAGATTTGCCTATTAAGATAGATGAATTTCCTCCTTTTGATTAAAGCCTTTGAGCTTAATGGTCTTCTTTTCAAGTTGATGTTTTGATGAAGATTCTTCTTTCTCAAGATGTGAAGAATGGTCATATAGTTTGATACTCTTTCTCTTTTGATTTTGATCTCTTTTGTTGGTGTTCTGAAAAATGTTTGTGTTGGATGAATACTTGTTTTTGGAATTGATTTTTTATTTTTCTTTGACAAGAAAACAAAGCAAGCACACAAACACAAGAATGTTGCCTCAAAAGGCACAAATAAGTATGGGTCTAGATCAACCCAATCCTTAGACTTTTTATGACCCTTTTCCTTTAGATGTATTTTAATGTGTATTTCCAAAGCCTGAAGTTAGCTCAATTTGCACTTGCTCTTGACTAAAACAAAAACACTTCAAACACTTTTTATCCCTAAGGTCAAATGGCCAGTTTCGATAAATTCAGCCCACATCTTGATATTTCTTCGACTTTGGTACTACATACCTTATAAATCTCGTTGTGGTAGGTAAAGATGTGATATACTAAGTCTTGCACGAGCATAACAAATAGATGATCCCTATGATGGGGGAGTCACCACTTTCATCAAGCCACAAGTGACTTTTCAAAAAGCTATGTTTATACTCAAGGAAATATGTATGGTGAGTATCTTGGGAGCAAAACCATCTATGCTCTTGCACTGAATTGTATCACAAATATCCTCAATCAATAGAACGGGTGGGCTACTTTTTAAAGGTGTTTAGTAATGTTCGATATTTTTGGACATAAGTTCATTCTGCAATGACTCACTTAAGAGCCTTGTAACTCTTGGTCGGGCCCATTTGTTCTTTCGGCAAGTTACACTGTAGGAACGGCTATACCCAAGACTACAGCTTTCGCTCTCACTTGATTTCTATAGTGGCTCGAAGGATTTATCGCGCAAGGTCATTCCCAAGAGTAATCGATCCCTTGGCAGGCCTCTCTTAAAAAGATAAAAATTTGAGTGTTGCTAACACTTTTCTCTTGCACCTAGGACCATGAGAGCCAAGGGAGAGGATAGTGTGTGTTAGAAGTAGGACCACTCGACCAACTCTTTTGCACAAGTGTGCCAAACACGAAATTCACTTGTTCTTTTTAACTTGTCATCGCAATGTGAGTTAACTATTTGGAGATTTTGCTCCAACAATCATGGTGTTCTTTTTAACTTCAAAAGCAAATGTTTGAGTAAACTAGAACTTTGAAATCCTGGTCAACTTAATTTGAAGCACGTATGCATGAAGTAAACCACTTGCAAAATAAGACAAACTGATTGTGAATTTTTATTTGCACCAAAATGGAAGTGTTGATTGTGAATTTTAGTTTTGATGCAAGAAATAAATTTTGTCTTTGTCTTGTTTTAAGCACCAAAAAGAGAGAGTATCCTAACTCGCAAGAAATGAAAAATTGTGTTGTTCAATTTTAGAGCACCAAAACAAGTTTTGTCCTAACTTGCAAGAAATGAAAAATTGTTTTGTTCAATTTTAGAGCACCAAAACAAGTTTTGTCCTAACTTGCAAGAAATGAAAAATTGTTTTTGTTCAATTTTAGAGCACCAAAAGGAAAAATTTTAACTTTAAGCAACAAAAGGAGTTAGTTTTAAACACCTGCACAAGAAATGAACGGTTAGGAAAAAACGAACCTATGGTGGGCTTCTACATGCCTAAGAAATTTCACTTTTTTGGTTACATGGTCTTTTTCAAAACATTCTGTTACAATAGCGCCATTCTGTGTGCAAACAGAAGCGCTATTTAACACAAACGCGCTACTACGAAGACAAAAACGCTAAAAGTAAAACTTTGACAGCAAATGCAAAAGTGCTAAAACAAGCACAAATGCGCCAAAACAATCACAAAAGCGCTAAATAAAGGTCAATAGTGCCAAACTTGAGACAATAGCGCTATTGTAAAAACAATAGCGCTAGAATGTCAAGTTGCAATAGCGCTACAACACGATCAAAAGCGCTAAAGCGAGACCTGTGTGTCAAGCTCAACATTCAAACAAGTTAGTTGTGTTAAAAAAATGTTTTTAGGTGTTTGGATTCACGTCGGGTTCACCAAATGATGCTCTGCAAAATGGACAAGGTTAGACTAGAACCTGTGGTCGTATAACACAAAAAAATACAAGAGATTGTTAGTGTTATTCAATCAAAGACTAATCTAAGCAGGCATATCAAAAGAGAAACCAAAAACAAAGTAAAGCATTTAACTATGAATGTAAATGAAAGAAGACATCTCCAAATGCCTTCTACCATGCTCTTAGCTCCTTCTCCTTTGTTCCTCTCCTCTCTAAGTTCCAAATTAGTGTAGCTCTCAACAATTTTTTGCACTATGGATGCTTATGGAGATTCAAGATTGTAGATGATTAATCTAAATGTTATGCAAGTGTGAATAAAAGTTGAAATGAGAGATTTATCTAATTAACTAATTGATTTTAAACCAAAAGAGTGAATATGATGTTAAATGCTCTCTAGAAATGCCTATAGATTAAATGCATACAAGTTTTTCAGGATCTAGAGAATGAAGAAATGGGCTCTATTTATAGGAAAAATGGAGCAATGGATGGTTGAGATTGAGTAATCTCAACAAGGGTTAGGATTGAATGATGTTCAATCCATGTGATGGCTTTCAACCCAATCCCAGGATGACAAGTGTCAACATGAGAGGGGTTGAGAGGAGAGCGAATAAGCATTAAATATTTGACATGACCTAAGAGTCAACTTGGGGGTTAAGGTCAAGGTTGGGTTGAGTGAATAAATTCTTTATTCAAAGAATAAAGCTTTTATCCAATGGATAAACTCTTGTGCAAAGGCAAAAGGGATAACCATGGTCAAAGCAATAAATGCTTGAGGAGACCCATGAGTGCAAATTGAATTAACCATAAATGGTTATGTAAGAGCCATTAATGGTCATGTAAGAGTCATTGGTGGTTTGGAAGACTTTGGAGGTTAGATTGTTGAACACACAAAGCATTCAATGATTTTCAAAGACTTTGGAGTCTTTGAGAAGTGACTTAAAGTTGCTTAGGAATGTAACAATAATTAGGGAATGGATTATGTTAATTAGGAAGGGTTTAGAAGAATCTAGAAGGGGGTTTAGGAATGCAAGTGGATTTGGTGGGTGAGGGAAAATAGGATTTTAATTAAAATAAAATTTATTTATTTCAATTTGTATGTGCGAATTGCATTTGTAGGAAAATGCAAGTGGGGGGGGGGGGGGGGGGGGGGTTTAATGATTTAAATAAATGTTAAATTATTTAAAAGAGGAAAAAGGGGATTAAATGAAATAAATATGATTTATTCATTTAATTGATTGTGAATTTGGTATAATGAATTAATTAAAATAAATTGAATAATCTATTTAATTAATAGGAGAATGTTTGAAGATGAATTAATTAAATATTAATTTAATTAACTGATGGCTAGTGGATTTTTAATCAAATAAATAGCAAATATTCATTTAATTAAACTGGACAGATTTATGTGACTACAGGCAGTCTGATGGATTTTGGTGTGAAAGGAGGTCCGTAGTAGCTATCATTTAATTGTTATTATATGAGGACTCCAAGAACAGGGGCGATTTTGGTTAAGGCACGAATTTGATTCAAGGAGGACTCCATTTTCAGATATTGCTTGCTTCTTCACATTGGCATTGGGCAATCATTCAAAAAGGTTCTCATATTTGCTTATAGCTGATTATATTGTCAAAGTTGTGTTATTGTGGTTGCTACCATTGTCAGTGATATATGATTACCTAAGTTTTAGGAGTGTATGCATATATTGGCAAGCTTTAAGATTGATTGATTGTACGTGAAATTTGCATTCAATAAAGGAGGAAATGGTTGCAAGTTATTTGATGTCATGTCTCTAATGATATCAGTTTGCATGCCAACTGTTTGACATAATGTCACTTGGCTGTATATGTTGATTTGTATTTGCATTAGCCTTGTATCTCTTTCATGTAGTTTAATTTATTAGGATTGGAATCTTATGTTCAAAATTCATGAGCAATCAACTGAAACATCATTTGGTATCAAGCAAAACAACAAACAAAACAATCAGAAATTTATAACCACGGGTTAAGAGGTTGAAGGTGAATTGTTTGACAAAATTCCTTGAGTTTGAAATTCAACAAAATTCAAACATATTTCAGCAAGGGATTTTACATTTGCCATGCAAAGCAACAACTCCACAAAGTTTAGTGTGATCTTCTAAGGTAGTCTTATGATATTCAAATCACCACCAACAACATATACACCATCAAGGGGATGCATATCCATGAGAAAATAGCAGTCGAAGTTAAGTTTATAAAGAGTTCAATTGACCACACAGTATACTTCACAATTAGGGAAATACTAGTAGTATTAACAATACAAATTTCACCATTAATCATCCACAATAGCTTCCATCCATCTAATCAACATCATGTAACATGAGCATATAACAAGAAACCATGCAATTATGGAGAAGAAACAACACATTCCACCATGAATTCAATGAAAGGGGTGTTTATATACAAGCTTGCCAACAATTTCTACCTTCTCCTCCTACTCTACTGTAGTTGTTATCTAATTATTGTCTAATATTGAAAGATTGACTATTGAGCCTTATTTAGGGAGCTCATTACATTTCAATGGATTAGATTGATTCTCAATCAATGGCCAAGATTACATGATAAAACCCTAATTAGGGTTTGTTGTAACAAACTCTACTCTAGCCAATGAAATAATTACAATGAATTGGACACATTTCCATCTTGATCTCTAACCAATGAGAACTGAGGTTAGGTATATAAAACAATATTTGATAAATTGCCATGTGTCACTTGCTCTTTCCTTTTATGAGTCATGTTCAATGAATTTGGACATCCTGATGTGGCACAACTTGAATGATTGATGATGAGTAGGATGCCACCTCATCTTGCTTATCTGAAACTATCTCCATTCCTTGATCACAATCGCACTTCTTTACTCAAACTTGGAAAAAAAATTTGCTCTCTCCTTGATGGTGGAGTTATTGAATGTAGAACAATCTCCCAAGTGATTGAATCTTTGAGTTTGTCATGAATTTCTTGTTCTCCTTGAAGTTTAAATGATTTCCTTTCCTTGTATGGTTGCCTATCATTCCCTTCCGTTGACTTTAACGCAATCTTCTTTCTTGTTGAAATTCCTATTTCCATGCCTTGGGCGTGAAACTTGAACTCCTCCATGGGATTGATCTCTCGGGCTTCTTTGAATACCCATCCTTCCTAGCCTTGCATCCTTTGCTCCTGACATGCTCCTGTACGAAACTCAAAATCAAGAATATTGATGTTGAAAAATAAATAATGACTAGGAAAATGCTTGTATGCTACTAATTTCCAGAATCGTGTAAGTTTTGATTCCCACTTGTGGATCTTGAACTTGAATCCTAAAATCAGAATGAAAATTTTAATGATAATTATAGGAATAGTATTATGAACTTGCAACATTTGAATACAAAATTCTTCATAAATTATGTCAAAATCTGGCCTTTCATACTTGACACCGATATGATTTTGAATTCCAAAAATCGATTTCCTCTTCCTTGTCAAAAAAGACTATTAGACTTTGATCTATGATCAGCCTCCTCTTATTTTCCTTATGCGATTTTCTTTCCAATCTTTGCCTTATCGAGTTGATCTTCAAATGCTTTAAAGTCTGATTAAATTTCAATTTTTTTGTTGCTAGCTGAGCGATTTTATTGTATTTTACTTGTGTGAAATTTATGTTTTCCTTTTTGGTGAGAATTTTCTTATATTTCCATGGATCGAACCTGAATTAATCACCTTTGAAGCAATTTTGCTAAGTTTGTTTGATGTGAACTTGTTGGGTCAATCCTCTCTTTGATGTGAATTAAAGAAGAGAAAGTTTGAATTTTGATTGGAAGTAATGCGCCTCCAACCATCATCTTATAGGCTTCCAATTTGGGAGTCACACCTCTTCATTCCTAGCAAGGCCAACTTGGTTAAAAATGTTTTAATTTTATTTTAAATCGCATCTCTTTAATCTCCTTTCCAAATGATTTCATCCTTTCTATAAAAATTGTTTATGTATTTTGTCTTTAACATTTTCTGTCATCATTTGTGAGGGTAAATTCGCATCATGTTTCCTCTTCTTTTTTTTTAAGAAGGCAAATTTGAATTCCTTAATTTCCAATGGCTAACTTGCATCTCTTTGAGTGGAAGGAATTTTGCCTTTGTATTCCACATTTTTGTGAGTTTATTTTGTTTGCCTTCCACATCTGTGGAGGTTGAGTTTCTTGTCTTCCACATTTACCTAACTTGATGCACACATCTCTTCCAAGTTAACGTAAGTTGATCCACACCCCTTATGTGTTAAGTTGATTCACACCCCTACTTCATGCTTTAGGATGTAAAAATTTTACTTGGGCAATTTTTTTAATTCCTTGTTTATTTAGGTTGATTCACACCCTTTCCACATTTTGGAGGGTTAAAATTTTACTTGGGCTATTTTTTACTTCCCCATTAGCCTAAGTTGTCACGCAGGCCCTTGTGAACTTAAGTTGTCGCACAGGCCCTTCTTTGTTAACTTAAGTTGTCACGCACCCCTCTTGCTTGATATTGGAGGTTGAAATTTTTTCTTGACCTTGAGGGTTAATTGATCCTTTAAACTTAATGTTTTTGGCCCTCTAAAGTTGATCGACTTCCTTGTTTGGAGAGGTTAGCACACACCCCTCTCTTGCACATTGGTGGAGAAAAATTGTCTAAATCAATTGCCTTAGAATCTCAATTTCTCTAGAGATGAAAATTCAAATGTACAAAGGTGGTCTTGATTCCTTAACTTGCGAGGAATATTTTACTCTTTCAAAATCGACCCTTTCTATCAACCTAGAGACATGACAAAATTCTAGCCATTCTAGCACAATTAATGGCAAAATCGGTAACATTTAACAAAATTGTCAATATTGTATGCTTGATCAACCCTAGAATCTTAGAAGGTCTCCAAGTTTCTAGGAAGTATACTCAAAAAGGAATAATCTCAAGCCGGATCAAGGCACCTAGTCTTTGATTACCCATGTGTGTGCAAATGTATTCATTCTAACTCATAAGAACATTGTAACCCTTAGAATCCACCATGACAAGCTACATGGTTTATCCAAACTTCATAGGCATCCTAGATAGAGCCTCGTTGTCAACGAAATCAATAGCCTCAACAAGGTTATCGTTGTAACCTCATGAATATCGTTCCATTACCAATCGGACATCTTTAGCCCCGATGGAGTTACTCGCATGTCACCAAAGCCAAATACTTTGATATTTCTTTTCATTTCATTTTTTTTTTCTTGTTTTTTTATTGCTTTGTTTTTACATATTCTCCACACTTTGGCTCGTAAGCAATGAAGCTCACTTGGGTTTGAGAATTACAATGGCGTTGAAGCAAGATTTTAAATTTTTTAACTAGCCACGACTTCACCTAAGAAACCACAATGACTTAGAGAAATTGATTAAGTGTGTAAAAATATAGTAATCGAAAAATGTCAATATCAAGACACAATAGGGGATTTCCTTCTGATTCAAGTACAAATCCTAATCAAATAATAAAGTTGTAGAGGAAGAACCTCGGATTCAAAAGTACTTCATGAATAGATATCATAGGAAATGGACCAAACATAAGATCCAAATTGTGCCTATGCATGAGAAAACAACACAAACACCTATCTCACAAATTAAGGCTCCCACCTAGGACACCTAAAGTATGGAAATTTATTGACCAAAAAAAACTAAAGAAAAGAAAACTAAGCTAAAGAGAGAAAACAACTAAACTACTTGTGCCACCTAAGGATCATGAGTCAAATAACTCAAGTCAAATTAACAGCTTGGCTCAACAAAAGCAAACTAATTCAAACAAACGAAAGGAAAACTTACCCTAAGACTATATACAGGACTCCTAGAGTGGACACAACTCAAAGAAGCGACATATGTACATGACTTTGCATGATTTATTAGGATATGCACTAGAAACATGGCAAAAGTGGTGGTTCAAAGATGTGCAAATCATCTTTAAACTTGGAGAAGTAGGCTCTCACAATGCATCTCTCACATTCAAGAAAAAAACTCTTAGTAACGTCAACGCATGAAATGCTACAAACCATGGACAATTGTGAAGATCACCAGGAGATTGAAAGGGAGAATGTAGTAGAAAGTGTTAGTGACTTGGAGGATCATCATGACTCACTATCACTTGATGCTCCACCATTCCAAGAACAAGGAACTGAATTTTATACTATTCAAGAGGACGACATCCTTTGTGAACAATCATCCTTGCTACAAGAAGAGTCAAATGAAGAATTTCAAGTTGTCCAAAAGGGAGAACTTTCAAGCATCCTTGAAGATGAACAAATAGAGCTAGGAAGCGAAAGACATTTTGAGGTAATGTTGCCATCAATGTCAACATTTGAATAGTCACCAGAGGAAATTTTTGAAGATCAGTTATTTAAGGAGATTCTTATTTTCAAATATATGCTTATGGGGTTAAACAAGGATGTCTAGTTTATGCAAGATAGTGAACTTGTTGTCACCATGGAAGGAAAGAGTGCAGAGCAAATTGAGGTTGCGCTAAGTCCATTTCTAAAGATTCAAGAAGAACCAGCAAGTGAGAATTTGCATGTCAAGGATGCAAGTGGAATGATGCATCACCAATGGCGACCTCTTTAGGAAGCTAATGATCTCTCTTCTTATAATGCCTTGGTGGAGAGCACGTAGGAATCTCCATTTGAACCCAATACACACCAAGTTGTCTCTTTCCTTATTCCTAGCTTTGAAAATTGTTATGATTTTGATTATGGGGGTTTTGGGAAAACAACCTGCACATGGTTAGATCATGGACCTAATGAATTACCCCAACTAATCTTCATCTTGCTGGCTTGAACATCTTCAATTGTTTCCTCAACTTTCTTGAACACAAGGTTATCCTTAACTGTGACGTCTTGACTACTTATCTCATTCACACTATCTTCTTGAAATTTATCCAGTAATGCTTTTGGAGGTCGAAGTTGATGATGAATCATGCCTCTCACAAAGATTCACTTGTCTTGGAACAACGTCGATAGTGACTCTTCTTGTACTTCTATGAGATCGTTCAACACCTCTTCAAAAAGCATGATGGTGATGATGTCTTTGAGTGCCCCCTTGAATTGTTCTTCATATTTGGGCTCACTTGTGATAACTTGTAGTTCTTCATTCAACATCTCTATATGATTGTCTTCCTCTCCAAGGATGCTTGAAATCTCTTAAATTCATTCTCAAGAATCTCCTTTTGTAGTATGAATGAATATTCCTCAAGGAATTCCTCCTCTTGAAAGGGATGTGAGTCACTTTCTTCCTTGATTGCTGAATTAACACCTTGATCATCACTTGCCACTGCTTCTTTAGCTTGAACATCCTCAATTATTTTCTCACCTTCGGACGATGTAGCAATTCTCTGTTCATGTGTTCTAAACTCATCAACTGAAAGGTACGCACTCCAAGGTTTATCCATGATACATTTGTTCTTTGATAGGATTGGCAACCCAAACTAACATTTGGCTTGGTTGATAGGATCGGAGTGGGGTGCATTATGAATCCGACCCCACAATGGTAGCAATATGCTTTCTAAGTGTAGGTCATCCTCGAAATCCAGCTGATTTTTTATCGTCCCTATGAATCTGAAAGAGGATCATTGCTCTCTCAGACATTGAAATTGCATGCTTCCACCTCTAGTTTAGGGACATCCCAGAAGAAGATTTTCCCTTGTATAGTTGATTCCATCATTGACAAGAATGTCAAGCAATGCATTTCATTGTGTTCGGTAGTCTCATGAATTCTACACTACCCAAACACTGCAAACTCTCACAAGCTACGTGGGCGTAGCTACACACTCAAGGTCCACCAAAGTTGAAAGATACCAACTTGTTGATCATCTTGGCGATGTTGTTGCCCGTCTATTGAGAAATATATATATATATATATATATATTTTTTTTTTGGGGGGGGGGGGGGTGGGGGGGTGTTCAATTTTTTTGGATTTTTTGAATAATAGAGATCTAGCAAAACTCAAATCTGGCTTTGAAAGATCAACTGGTTCCAGTTGCGTGAACTGCTTCCTTTTGCAATTCCAACTAGTAGTCCAGCGATCACCTTCCTTTCTCATGCAAATTTTGTTGGCAACTACTTCAAAATATGACTTGATAAGCTCTGGCATCAACTACTTCATTCATATATTCACTATCAACCCTCCTTCTAGCACCAATTCTGTTGATGTGTTTTTAGGCATATGCAACACACAATAAAATACTTACTATTCTATCCTCTTGAACAAAATCCTCCCAAGTGCTAAACTGCATGATCAAATGGGATGACTCCAGGGTTCCGAATGTCAGATCTTGACGTGCTCTTGATAGACTAGGTGTGTATGATGTGATATTATTGGAATCACAAGGGGGACTTACGTTGATACTTAAATGCTTGAATGTTGCTAGAGCGTGGAAATTGACTAAAAAAAGATAAAAGGGGTAGGGTTTAGGAAGCCACTCTAATACTAGGAATGTAAGAAACTACGAATGGCTTGGTGAGATCCTAGTAGACTTTTCTTTGCCATGTAAAGAAACAACTCCACAAAGTTTAGTGTGATCTTCTAAGGTAGTTTTATGATATTCAAATCACAACCAACAACATAGACACCATCAAGGGGATGCATATCCATGTGCAAATAGCAATCGAAGTTAAGTTTATAAAGAGTTTAGTTGACCACGCAAGATACTTCACAATCAGTGAAATACTAGTAGTATGAACATACGAATTTCACCATTAATCATCCACAATAGCTTCCATCCATCTAATCAACATCATTTAACATGAGGATATAACAAGAAACCATGCACTTATGTAGAAAAAACAACACATTCCACCATAAATTCAATGAAAGGGATGTTTATATACAAGCTTGGCAACAATTTCTATCTTCTCCTCCTACTCTACTCTAGTTGTTATCTAATTATTGTCTTTTACTAAACTATTGACTATTGAGCCTTATATAGGGAGCTCATTACATTTCAATGGCTCAGATTGATTCTCAAATCAATGGCCAATGTTACATAATAAAACCCTAATTAGGGTTTGTTATAACAAACTCTGCTATAGCCAATGAAATAATTACAATGAATTGGACACATGTCCATCTTAATATATAACCAATGAGAGTTGAGAAGAGGTATATAAGACAATATTTGATAAATTTCCATGTGTCACTTGCTCTTTCCTTTTATGAGTCATGTACAATGAACTTGGATGTCCTGATGTGGCACAACTTGAATGATTGATGATGAATAGGATGCCACCTCAGCTTGCTTATCTGAAAATATCTCCATTCCTAGATCGCGTTTGCTCTTCTTTACTCTAACTTGGAAATTTTCTTAATTCTCCCCTTGATGGTGGAGTTATTGAATGTAGAACAATCTCCCAAATGATTGAATCTTTGAGGTGTGATGACCCTCTTGTTCTCCTTGAAGTGTAAATGCTTTCCTTTCCTTGTATATTTGCCTATCATTCCCTTCCTTTGACTTGAGCGCAATCTTCTTTCTTGTTGAAATTGCTCTTTCCATGCCTTGGATGTGAAACTTGAACTCCTCCATGCGATTGATCTCTCGGGCTTCCTCGAATACTCATCCTTCCTAGCCTTGCATCCTTTGCTCCTGACATGCTCCTGTACGAAATTCAAAATCAAGAATATTGACGTTGAAAAATAAATAATGACTAGGAAAATGCTTGTAAGTTCCAGAATCATGTAAGTTCTGATTCCCACTTATGGATCTTGAACTTGAGTCCTAAAATCAGAATGAACATTTTAATGATATTCTAGGACCAGTATCATGAACTTGCAAAATTTGAATACAAAATTCTTCATAAATTATGTCAAAATATTGCCTTTCATACTTGACAACGTTCTGATTTTGATTCCAAAAATTGATTTCCTCTTCAAAAGACGATTAGGCTTTGATCTATGATCAGCCTCCTCTTCTTTTCCTTATGAAATTGTCTTTCCAATCTTTGCCTTATTAACTTGATCTTCGAATGCTTGAAAGTCTGATTAAATTTCAATTTTTTTGTTGCTGGCTGAGCGATCTTATTGTGTTTACCTTCCATGTGCGAACTTGATGTGCTCTTCCTTGGTGCGAATTTTCATATATCCCCATGGATCGAACCTGAATTAATCACCTTTGAAGTAATTTTGCTGAGTTTGTTTAATGTGAACTTGCTGAGTCAATCCTTGACACCGTTCTGATTCTGAAAAATAAATAACGGTGTCCATGGATCGAACCTGAATTTTCATATATTCCCATGGATCGAACCTGAATTAATCACCTTTGAAGCAATTTTGCTGAGTTTGTTTAATGTGAACTTGCTGAGTCAATCCTCTCTTTGATGCAAATCAAAGAAGAGAAAGTTTGAATTTTGATTGGATGTAATGCGCCTTCAACCATCATCTTATAGGGTTCCAGTTTGAGAGTCACACCTCTTCATTCCCAGCGAGGCCGACTTGGCTAAAAACGTTTTAGTTTTATTTGAAATCGCATCTCTTTAATCTCCTTTCCAAATGATTTCATCCTTGCTACAAAAATTATTTATGTATTTTGTCTCTAACCTTTTCTTTCATCATTTGTGAGGATATATTCGCATCATGTTTCCTCTTCTTCGATTTTTAAGAAGGCAAATTTGAATTCCTGAACCAACGGTTAACTTGCATCTCTTTAAGTGGAAGGACTTCCGCCTTTGTCTTCGACGTTTTTGTGAGCTGACTTTTTTTGCCTTCCACATTTGTGGGAGTTGACTTTATTGTCTTCCACATTTACCTAACTTGATGTGTACCTCTCTTCCATGTTAACTTAAGTTGACCATGTTAACTTCAGTTGATCCGCACCCCTACTTCCATGCTTTAGGAGGTTAAAATTTTACTTAAGCAATTTTTTTACTTCCTTGTTTAATTAGGTTGACTCACACCCCTTCCACTTTTTGGAGGGTTAACATTTTACTTAGGTGGTTTTTTACTTCCTATCATGCAAGCCCTTCCTTGTTAACTTAAGTTGTCGTGCAGACCCTTCTTTGTCAACTTAAGTTGTCGCACACCTATTTTGCTTGATATTGTAGTTTGAAAAAAAAAATTGACCTTAAGGGTTGATTGATCCTTTAAACTTAACATTTTTGGCCCTCTAGAGTTGATTGACTTCCTTGTTTGGAGAGATTAGAACACACCCCTCTCTGGCACATTGGTGGAGAAAAATTGTCTAAATCGATTGCCTTAGAATCTCACTTTCTCTAGAGATAAAAATTCAAACGTACAAAGGTGGTCTTGATTCCTTAACTTGCAAGGAAGATTTTACTCTTTCAAAATTGACTTTCCTGTCAACTTGGAGACATGACGGAATTCTAGCAATTCTAGCACAATGAATGGAAATACTGGTAACATTTAATAAAATTGTCAATATTGTACACTTGATCAACCCTAGAATCTTGGAGACCTTCTACTTGAACCAGCTCGACCTGCATACTCCCTAGAGCAAAATACCCTAGAGATCAAATTATTGTCGAATCAATAAAAACCCTATAACAACTAAAGCATCTAACCTAAGAAAAAACAAAGGGGTCCTCATTTGCAATGGACCATGTGTGAAAACCTCACAACAAGTCCCCCTTGTGATTCCAACAAATCACATCACAATCACTGAGTCCGTCCATGTATAACATCAAGACCTGACATTTGGAACCTTGGAGTAACCTCATATGATCACAAAATTTAGTATAAGAGGAGATTTTGTTTAACAAAGGATAAGATACCTTGGTATTTTATTTTGTGTATGAAGTGCATAAAAAACACATCAACATTTAGCAATCATCTATTTGATATTATTCACATTATTTAAGTTGGATTGTAATGGTAAACCCAAGGGACATCACATTGGTATCAAAGCAGGAATACTACAAGCCTATTGCATGCTATTGCATGCTAGACAGATGAAGACTTTTGAAGAATCCACATTATAAATGTCACAAGAATTGCATAAATAAAAGAAGAATTTAGTAGCATATTAGAAGCATTTAATTGCAGGGATGAAGCATTTGTAGAGAACGGCTAAGGTAATAATTGACAAGCAAGAGGAAGAATCAAATTTAGAGCCACGAGATATGATGGAGCAAGAGCAAGAGGAACCAAAAAGGCAAGTTGAAAGCAGAGGTTCCTCAATAAAAGATGTTTTATTGGTTTCTAATGATGGCATGCGTCAGCAAAAGATTGATGTAGTGGAGATGTTAAGGTTTCCACTTGTCATAGGAAAAGAGCTCAAATTGAAGGGAGATGCGCCAAACGATGCACCATCTTTCGGATTTCCACATGATAAATCATTGATTGTTTTACAAAAGACCATTGAGGATCACACGATCATAGAGCAAGAACAAGAGAAACCAAAAAGGCAAGTTGAAAGTAAAGTTTCTTTATTAGGAGAAGATGTTCCATTGGTTTCTAATGATGGCATGTGTCAACAAAAGATTGATGTAGTGGAGGTGGGAAGGTTTCTACTTGTTAGAGGCAAAGAGCTCAAGTTGATGGAAGATGCACCAAACCATGCACCATCTTTCGGATTTCCACATGATGAGTCATTGATTGTTTTAAAAAGAGCATTGAGGATGAGCTTTTTGTTCACAACACAAGGTATGAAAATGTTTTAAATATTTTGCTCCCTATGTCATCGCAGAGTTCTTTTCATCATGGAAAGCAGGCCAGAAAAGGTGATAGAGTAAGAGATACAGATTGCAGCATAGGGAATGTAGATCTTTTGTTTCCAGTTCCAAATTATTTATCCAAGTAATATCTTGGAAGTCAAAGAGGATAGAGGCATTGGCGATACTATTAAGTTCCCCATCTCTCACATTTGGAATGAAAGAAAGTTTACGAGAGATCACATAGGTTTTGTTGTGCATTCTAACCATATTGTGGAGGATCAATGTTCATGACTCATATATCACTCAGGGATGCAAGTGTACCATAATTGAAGACAATATCATGAGTGATGGAAAAATGGAGATAGTCACCTCAGGGTGTTTGATGCTGGATGATGGTAAGCAAAATAGAGATCATTTTAATATTCAATATTTTATAACTAAGAAAGGTGTGGTGTTTGTAGATCCAAACCTCATATGGGACGTGACATTCCATGATGGCCTCACTATTTCTTGTACCATGAAATCACAGCCACTTACCATCACATTGAAAGGATACAAGGTCTGCAAAAAAATTATATCATGGATCTAGAGAGAATTAAAAAAATTGGGATTGCAATGGATACATCGTATTGAAGAGCTAATTATGGAAAAGAAACATAAACCAAAGGTCACTATGAAATAGGTTTCCAGATTTAGATAAGTTATCAATCATTCCAGCTACTACAATTTGCAATTAGCAGAGGAACAAGTGTTTTTCATCACAAGTTTGCTGACTTCGAAGGGTTTTAGAAGTTCGCAGCTCTTCATGGGAGGATTTTCAACTACTGTTCAGTTATTTTCAGCTTCCAAATTGTTGATAATGCTAATTAATGACTATTGTACCAATTTCATATTGCTGATTTTAATATTTTCAGACTCTGGATTCCTGATTTCAGTCAAGTACACTAGCACAATAGCTGATTTCATGAGTTTGGCAGCCCATGGTACAACAATAAGAGGAGTTCTAATGAATGCAACGGTATTACCACTTGAGCATGATGAGATGAGCCCAAACTGGGATATTTGCAAGGGACTACCAACAAAGCATGAATAGGTTGAGCAATTATGAAGTGCTATCCTCATAGCACAACAAAAGAATTCCCAAGACAGCTATGGACCTATTTTCCAACCCTAACATTATTGCCGTCATTGTTAGCAGTCACCATGCTATTTCACTGGAATTCACACAATTGTTTTTGAAGTGATTTCTAGTCATGGGAAAAAGTAATTCTCTATTGGTAACCACTTCTACATTGATCACACGGCTGATTTGGCACAGGTTTGTGATATTTGCAGCTGTTGCATTACTTTTATGGTACTGGTTTTGATGTTCCCAGCAATAAACAGCAGTATATTAAAGCATTTTGAGAGGATTGCCTTGCATGGTAATGTTAGTAAAAAGGTTATCTTATGGATGACAATCATTCCAACCATCCTAATACTAAATTGGATGAGATCCCAAGTGATTCATGGGTTTAATGATTTATTTCTAGCTGATTTACATTATGTTTTGGAAGGAACAACCTACAATAGTATTATGCGTCTCAGGGAGGCTCAAGAATATGGTCATGGTACTCAAATAGGTGGCTGGATATTTCATCACAAAAAAGAACAAGTAACCACCAAAGCTTGCCAACACAATAGATGGATACACAGAATGCAACAACTTATATGTCTTGGGAGAGTCCACTAAGAAGTTGAAACCCAAGGGAGAAGAGGTAGACCTCCAAGACGTTGAAGGAGGAGATCCAATAGTTTCTATGGTTATGTGGATGGAAGACCTTTGAGTGACAATCACAACTTCTTCCAAAGATGAGATGCTTGATCCAAATGGTGTTTGGTCGAATTCAACATTACACTCCTAAGGTGGCCACCAAATGAAACAATTGTAAGCTGGAACCTTATTGTTAAGAACCACCAACTTGACATAATGAGGATGAGTCTTGGTTGCAACAGACATGAGTCAAGGGCCACATTGAATATGATTCCCAATGTTAGATCTTCTGCCCTCAACATTTCTAGCACCTCCCACACTTTCCTTGCAGCCAAAGAAGAGTTTTGAAGTTTTCAATCACATGGGAGAGGGGTCTTCAATTCATTACCATTGCTAAAGAGTTCTCAGCTAATACAACTATAAGGCAATTTCTAGCCTTTAGTTTTCTTAAAATTAAATTAAGGAACTCATTTTTGCAGCCAAGAAATTGTGTTCCACTTGATCATTTTGAAAAATTCATGTTTTGGATGGATGCTATTGTTCATGAGCAGTTTCAGATCTACAAGCATGAGGAAGATACTTTTCTTTGTATTGTTTGTATGAGGATACATTCTTTGGGGATACTAGGTGCAACTGTTCCCATGGATATACTGTTGTTTTAGTGTGAATTCCAAGCAAAATGTGACTATTGTAGCTATCTTTCAGCCCACCAACAGTCTGATCCAAATCATCTATAAGTGGCAAGCCTTGGAGCATTACGGTAAGAATCTTTGAAGACCAAGATAGATTTACTTTTTCATGATAGTGTTTGGTCAATTTTGCATATGTTCATAATGGCACATACGGTAAGAATCTTTGAAGGCTAAGATAAATTACTTTGTCATGATAATGTTTGGCCAATTTCGCATTTGTTCATTATGGCACACCAAACATGGGTACCCAATGAGGTAATGGAAAACCAAGAACTTGTGAGTGGGAGTCACCAACTTAGCTTGGATGTCTGGAATTTCGGAGACCAGAACTATAATGCTGGGGCCAAAATGAGTGTTGTCTTTCATCTCAATACTGCTGACATCTGTTTTCTCAACCTTATCCATCCCTTTGGAACAGCCATAAAGGAGAAGTTGAAGATGCATCTTCCACCTTTAGGCCTTGAGGAGGCATTTGGGAATGATGTGAGAATCTTTCCAGACAATTTTTCTTTATTTCTGACCAAGGAACAACAAAATGACAGCCATGGCAAAATATTTCTATTGATGGCATCGTCATTGGCAATTTTATACCAGCTGGTATGAAGAGAATTTGTTGGTATGATGATGTGAGTGGGTGGTGCCACATGAAAGGAGCTTTGAGTATGTAGGTGCCAGCATTGTTATTAGTAGTGAAGTATGGGTCAAGATGCCACTTCTGCAATCACCTATCTACTCTCAAACAGTCTGCTACCCATTTTCCAAAGGGGACATGGGGTATCCTGATCAGAAAAGGTAAACTCCTAGGTGATCTTCATAACAAAGATTTGGACGAGGTATTGTTCATGATGCTAAAGCTTACATATATGATGATGGGATCATTAAGGAAGCAAGGGCAATGAGGAAGCCAAGTTTAGTAAGTATTATTGCTAAAGAGATGGTTTAATTTTTTCAATGCCAAGGATCGACGAGCATGAATCCATGCTATGTTGTCTTGGCATGAAGTGAAGAGATTTTCCAAGTTGTGATTACTTGAGGAAAAGCAATATTTGGAGCAGGAAGACTATAATGTACCTTTATAAATAGGTCAGGCCCTAGCTCGCTCATTAAATCAAGGTATTTTTAAACATCACCCCAATTAAGTATTTAATTAATATTTAAATATAAATACAACTAATAAAATAATAACATGAGATAAAAATGAATAAAATTGAATTTGAAAAAAAGGGCATCAATTTTGGGCCCTAGCACTAAGATTCAACAAGTACTTATTGTGTTTTTGGAAGTTGGATGCCACATCTCATTCTTGGACAAAGTTTTTGGAGTAATCCACTTTCTACACTACTTGAGATAAATCCCTCAAGCCTGTACTTCTAGTAGGATGAAAACCCTGCCGATATTATGTTTTTTGAACTGATTTTGTTCCAATTTGTAGGTGGATACTAGTTTGAATTATTGATCTATTTCTCTAGGTGGTGAGTGGACTGGGCACACTGATTTACCACTCTTCAAGCTCTATGTAAAGTCCTAGAATCCTAATTGCATCACCAAACCCTAGGTGTACATCTGTAATAAGTTTGCAGGTATTGAAGAAGTCCAAATATCTTCACCCAACAAACCCTAGTGGCCACAACTAACCCAAAACAGTACAGCATTTGCAAGCATGCACACGCCCAGAGCAACATCTTTGTGGAAGTGTTGTTGTGATCCAACTACATACTCAAAAACTTGATCAACAGTTGATGGCAACAACATTGGGAGGAGTTAGCAGGTGAACCGTGAAACCCTAGAGGGTTTAGTTAAGCATACAAAGAGGCAACCTTTAGCTTGGTTCAGGTCAACCATAAGGTGTCACCCAAGAACACCAATCATCCAAAACAAATCAGATTTGAGCACTTATTGCTCTTGCACATGATTTGTTGTCAAAATAATCTATTTTGCTACATCCTGTGAAGGAAATAGACAACCATCTGAATTGTTGGTAAATTCATTGCACTATGGTTGTATTCTAGTAAAAATAAATGTGCACATTAATTTCGAAATCTGATTTTTGTCATCATTTCCAAATTTAATAGTGACTTGAATCTATTGAGTGTAGTTGTGGCATGAACTTTTTATTTGTAGCGCTAGATTATTATACACTAGGGTTTAGAAATGTTCTATTAGTTGTTGTTGATTTTATTGAAGATGGATTTTAATGGTAAACCCTAGAGACATCACACATGACTATGCTACATCCAGTAGTGATCAAAGTAACCTTCATTTTCGACATTAGAATATTAATCTTGGAATAGTTCTTATCCAAAATTGTTGTCCTCAATTTTGTTACCCCTAGTGGCACATATGATGGACCTACTCCTATATTTTTTCCACTAACTCCTTATAATACGAAGAGCATGCCAAATGGAATAGAATGTCATTGGCAAAGAAGGATTTGCTAATGGCACTGTAGTGTGTTTCTTTTTCACACTCCAATTTTTAAAGATTTTTCTACAAGAAGAATTGATCAAGAATTGTATCATGTTAGCATGTGTTTCAACTTAAGACTCATAACCTGACCTGACTTGAAGGTTGTATTGTGAAGCCTCACCCAAAGACTACCTTGATTCTCACCTATCACTTGAGCAGTTAGAGTTGAGAAGACTCCAAACTAGTCTAGACCACCTTCAAGAATCCACGCCCATGAGAAATCCACGACCTTGAGATGGAAGGTGAAGTTTGTTTATTCCTTTGGTAGAATCCATGATCAGACTTCAAAATGTTAAAAATCTCAGACTTAAAACCCCAATCAGACCCGAAGTGAGTGAAATTAGACATGAGATAATAAATTAGAACACCATTTCACCATGCATGTCAGATTATAAAGATTGAAAAATGTGTGAAATCAGTATATATCAGATATATTTGATGGTATCATGTTTGTTTTTGTAGGTGATTAAGGAAGAGAGTAAAGGAGCCGGCTGCGAGCAACATCAAGGCAGGGATGCACTTCGAGGGAAAGAATTCACCAAAGCTCTCTCTACGGCACTTCAACAAGAGAGAATGTATCTCAAAATCAGGCCACACGAAGACTCAACACCAACCTGAAAGTGGACATGACGAGGACAACAAGGCGGAGGTGGATTACATTTATCCTTCAAAAAAGAAAGATCTTCTCATCATCAAGGCATTCAAGAATACAAGAGGTGGTTGCAAGAATCAAGTTATTTAAAGAGGATCAAGCCTTCACAATGAGGAGGAAATTGGACAATCTTGAATTTCCTCTAGAAATCCAAGAATTGTTGCCAGTACAACAAGAGAGTAATCCAAGATGAAGGCTTCAAGTGAAGGGATTCAGGATCAAGGATAGGTGAAGGTGATCATATTGGATAAGATGATGCAATTTGGGAATATCTCCCACCATCATCTCATTCATCATGGAGCAATTGAAAATGTTGAGCATCAAGAGATATTGCTCAATTACAAACATTTATGATGATCTACAAGATGAGCAAGCTAAGGTGGCGACAACTCACCTTCATTCATCAATCAAAGTCCAAGTTCAATGAACCTGATTCATTCAAAGGTAGAGCAAGTGACACATGGATGTGCTCCGAAGTTTGTTCCATGTACCTAACCTCATCATTCATTGGTTGGAATTCAATGAAGGACATGTGTCCTAAAAATGTAATTTATCAAAGGTCAAGCATTAAATGATATGTAATGGGTGTAACAAACCCTAATTAGGGTTTCTATCTTTCAATCTTGGCCATTTATTTGTAAAGGGATCTCTATATAAGGCTCTCTCTCCTCATTTGTAAGGTTAAGAGTTAATAGTGGATCAATAGATTAATAGTTAGCAACCTGATAATTACCAATTAGAGTAGAGTAGGAGGAGAAGGCAGAGATTGTTGCCAAAGCATGTAAATAAACATACTTTTCATTGAAGATATGGTGAATGGTGGTGTTTCTTTTGCATATTGTATGGTTTTTTGCTATATCTTCATGTTAGATGAAGTTCATTGATAGTGATGGAGTCTTGTGTGGATGTTGATACTTCCTTGGTTCATACTATTTGTGGTTGGATGATTTTCAATTACAATACATAGTTAGCCTAAACATCAAGATGTGCTAAGTTCAACTGTGGATATGTTTAAAGTTGTGCGAATGTATTGGGTATTTGGATGAACATTCATGATATGAAAACCTTTCATTTACCTTGGAAGATTGCATCTGTTTTTTGTAGTTGTTGGCAACATAGCGAAGCAAAGCTCAGTTTAAGGAATGTGTCCATCCAGGCATGATCCATTACTATCATTGATCTTAGGAATAGATTAGATTTCTCTAAGCCCTCAATCCCTTTTTTCTTTTTTCAAATCAAGTAAACATCCATGTTCTAGCTGCATTCAAGCAAGAGTTCATGTACAAAACATAAGTCCCCCTTGGCAATATCACATCGAACCATTGAGCTTATCCACATGTCAAGACTTGACATTTGGAACCTTGGAGTCACCTCAAGTGATCACTGAGTTCAACATTTGAGGAGATTTTGTTCAAGAGAGGATAAGATACCTTGTTATTTTATTCTGTGTATGAAGTGCATAAAAACACATCGACAGGAAGCACAGTCACTATCAAGTCCAACTTTGATGATCTCTCGGACGATGAAAATGATGAGAAGCACAAGGTACATGCAATCAATGATGTGAAGATGTCCATGCTTGGTTACCAGCAAGAATGTGCGCTTCATCAAATTGTCTCGCCTTCCCAATCCCATATGAATGAAAAAGGAAAGTCATATTAGAGAAAATGGAAAAACATCTCAGAGGAACAAACACCAAAGCATTGAAAAATGAAGATTCAACTTTTCAATATCAAGGGTTGTTTTGCAAACCATGTTCCATGTTTGCAAACTTCCAATGTTGGTGCAAGTTTGCATACAATTGCAAATTTGAACATAAACAAGCTTCATCGACCTCATTCTTATTTTGAATAAGTCTACCACTGTGTTTGCAGCATCACTACTACTATCATTCTACATTTCCCCTCAATCTTTCCTTCATGCAAGTGTGGTGCAAAAATCATTCAATCACGACAATGGACTAGAAATATCCTTGGCTACCTGAGGTACAAAGCATTTACTCTCTATTTTTTGTATGGGGAACAGGGCTGCCCAAACATAGAGCAAGATCATCTTTGTGTGAATAGGGTAGCCCAACCAAAGATATCCATATTTTGACTTCTAGCAGTCATAACAAGGCAACGCCCTAGTATGTTGCAAGGCTGACCCACTGGGTACAAGGCCGCCCAAATTGACTTAGATTCTGGGCAAATTTTGAGTAGTTTCTCGGAACATAAATCCGCCCAAACACAATTAAACAAAATTTAAGTTCATTTAAGCCCTTATGAAATGTTCCTACATTCGTTTTACCAACACTGCATAAGCATGAAATGTATTTTTAATACTATTGTGCTTGGCTCCAACACCAAGTCACATAACCATGATTATATCACTATCATTTCATTTCAATTACATACCATCTCAGGGAGAGGTCCAATCTGAAACTATTACAATTTGCATTTGAATTGAACTATATATAGTACATAAAGTAAAGAGAAGAGGAAGATTACATTGTTGCATACAATCCTTGAACCTCCGATCCCCAATGGTGGTTTCCAATCTACCCAACCATGTGGAATCAACAAGATCCACTTCCACCATGCTAGGAGATAGTCACAAGGCACAAACACACACATATAATACACAAGGGGAGAGGATTTACACTCACATAATACACAGAGAATACACGACATCCATACACAAAGTAAAGAAAACATGAACATAGAAAGGCATATCTCATCTTTATGGTGCTACTCAAGACTACACAAGGGTTAGACACTAGAGAGAAAGAGAGGGAGTGTCATCATGTAGCATGAAGGTATGGTTCATGTGGAATTGAGTGGTCCTCTACAAAGGATGAGGAGACTCAATCATACTAGATCCACATCCCATAGACAACCAAATCTTCACAAGTCACCTCAATCATACTAGATCCACATCCCATAGACAACCAAATCTTCACAAGTCACCTTGAGCCTATACAAGCACTCAAGGCATGAGAGGGGGCATCCTTTATCTTGGTTAATTTATTACCCATGTTTTATTTAATTTTCACTTTTTATCACAACTTCCGAATGTGTTATTCTAGCAGCCCCTTTGTGCTCCCATATTCGTTGGAAGCCACTCTCATAACCCTTTCTAATACCTACATCCTAGGCTCATCACATTCTCCAACAAACATGGTACAAAACTAACAAAAAACACATTTTCGTAAATTTCCAATTTTCACATAGTTTTCACATCACAAATTCATTTTCTCAATTCTTGTCAACAACGGATCCTGTTGACATGTTTTTTATGACTACGCCTAACACAGAATAAAGTTGCCTGATGGTCACTTCACTCTCTCTTGGTCAAAGTACAATTGTATGCTAAGATTAAAGTAAGTTCAAACAATCGACTCCAAGGTTCCTATATGCAACGGACGTGACTCAGTTGGCTTGATGTGATATGCTGGTAATCCAAGGGGACTTACATTTGATTCATTCTTTCACTTCTTTGTTGTGGTTGGAACTTCATCATCAGATATAGAAATTCTGCAATGCTTTTGCTTTGAACGAACTAAACTAAAATGAACTGAAAATAAAGGGGAAAGGTTAGAAGGATCTAAATCTACTCCTAATGGCAGTGATATCAATAGATAATGCTTTAGTGGACAAATTCCAAATAAACCAATCTCTGCTTCACCAAGATTAACTACAACTCCGCAAGAAACCATGCAATATTCTGAGGACGTTGAAGGATTTTCACATTGAGAAAGTGCATTTGAATACCCAACACGGCACAATCCAAACAACTCTTCACAATCGAACTTAGCACAAATTTGGGGATTCAGGCTAACTTTACACTGCAACTTATAATCAACAAGATGCAAAAACTATGAACCATGGAAATTCATCAAACATCATTACATTCTCCATTGAAAACAAAGCACTACTTTAAGTGAAGAAGGTGAAACCATGCACGCTTTGAAAAATAACTTAAGTGGACACCATCAAAGAACAATGTTTCACTGTTATTATCTCAAAACTTAGCACAACAATTTCATACAAGTCTCCCTTCTTTACAAATGAGGTCACCCCTTTATATAGGCTTCAAGCCTTGGCTACATGCAAAACCCTAATTAGGGTTTTCCCCTAAAAGATTCCCCACACATGATGTGACAAGGTGGGAATCAGCAATAAATGTCCATTATGCCCATATACAATTAATTCCAACCCATTACAATTGGTATTCAAAGTGCATTAAATGCACCATTCTTTACTAAATCACTCAACATGCATCAAATATTCTCTCATGCAAAAAATGCCCTCGTTATGTCATAAATGCACCATTATCTCCACGTGTGACCGCTGCATGCAAAAAGAATCAGCCATAATGCCCTAAATGTGACGGCTACATGCAAAAAAGATGCTCCATTAATTCAACATGCACTAACCAGGCTGCCACTTGGCGAGAAACCCTTGGAGAGAGAATTTATAGAGAAAATTTAATCCAGGAAGAATTTACTTGAAATTTTGAATTTGCCTTGTTCCAGCAAAGCTTTTTCATCAATTTTACACATTTCTTATTTTTTAGGAACTTTTTCAAATTAGGGTTCTAGGGTCCAAGAGAGAAAATTCTCTTAGCCAAATCTGAAATTTGGATGAATTTTGATGCTCGGAAATGGATTTCTCAAAGAACTTTTTCAATCTATCCTTAACCTCCATTTTCATTGCCTTGGAATTTATTCTTCAAACCTGGGCATGGAATTCATCACGAGGAGGAATTTGACTTGTTTGGCCCTTTTCCTTGACACCTTGGGATTAGCACCCATCCTTGACCTTGATTCTACTTTTCCCTTGAGGAAGGAATTTCTTCATGCCTTAGCTAAATTTCACATTTTCCAAGAATTATGTTCTGAAGGAAGGAATTTCCAACAGTCAATTTTTTACTTTTTCCAAGAATTATGTCCATAAGGAAGGAATTTCCAACACTTAGTCAATTTTTTATTTTTTCCAAGAATTTTCCAACAATTAGCCAAATTTTCACTTTTCGGGAATTTTGTCTAGAAGGAAGGAATTTCCAACACTTAGTCAATTTGTCACCTTTTACCAAGAATTTCTTCATCTTGGACACATTTCTTCCCTGAGGAAGGAATTCTTTAAATTCTTGAAGTTTTCTTTTTGAACCTTGATTTTCATGTCCTGCTTCCAACTTCAGGCACATTTCGGAATTGGAAAAATTTTGGAAATTTGATTTTTTTTGTGCTTTTTGAGTTCATCTTGTCCTAAAGGAGGTTTTTGAGCAATTTGTCACTTTTCTAATTTTCGTTGGTTAAAAATAGAAAATTGCTCAGAATTCACTCAAATTTCACTGGTAGTTTCCTTGAAGGATCCTAATTCCACTGCAATGCTCAACTTTTTCAAAACCCTAAAGGAAAGGCCTCAAATCCAAGTCTGAAGGGCAAAACCCTAAAACGGACAAAACAGGCTCCAAACTTGACCAAATTTGCTCAAACGAGTTGCAGACTTGATCAAATCGACCACCAAACACTCACAAACTAAGAGGACTAATGAGACTGCCACGAAAAGACCCAAAAAACAAAACCAAAAGACCGAGAGGGCCTAAAATGTAGTGGTTCGTCATTTGGAATGAGGTGATGCGTGAAAACATCACAACATATCCTATATCACATTTTACAAGGTATACCTTTATTCCCACATAATAATCCATCACTATTTGTAACAATTTCACATTTTTATATTTATTTACAAATTCACAAAAACCAAAAAATTCTATGAAACTCCATTAAATAACTTCAAGATTCATCAAAATAAAAATTCTATGAAATCAAAATTCAAAAGATACCCTTTTGGAATAAAAGTGTCCAACGCCCCATTTTTTATGTAAAATGCACAATTTGACCATTCTGTGAATTTGGGCATTATAACCAAAGTTTAAAAACTCGGACTCACCACGGACTCGGCAAACCAAAAATTTGGACTCAGACTCAAACTCGTGAAAGACTCACGAAAGACTCGACAAGGACTCGGCAAAAAAAAAAACCGTAGTTTTACAAAAAAACATAAAGAAATTAATGCATTTAGAGAACATAAGAGCCATAATTGAAACATTACACATGTCATATGATCTATAAACACGCAATATTTGAAATTTGAAATACTAAATCTAAATACCCAGATTTCTTCAATGCTAATTATGTTGTTATATGGAGCCTAAATAGACTCGGAGGTTGGATATTCACTACTTCCATCAGCGCAGTTTCCCCCTATATTTTTCGACGGGGGTTTGGGGGCAGCGCCCCCAAAAATACTTTTATTATTTTATATAGGTGTTGGGTGTTATTTTTCTATTGGCAAAAAAACCCTTCATGAGATATTTCACTCCCTCAATTACGCCAAATGAAGGCAAAAAAATAAAAATAAAACTCACTTTTAAAGCTTGCATGACTTTTTTTCTGGGATGCGCGAGTCCATCTGAAAGACTCGTGAGTCCGTGCAAAAGACTCGCGTGAATCCTTGCAAAAGACTCACGAGTCTTTCAGATGGACTCGCCTCGCAAGTCCTTGGTGAGTCAACTCGTGGCTCCCATGGACTTGCGAGGCTGTGGCGAGTCCACAAGTTTTAAAACTATGATTATAACAACTTATTTTGAAAATTTTCAAAAAAAAAATCTCAAAACAATTAAACTACCTATGAATTTCAAATCTAGAACCAGCAAGAATGCATTTTCTACTTCATTAATCATATTCCAACCATTAAAAAATAAAAAATAAAAGAAATAGAGAAGAAATGAGGAACTTACCTCAAATTTAGCTGAAATTTCCAAATAGAAATTATTCACACACCAAACAAATGCTCGAATCCAATATCCCCCTCCCAATTCCTATCCTAATGCACTTAGCCTCACTCAATTCCCTTTCCAATTGCCCTCCCAATCCACAAAACAAATTTTAAAAGAAGAGGGGATTTTTTCTTCACAATTTTCTTAAATAATGCATAACCAAAAAGAAAGCCTTTTTTCTTTCTTTTGACCCTTTTCCATTTTGTTTTTTAAAAGAGATAAAATACTATAATTTAAATTCATATTTCTTAATTCCTTTTTTCCTTTACATTTCATCCCAAACCCCAAATAAACATTTAAATATACCCTCAATTATCATTCAGCACTCAAATCCACTATTAAATCCATATAAGCCTATTTTCTAAATTAACTTGCAAGAATCTAAAATTTAAACAAAGATATTGAATCACTCATTCACTGGGTATCCACATAGGGTTGAGGTTCTGGAATTATACGAATCGTAGTATCTAGGAGAATCACTAAACAAAATAACAAGAAATTGTACTCAAACCGAGTATGATGGGTAAGGTAGAATGGATATGGCCAATGTGATGTATCCCCATTTCCACTATAGAGAAATAATTCAAACCTATGAAGCTAGGTGGAAAATTCCCGTATGCACAACCATTCAATGCACACCAAATGAACCTATGCATATACATGATAGCCAAAGCGCATACAATCCCCAAATAGGGACAACATCATGATCATGAAAACAGTCACACAAGCATACTTGTGTATAATCAACTGAAATAACAACAGCATAATAAACACACTGTAATAATACTACAAGGTCTTGTAAAGTGCATCCAATATTAATGCCAATACAAAAAGAATGTTGATATGAAGAATCCTGAATCAAATATACAAGTATAGCTATATAGATCAAGTCTCAAAATATGAACAACATAACACAACCAGGAGGCATTACATGTTTGGTCATCACCACAACCCCACAATTTATTCTGAGTGACAATTCCTTACATACATATACACCTTTTCCTTAAACATGAAGGAGGTGTGCATTAACTCTTAATAATGCTGCCTAGAAATTCAACTTCACAGAAATGACATCTCCACAACCTAGTTGGACCCATTGCCCCAAGTTTTTCTCATACTTTGGTTGCAAATTGTCTTAAAGGGGACTTCTTGTTGAAGGAATCCTTGGCAAATTCTTCCAATAACTTGGAAGAGCAATTAAAAGCAGAACTACCAATAGAACTAATTGCCTCACCCCAGTCCACCCCACCCCACCCTTTGTACTCAAAGCCTCAAGTTCAATCCCATGGGCTCTGACTCTTGCTAACCCTCTTCATTGTTCATGTTTTGACAAGAACTCATAGTGACCCTATGAGAAAGGAAATTTATGATTACCATACATATGTAACTGAAATCAATACTTAAATTCCTAGACGTTGTTTGTAAGGCTGTCTAACTGTTGTTTTTAGGATTGTCTAATTGCTGTTTTCAACAAACCGTAGAAAAGCATTTTATAACCATTTACCACCCTACTAATAATTTATAACTTTATTGTATTTTTAAATTGAAAACAATAAAAAATCACAAATCATTGATTTAAGAATTAAAATAAAATATCCAAATCCTATAACATGAAGGGCCATGGCTTACCTTGAAGAATTGACAACTTCCAGCTTAAGCAATGTATTTAAATTTGAACACTTGGCACTTGCTCTTCTTCTTGCTAGTGCTCCCCCTCTAGCTTGATCTCACTCTTGCAGTCTTGCTCAATGCTTTCAAACTTTGATACTGATTTGGAATAAGAATGTGAAATGTATTTATAGTTTATTTTAAGTGCTTAAGGTGTGGGTGGGGACCATAAACTTTTGGGATTAGGGTTGGGAGTACAAACATCAAGAAAAATGTCTGTTTTTTTTAATTGCTTTTTGAAATGTTTGACACAGGAAACAGCCAGTAATCTCAAACATGGCAAAAGAGAGACCTGGGAATTTCCCCTGTTCCTTGGGGACGTCTAAATCCACTCAGCCCCTGCCGCCCTCCCCTTGCCAACATCCCCAACCAGGGAAGATGTCCCAGGAGTGTCTCCTATTGGTTATAGTGGTGGGATATTTCCCGGTCATCTCCTAGTCGCAGAGATGTCCCCATCCCCAGAAAAGGAAAATTTGATACTGTTTTACTTCTGCAATTACCTTCTCCTCTGTGTTTCCTTGGACATTTTCAATATTGATATAAATTCAGTAGCTTTTCCAGAAGTTCTATGATAACCACACCAGGTACATTTAAAGATATTTCTTATCTAACCATTCTATAGTAGATAGGATTATTGCATGGAAAGTATATAATGTCCTACAAATTATCTCCTCTTCCAACTCGTCATCTTCATTTCCAGGCTTCAAGTTGCTTAAGGGCATAATATCCAGGAGTCGTGATCTTTGTCAATAAGAACAACGAAATTACACTGATTAAGAGCATCTTCCTTTTGGACTGTCTAGGAAGCGCCCGGGTGTTGCTGTAACAATCCTAAAATCCTCACCTCCATCAATTGAAACACCTTAATTACTCAGATGATGATAAAAGTTAATACAATTCTTTTATTGCTCCGGAGGATCATCTTCCACTTACTATCCCACTCCAATTCCTCACCTTCTAAGTTTCCTTCTCCTGAGCCTAATGGAAAGGGTGATAGTAAATGTTGTGATCATTATAAAACCATCAAGCATTTAAATGAAGAGATCTTTTATAGACAGAAAATGAAAGCTAGTTACGCAGCAGAAATCTGGAGGAAAATACACTTCTCAAGGCACTACATGAACCCATCCACGAGCATGATAGAGTTATACTTTATGAGCACGGGGAAGAAACTTAAGAATGTAGTATAAACCAATAACAGACAAAAAGATAATATGCCTGTTCCAGAGTCACTCACATTGTACAACATCTTTTGCAACTGCACTAAAATGTAAGTTACCTGTCTATCTACTGTTGAATTGCTGTGGTGTAACTCTCAACTAACTTTATCATTCCCACAAAAGAACCACCCGTGATTCAAGTAGCAGCACTTTTTATGTTGAATATGGTGTCTTGACTCTTATCAAACCCCAAATATATTTTTGAAAAGTACAACATTGCTATCTAAGTTATTACAAAAATAGATAAAACATAATTGATTCCAGATATGAATCTGAAAATGATAACCTGAGAAATAATCTCAAAAATATGATGCTGTATATAACCAGAAGAATATTGAAATTGTGCTGCTAAACTAAACCAACAAATCGGAACATTTAGCAAAGAGTCAAAGTAGTGCAGCCTCTTAAACAATTCGATGCCCTCAAAAAATTACAACCAAATTCCAGTAATTGTGCAGAAAACTTTGAAAGGAGACACGAAAGTATTTACAGAAGGAATCAAATATGACGGAGCAGATGTCTGCATATGAATATGAGACAAACAGCTAGCATAAGAAATCCAACAACGAGGAGGTGAATGTGGGAGGTCTCATCCTCATTTTCTTCTTCGTCCTCCTGTTGATCATCCTGTTGATCTCGGTGATTGGATATTCTAGTTCCATAAAGAGCCCTGGCACCACGGATATCATCAGTAGTAAGGGAGTGCCTAATGTGTCCCGGTGGTAGAAAGGGATACATCACAGAGTTTTGGACTTTGGAATGACCCAGTCCAATGACATGGCCAATCTCATGAACAGCAGTGCTCTGAATATCAAATGCAGAGGGATGGTGTGTGAGTTGGCAACTTGTTGTCCAAAGCTTGTCAACGTTGAAGTGAAAGCGGCCATCCTCCGGAGGGAATGCATGTGCCACCGTTACAACACTGGGCCCTTCAAATGGGGCTCCATCCCCATGGTCACGTGCCACAAATTCAATCTTTATATTTGCCTTCTCAAATTGATTTGTTTCAGAAAAATTGAGTGGAACCACTGCTTCCCAGCTGTCAAAGGCAGAAGCCAGTGCATTCCGGATGTCCTCCTTGGAGAGGATGGTTGACTCTGCATGGGCAATGGTGGGGGAAAAGGCGTAAGTGAGATTATGCGTACTTCTCCACTTTAGCTTCCCATAGGCGAATTCCCACAGCTCTTGGTTCCATAGACTGCCCTTAGAAGGACTTGGTTTGGAGAGGAATATCAGCAGTTCATCAGGTATATCTTCCCTGCTACATCTGGGGATGTGCATGGTACCCAGTGTCTCTTGGTCTAGGAAGCCTGTGACACTAAGATTGAAGTTATTCTGATACATACGGAGACTCTCTTCGAGCTGAGCATCAAACAGGTCATCCCATACATCATGTTCCTGTTTTTGTTGCAACAGATAGCCAAACCTGGCCAAATATAACTTAACATAACGTATCCCATTGTGGATGTCACCTTTCTTGAGGTCCAGGCCCCTCAAAACATCCAACTCAGACACTGCAGTAGTTACCTCCATCTCCTTTATATCCAGGCCCATTTCTCTTCCTGTCTTTTGTCTTCCATATCTGTTAGAAGAGATGCTTTCGGCCGTTATTATGACCACAACAATTGCAAATACTACCAGACCTCTGTATGTAATAAACCTGAATTTGTCCATTTCTAATACACTCTATCCCAAGCTCTCTTTCTCTCTCTCTTTCAGCAATATCTTTGGGCACTGCAATTTTCAGAATCCATGTCCATTTGAACTTTCAGATAGATCAACCCTGACAACACCAATAAAATAGAAATCAAGATAAACAACAATTTATCGACAGAAGTAGTCAGAAAACACAACACCAGGTTTCCCTCGATGAAACCAAAGACAGAAAGAAGGAAATCATGGAAAACTATCTAAAGAAAATCTAAAATCAGAGAATAGGGTCAATCACCATATATCAGTCTACCAAAAAAACTCGATGATAAGTTATCATAATACTCAAACTCTGGAAACCAACTTTAAATTGCAATAACCTTCTGAAACATAGTCATTTGATATATCACCATTTATCTACGGCATGCAATGCTTTTGAAAATAAATTAAATAGGCACGCCCTCTGATAAAATTAATCTACCAAGAGATATGGTAATTTCAGTTAAAGATCAATTTTATTGCCCAGTTTATTGATAAGACTAAAAAACAGTGCTAATATACCACAAAACATTGCTAAGACTATAGGGCCAATCGGCGAAAACCTAATTTAATATCGAAAGATTTATGAAATATTAAGTTGGCAACAGTAAAATTGAAATGGGTAATGAAACCTGAACTTTACAGTGAATAAATTCAAATGGCGTGAAGTTGGCAATGATAAAATTGAAATGGGTATTGAAAGATGAAGTTGATAATGATAAACTGAAATGAGCCCTGATTAAATTGCAAAGGGTATTGAAGCAAAGTTGGCCTTGGTAGAACTGAAATGAGCATTGATAGAATTGATGTGGATGGATGAAAAATGAAGTTGGCAATAATAAATTGAAATGGGTAATGAAACATGCAGCTGGGAATGATAGATGAATACATTGACATTGATAAACTTGAATTGGGTAATGAAACATGAAGTTGGTTTTGATAAAACTGAAGGGCCCATTTATAAAATTGAAATGGTTATTGATAAAAGAAAAGCAATGACATACATTTTAGAGCTTAGCCTTGATGCCAATGTAAAGTTCTTGGAATTGCTCCAGGTAGATATGTTTGAAGGCTTCCACAGCTCAGATTGGCATTTAAAAGTTGAAATGGGTAAAGAAACATGCCGCTGGGAAAGATTAAAGAAACATGCCGCTGAGAAAGATTAAAGAAACATGCTGCTGGGAATGATAAGATGAATGCATTGACATTGATAAACTTGAATTGGATAATGAAACATGAAGTTTCTGTTGAGAAAACTGAAGTGCCCATTTATCAAATTGAGATGGATATTCATAAAAGAGAAGCAGTGACATACATTTTAGAGCTTAGCCTTGATGCCAATATAAAGTTCTTGGAATTGCTCGAGGAGGATATGTTTGAAGGCTTCCTCAGCTCAATTGGCAATTATAATTTGAAATGGGTAAAGAAATATGCCGCTGGGAAAGATTAAAGAAACATGCCGCTGGGAAAAATTAAAGAAACATGCTGCTGGGAATGATAAGATGAATGCATTGACATTGATAAACTTGAATTGGGTAATGAAACATGAAGTTTCTGTTGATAAGACTTAAGTGCCCATTTATCAAACTGAGATGGGTATTCATAACAGAGAAGCAGTGGCGTACATTTTACAGCTTAGCTTTGATGCCAATGTAACAGCTCTTGGGAATTGCTCCAGGAGGGTATATTTGAAGGCTTCCACAGCTCAAGCATATGGCTGAACAAAAACAGGAAAAAAATTGGGAGAAACACTATGAAGAAGTTCGTAAATTGCTGGAGACAATTTCGCAGAAGTACCACGCAAATGTACCGTACCGTGCAAAGGGCTGCCTGTGAAAATGTATATATGCGCTAAATCAAACTGCTAGGATAACTGGCTGCCATGTCAGCAATTTCAGTTCCAGCTAGGCTTGACATGGTGGACGGTGAGATGGAATTAGGATTTTTTTCTGATTTTCGTAGACAATAATTCCTAAAACAAGAATAAAAGGATGTATAATTTTTTTTTTAAGATTTTATATCATCCACTGAAATAGTTCGCACGTGTACGTACTCTGCGAAACAGCCCTGTGAAACTGGCTATCGTCTATGCACCCATAATGTAGCATTCACTGTGTTTGATAATTAATTAAAAATTAAAATGTAATAAGTTTTTTATTTTTAATTAATTAATAAACATGATCAATAGTATATTTTGGGTGTTGTATAGACATTGCCGTGAAAATGTATGTAAGGGCTAAATCAAACATTATTATGATAACTGACTACCATGTCAGCAATTTCAGTTCCAGCTAGGATTGCGATGGTGGACGGTAATATGAAATTAAGGCTTATATTTATTTTTTAAGTAATTTCAAAATTTGGCAATCTTAACTAAATTTAAACAATTGGAGTGTTTCTATGTAAAATTTTAATTAGCAGAAAAGGATAAAATGGAATCTTTTCCTATTGAAAAAAATGACATGTGGCTTCACCATTTTTTTTTCCTCTCATTTTTATTTGTCTACAATTTTACCTCCAAATTTTATTTGCAACAAATATTACTAATAATTTCATTTACAAAATGATTTAAGAGGTTTGCATAGAAATAAGAAGCCATTTTACTATCCATGGGGCCACCAGCGCCACAAATTGCTCCTCAAAAAGTTGGGCAGCAGCTAGCTAAAATAAATAAGCTAACCCCATGTCCCCATGCGGCTGCTTAAGTGAAATTTTTGAAAAGATTGACATGTGGCTCTCCAAAACAATTTCCCTCTTTTGATTTGTTTCCAATTTTTTCTCCACAATTTATGTGACCAATTAGAATTAAATATTTCTTTTAATAATGCAATTTAAGATGACTGCTTATTTTTATAAGCAGCAAAACATTCATGGGGCCACCAGCTCCACAAATTAATGCTAAAAAAATTGAGCAGCGGCTGCTAGCCAAAATAAGCTAAGCAACCGCATGGGGACCTCCCTAAGCAGTCACATGGGGACCTACCTAATTTAAGTAATTTTTTTGGTCCAAACCAAAAATTAAAAAGTTTGTATTCTTTTTTTATTTTACTTTTTTTGCTAAAATAAGAAATAAAAAGAATTGCATTCACCAAATTTCAATTTTGTGAATTCATTAAGAATCATTCAATTTTGGTTGTATTGAAAAAGTGTAAGAAAATTTTCCAATTGATAATCCATCAAAAATTACACTCACTAATACATGATAAAAATGGATCAATATATGATAAAAAGATATACAACCACAATAGACAAAGCTAGAACATCTAAACCAAACATAGCAAAATAGCAAAGAGTGTTTTACGAACATAAGCTAAAAAAGTTAAAGCATTAAAGGCAAAAGCTATTAGCAAACCAATGCAAAGTAAAGAGGGGCCAACAATTGTATAGGGTTCAATTGTTGTTATAGCACTTGTGCTTGTATTATTCAATCTTACCTATTTAAGTCGATAGACTTCAATGCGGGCTTTTTAGACTGGAAAATTGTCAGCCTTCAGTAACACGTTTCTCGTTGGATTTTCTCTCGCCACATTTTTTACGGGTCACCATTTCTCGTGGTCTGCCAAGCTTAGTTGTAAGTGGTACATCTCGTGTGAATTTGTCAGTGAAGTTATTTCATCTGACCTGGAGATTGATGGTTGTGCGGACAGTAAACACCTCCATTATTTTGATGGGTCTCCCGAGGATGGATGTTTTTTGTCAGTTTAGCTTTTGGAGAAGAAGAGGGTTTGCAAAGTGTTTGTAGTATCTGTAGTTGGATTTCTTGCATTCGTCGCTTTATCTATATTTGGGTTTCTTGCTTCACTAAAGTGGGCACAGTCACAGGTGAAGTATTTCCCAAATTATAGACATTGTATTGTGTTGGTCTTTTCTTTTTTCCTCCACTCTCAGTACTCTTGATTATGATGTCAAGCAAGGCAACACAACTTTCACAATGTCATCTATCTTGGTATACAAATGCTTTACTTGACTTTTTTTTAAGTTATTATTTGTCGGACGAAGACTATCCTATTGTTCTTTTTACAGGGGGGACATTAATACCTTTGTTTCCGTTCTAATGTATCAACAAGCTCAGTTTGTAACATTTGCCTTGGTGTTCATTTTAGGAATTGATGGCTCAAGGGAAGGCACAAGCTTCCAGTAATTCTCATGAAGAAATTGATCTGGATGAATTGATGGATGTAAGTTGTTAAGTTTTTAACCATTGAAGTTAATAAATTTGGCTGGCATATAGTTGATTGATTTGAGGCTTAGGTTTTTTATAACGGCCTTTATATTTTTAGGATCCGGAACTTGAAAAGTTACATGTAGACAGAATTGTAGCTCTTAAGGTGAGGATTGGTTTTAACCCGTTGGGTGAAACGTGATTTTTTTTTTTTTTCATTTGTTTATCACATTCATTATATACTCTTACTTGATTAACTACATTATTAAACCACTTTTCCTATGTTAGAGTTATTTGTTGATTACTTGGATTTATTGGAATTCTTGTGACTGCCTTTGAAGCATTTACCGAACAATGTAATGTGAACAGTGATGGTGATCATCTAGATGGCATTCAAACTATGAGAAGAGCTTGTGGTTTATGGAATGCAAAGAATATGAACACACAATAAGCCCAACATCATATTTAATATTTTTGTGGAAGAAAATTTTTGCTTGCTTTTGTATCTATTTTTCTTCTAGTTGTTTGAGTGAGAACTGTGATAATTGTTTGGTAGAAAGAAGCTGAGAAAAGACAAGCTTTGGAGAAAAAAGGCCATGGAGAGTATAGGGAGGTAGGTCCTATTTCTCATTTTATGAGACTTATAGTTTTCCAGGCTTGAAACTGATAGAAAATTGGCATTTTCACGTCCAAGGTATAACTCAGGCTATATTGGGTAGAATATTACAAAATAGAGATAAAAGCTAATCCCACTTAAAGATGAAAGTAAATAAGTGTGCAATCTTGATGCTTTTTTATTTCCAAAAGTTAATGATTCTCTTTTTACAGGAAGGGAATCACAAAATTGAGATATAAGCTATTGAGACCATATAATTGATTCCCACATAAATAACTTTCCTTATCTAAAGTTGTGAATAATAGATATAGAATTTCAAATTACTGGAAGCAAAAACGTTATTGGTCATTTTCATCATTGAGAATTTGTGCATTGCAAGTATGCTTTCTCGCTAGATCTTGGTAGTATTTGAACTTTGATTGCAAATGATTAGAATGTCAGGTTTTAATTGCATGGAAACAAGTCAAGGTTGTTAGAAGCAACCAAGAAGGAAAACTAAGAGGGGGGGGTTGAATCGGTTTTCATCGGATTAAATAATTTAAGCATAATCTCATATCTAAACAACTGCAGAAAGAACAAAGATAAACTTAATAGCACCAACATACATGACACCAAGATTTTGACGTGGAAAACCCAGTTAAGGGAAAAACCATGGTGGGAACCTACCCACAATAAGATGATACTCTGCAGTAGTATGTGTAAATATTACAATGGGGAATGCACATGCATTCACGCACACTGCCTAGAGCTCACTGCTCAAAATAAGATGACCTAGAAGGCTCACTACCTTACAATAAGATTCGGACTACAATCCAAATTACATGGACTGCAAATATAGCATCTCCTTATGCCCGATGATAGTTCTAGTTAAGCACATTTGTCTGCCCTGCAACAATCTCTGCTCAATACTCCACACCGAACGATAAATTCACTTAAGCACCACATATACCACTCTCTGATAATGCAAACACAACACCGATACCCAAATTACATGACTATACCACCTATTTATACAATTCATCAACCTTGACTACAAGGTCGGCCAAGCCCTCAACTCTCAATTACACAATTACATCACATGATACATAAATGAACCATTGGACCAATACAATGATATACATGACATAGCATGGATCTAAATCAAATCTCCAAACACACATCACCACCGGAGATATCGCCAAGATCAACCGCAACACACTACACCACCAAGAACATCGCATAACACGAAGAATATCATCGGATCAAAAAAATCACCAAGAACCTGCACAAGAATCAATGCGGACTACCAAGACAAATAGGACACAATCAAGAAACACCAACAAGAACATTAGAACCATCTGCAATAGCTGCACCAACACCACTTATGCAAATCTTCATCGATCAACATGCTAATTCACAGGAACACTCAACAGCAGCAATTCAGACTAGAAAGATAGCTTGGGAAGCACCAAATCACAATCCATCTGAAGTGAAGATACACATGAACATCCAAAACATTCTCCCAAATCTACAACCAAAGATATGATCATACCGGAGCTCACTGGATCCAATATCAAACTCTGCCAACCACTACACAGAAAGACTGAACTACAAACCAAATCAAATAATATGATCAAGTACACTTCTAGATCACTGAAACCAATAAGGAATGAAGTATTATAGCATCTCAAATAGATAAACCATCCATATCAACTCAATGCAATCACCGGAACACCAAATAGCTCACAACAACACATGAATATGTTGACATCAATGAAAACAAGATATCCTAGCAGTAGCAATATCCAACAATCTCCCCCTTTGGCATTGATGGCAACATATGAATGTGAAAAACAATCAATGCAAAGGAAATAAATCAACACCAACAATCTGCAACAAACTCCCCCTAAGATCATGCACACTCCACAGATAAAGCAGTTTTTCACATGACTCTCTCCCCCTTTGACAACAATGCCAAATACAGAATACAAATTATGCTCTCTCTCTCTCTCCCAAAACTCGTCTTCTAAGAAGGACAATCTTCCCCTTAGGATAAACCCACAACTAAACATCAAAATCACACACTGACTACTCCGACCGAGTAGAAGCACCAACTCATCAACCCAGATAAAGGGATAAGGCTCTGAAGTCCACCGGATTGATACAACTCCATACATCTAGTTCTCAATAGGAGGGGTAGAGACCCCTAACTTGTCTCTCAAATAGACAAATGTATATGCAGACAAAGGCTTAGTGAAAATATCTGCAATCTGATCCTTTGTAGATACATATTCCAATTTGACTTCCTCATCACTGACCTTCTCCCTCAAGAAATGATACTTTATAGACACATGCTTTGTTTTAGAATGCAGCACCAGATTCTTTGAAATATTGATAGCACTTGAATTGTCACAATATATAATAGTAGGATCATCATAAATCACCCTAATATCCTTCAACATCTGCTTCATCCAGACTACCTGAGTACAATTGCTAGCAGCAACAATGTATTCAGCTTCAACAGTAGACAAAGATACAACATCTTGTTTCTTACTGGACCATGAAATCAACTTCTTTCCCAAAATGATTGCTCCATCGGTAGTGCTCTTCCAGTCATCATCATCACCAGCCCAATCAGCATCAGTGTAGGCACACAACAAGAAATCATGATTCTTCGGATACCACAAAGCATAATCAACAGTCCCCTTCAAGTATCCAAAAACCCTCTTCACAACAATAACATGAGTCTCTTTAGGATTGGATTGAAATTTGTCACAAAGAAAAACAACATGCATAATATCTAGTCTAGTCTAAGTTAAGTACAATAATCCACCAACCATAGATCTATACAAGGTCTGATTAACTTTCTGAGATTCGTCATTCGTATACAACTTGCATCCAATCATCATAGGAGTTCCAATAGGCTTAGAATTAGCTAATCCAAACTTCTTCAACAATTCCTTCACATACTTAGATTTAGAAATGAAAATGCCTTTACTGGTCTGAGTAATTTGCAATCCTAAGAAGAATTTCATCTCACCTATCATAGACATCTAAAATTCTTTTTTCATACTCAAATCATCATCACTGCCAAAAATGATATCATCAACAAAGACTTCAACAATCAAAATGTTATCATTCTCAACTTTGAAGTACAAATTACTATCATCAGTACCTTTACAAAATCCCAACTTTACCAAATACTTATTCAATTTTGCATACCGGACTCTAGGGGCTTGCTTTAGTCCATACAAAGATTTCTTAAATTTGCATACCATATCTCCTTCATTTGATAAAGAAAATCCATCTGGTTGCTCAATGTAGACTTCCTCTTCAAGATCACCATTCAAAAAGGTTGACATGACATCCATCTAATATACCTTAAAATTCTTGTAAGCAGCATATGCAAGCAACAATCTAATAGCTTCAATTCTAGCTACATGAGCAAAGTTTCTTCATAGTCAATACCTTCCATCTGAGAGCACCCTTTACATACCAATCTTGCTTTGTTTCTAACAACTTCACCGGCTTCATTCAATTTATTCTAGAACATCCATTTAGTACCAATCACATTCTTGTCTTTAGGTCTTGAAACAAGCTCCCAAGTGTCATTCTTTTCAATCTGATTCAGCTCTTCTTCCATTGTTTTTAACAAATTTTCATCTTTACATGCTTGTGCAACATCCTTAGGTTCAATCTTTGAAATCAAACATATCTCTTCAGCAGTAATCCTTCTCGTAGTCATCAAACCTTTATTCTTATCACCAATAATCTGATTTTTTGAATGATTCAACCTCACATACCTCGAAGTCTTCTGATTATTCTGATTTTCAGGCTCTTGCACTTCTTCACCAGTAGAAGCAATACCCAGATTACCTGTCTCCACCAGATCAATTTGCTTCAAGATCTTTGTCTACACAGGCTTAGGAACAACATCTTCATCATCAAGATCATAATTGCATGCTCTGATCTGCTTTCCAAGATATTCATCTACCTTTACATTTGCACTCTCAACTATCTTCTTCAACCTCTTATTGTAGCACCGATAGGCCTTTCTCTTAGTAGAACATCCCAAGAAGATTCCTTCATCACATCTTGCATCAAACTTACCTATATCCTCATCTCTCTTGATATAACATTTACTTCCGAAAATTCTGAATATCTAATTGTAAGAACATGACCAAACCATAGCTCATAAGGAGTCTTACCAGAATCACCTTTAATATGCACCCGGTTGAATGTGTAAACAACAGTGTTAACAATTTCTCTCCAAAAGGTTTGTGCAACATTTCCTTCAAACAACACAGTCCTTGCAGCATCTAAGATAGTTTTGTTTTTCCTTTCAACAACTTCATTCTGATGTGGGGTTGTAGGAGTAGATAATTGTCTTCTAATTCCATTCCTCACACAGAATGTATCAAACTCTCTTGATGTAAATTCTCTTCCTTTGTCAAATCTCAGGCACTTCAGCTTAGACCATGTTTCAGTCTCCACTCTGGCTTTGAATATCTTGAATTTCTCCAACACTTCTGATTTCTCTTTTAAGAAGGTAACCCACATCATCCTTGAATAATCATCAATTAGCAACATGAAATATATGTCACCCCACATGCCTCTCACTCTAGTAGGACCACATAAGTCAGTATGAACAAGATCTAGCAATCCATTAGATGATTATAGCTTACTCTTAAATGAATTTTTGGTTGGCTTTCCCATCTGACATTCCTTACATACCGGATTAGTAGGCTTCACAATCTTAGGCAAATCTCTAACAGCTTGAGTAGAACTTATCATTACCATGTAGTCAAAATTAACATGACACATCCTCCTATACCACAACCAACTTTCATCAATTTGAGCAATCAAACAGCTTTTCTCACCAGCATTCATGTGAAATATATTACCTTTAGTCTTAGTACCTAATGCAATCTCTATACCAGAGGCATTTAGGATCTTACATGTACAATTCTTGAATTGCAAATCATATCCCTTGTCAACCATCTGTCCAACACTCAAAAGAGTATGCTTCAATCCTTCAGCATACAAGACATCATCAGTATTATACTTACCATTGAAAGATATAGAACCTCTACCACGAATCACACAAGCTTTGTCATCACCAAATCTCACTATTCCACCATCATACCTTTCCATATTCACAAATTTACTTTTATCACCTGTTATATGATGTGAACAACTACTATCAATCGCCCATTCATCTTTCTCTTCAATCTTAATAGCTAAAGCTTTGTTCTCAACAATGTAGCTTGTAGGATTCACCGATACCGAATCATCTTCCTTGATAACAATAAATACAAACTCGTCTTCTAAATTCCCATTCTCTAATTCCTCATTTGTTACACCTTCATCAGCAGCATAATAGCATCTCTTCTGATTTTTGTACTTCTAGTAGGGCTTATAGGGATTATCATACTTATCATGCTTCTCATATCTATTATTCTTATCAAATCTATCATGTCTTTCAAATTTATCATGATTATCATATCTAGACATTCTCTCAGGGCACCTAGAAGGAAAATGTCATATCTTATTGCAAGAGAAACATTTCAAAGGTAACTTTCCATCATACTTACCGATTCCTTTAGGCAGTCTCTGAGCAATAAGGGCTTCAATCTCATCCAATTCTCTTTCTTGCTCTTCCATCTCTCTCTTTTCTCTTTCAAATCTAGATATCCAGCAAGAACTTTCTCCGGGATCATAATCTTGCTTCCCGGATACAAAGGCTCTGAATGCAATCTCTGATTTCCCATATGATTCTCCAAATTCATTGAACTCAAATGCAGTAAGCTTTCCAACCAACATGTCTATAGTCACTATAGTCACACTCTGGATCTCATCAATAGCAACTACTTTGTGTTTATAAGCATGAGGCAATGATCTCAGCAATTCAACAAAAATCTCATCTTCTTCAAGGGTTCCACTGACACATCCGATATTCATAACAAGTTCATTCACCTTATCCATAAAGGTTGATATATTTTCATCTTCTGTCATCTTCAATGCTTCATACTTTCCTTTCAAGCTCTACAACTTAGCAATTTTAACTTGTGCATCACCTTGATACAAGGTCTCTAGCTTCTTCCAGATCTTATGTGCAGTCTACAAACCCATCACATTAGTCATCTTCGAATCAGTCAAGGCATTTAGCAATGCTTCCTTAGCTCTTATATTATGTTTATCATTCTTGACCTCAGCAGTAGTAACTGGTCCATTCTGAGGAACATTGTAAACATTCTTTGTAATCTTCCAATACTCATCTCCAAGACATTTCAAGTGAACTTCCATCTGGTCCTTCCAAATAGTATAATTGCTTCCATCAAATCTAGGACTCTCCTTCTTGAACACATAAGTTGCCATTTCGGATCTCCTCAAGCGGTCAAGCTTCTTCCGGAGGATCTAGCTCTGATAGCAATTGTTAGCAGCAACCAAGAAGGAAAAGTGAGACGGGGGGAGTGAATCAGTTTTCATAGGATTAAATAATTTAAGAAAAATCTCAGATCTAAAGAACTGCAGCAAGAATAAAGATAAACTTAATAGAACCAACACACATGACACCAAGATTTTGACATGGAAAACCCTGTTAAGGGAAAAACCATAGTGGGAACCTACCCACAATAAGATGATACTCTGCAGTAGTATGTGTAAATATTACAATGTGGAATGCGCATGCATTTAGATACACTGCCTAGAGCTCACTGCTCAAAATAAGATGACTCAGAAGGCTACAACCCTCAGGGAAGGCTCACTACCTTACAATAAGATTCAGACTACAATCTGAATTACATGAACTGCAAATATAGCATCTCCTTATGCTTGATGACAATTCTGGTTAAGCACATATGTCCATCCTACAATAATCTCTACTCAATACACCACACAAAAGGATAAATTAGCTGAAGAACCACATATACCACTCTTTGGTAATGCATACACAACATCGATACCCAAATTACATGGCTATACCACCTACTTATACAATTCATCAACCTTGACTACAAGGTCGGGCAAACCTTGAACTCTCAATTACACAATTACATCACACGATACATAAATGAACCACTGGACCAATACAATGATATACATGACATAGAATTAACCTAAATCAAATCTCCAAAGCATCACCACTGAAGATCTCTTCAAGATCAACCGCAACATGCTACACCACAAAGAACACCACATAACACGAAGAATATCACCAGATTAGCAAAATCACCAAGAACGCGCACAAGAATCAATGTGGACCACCAAGAAAAATAGGACACGATCAGAAAACACCAACAAGCACATTAGAACCTTTCACAATAGCTACACCAACACCACTTATGCAAATATTCATCGATCAAGATGCTAACTCATAGGAGCACTCAACAGTAGCAATTCGGACTAGAAATATAGCTTGTGAAGCACCAAATCATGAACATTCTGAACTAAAGATACACATGAGAGTAAAAGTACAGATTTGTATAGCACTTGGGGTTAACTTGAGTGATCCAGTTGGAAGTGTTCCCGCTGAAAAGGTTCCGATCGGAACGCTTCTGACTAGACCAATGTGTCAGCCACGCAGCGCTAGAATGGAAATGGTGTTCCAGCCGATAACGTTCCGACCGGAAAGGTTCTGGTCGGACACCCCTTGCCCTATATAAGCTGCGAAACAACCATAACCCCTCATTTTGCAATGAGGGGCTTACTAAGTAGCAGGTGAGGAGAGCATAGGGGCAGGGATCCGGCCGGAAGCGTTTCGGGGGTAAGTATTTTTTAATTTTTGTTTTTGTTTTTTAAATGCATTAATAGTAAAATATATTTATTTTTTTCTTTCTTAAAAATTTTGTATAGTTTATTTGTTTTTTAGTTGTTTAGTTTTTTAATTCTTAATAATATTTTAGCTTTAATTTTTTTTAATGTTTAATAATATATTAGTTTTGAACATTTAAATGATTTTTTTAGTGGTTAATTAGTTAAATAAATTTGACATACACATACACACAACACCTTAGGACAAGATTACTTAAGTACTTAAATGGTTAATTACTTAAATAAATATGACATACACATACATACATACACCTTAGGACACTTGAACACATACTAGAACAACTGAAGACACTATTAAACCATGAATGGTTCTTTAATACATCTTAAAACATATTTTGACCCAATTTAGCATCCTCACATGTATAACATATAAGACCCTATACGACACAATAAGACCCCTTAAGATCTATTCTAACTGTAATGACCTCTTATGATTGTAATGAAGCATAATAATACCTTATGACTCATAATGACCCCTTAAGACCCAATTTGACCCCATAGGACCCAATAGTGTCCTAAGGGGTCATATGTGGCCCTAAGGTGTCACACATGCATTCTAACACATGTGTGACCCCTTAGGAGAACATATCACCCCTTGTAACATCCTAGTTTATATAACATACCCCTTATGCCCCAATAGCATGCACAACGTACACACTAGGATGCTATAAGGGGTTCATATGTGGTCCTAAGTGGTCACGCATGTGCTCTAACACATGTGTGACCCCTTAGCACCACATATGACCCCTTATAGCATCCTAGTGTGTATAATGTACCCCTTAGGATCCAATTTGACCTCGTAGGACCCAATAGTGTCCGAAGGAGTCATATGTGGTCCTAAGGGGTCACACACATATGACCCATTGTAGCATCCTAGTTTATATAACATACCCCTTATGACCCAATAGCATGCACAATGTACACATTAGGATGCTATAAGGGGTCATATGTGGTCCTAAGTTGTCACGCATGTGTTCTAACACATATGTGACCCCTTAGCACCACATATGACCCCTTATAGCATCCTAGTGTGTATAATGTACCCCTTCAGACCCAATTTGACCCCATAGGACCCAATAGTGTCCTAAGGGGTCATATGTGGTCCTAAGGGTGACACATGTGTTCTAACACATGTGTCACAGATGCAAGAGCACCGAAGTAGTTCAAACCAACATTTGGTTTTGCAGTGTATGGAGCGAAGATGAATCGGGTTGTGGGTGGTTCCCGTAACTTGCGGATCGTTGAGCGATGTTGTTTTGGGCCTTGTCCGATGTTTTCAGAGGACCGCGTGAAGTTTTATGCATTTGAAGATGTTCTTGGTGATTTGGTTCGACTTGTTATTGTTTACACGTTTCATCATGAACCGGTTGGTCTTTGGCCGACTTGATCGAGTTGTTATTGCTTGCGGATGGTATAAAGGGAAAGTTTAGAGATTCATTTTGCAAGACAAAGATCGAGCAAAGATGTAGTTTTCAGAGAGATTCTGGTCTAAGGCAACTAAATTCCAGAGGGACTGAGGTCTGGAACAGTGCAGACCGTTACCGAAGGCTTATTTATCGAGTAGAAGATTTGTGGATCTTAGATTTGTGCTATATAGATTGATTTATAATCCTGTGCTATGGTCCAACATGTGTATCCATTGAAGGCTTATGTAATTCATTAAATGGTTATAATAATTGATTTATCTGGTTACCAGTTCTCTCGTGTGTTACTTCTATCGGTTAGGGTTTCTCTTTATCTGTTTACCGGTTAGATCTTGTGTTGTGTTACTGGTTGTTGATATCTTACATGGTGTTTTGTGTTATAGGCTGCAAGGAGGGGATGCCCTTCATTAGATCTTCCTACCTTGACTGCGTCAAATGGTATCAGAGCTGATTTGTGAACCTGTTGATCGAAGAAGATTTGGTTATGAACCGGTTGGTTGGAAAGGAAGTTGAGGTAGCTTGTAGACTTGTTCAGATCGTCGAACGTGAGGCAGTACAAGGCTTGCAAGCAAACTGTTGAACCTAGAGCTTGAGCTTGAGGCATTTAGTGGGTGGAGACGAATAGATCATCAAATCAAGGGAGGCTGCAGGGTGGACCGGTAGATCGTCAAGGAGAGGCAACTGGAACCTGTAGTCAAATCATCGAACCCCTGAAGCTGTTGCAAGTACCTACTGACAGATTGTCGAACCAAGTCAAGTGATGGGACTCACTTTTCAATTAACCCTAAGAGTCTGATGCATGAGCACTGGAGTAGTTCAAACCGGCATTTGGATTACATCTCGATGAGACATCAATCCCGGTATTGGTATGTTCTTACCGGTTGGTTTTGCAATGTATGGAGCGAAGATGAATCGGGTTGCGGGTGGTTCTCGTAACTTGTGGATCGTTGAGCGATGTTGTTTTGGGCCTTGTCTGATGTTTCCAGAGGACTGCATGAAGTTTTATGCATTTGAAGATGTTCTTGGTGATTTGGGATGACCTGTTATCATTTACACATTTCATCATGAACCGGTTGGTCTTTGGCCAACTTGATCGAGTTGTGTATCACTTGTGGATGGTATAAAGGGAAATTTTAGAGATTTATTTTGCAAGATAGAGATCGAATGAAGATGTAGTTTCCAGAGAGATTCTGGTCTAGGGAGATTGAAGTTTGAAGGGACTGAGGTCCGGATTAGTGCAAAACAGTGCAGACTGTTACCAGAGGCTTATTTGTCGAGCAGAAGATCCACGGATCTTAGATTTATGTTGTATGGATTGTTTTGTAATCCTGGGCTGCGGTCTAGCATGTGTAGCTGCTAAAGGATTGTGTAATTCATTAAATGGTTATAATGATTGATTTATGTATTTACCAGTTCCATCATCTGTTACTTCTACCAGTTAGGGTTTCTCTTTATTTGTTTACCAGTTAGATCTTATGTTGTGTTACCAGTTGCCGGTATCTTGCATGATGTTTTGTGTTATACACTGCAAGGTGGGGATGTCCTTCATTGGATCTCCCTACCTTGACTGGGTCAGTGACCCCTTAGGACCACATATGACCCCTTGTAACATCTTAGTTTATACAACATGCCCCTTAAGACCCAATAGCATGCACAACGTACACACTAGGATGGTATAGGGGGTCATGTGTGGTCCTAAGTAGTCACACATGTGTTCTAGCACATGTGTGACCCCTTAGCACCACATATAACCCCTTATAGCATCAGAACACATGTGTGACTACTTAGGACCACATATGACCCCTTATAGCATCCTGGTGTGTATAATGTACCCCTTAGGACCCAATTTGACCCCATAGGACCCAATAGTGTCCTAAGGGGTCATATGTGGTACTAAGGGGTCATGCATGTGTTCTAACACATGCGTGACCCCTTAGGACCACATATGATCCCTTGTAACATCCTAGTTTATATAACATACCCCTTATGACCCAAAATAATGCACAATGTACACACTAGGATGTTATAAGGGGTCATATGTGGTCCTAAGGGGTCACACATGTGTGCGTGACCCCTTAGGACCACATATGACCCCTTATAGCATCCTAGTGTGTATAATGTAACCCTTAGGACCCAATTTGACCCCATAGGACCCAATACCATCCTATTTTATATAACATACCCCTTATGACCCAATAGCATGTACAATGTACACACTAGGATGCTATAAGGGGTCGTATGTGGTGCTAAGGGATCACACATGTGTTCTAACACATGTGTGACCCCTTAGCAGAGATTACTTTAGTGGCGAAAATTCGCCAATGGCGAATTTTTCACGTCGGCCCTGTCGGAAATGACGAATATTTTGTACCATCTGGGGAGTGGCCATGTCACCAGAACATTATCAATTTTTGTCAAAGTCACGGCCCGATCGCCATATGTTTTATGCAATTAAATGTTTCTATGTGATGATTTCGCCAATACAATATATGGTGGACACACGATAAATTTAATTGTTTCGCCTACACTCTCTGAGGTTGCCTTAATAGATGACCTTAATTCGCCTATAGGCATGTGAAGATTTGTTAGCCAGGGGGACCCAATTCGCCCGACATCTTGCCGATGCGTGTCTCCAGTCACCCCAACTTTCGCCAACTATATTGTATTCGCCTATTATTTGGACGACCTATAATCTCCTCGAAAATTACATAAGTCATGTTATAGTTTCACAGGATTCGCCAAATATTTGTATACCATATAAAATTCCCATGGAATTCGCCATATAAGGATTGGTATAAATACATGCAAAGATCAAATCTATCTCAACACAATCTGGTGGGTTCTAGGCTCTGAATTTTGATCAATGGCGAAGTTTCAGACCAAGGAAAATCATTGTTGTTGACTGTATTGGCGACTGCTAGTGACCTAAAGCCTAAAGGTGAGCGATCATATTTTTGAAGTGGTATATTATACATTATAGTCTATTATTGCTTCTTTAGCAAATTGATATTTTTTTGGCAACCTTTATTTCGTTGGAGATGTCGAACATGAAGAAGGGTAGGAAACCTAAATGTGGGGAAGGCCAGGAGAAGCCAACAAAAAGAAGAACGTTGCATTAGAAAACATTGTGGTACTGATGAAAATCAGGAAGGTACATCATCACAAGTAAAAGTACAAAATTTGCCACCTGCACCGCATGTTGAAGACGACGGCGAACCTAATATCTCAGATCAGGATAATCTTGAAGAAGATTATCTGGTAGATACCCAAGTTAGCCGGAATGATATAATCGACTTGGGTGATAATGCCATTGATGATATTGCATGGAAGGGGAAAAGAAAAGCCATATCAAAAAAGGGTGAACCACAATAAAAAAAGGATCGGGAGTGGGATATGTCAGTGAGGAATTTTCAAATTAATTGGGCATCAAAGTATCCATTCATTGAACGAGTGGAGAATCCAATTGAAGGCGAACCTCCAATAGAATGCAGGTGTAAGATTTGCACTTGAAAAAATAAGAAGAAAATTAGGTTGCAGCTAAAATTTGACACCGTAGAAAAGCATATGGGTAAAGTTTATGAAAAACAAATGATAGATGGGGTTCAAAAATCAGTGATAAGATGGAAAACAAAGGATGAATGTAAGCATGTGAGGAATTCCGAAGAGTATTATTTTCATGAGAAATTACAGACGAAGTTTGCTGAAGTTAAAGGTTCTATTGAAATTGTTTTTGGAAAAGCAATGCAAATAGAACAATTGGGAAAAGTTGTTCAGTTAAGCGTTGTTTTTCATATTTTGAGCAGAGGGCGTGCTATGACAGATTTCTCATCAATTAGTGGTTTATTACACTTTTGAAAGTTCCTAACTATCCTAATAGACACTGGTCGGTAAACAGTGGATGGGAATGGGCAAGTTGTCTTGCTGAGGTTGAAAAAGAAGATGTACAGGAAAAAATAAGAGAGTCAAACTTCATTGCATTTTCTTTAGACGAAGTTACGGTAGTAGACAATACTTCATGGGTATGCATGCATGTTTATACTGTAGAGAATCATACCCGCCAACCTCATCTACTATCTGTTGCTAAAATGAAGGAGAGTGCGACAACGGAAAATTTATTTCAACTGGTAAAAAGAAGTTTAATTGATTATGGTGGTATGGACGACATGACGGTAGCTAAAAAATTGGTTTGTGTTGGAGTAGATGGAGCTTCAGTAATGCAAGGTCATAGGAATAGTTTTTGTACAAAGATTGAAACTTCATTTGCACCATACATTATTGTAATTCACTGCATGGCTCACAGAATGAATCTAGCTTTTGGAATTGTGAGCAAGTTTGCTTCGGTTAAAAAAATTCAAATTTTAATCAGAGAGCTCTACTCACACTTCTGTCGAAGTCCCAAGTGATTTATGGAATTTCAACACTTTGCTGATGGATTAACTGATGGGAACAAGCTTCTCAAGGATAATGATACCAGATGGATCTCTTTGGATGGTCCAGTGCATCGAGTGTTTTCAGAATATCCATCCTTGATTGGACTATTTCACACAACTCGTGACAAATCAGATCAACTGAAATTTTTTGAACTTCTTGGCAGGTTAAGTAATTTAGAGACACTCTTAACTTTAGCAGCTCTTCTACCCATGCTAGAGGAAATGAGGAATATTATGAAGGCTGGCCAAAAAAGAGCTCTGTATATTGCAAAATATGCTACGTTGTGTAAGATGACATGCATGACCCTCGACAATCTCTATCGAAATCAACCAACACTATTTGATGAAAAAATTGTTAAGTGGTGGACACTCATAGATTTGAACAATCTTGATAACTTTTTACAAATCAGTGCAGACGGGGAGGTATGTGCCAATGTATGGGGAGTTGAGATACCAATGCACTTCTATGCCATGGTCGACCCCGAGGAACCAGGAAAGCGCCCCAGGAAGAAACTAGAAAGAGTTACAAAGGAAGATTTCGACAAGATTGTTGAGACTGTAACTACTTCTGTGAAGAAAATTTCATGTGATCTTTCCTCAGAAATTAGAAGCAGATTCCCTCCTGACAACCTACTTGAAGCCATGTCTATTGTGTTTCCTCATTATTGGAGCCTCAACAGTGCATCTGATTTTCGAAGTAAGCTACTGACTTTGGTAAAACAATTTTGCATATCCAGAGAATTTAATGGAGTGACTATAAATGGAATATTAGACGAAACTCATCTTCGAGAGCAATCATCTTGTTTTGCATACACTATGAAAGTACAATATGCCAAAATGGAGAACCCCCGCAAAGAGGGATCAATAACAAGGCTTTGGAAATATATAGCTGAGAACGCATCCTTGCGTGATTCAATGCCAGAATATGTGAAGCTTGTTGATTTATGTCTTACCATGATATTGGGTTCGGTGGAAGATGAGAGAGTTTTCAGTGCTTTGGGGTTCCTAAAATCAAAGCTAAGAAACAAACTAGACAAAAATTTGGAAAATTGCTTGAGGCTCTATACATCTAGGTATGATGTCCACACTTTTCCTTACAATAGGGCACTGCAAATCTGGAGGTCCAAATGTGAAAGAAGAGGTTTGGGCAATACTTCAAACCAAAGTGCCAGTGGGACTACTGGACCTACTAGTAGCATTGAGATGTAGTTCAACGAAGATTTGCAGACTTAGACTCAGAGTAAAGAAACCACATACAAAATCAAGAAAGCACTGAATTTGATGAGGATGAATGGCAACTGTAAGAGATTGGTATTTATTAATCTTATTACTGTATCTCATCATTCATATTACAAAAGCATATTACTTTTTGCAATTAGAATTTAATATTGATTTTTAATTGTATTTTTCAATGTTCTATTTCCAGATTTAAAATAGCATAATAAAAAAAAAACCATAATGTGTTTATTGATACAAAGATGTTTATTGTTTATTTATACATGTTTGAGTCTCAAATCTATGTGATACATTTCAGAACCATATGATACAATTCATTCAATAGTAATACACATGTCGAGAACTTAGATTTTCATTAATTCTTTCAAAATATAGACATATGATACAATTCATTCAATAGTAATACACCAATCTGTGTGATTCTCCATGCCAATTGCAAAAGTGAATACAAAGTTTCAGAACCCTTTGCAAGTGACCCTGAATCCCTTTTTATAGAAACAAGAGAGCAACAACAACTCCTGTGTGATTCTCCAATGTCCATGCAAAAGTGAATACAAAGTTTCAGAACCCTTTGCAAGTGACCCTGAATCCCTTTTTATAGAAACAAGAGAGCAACAACAACTCCTGTGTGATTCTCCAATGTCCATGCAAAAGTGAATACAAAGTTTCAGAACCCTTTGCAAAATTGCAAATGACCCTGAATTCCCTTTTATAGAAACAAGGGAGCAACAACAACTTTAGGTTGAATTGCAAGTTTGCAACATGTGAACACTGAACATCAAAATCACAAACTCAGCACATATTTATATGGCCATCACAGGCCGTATTAGCAATTTAACATCTACTACATGTTTGATGTCTCCCGTTCAAAAAACAAAGTTCAAAATTAAATATTAATTAACGCCATGACAAATTAAACATAGATAATAGCAGTGCCTAAAACCTACTAATCAGAAATAGAGAAATGCATAAATGTTAAAACAAGGGAGAATTTGAGAATACAAATTTACTGGCTGAAGTTTTGCACTGTGCATCATAGATTCATAGGCTAGATTAGCAAAATAGCAATAGCGAGTGCTATTTTTTTCCTATTCATAAAATAGATTCATAGGCTGGATTAGCAAAATAGCAATAGCGAGTGCATCATAGATTCATAGGTTGGATTAGCAAAATAGCAAACAGAAAAAACATAAAACCTTGAAATTAAGAATAAAAGAAGAAAATTGTGCAATACATACTATGATTCTTAAGAATTCTATGCCAATTTTTGTAGGGTGCTCCACTCTTCGTCTGATGGAAGGTCAATATTCTGTAAACAATGGAAAGTCAACTCCAACTGTGTCAACATTCCATATTTAGAAGATTTACTTGACATCACTGTTTCATCCAATACCGAATTTAGAGTTGTAAATGGTTGGATGAATTCCAGAAAGCTTTTGGGAGTTGTGTCCTTTGGAAGCAAGTCTAAATCAGACTTCATTTTTATCTCCATGATTTTTTTGTAAGCTTCTTCTCCAATGAATTTGTTTTCTGTGTCAACAGGCTTAGGCAAACCAAGTTTAATCAAATTATTTTTCTTTTCTTGTAGCTTCATTATCTTTTTTCCACAACTGTCCATAACTTCTGATGTTTCCCTTAGCTTCTGGCATTTTTGAATGATAGATGATGTCTTAACTGTGGCATCAATGCGGCTCTTAATTCCCTTGGATGCCAAGTAGCTATCACTGGAACTGTAGACTACTTTCAGAATCTTTTTTGCCATTTCCTCTTTTGAATAAACATGTGTGCTCTTCTCATAGTGCCCTTTGATTTTAAAAAAAAATTGTCTCATACTTTCAGTCAATTGAAACCATTCACACAACTTCTCACTCCTCTGCATTATTTGCCGCCAAATGTTTTCTTGTATATGCTTCGTTGTATTTTTCATATTATCTTTCAATCTATCCTCCAAAGTTTTTATTTTATCATTTGCATTGTGCAGGTCTTCTTTCATTTGTGCACATTTTTTTCATTCTTCCTCTACTTCCTCTTGCAAATGTTTTTCTTTTTCCTTCCCATGATCCAATAGGTCTTGTAATTTTCTCATTTTGGCGGTAATAGACTCATAACTTTTGTATAATTTTTGAAGACTAGCTTTTTCCTCAACATTTTTTTTACTACTTTTAGCTAGTTTTTCTGTTAGGTCCTTCAATTCTGCATCCTTCTTCTCCTGGTCTACAATTTCTACTGCAGAGCCTAAATTTTTTATCCTTTTCTATAAATCATTGCACTTGCTATCTGCTTCTTTCCTCCTTGATTTTTTGTTTTCCGGGTCCGTCTGTAACTTTTCTATTTGTTTCTCCAGTTTATTTTTTTCTCTCTCCACCTTTAGCAGTGAAGTGTAGACCAATTCGTTAGTCCTTTTTGACACACTAATTTTGTCCACATTATGTACTTTGGAAAAATCCATTTGGAGGGTGCTAACTTGAAATTGAGAGGGATCTATTTGACTATGTGGTGGATTTTTATCTTTAGATGGGCCCGAGGGCATAACAACCATTAACTCCATCATATCTTTCTGTGGGTCATATGTTGGAAATAGCCTATTCCTTGCAGGTTGTTCGTTTACAACTTCAGACATGAAATTCCTATGAAGTGCTTTCTTTTTTCTTTATTTTCTTTTGTTGTGTGTTCATATTTTTCATAGTAATCATGAAATTGAAAATCTGGGCTTGTTGAAGCAATTGAATGTTTGAAAGGTGACATAGGAATACCATAGGCTCCAGTTCCACTTATTCCTGTGGTTTTAACTAATGCTTGACCAGGATTACCAGCAACAGTTTTTGATGTTGTCCCACTCCCACTAACACTTTCATGTGCAGTTTTCATAATCTTTTGAGGTGTGTGATCTGAAGCTACAAATGATTGATTTGTAGTGTCAGTGGCACTTGATATAGGATTCTCAATAGTATGAGATTGAGTATCTACCTCTAGTGGCCTCTTGCGAGAGATATTTTGTTGTTGCCCTTGTCCAACACCAAGACAACTAGCATCAGTAGTAGTACCCATGCCAACATCACCAATCACAGCAGCACTTAACTGAACAATAATAGGAATACTATCCCCAGATTCCCCACCAATGGCAATGGCACTTGATTCACCACCAATGGGAATACCATGATGTGGTGGTGGTTGTGGATTTGAACCTGAAACAAATGTAGGTGGACCCTGAGGGTAATGAGTAGTACCTATCCCTGATGAATCTAAAGAATCAAGTCCAATGACTAGTCTATAAGGACCTTTTCATTTTGACCCTGATGGAATTTGTACCTGAAGTGGATACCAAATGCCCTCTCCTTTTGGACGTAGACCACCACCTTCAAATCCCATTTTTTCCACAATGCTTGCCCCTTTGATATATTTCTCTTTCATTGCCTCATTGATTGCACCTAATATTTTAGGGACTATAGTAGTTGTTTGAGTGGGCTCAACCTCAGGCTCATGTTGATCAACATATTCACTCCTATCATATGATGTTGTGGGATGCTCCATATTCCACAATTTGCTAAACTCTGCATCCTCGTCGATGCTCTCAAATTCTGCACTTGTCTTTGGTTCACCGAGATTCCTCCTCATAGTCCAAAAATCATTTATTTTGGTTTGAGTCCAATAATTCTCTTTACATTCATTCAGAATTGATTTGGGAATAGTTTTCTTAGATGGATTAGCAGATTTTAGGTAGAAATTGTAGGACCTCCTATTTTGGATGCCCTGGCCCTCCTCCATAATTTGTGATGAAATTTCTTCTGTTGAAATGTTATTGTCAGATGCAATTTTCTCCATCTCTTTTTTAACCTCATCTAAGGAGTCCTTGTTTCTAATCTTTTCTAGCAATGGTTTACTTTCATGTTGACATAACGCTGAAGAGTTCCCATTTTTCTTAAGTCTTGCTTGAACTACATCGATTGGATCATACTGTTAGAGACCCTCATCACCAAAGTTAAAAACTGTCAAGAAATCATGTGCCACAATGAATGCTTTTCTCTCAAATGTGAACCCTCCACATGAGAAAGGCAAGGAAGGAAGTATGCTCTTCTTTTGCTGACCATGGAAGTGCCTATCTGTGCTCTCCAATTGTCGTACATACTCTAATGCAAATACCCTCTCTGTTCCATGTATTAGAAGTCTGTATGGTTTTACTGTCGATCCGTAAAACCTTAACACAGTGAATTCTTCCATGAAGAACCAGTCAGCCAATTCTATTTGACTTCCAAGTTGAATGCAATCTCTACAAGACACAAGCAACCTAAGCATTGGAGTGCTTGTAATTTCATTATACATTGGTGCCAAAAAGAAGTCTACAAAATGGTTGTAGTTCTTTCTGTTATCATGCATCCTTATCTTTGGGGTCCAATCATATATTGGACACTCTGTTATCTTCCTAGTCTTCTCATCAATCTTATAGCTCACAATTTGAAGCTTGTTGGTCTCAAATATTGCATGATACTTCGATAGAAGGAGATAGCACAAGTAGGATGAGAACCTAAATGTCTTACAGGACCTTTTTTGATCATTAGTAATTGTTTTTGCATGGATTTTACAATGTGCTCAATAAAATTATATCTTACTGGCTGACCTACACAATGGATATTATAAATCCTTTCAAGAAGGCTTGCACCCACTTCCCTATCATTTTCCAATCCCAGGAAAAATGACAGTTGTTGGCATTATGTGAACCGGTATGAAGACATAATGATATTGTATGTTGTCATTGATGTCAATATGTGACATGATGTGAACCGGCACATGTGACATGTGAGAAGAGAGAACCCGCATATATATATGAACCGATATATATGCCAAAGTGAAGAGGTATATTTGTTCAAGATGAATCGGCATGTCACGATGAACCGGCATGCAGTTATGGGAACCGGCACATGGAAGCATTGTATGACTACCGGTTGGTAGGTAGTTTCCACTTCAAGATTTCCGGTTGGAGTACCTCAAGCCTATGTAACTCAATCGGTGATCTTTGTGTGATGAGTTAGCAGTATAACGGAGAACAGATCATGTTGCCACGTAAGCCCTATGCGCATGAAGGATCTTGCATGAAGAAGACTATCCCTATCTACCTTGGGAATGTGTGAAGTTTGTCAAACGGTGATAACGCGTGATGGGTTATCAGCTGCCATGAAATCGGTGGATAATGGATGATGGAGAATGTCTTGAGATCGATTCAAGAGTGTTGCATTTAATGCAGTATGATTCAACGGTAAGGATTGAACCATTTGAATTGCTTAACCTAACGAGTTTAGGGTTTAGGGTTTTTACTACCGACCTGTCTGTTTCCTATAAGGTCGATGTTGTGTCTCTTTCTAAGGTTGTTGGAAAAATTTGTATGTATGTATCCAAGGAAAGTGATACGTAATTCTTGCCAGACCAAAGGAGAGAAGAGATACCTGCAAAGTGAATGTGCAGAAGGTGGAGATGAGCCAAAATGGATCTACATTAGCATTGAGTGCTGTTACCAGATCATTGTAATTCCTGTTGATCTTTAACCACTTCAATAGTTGTGAAATCCCTTAATAGGGTAGCCTTAACCGGCTTGATACAAATCCCTTAACAAGGTAACTTGAAGTTATTGAGTTCTAGGAAGCTATAGAGCTCTGGAGATCCTTTGGCTATTGAGTTCTTGAAATCCTCTAACAAGGTAACCCTAACCGGGTTTAACCCTTAACTAGGTATTATAGCCATCCCTTAACCGGGTGATCCCTAACAGGATCGGTTCTTAGCAGAACCTATTGTAATGTCTTTAACCGGACAAGGCTCCTAACAGAGCGGACTTCTAAAGAGTTCAAAAAGCAGCTTGTGGGTATTCATCCCCACCGTGGTTTTTCCTAGTTGGGTTTCCATGTGAAAAATATGTGTGTCATGTGTGATGCTTTTATCTTTTGATGCTTTGTTATTACCTGTTGAGCATATGATGGTTCTGTGTTTTATGGCTGTCTATAAAACATATTGAACTAACTATTGTGAAGATCTGATGATAGTTTACTTGTTCATACATGAGGGTGTAATGGTACTATAGTATTGAGCTAAGAGGAAAGCTTAGTGAGTAACCAGTTTATGATTGTTTTAGTTGTTCTGGGTCCTACCGGTTGCACTCTGTTTTAACCAGAGTTACTGCTTGCTAGTCACTTGGAGTATTTGCTGACAAACCAGTTTTGGATAGTATTTTGCTTGTACTGATTCACCCCCCCCCCTCTCAATACTGGTTTGGTACTATTCATTCATCATTGAGTTATCAATTGGTATCAGAGCCCTCTAGGTCCTCTGTGTTGTAAGCTTAACCGCTTGAGGTAAAGATCCTAGTCAAATGATGAATAGGGAAGGTCCAAATTTTAACAGGGAAAATTTTGGTATATGGAAAGATAGGATGAAGATATTCATCAGAAGCATGGGTGCTCAACATTGGAGTTATGTTGAGAATGTCTATGTTGTCCCTATTGGTACTCTCACCGATGACCAAAAGAGAGAGATATAAGAAAATGGGCAAGTCATGGAAGCCCTTATTAGTAGTCTATCTGACATTGAGTTTACTGATGTTCAGGACAAGGTAAATCCCAAAAAGGTATGGGATGCTCTTGAAAATATCTATGGTGGTGATGAACATGTAAAACAGGCTAAGGAAGAAAGCCTGAGAGGGAAGTTTGAAGATATGCGGATGGTTGAAGGTGAGACCATTCAGCAGTATGGAATAAGAATCAAAACAGTTGTTGGAGAAATCAAGAGTGCAGGTGGTAAAATAGAAGATTCCACTATGGTAAGCAAAGTCCTGAGATCCCTGTTGCTGGTCTATGCAATAAGTGTTGCTGCTATTCAGAAGCTGAGATCAATAGACAAGACTAAGGTACCCTTGGACTCCGTCATAGCCAAGTTGACAGCCTATGAGCTAAATAGTTTTGATGGCAGTGTTCAAAAGACTGAATTAGCATTTAAAGCTTCTGCTATACCATCCAGAAAAGGAAAAGAAGCTAGCACTAGTGGTGAACCTAGACAAAGCAGAGACGTGAATGATGAGGAGATTTTGATGGCATTTGAAGCCCTCCTTGCTAGAAAGCTTCCTAAAGGAACTGGTAAATACAAAGGTAAGCTACCTTTGAAATGCTTTTCTTGTAATCGGATAGGACATATTGCTATAAACTGTCCTAATGGTGATAACAAGGACAAACCAAAAAGGTTCAGGAAATTCAAAGGAGGAAACCGGAGAAACTGTTTTGTAGCAGTTGATGAAGGTGTCACAGATGAGGAATCAGAAGATGAAGAGAATGAAGACATTGTGTTTGTTGTTGTAAAGGAAGATGTGGCAGACAAGAAGGCTCTTGTCTCCCGGTTTGATAATTCCAATGAGTGGATCATTGACAGTGGTTGTTCTCACCATATGACTGGTGACCGGAGCAAGTTTCTATCCTTGGATGAGTATGATGGTGGTGTGGTTCGCTTTGGCAATGATGCACCATGCATGGTCAAAGGCAGAGGGTCCATCTCTCTGAATGGAAAGAGTAGTGCTAACAATGTGTACTGGGTTGATGGTCTCAGACACAACCTTCTAAGTGTTTCCCAACTGAATGACAGTGGCCTCACTCTAGAATTCAAGAATGGAGTTTGCAGAATCAAAGGAAAAGAGGGTGAATTGGTGGCCACCAGCATGCAGACCAAAGGTAACCTATTTCATTTGAACTCAAATATAAGCACATGTCTTATGGCTAAGTTTGATGATAGCTAGATATGGCATAGGAGACTTTGCCATGTAAACTTTGATAACATTGTGAAGGCCAGTAAGATCAAGGTAGTTAGAGGGTTGCTGGTGCTAAGCAAACCAGATAATACCTTGTGTAGAGAGTGTCAATTGGGGAAAATGTCTTCCTCGACCTTTAAAGGTAAATCTTTCACTACTAACAACTTGCTTGATCTTGTGCATACTGATTTGTGTGGTCCTATGAAAACTAGAAGTGTGCAGGGTGATAGGTACTTCATGATTCTCACTGATGACTGCTCAAGAATGATGTGGGTCACATTCTTGAAAGACAAGTCTGAAGCCCTTGTGAAATTCAAAGATTTCAGAGCATTAGTGGAGAAGGAAAGCGATAAAAGGATCAAATGTCTCAGAACTGATCAAGGAGGGGAATTCACTTCTGGTGAATTCAACAAGTATTGTGAAGAATTTGGCATCAAGAGACAACAGTCTGCCCCTCGGACTCCATAGCAGAATGGCCTAGCAGAGAGGAATAACCAGACTATGGTTGAAGCAGCTAGAACCATGTTGATTCAAGGGAAGTTAGCTCACACCTTTTGGAGAGAAGCGGTGACCACTGCAGTCTACACAATGAACCGGGTACTCATCAAGAAAGGTAAGGACAAAACTCCTTATGAGTATTGGACCGGTAAGACACCTATGGTTAGCTACTTTAGGGTATTTGGTAGCAAATGTTACATCAAGAGGAGTGAACATCAGGGAAAATTTGAAGCTAAATGTGATGAGGGAATATTCCTAGGATATTCCACCAAGAGTAAAGCTCTCAAGTGCTACAACAATAGGACTCAGAGAATTATGGAAAGTATCAATGTAAGAGTTGATGAATCCTCTAAGAAAACTGAGGAAACTGGCAGTGAGCAAGTTGTAAATGAACCGGTTGCAACCTTCTGGGAACTGGTTGTTAGTCAACCAAGTACCAATAACAGTGTTCCTGAACCGATGAATGTCGATACTGATGAAGATGAGGATGAAGAGGAAAAGCAAGAAGAACCAGTCAAGACCATTCCTCGGTATGTCAAGCTGAATCATGATCCTAAGCAGATCATAGGAGATAAGGATGCAGGAATCCCTACAAGAAGAAAGATCAGAGAAAACTCATGTATGATCTCTGAATTTGAGCCTAAATCATTCAAAGAGGCTCATAAAGATGAAGACTGGATCAAGGCAATGGAAGAGGAACTTGACCAGATAGAGAAAAATGGTACATGGTCCTTGGTACCCAGACCGGAGCATAAAAATGTCATTGGCACCAAATGGGTGTTCAAAAACAAGCTGAATGAGGATGGCACAATGATTAGGAATAAAGTCAGATTGGTGTGCAAAGGATATGCTCAAGAAGAAGGAGAAGACTATGGAGAAACCTTTGCTCCTGTAGCCAGATTGGAAGGAGTTCATATGCTTCTTGCATATGCAGCTTTTAAAGGATTCAAGGTATATCAAATGGATGTAAAATCGCATTCCTAAATGGTGTACTTGAAGAGGAGGTGTATATACAGCAACCAGATGGGTTTTCCCTATCTAAAGTCAGTGATATGGTGTGCAGGCTACATAAAGCCTTATATGGTCTAAAGCAGGCACCTAGAGCATGGTATGAACATCTACATTCCCATCTTGTGATGATTGGATTTAAGAGAACAAGTGAAGATAGTAATATCTACTTGAAGTCTGAAGGAGATCAGATCCTGATCTGTGAGGTTTTTGTTGATGACATTATCTTTGGTGGAGATGACAAGATGATTCATGAGTTTGCTGATGAGATGAAGAAAGAGTTTGAGATGTCACTCATAGGGGAGATTAAGTTCTTCATTGGACTACAGATCCAGCAGATGAAAGATGGAATCTTTATCACTCAGTCCAAATATGTCAAAGAGGTGTTGAAGATGTTTGGCATGAAAGATAGCATACCGGTTGGTACACCGATGGTGACCGGTTGCAAATTGTCAAAAGAGGATGATTCCGCACTGGTTGATGAGAAACAATATCGATCAATGATTGGTAAGTTGCATTATGTAGTGCATAGCAGATCGGATATTGCACATGCAGTTGGCATTACTGCAAGGTTCCAGAAAAGTCCAAGAGAATCCCACTTGGTTGGAGTTAAGCGGATTCTTAGGTATTTGAAGGGAACAGTTGACTATGGATTATGGTACCCATACAACAATGATTTCATTCTGAAAGTATTCATAGATGCTGATTGGGCAGGTAATGTGGATGACCGGAAAAGCACAATCGATGGTGCATTCTTTCTCGACGGTAGACTAGTCTCATGGATGAGTAAAAAGCAGAGTTGTATCTCTCAGTCTACAGCAGAAGTAGAGTATGTTGCAGCCTTCATGAACTGCACTCAGACAATTTGGATGAAGCATGTTTTAAATGGCTTCAAAATCCCTGTATCTGAACCGGTAAGTATATTCTGTGATAACACAAGTGCTATCAATATTTCAAAGAATCTGGTTTTACATTCTAGAACCAAGCATTTTCAGCTTAAGTATCATTTCTTGAGGGAAAAGGTTCAGAATAAAGAGATTGCACTGGAACATGTTTCCAGTAAGGAGTAGTTAGCAGACATATTCACCAAGCCTCTTCCAAAGACTACATTTGTGCATTTAAGAGGTGAATTGGGGGTACTGCCCCTTCAAGAGGTGAACTAAAAGTATTTGTTCCACATCAATCAGGTATTGCATACTCAAATTTTTTGTTGATTGATGTGTTGAAGGGTGCTACTCCTCAGGGGGAGCAGCATAATAGAAACAGGGATGCTTGTGCCTCCACTTTGGCATTGTTGTCAAATGGGGAGAAGATGTGAAGCAGACAGATATCTTTGTATATGAAGCGGAGATATATCTTTGTATATTGTCATCGATGCCAAAAGGGGAGATTGTTGGCATTATGTGAACCGGTATGAAGATATAAGGATATTGTATGTTGTCATTGATGTCAATATGTGACATGATGTGAACCGGCACATGTGACATGTGAGAAGAGAGAACCTGCATATATATATGAATCGGTATATATGCCAAAGTGAAGAGGTATATTTGTTCAAGATGAACCGACATGTCACGATGAACCGACATGCAGTTATGGGAACCGGCACATGGAAGCATTGTATGACTACCGGTTGGTAGGTAGTTTCCACTTCAGGATTTCCGGTTGGAGTACCTCAAGCCTATGTAACTCAATCGGTGATCTTTGTGTGATGAGTTAGTAGTATAACGGAGAACAGATCGTGTTGCCACGTAAGCCCTATGCGCATGAAGGATCTTGCATGAAGAAGACTATCCCTATCTACCTTGGGAATGTGTGAAGTTTGTCAAACGGTGATAATGTGTGATGGGTTATCAGCCGCCATGAAATCGGTGGATAATGGATGATGGAGAATGTCTTGAGATCGATTCAAGAGTGTTGCATTTAATGCAGTATGATTCAACGGTCAGGATTGAACCATTTGAATTGCTTAACCTAACGAGTTTAGGGTTTAGGGTTTTTACTACCGACCTGTCTGTTTCCTATAAGGTCGATGTTGTGTCTCTTTCTAAGGTTGTTGGAAAAATTTGTATGTATGTATCCAAGGAAAGTGATACGTAATTCTTGCCAGACCAAAGGAGAGAAGAGATACCTGCAAAGTGAATGTGCAGAAGGTGGAGATGAGCCAAAATGGATCTACATTAGCATTGAGTGTTGTTACCAGATCATTGTAATTCCTGTTGATCTTTAACCACTTCAACAGTTGTGAAATCCCTTAACAGGGTAGCCTTAACCGGCTTGATACAAATCCCTTAACAAGGTAACTTGAAGTTATTGAGTTCTAGGAAGCTATAGAGCTCTGGAGATCCTTTGGCTATTGAGTTCTTGAAATCCTCTAACAAGGTAACCCTAACTGGGTATTATAGCCATCCCTTAACCGAGTGATCCCTAACAGGATCGGTTCTTATCAGAACCTATTGTAATGTCTTTAACCGGACAAGGCTCCTAACAGAGTGGACTTCTAAAGAGTTCAAAAAGCAGCTTGTGGGTATTCATCCCCACCGTGGTTTTTCCCAATTGGGTTTCCATGTGAAAAATATGTGTGTCATTTGTGATGCTTTTATCTTGTGATGCTTTGTTATTACCTGTTGAGCATATGATGGTTCTGTGTTTTATGCCTGTCTATAAAACATATTGAACTAACTATTGTGAAGATCTGATGATAGTTTACCTGTTCATGCATGAGGGTGTAATGGTACTATAGTATTGAGCTAAGAGGAAATCTTAGTGAGTAACCGGTTTATGATTGTTTTAGTTGTTCTGGGTCCTACCGGTTGCACTCTGTTTTAACCAGAGTCACTACTTGCCAGTCACTTGGAGTATTTGCTGACAAACCAGTTTTGGATAGTATTTTGCCTGTACTGATTCACCCCCCCTCTCAGTACCAGTTTGGTACTATTTGTTCATCTTTGAGTTATATAGCACAAGTAGGATGAGAACCTAAATGTCTTACAGGAACCTTTTTTGATCATTAGTAATTGTTTTTGCATGGATTTTACAATATGCTCAATAAAATTATATCTTACTGGCTGACCTGCACAATTGATATTATAAATCATTTCAAGAAGGCTTGCACCCACTTCCCTATCATTTTCCAATCCCAGGCAAAATGACAGCAAGGAAATAATATCCCTAACCCATGGAACAAAAATTTTAGAATCATAAGGAGGCTTATGATTCTGATCCAACACAATACCAGTACCAATCTTTATTAGAGCTTTGATAAATGAATATCTGTGACTTGGATCGAGACTCTCATAATTCCCTGCTAGCTTTTCAAGGTCAATTTGGATGTTTGAATTTTGGGCTCACATCCTAGGTTCAACAAATGAGCAAATTCTCCCTCGTTTATGGATAGCATTTCCTCTTTTGTATTTTTATTGACAATTGCTTTTTTATCTTCATCATAATTTTTGGTGCAGACCATGACAAAATCAGGGCAAGGGAATACTTCAGGTAACACCATGCTTCCCAATCCAACATCCCACGATGTGATTTTATTTGTTTTTTGTTGTAACATTGGGTTGAAAACAGTAAATTTTGCCTTGGATGCATCTGTCGCCTTACTAGACAATGTATATCTAATATCTATGATACGCTTTTCACCATGGATAGTAGGGTCATTAATATCATGGTATTCATCAGTGAAACCTGTTGTTTTAACCAGTTCGGTTAGGTACATTTTGTTTTTCACTTGGCTTCTTGTTGAACTACCGCTTCCCATTTTCCCCATCACTATTATTGTTAATAATTCAAAATAATGCTAGATAAAAACCTGAAAATGCTAACCCTCAAATTGGACCACAATTTTACCAAAAGCAAAAAAGGCGGGATGTAATTGTTCTAGATTTTACCCAGAAATTGGAATTTCTATTTCACTAGATTGGCGCAGACAGTCTCTATTGCAACTTGCATTCCTCAATCTAGTAGTTGTTTTTGAATCTCCCTCAATTTACAGGTTTGTCCAAGAAATGAAAGACGATTATGATTTACGAGTCTCTTATTTTGAAAACTCTGAAAAGTAGAAAAGTAAAACCTAAAGGGAAAAATATCTAGAATCATGTTGTAATTTTATTAATTACTATTAATAAGTATTCGATGCCGAAGGACAAAACATTCATTACTTCAGTATAAATTCCGAGGACATTAAGAATCATGTTGTAATTTTATTAATTATTATTAATAACTATTTGATGCTGAAGGACAAAACATTCACTACTTCAGTATAAATTCTGAGGACATTAAATGTAATACATTCAATTCTGGGCGAATTTCTCCCAAATGTGTTCACTTCCCACATTCGGGCTGAAATCCACCCTAAGTCGTTGATCTTTGCTCATCCAATGGACGAGGGACCAAGGTACCTATTGTGACTTTACAGGTCTGTTTTTTAACTCTGTTTAATAATTTTAAACTTATGCCCAAAAAAGTGCTTTATAGACTTACTTATATTTAATTAAATTTAAAACGTTTCAATTCCAGGCGAAGTTCTCCCAAATGTGTTCACTTCCCACATTCGGGCCGAATTCCACCCTGAGTCGTTGATCTTTGCTCATCCAACAGACGATGGTACCTATTGTCAGTTGTCGTGGGTCCCATGACTTCTACCAGTTTTCAGGCACGTCACCATACTGGTGTCACTTTTTTGAGCAAAGTTCTCGAAAATCTGTTCACTTCCCACATTCACCCCGAAATCCACCCAAAGCCATTGATCTTTGTTCATCTGACGGTCGATGGTACCTATTTTAAGAAGTAGTGGGTCCCACGACTTCTGCCATTTTTCTGGCACATCACCATACTCGTGTCACTTTTCGGGTTTGATTTTTAGTCTATTTAATCATTTTAAACCTCTGCCCGAAAAAAAGCTTTATAGACTTAATTATATTTAATAAAATTTAAAATGTCCAATTCCGGGCAAAGTTCTCAGAAAGGTGTTCACTTCCCACATTCGGACCGAAATCCACCCTAGCCGTTGATCTTTGTTCATCCAATGGTCGATGGTACCTATTTTCAGATGAAGTGGATCCCACGACTTCTGCCATTTTTCTGGCACATCACCATACTCATGTCACTTTTCGGGTCTTCTTTTAAAGTCTATTTAATGATTTTAAAATTCCGCCCAAAAAAGAGACTTATAGTCTATAGACTATAGACTTAATTCTATTTAATTAAATTTAAAATGTTCAATTCCGATTTCTGGGCGAAGTTCTCACAAATGTGTTCACTACCCACATTTGGGCTGAAATCCACCCTTAGTCGTTGATCTTTGCTCATCTGACGGACGATGATACCTGTTGAGAACTTGAGTGTTGACAGATCTCGTCGGTCCCATAATAAGAGACATTTAAATTTTAAAGATGTGCAATAGTTTGAGATAACTATTAAATATAATGTTAATATTATTTGTAATTAAAGATGTGCAATAGTTTGAGATAACTATTGAATATAATGTTAATATAATTTGTAAAAATTTGAAATTAAAAAATAATATAAAACATGAAACTTAGTTTCTAGAATAAAACAAATAACTAAATAAAAATATAAATTTTGATTTACAATTTGAAAGGTAAAAGTTTAATATAAAAAAGAAAACATTCAATATTAAACTTAAAATATTAATTTAAAGTTTAACAAAATTCTTTGAAAATATGTTTACGATATATAATTTTAAAAAATAGTTAAAAATATATATATATATATATAAGTTCAACATAAATTTAGTGTATTAATTTAAAAAAATGTGCAATCCTCACCTGTTAAGGTGAGCAAATTTGGAAAGTACAAATGCCAAGGTGGCGATTAATTGGTGCAGAAGGAATTTTCTGCGGCATGTCGCACGAACAGAGGAAGGGGAGGATGGGAGGAAATATTTTTCTTGATCTCATGGCATTAATGCCTTATCGTGCACATTCATTACCCAGCCTATAAGACGGAGGTAGAATTTATTACCTTTTGTACCAGTTTTTGCTTTGAAGCAGAACAAATCTGTAGTTTGTAGAATCGTACCTTCTGTAAGACATTTTTTGCAGGAAGTGATTTTGAAATTGCAGGTGACCATGGAGGCCAATTTCACACTTCAAACAGACAAGAAGTTGGTGCCCTTTTTGGGCAAAGTATCTGATAAACGAATGCAAGGACTATTTAGGTTTACGGAGGAGAAGTTGTGGGCGGCAGCTCGACTGATGCTTGCAGAGGAGGTGGCACATATTAGTCACCGGTATCGAACTGACATGGATGTTTACTCTCTGATTCTGGCGTGGGCCTATGAATTCGAACCGGAGGTGGAAAAGGTAAAACTCACATTGGTCAAATTGATTGATGGGGCTATTTTGATTAACCTGGATTCAATCTTAGAGTGGGTGGTGCCGGGAGTTGGCATTCGAATTAAGGAAGGGGACGACCAGGAGGAGTTGCTTCCTTTTATTCATGGCCCAAAGGATGAAATCAAATACCAGTGTCATGAACGTGCCTGAGTGGGGTGGGAAGCGATGAAACTCTTTGTGAAATTAACCAGGGTAAATGAAGTCCTGAAGGCTTTGCATGTGGTGGCAAGGATGGAGGTTGGTAGGGAATTGAGAGATAGGGCTGAAGAAGGAAGGGCCATACAGCTACTGGAAAGCTTGGAGGGTGACCCCGACTTTGGGTGCCTAAACTGCATTCCAAAAATGAAAGTTGAAGCGGCAAAAGGGAAAGCCAAATCATCGACTTTCGAGGAGGGAAGGGACTGTGAGGAGGCGACCCAGGGGGATAGTGAGACTGAGTGAGCAGCCTATCGGCAATGAACTAGTTTTTTTGTCTACTTGCTATAAGTTGTGGGCAGTATGGTTTTCTCTCTGTCTGCGTTTATGCATGAATGACTGCAAATTTTGTATCTTGAAACTTTTGAATTAATAGAATGAAAAAACCTTTACTGATAAACTTTTGTATCTTGAAACTTTTAAAATTTTGTATTTTGAATGACTATATAGTATATATTTATAAAATTATAATCAACCATAATCAATGTACAAATAATTAATGGAACGAATTCAATTTTTTTTTTTTATAGCATTACATAAAAAAGATCACGGTATTAAATTTATTTCCATTGTTTAACAAATAATATAAATAATAGAAATAACGTAGCTCATATTAAATGTGAAAGAAATTAATTAATAAAAATGAAACAGAATTATAGAAAGCATTTTTATATCCATAAGACTGTAAGAGGCAAACTAAAACAAACTAGAATTTGAAAAGTTATCATTAATATTTATGCTTTTGAAATTTACAATTTTTTTGTTAGAGACTTGAGTCCCCCAAAAACTTAAAAGCCAAAATGAGTGAGCCACTGGCACTCAGCCTGTTAGGGTTCAAGGACATAGGGAAAAAAAACTACAAGGGGACGGGGCTAGGGCAAAGGTAGTGGAATTGTTTACAATTTTTCCCTAAGAATATGGCCCTCCTTCCATGTAGAATTCTCCAGACATCATAAGCTGAGAGAATTCTTCAAGCCACACGTAGTTTGGAAAGTCGTCCAAGAGGAACCATTTTCGGAGGAAGTCCTTGCCAATCCGCACCCATTTTCTGTGACGCGTCAGTTGCTCCGCATTCAGGTTTAGGAGAAATGGTTTCCTGGCCACTGGCAGCGTTTGGTCAGGGAGGAGAAGCTTGGATAAATCACTCGCCCAAGGGATCCCCACCCCTACTTCTGCAAGAACGACAAGAGTAATGTCATCTCCGAAGAAGTCTTCCTTAAAAACCTTCCTCAATAACATCAGCATATCCACCTTGTCTCCTCCCAAGTCTAGAAGAGACGCTAAGAAGCGGGATGTAAGGTCCGTGTTAACACGGTACCTATTTTCATTTCGCAGAAATTCTCTGCCCAGCACCATCCGCATAGCCTCATTGGTGAATGACCCAACCTCCTTGCAGACTGATTGGAGGGTTGGATCTCTAACGGAGCCTAGAAAGGCCCTCTGGTCCTCTCCAGAAATGCTTCTCAAGCGGATGGGAGTGTCCATCTTGATAAAACAGATTAACAAATTAAACAACCCAAGCAGTGAGCCTATAAACCTAAAATACCATGAGCTCTGACGATTTATCTACCAAATGGCAAGGGATAATTGAAGATGAAAGAAGTAGAGATCATATGTAAATTGTTGAAGCTCCGTGTTAACATGGTACCTATTTTCGTTTCGCAAAAATTCTCTGCCCAGCACCATCCGCACAGCCTCATTGGTGAACGACCCAACCTCCTTGCAGACTGATTGGAGGGTTGGGTCTCTAACGTAGCCTAGAAAGGCCCTCTGGTCCTCTGCAGAAATGCTTCTCAAGCGGATGGGAGTGTCCATCTTGATAAAAACAGATTAACAAATTAAACAACCTGAGCAGTAAGCCTATAAACCTAAAATACCATGAGCTCTGACGATTTATCTACCAAATGGCAAAGGATAATTGAAGATGAAAGAAGCAGAGATCGTATATAAATTGTTGAAGCTCTTGACTATAATAATTACTTCTTTAATAGTATTAATTGCTATTAATTTTTTTAAATCTTTTGTATCTCTGCAAATCTTTCCCATAAATGCACGAGTGTGTGAAATTGGAAATAGCTATGAACCAATACCAAATTGGAAAGTATCACATTGGAAGTCGTGGGGATAGAGTGGATTGTCGTAAGTGAATAGATATATATTAAATGAACGAAATTATCGATCATGATTTGTGACATTTGATACGTGTCTATTGAATCCAATTCCATTCCGGGGACTTTCTAGTGAGCTATGTTCTCTTCAGAAAATTGGACCGAAATAAAACTTCAGCCATTGATCTACGATCATCGAACAGTTTAAAATCATTGATAGATTTTAGGTATGTGTCACCCTTTACGTGTCAAAGAGGCCGCGCTTATTGATACATCGTGCAGAGTCCGGACTCAATGTATTATGTGATGTGATGTACTGATGTGATGTGATGTGCCTTGTCTATTAATGGCAATGAATTTTTGAAATCTCCAATGAATTATATATTGTACCATAAATAACAAAAAATTTGCCAAAACAAATTAAATAATTTTCAAGCGGTGGATAAAAATTGCCAATACATTTAAATAATTTTCAAGCGGTGGATAAAAATCACCAATACATTTAAATAATTTTTCCTTTGGAGTAAACATTTTCGCTCATACAATTATATATTTGTTCCTATAAACAAAAATTATTCACCTCCCACAATAAATATTTTCCCCATAGACCAAGGTACTATTTGCTAGAAATTTATGGAATTTTCCTACCCTGGAAAAAAAATCGCCAAAACAAAATAATTTTTTTTCCCATTTAAAAAAAAACTTTCGCCAACCATATGAAAATTTTCCCCCGAAAATAATGTCTGATTCGCCAGGATTTTACATAGTTGCTCGGGGGGTGGTTTTTTAAAGTTATCCCTACCCCTTAGCACCACATACGACCCCTTATAGCATCCTAGTGTGTATAATGTACCCCTTAAGACCCAATTTGACCCCATAGGACCCAATAACATCCTAGTTTATATAACATACCCCTTATGACCCAATAGCATGCACAACGTACACACTAGGATGCTATAAGGGGTCATATGTAGTGCTAAGGGGTCATGCATGTGTTCTAACACATGTGTGACCCCTTAGGACAACAAGTGACCCTTATAGCATCCTAGTTGGTATAATGTACCCCTTAAGACCCAATTTGACCCCATTGGACCCAATAGTGTCCTGAGGGGTCATATATGGTCGTAAGGGGTCATGCATGCTTATAGTTATTTTTATGATTAAATATATTTTATATCTTTTTTATCAATTTAAATATGTTTAAAATGTTGAAAATACATGTATATGTATTTAAATTTCTTTTTATATCTTTATATGTTCATATGAACTTAAAATGATGAAAATGTATGTTTATGTGTAAATTTCTTTTTATATCTATTTATATATTTTTAAATATGTTTAAAATGATGAAAATGTATGTAAATTAGACATATATTTTTTGAAAAAATGCACTTTATTTTGTCCTACAATTTTTAGATTAAAAATTTAAATTATATAATTGTTATTTATATTTAAGTACAATTTTTTTTAATATAAATTGTAATGTATGTACATGCATGCACACATGCAGATATATCTATACATTTCCTATTATCGTCATGTCTGATCAGCCTAGTTCACATAGCACTTGATCTGAGTCCAGTGTTAATCCAGGAGGGAGGGAGTAGACATCATGTAGGTCTGCAAGAACTCCTGAGGATAAGCAACATCTTTATAATCAGACAACACATGCACTACAATGTGCTCTAGATCACTTGAACAACACATTGTAAAACACCCCTAACCGTATAAATAAGGAAAGGGGAGAGATCATTAGAGATGAGCTACGTCATATGATTGACGTAGTTGACACTTATAATCCATATGATGAGATTAACACTACTTTATTCTATAGTTCCCTTTCACGTAGTGTTCGTGGTACCGTAAAATGGGAAACAATTAATGATAAGGTTTCTACCGCTGATGTGAAGACCATGTTCCCTCATTATTAGTCCATGGGTAGGATGAAGGGTTATATGCCTACTAGGTGCACATATGTAATAGTGGCACCATTTATATATCCTAGATGGTTGTCCACTCATCATATGTGGCCCCAAAAGAATGATTTTCCCCTTTATTTCTGCAAACAATTGTTTGCAGAGTTCCATTTGGGGTACGATGTTGACTACACAGATTTTCCTACACATGTTGGGCAAGGGAGAGGTAGATTTTCAGATAAGTTTAGATGACCTAATGCATCACAACCCGTTAATAAGCGGGAATTGATTGGTCCAAACCTTTTGGTTCTTCCAAAACATTTGGAACTGGCACGTGCAATGGATAGTGCACCAGATGACACTCGACAGTCTATTTTTTCCAGTATTGCTACCATAGCCACACAGGTCGACAAGATGACATCAAATTATGTAGGTAGATATTTGCTATGCTCTCATAGTAGGATTCATGCAACTGATGATGCATCAGCGATTTAAAATCCCTATGTTCGAGCAAACATACCATAGCCGATGGATATTGCATGCATACATGAAATAGATCCTTTATGACAGATGAGTGCATGTCTATCCAGTGATCTCTTAGATGCATACCGATTATTGATATGGAGCATGGGATCTCTCTAGAGGAGGCCTCAGCACATGTTAGACGTGTACTTGGTACACCGGTTGCTTGTAGCCATGATGGTGAGCCTACAAATTCTCAGCGTGTTGTTGTTGCACATCCTACTGCCCCTCCCAGCATACACCAATTGGCCAGAATACACCTCCTCCTCCTATTCATACATCAGTTGATCTCACAACACCTAGTACTGGAGTTTGGGGGGTGTACACTAGTCTACTTATGGATTCAGACATTAAGGGTGATGCTGCAGTGGGCTCCTTGCATGATTCTGAAATCAGCAGGATCAAACGAGCATTACACGTTGCAAATCATGTATGAATTTTTTAGAAATAATTTTAATTTAAAAACTCTCTACTTGATTGTATATGCTTAATTTTTTAATTATTTAATTATAATTTGTGAACTATAAGGAATTGTGTTAGGATCCATGTATGGATATTTGCACACAACTGTTAGAGTATTCGGGTATTTTCTTGATTAATTAAACATTATTTGTTTAATTATTTAAGTTCCCTTTATCTCTTTTACACTTAAGCTAACTTTAGGTGCATATAATTAATTATTATGTGCAAACCTAGGTTTTCCCTTTTAGGGTTTCTTGACCTATTAAAGGTTGAGTTCTTTCTTTTCATTATATGAAGAAGGATTATTATTGACAATACATTTTGGAGATTATTGAGCTCTCATCTTTTGGAGCATATTTTTCCTGTGTATTCTTTCCTTCTGTGATTTGCTTCATTGCTTCTCCTTGTAACAGGTTTTTCAGCTTGCAGAGATTATTTGGGCTCCTGTGGTGTTGTATTTTCTCAACTCCTATATGGTATCAGACCTTCAGATCTGCAGCTACCTGATCTTGTTTTGAGAATTTTGCTTTGGAAGCAGATCTGGGGTTTCAGAAAAAAAATTTATGTACCTAGGGTTTGACCTTTTTTGAGTACTTTGGGCCTAAACGGACCTCACCATCGTGCTCAGAAGGCCCAAAAACCCCTATGGTCATATAAAATTCGACCTATTTTGGTTCCTGAGCCTCTGGGTGAATTTTTTTCTCAGATCCAAGTCGTACAGCCCTGTCACGCAGGGTACCATGGGGCCCCTACCCCCTGGCCCCGTAGGCCTGCAACTGTCCTTGTAGGTACCACCACCTGCAGCCCGCCAACGGCTATTCCCTCCGGCCTCCCTGTCGTTTGCTGCTGCGCCCAGCCCTCCGGACCCTCTATCGATTTCTCGACCCCCTGCCGGCTCCCGGCCCCCTCCAACCCGGCCCCCTGCTGGCCTCCTTGGCTCCCCAGCCTCCCACCGCCGTGCCACCCACCTGCACTATCGGCTGCCTTACCGCCGCCCGGCCGCCACCCACCTACGTTGTCGGCTACCCGACCGCCACCACCCGGCCCCCGGCCGCCGCTCCGCTCCTCGACTACCACCTGCATCCTGCCCCTTTTTCTGGCTGACCACCGCTCAGCCACTGGAGCTCTGCCCGGGCACCATCAGTCTGCCACCCACTGGCCACCATACCACCAAAGAGCCACCAGACTCCCTTTTTTGGCTTTTTCAGGGGGGGTTTGGTTTTTTGGCCCTATCTTGGGCATACAGAGTCATTTTTTTGAAAACGAATAGGCATCGGAAATCTGGTTCCGAGGTTGACCTCATGGTGTTGGTATTTTTTTTCAATTTTTCTGTTTGACTATGTTTTTTTGCAGTCAAAGTGAGGTCTCATTTTTGCACTCCGGGAGATGTAGAATGAGCATCCGACCTCTGTTTTTCGAAAACTTTATATTTTCGGAAAGCTTGTGCTATGTACTTTCCAGAAATATGAGTTTTATTTCTAGATTCTGCTCCATACATATTTTATTTAGTTTTTTTCTTTTCAGCACTCTGGTGGATATCGTGGTTGTTTCAGGTCTTGAGATCTCTTCTCTGAGTAGGATGTCTCTAGTTTGGTTCACGTTTCTATTTCTAGTCTTCTTATCATTGTAGCTTGTATTTATGCAAATGCACTGAGATAAAGTGTCATCATGAATTGTTTACTTGGAATCTTGCATATCTTGTGTCTTGTTGTACATGCATTATTGATCAAGTGCCATGAGGGGGTTGATGTTTGCCTGTTGTTTGCCATCTTCCTTTGTCAAGTGAGTGTTCCTTCCATGAAATTCGCCTCATGATGATGTGTCTCAGCACCTTTGATGTTCTTGGTTCTTCATCATGCAGTTTTTTTGGCTGTCCTTTTCAGTGTTCCTGTCCCTCTCCCACTTCTGCATTATGGGGAGGTTTATCCTGTTGGTTCTACTGCTTCCGTGGTTCGATTGATTATCTCTCCAGGCTTTGGTTTCTCATGCCATCTGTATCTTCGATTTCAGTTCTCTGCCTTATTTGCCTCCTGATTCGAGTAGTGTCATTTGAGGGCACTCATGCAGATTACAGTCTTCTCTACCTGGTCATGTTCTAGTTCAATGGATGTTCTCCAGATCAGCAGTTATTTTTTGACAGAGTTTGCAGGTTCTTCATGCTTCAGTGATATTCTTTTTCATCTCTTTTTGGAGTAGAGTTTTGTTCCCACGTGGTTTTCTCTATTTCTCCAGTTCATAGAGATTTCATTGTATTTGGGTACCTGATCAGGCCTTGTTGCCCAGACCCATCTTTATTGCTTTCAGTAGTCATTCGAGGTTTTAGCTTCTCCCTAAGTCTAGCTTAAGGGGGGGTGTTAGAGTATTCGGGTATTTACTTGATTAATTAAACATTATTTGTTTAATTATTTAAGTTCCCTTTATCTCTTTTACACTTAAGCTAACTTTAGGTGCATATAATTAATTATTTTAATTAATTATTATGTGCAAACCTAGGTTTTCCCTTTTAGGGTTTCTTGACCTATTAAAGGTTGAGTTCTTTCTTTTCATTGTATGAAGAAGGATTATTATTGACAATACATTTTGGAGATTATTGAGCTCTCATCTTTTGGAGCATATTTTTCCTATGTATTCTTTCCTTCTGTGATGTGCTTCATTGCTTCTCCTTGTAATAGGTTTTTCAGCTTGCAGAGATCATTTGGGCTCATGTGGTGTTGTATTTTCTCAACTCCTATAACAACCACTGACCCTGTTCATCAGGAGACACAGGTATATAAAATTTAAATTAAATTTTGTTTGTTTTTAAGTTCTATTTAAAGGGATAGGTAATGATCTTAATTTCAAGTTATTTATATCTAACAAAATTTCAACATTGCAGGATGAGCGACTATCACGCAGGGTGAGCTCTTCATCACATAAATGTTCTAGAGTCCTACATGCACATGGTGGAGATGTTAGAGACCCTAAGGTACATAATTAAATACATTAAAATTACATCAATAGATATAAGATCATAAAAAATACATTAATCCATAGAAGTTTAAATAAAAATAAATCCATAGATGTAAATATCCCTAATGCAAATATCCCCTTAAGACAATATATATAAATGAATTTATAGATGTATTTATATAAATGGATCAATACATGTATACATACATGTAAAGATGATTTAAATAGGTGATTCACACATGCACTATTCAATCTAGGTGTAACTATAAACATGCACTATGACCACGTTGCAAAAATCCCCTTAAGACCCCTTAAAATACCTTACGACCCCTTCAGACAACATAATTAAATGAATCCATACATGTGTAAATATAAATTAATCCATACACATAAATACACTTAAAAATTAAAATCCATACATACATTCAATGCATAGACACAAAATATAATTTAAGAATAAATATATAAATTCAACGTATAAAACGTAAAATAAATGCATCCACAAAATTAAATGTCCACACTATCCAAATGTAAACACGTGTATATATACATGATGTAGGAGCATCCCCGGTTCTTGGCAATCTTGCATCAACCAAAAATATTTGTTTTCTGTTTTGCAGTTTCAGTATTTCATTCTGCATTTTCTGGCATTGGCTCATCGGATCTTGAGGAGTTGAGTTTTTTCTTGAGGACTTGATCATCTACCTTATTCCCAAACCACAGAGCATTTGGATCATGTTGATGGACTTGAAAAGCATTGAGAGGGGGGGGGTGAATCAGTGACACCAAAATAAGTGCTACTTTAAACACTGACCGATGAATAAACTTAACAAGTTTGATAAACAATATGCATGCAATCAAAAATGATGTAACAACATCCACAATAACACAAGTGTTTGTACGTGGAAAATCCAAATGGGTAAAAACCACAGTGAGATGGAACTCACAAGTTAACTATCTGCAGTAATAGATAACCGATCGGTTAGGGTCTACAAAAATGCTTTGCTAGGAGCGAATCCTGTTAAAGATCCCAAAGCTTAGTTAAAAGCTATACCCTGTAAAAGGTAGTACCCTGTAAGGAGTAACCTCGGTGGATGATTTCTGAATCCAAACTAATGGATCACCCGGTTAAAGGATTTGAACAATGAAGCTTGTTAGAGCTTACCCGGTTAGGGGATTTGACTGTTGCAGTGATTAGAAAACAATAGGTAATGTGATCTAGTGATAGCACAACTTGCTTGTATAGATCCTCTTCTGCACACTTAACTCCCCTTTACCAACATACTCTACGACTTAACACTTTTGCCTTTGCACATAGCATATTACTTTCTATCACATATAAATGATTCATTGTGATGTCAATATATAGACATTTTAGATTTCATGTCGGCCTCTAGAAATCATAACACAATTACCTAGGTGCAATGTATCTGGTCAAGTGATCATAACTCATCACAAAAATACCGGTAAAATTTGTCGGTAAGGATAACTCATCACAACTTGTGATAACTCATCACAACTTGTGATAACTCATCACACAAATAATGAGTACCAATTGGAGCAATTCAATGCTAGTTGGAGTTAAACATATAAATCATTATCTTTGATGCTTCTGTGATAATCTCTGCTGGATCTTCATGTTGCTATCGAGCTCTGTGTATTCACTAGTTGTCTCTATGTATTAATATATATACCGGTTGTCACCATATACCAGTTTGGATGTAGACCTTTAGTATACCGGTTGTAGTATAAACAATCTCAAGTTATACCGGTAGAAAATATGAACATATGTGTGTGTATGTGTTTCATCAATGACAACATATGATGAATTACAATCATTACAATCATCATCAAGCCACACTCTTGGTTGAGTTGTCATTTTCTCAACTGAAGTAACTTGTAAAATAGTGATTTCAGGTGGCTGCTTATCTGGTGCAATGTTGTCTCCAGACAGATCAATTGTATCCTGAATATCATCAACAACTTGAATAATAGTGGCATCCTTCTTCTTGACAAGATAGACCACATCAGCTTGCACAATTTATTCATCATCCATTTCAAGTCGATCAACAATATCTTGTTCATCCTTAGAAGACTGTATAAGATCTTCCATACGATTGATATTACGAGCAATCTGACGAGTCTCAGTCTCAAAAGGTTTCACTTTTCCATTGATCAGCTTCAATCTTCTTGATTTGCAAGAAAACATAACTTTATACTTATCAACCAATTCATTCAACTCATCTTCTGACAATTTAGGAAAATATTGTACAAAAACATCATCTATGATTCCTTTTTCTTGCTTTATTGCTTCCTCCCATTTATTCAAAAGAATAGTATACAAGGAATTAGAGATATCTTTTTCAAGATCATGTGGTAATCTATTGTAATGGCACAAATAATTGATTACCTGTTGAATGATTTGGTTCTTTTCATCTTTAGAGAATGAATCAAAATGTACTTTGACATTGTCAAATCTGTTTGACCCTTAGGGTTTCAAGCTCATTCCTACTAGCTTCAAGCTCTCTAGCCATCTCAAAGTATCTCATATCCCCCATGATAGCTTTAGGGTTTTCTTCCAAGCGATTAGGCTTTAAGGAAGTTAGGATCTGATACCAATTGATGAACTTGAAAATCACTGAGATTGAGGGGGGCTGAATCAATGACACCAAAACAAGTGCTACTTTAAACATTGACTGGTGGATAAACTTAACAAGTTTGATAAACAATATACATGCAATAAAAAATGATATAACAACATCCACAATAAGTAAAACATCCACCATAACACAAGTGTTTGCATGTGGAAAACCCAAATAGGTAAAAACCACGGTGAGATGGAACTCCCAAATTAACTATCTGCAGTAATAGATAACTGTCTAGTTAGGGTCTACAAAAATGTTCTGCTAAAAGAGAATCCTATTAAAGATCCCAAAGCTTAGTTAAAAGCTATACCCTGTAAAAGGTAGTACCCTGTAAGGAGTAACCTCGGTGGAGGATTTTTGAATCCAAACTAATGGATCACCCGGTTAAAGGATTTGAACAATGAAGCTTGTTAGAGCTTACATGGTTAGGGGATTTGACTGTTGTAGTGATTAGAAAACAATAGGTAATGTGATCTAGTGATAGCACAAATTTCTTATATAGATCCTCTTCTCCGCACTTAACTCCTCTTTACCAACATACTCTGCGACTTAACACTTCTGCCTTTGCACATAGCATATTACTTTCTATCACATATAAATGATTCATTATGATGTCAATATATAGACATTTTAGATTTCATGTCAACCTCTAGAAATCATAACACAATTACCTTGGTGCAGTGTATTTGTTCAAGTGATCATAACTCATCACAAAAATACCACCAAAATTTGTCGGTAAGGATAACTCATCACACAAACAATGAGTATCTGTTGGAACAATTCAATACCGGTTGGAGTTAAACATATAAACCATTATCCTTGATGCTTCTGTGATAATCTCCACTCGATCTTCATGTTGTTGTCGAGCTATGTGTATTCACTAGTTGTCTCTATGTATTAATATATATACCAGTTGTCACCATGTATTGGTTTGGATGTAGACCTTTAATATACAAGTTGTAGTATAAACAATCTGAAGTTATACTGGTAGAAAATATGAATATATGTGTGTGTATGTGTTTCATCAATGACAATATATGATGAATTACAATCATTACAATCATCATCAATCCAACACATGTTCTGGCAAGTTATTGCTACCGATTTCCAAGATAGTTTTCTGGTATCGGTTGCCTGGACCTATTTGCATTTGTGATCTATTGGATCCCTTCCGTAGCTTGCGGATCCTTAAGCATTGATTCTGATGTTCCTTGGCATGTGGAGGACCTTCCCTTTGATCTACACTTCATCCTTTTGATTGTTCGGAGGAATTTCTTTGGCGGAGGCCGACCTTGTTGTTTTTACATGTTAGGTCTTGTTCTTCGTCATTCGATCCCTTTTTGGGCCGACCAGATCCCCTTGGATCGTATAAATCATTGTAATTAAGCATTAGAATGTAGATAGGAGAAAATATAGAACATAGAAGCTAGATCTTAAGATTTGAGGTCCCGGTTGTGACTTGTTCTATATTTGAGCATGTTTTAGTAGGCCAGTGAGCCAGTTTTTGTAACCCGGTTGTTATCGATTGATTATAATCAGTTTTCATGATATAATTCATTCTGTTTTGCATTGCCTCCATGATATCCTTGTATTTCCGGTGTGTTTACTCTTGCTGATCGGTTCAGATCGATCTCTTTGAGGTCCCTCCTAACTAGTGTTTGCATCAGAATATATATATATAATCTACTCCTAGAAAATATGAGTTCATCAAAATACAACCTATCGAATATAATTTACTTGTTCAAACATGACAAGTTAACTTAAAACTCCTCGAACATATTGTTAGCATTTGGCATTATAACAGACAATGGAAGATTGTTGGAATTTCAACAAGGATATTGAGAAGGTTGTTGATGATTATGGATATAACTGATTAAGGATGTTTACTATCTTAATATTATTATTTTGTCATTGATGTCAAGAAATTGATTTTCTAATTCAGTATGATGTTGCCATATCTTGAGAAGTATGATTTGAAGAGTATAAAGATGTCGGTAAAAGACATAGAAAGATTATGATGAATAAGAGGATGAATAAGGTATTCAATGGGCAACTATTACCGAGTTAGACAATGATGAGATCATGATGTTTAGATTGTTTTGACATCATACATATTTTGTAAATTGTAAGGTTAAAACTATACTATGTTACCAAGCATAGAACCTAGTCGGTAAACCCTAAGGATCCTAGTTGGTAAACCCTAAGGTTATCGCTATCGATTAATGAAGGCAGAATGTCTACCGAGTGAAGTTTAGTATTTATCAAGTTGTAACCAAGTTGTAACCGAGCTGTAACAGAATGCATTAAATGTTTACATGTGTTATTTAATGAAGGAAACTGATGAGCTGGAACTGATTAAATGATTGGTATGTTGTAAATAAAGTTTATTAAGAATCTATGGCAATGGAAGATCAGCAGGAAGATCTACAGCTCAGATTGAACAGCAATACCCTAGCACAAGTTCCAAGAAATATATGCAAGTTCCAAGGCGAGGTAAAACGTTTTTCAGATCGAAGGATACATTGAACCTGGACAAGATTGAAGATCCGATGGCTATGATTGATCATGGGAAATGTGATCAAGGAGATTAAGCGGTTAGCTAATTGTTTATAAATAGGGAACTGTTGATAAACAATGCATGCGGGCAAATGTATGCACAGGGATGCTACATAGTGATTACCGAGCATAGAAGCTTGAAGACCTGTTTGAATAACAGAGTATAGAAGCCCAACAGATGGACAAGATTATTTCTATGTCTAGATTGTATTGAGCAAATAAGAATCTGCTTTAGCATTTTAGATGTGAAGTTGCAGATAGATTTTTATTACTGTTATTTTGTGAAAGTGACAGAAAATCTCTTAACCGAGTGGACTTAACAGTCTTATTTGTAAAGCCCTCTAGCAAGGTGACATTCTGATTGAGTGTTTGAAATCCTTTAACAAGGTCGCTTCTAACAAGGTGAAGATCCTAACAGATCTGAGGGAAATCCCTTAACCGAGTCACATCTAGCAATGTGTTTGTAATCTTTAACAGGATTTGCTTTTAACCGAGCATACTCTAGAAGAGTATATTTCTTAGATCTTCTTTTAAATTAAAATTGTACACAACTATAAAGAGAATACCTGCAAGTTCATGTTGGTGAAGTGCACGCTTCACACATGCTCCTGCTCCATCATGCTCTCCTTTTCCATGTCCACTCTCAAAGAAGATCCACAAAAACTTTGTGTGTGTGTGTGTTTGACTTGTTATAAAATCAAATCAAATAAAAATAAAAAATGATTTATCAATTTCAAATCTAACACTTACCGGCACATCCATCAGACCAAATCCAATGTTGTGTACAATCTATCCCACATTTTTTAATATCTTCAAAAAACATTCCAAAACAATGTGCTACATAGCTCCTATCATGACATGTATCATCACTGATATAGAAATGAACCTCCTTGGTGATAATGCGTTCATTTTCAGTACTCTCTATACCATCCACCTGAAATTGTGCATGTCTATAGAAAACTTGTACAAATATTGCAACTTTCTCGGAATGATAATGTAGTCACATAAATCTGTCCACTTAATTAAAATGAATATTTAGTATTTATTTGATTATTTAACCATCAATCAATAATTAATTAAATTAATATATTTAATTAATTCATCTTAACCCTCTTCTCCTATTAATTAAATAAATTATTCAATTTATTTGATTTAATTCACTTAACCAAATTCAGACCATTAATTAAATAAATAAATCATATTTATTTAATTAAATTTTCTCTCACATTTAAATAAATTAATATTTATTTAAATTCCCCTAAAATCCCACCTCTCACATTTAAATAAATTAACATTTATTTAAATCACCTTTATCCTCTACCCACTTGTATTTTCCTACAAATGCAAGTTGCACAACTATTTTAAATAAATCATTTATTTAAATCACCTTTATCCTCCACTAAGTTGCACAACTATTTTAAATAAATCATTTATTTAAATCACCTTTATCCTCTACCCACTTGCATTTTCCTACAAATGCAAGTTGCACAACTATTTTAAATAAATTATTTATTTAAAATCCTATTTATCCTCACCCACTTGAAACCTTTAATGGTTTCCCTTAAAGTCTTCAAACTTAATGGCTTCCTTCTAGAGTCTTCTCAAACCTTTAATTGCTTCCCTTAAAGTCTTCAAGCCTTTAATGGTTTCCCTCAAAGTCTTCAAGCATTTTAATGTTTTATCTTCCTTTTTCTCATTTAAATAAATTAATATTTATTTGAATATTTACCCAAATGCAAATTACACCATTTAATTGAAATAAATGATTTTACTTTAATTGAAAATACCAAAATTCCTCCCACTTGCATTTTCCTACAAAATCCACTTGCATGCCTAAACCCCTTCTAGATTCTTCTAAACCCTTCCTAATTAACCTAATCCATCCCCTAAATATTGTCACATTCCTAAGCAAATTGGAGTCACTTCTCAAAAACTCCAAAGTCTTTGAAAAGCAATTAATGATTTGTGTGTTCAACAAATTAACCTCTAAAGTCTTCCAAACCACCTATGGCTCTTACATGACCATTAATGGTTAATTCCACTTGCACCCTTAAGGACTTTGACCCCTAACTTAACCCTCATGTAACCCATGTGTCTCTTCAAAGAATTTATTTCTTTGACTAGGGTAACCATCATGTCCCCTCAAGCATTTAATGCTCCTTATCTCTCCTCTCAAGCCTCCTCATGGTGACACTTGTCAACATGGGATTGGGTTGAAAGTCTCACATGGATTGAATATCTTTCAATCCTAACCCTTGTTAAGATTACTCAATCTTAACCCTTCATTTCCCCATTTCTTCTATAAATAGAACCCTTCTCCTCAAGCAAAGGGGAAGCATTAGAGTATTGTTGTTATACTGGCATTAGCATAGAGCTTTCTCATAGCATCACTATCTACACTTGCATAGCATTTGCTTATCATATTCAACTATCTTGAATCTCCATATGGCATCCATGGCTAGTGCTAAAAGCTGAGAGCTACACTCATGTGGGACTTGGAGAGGAGAGGAACAAGGGAGGAGCAACTATGAGCATCCTGATTAGCTATTTTATTCTATGTTTATATGCTTTCTATTTCATGCTTAATATCTCTCTTGATATGCCTATTTAGGATAATCTTTTGTTGCTAACACTAACGTTTGTTTCTTGTGCTCTTGTGTGTGTTGCCATCAAACAGATTTTCTAATCCATTTTGCAGAGCATCAGATAATATATAAGAAAAAAAACATAGTTGTGTGCTTTCAAGTTATTTTAATTTAGGCTATCTATACATATATATAGCTATCTAATGTTGTTAGAGTTAAATCTATAAATAGACTTCATTTGTAAACTATGATAAAAAAAATTAGAGTTACTTTTCCTTGTTCTTAACAAACAACTTATGATTAAATGAAATGTATTTAATTCTGCATTCTTAAACTTTCTACATTGAATAAATGAAATTTATTTCATCCATTTATCATTTGACTTGAACTCCAATTTTTTGAAATTTAGAAAATGAGAACTAGTTTATACAAAACATAAGATAAGGAGTAAGAAATTAAGTCTAGTTGGATTCTATATTTGACTATGCAATCTATATGAACATGACAATAACATTAATTGCTTGAAATCTAGTAGCTAATAGAGAGCATTTGAGTTGTATAGGTGAAAAAATTATAATTAAATACTAAATAGTGTTGAAAATAATCAATTTTATCAGTGTATAATATATTTTACAAATTCACTAAAGTTCTTTTAAGTGTTTTTGGATTAGTACAATAGTTAGTATGTAACAATTGAGAAACTTATTTTAATAATATTCTTATTTTTTAATTGGTAATGATTCAAAACAAATTTGATCAATCATTTAAATAACATTACTATACATTCTTTATGATATTTCATGTTTCACAAGTTCAAAAAATGATGGTCCAACTATTTTGAATGTCTTGTAAACTTCGATAGTTTATTTGTAAATAAAAATGAATCTGCGTACATGTAAATAAGAATATATATATATATATATATATATATATGATAGTTATGATACTTAATATAAGTACAAATCCAATAGCCAACAAGATGGGGGGGGGTGAATCATACAAACTTAATCATCCATAAAAACATCAGATTCAACCTCGGTAACACATATATCAGTCATATAACCAAAAATTGTCAAACATGCAAACTCAAAAGCATATGAACAATATAAACCTCATAACACCAGACTTAACGTGGAAACCCAAATAGGGAAAAACCACTGTGGGATTTTGGACCCACTAAGAAATATACTCTTCTAGAGTATGCTCGGTTAAAAGCAAATCCTGTTAAAGATTACAAACACATTGCTAGATGTGACCCGGTTAAGAGATTTCCCTCAGATCTGTTAGGATCTTCACTTTGTTAGAAGTGACCTTGTCAAAGGATTTCAAACACTCAATCAGAATGTCACCTTGTTAGAGGATTTACATATAAGACTATTAAGTCCACTCGGTTAAGAGATTTCCTGTCACTTTCACAAAATAACAGTAATACAATCTATCTGCAACTTCACATCTAAAATGCTAAAGCAGATTCCTATTTGTTCAATACAATCTAGACATAGAACTAATCTTGTCTATCTGTTGGGCATCAATACTCTGTTATTCTAACAGGTCTTTAAGCTTTTGTGCTCGGTAATCACTATGTAGCAATCATGTGCTTACACTTGCCCGCATGCATTGTTTATCAACAGTTTCCTATTTATAAACAATCTTCTAACCACTTAATCTCCTTGATCACATTTCCCATGATCAATCATAGCCATCAGATCTTCAATCTTGTCCAGGTTCATTGTATCTTTTGATCTGAAAACGTTTTACCCCACCTTGGAACTTGCACATTCACCTTGGAACCTGTGTTAAGGTAATGCGGTTCAATCTGAGCTGTAGATCTTCTTGCCAACTTTCCATTGCCTTAGATTCATTAACAAACTTCTTCCATGGCTTACCAATCATTGATCTGCTCCAGCTCATCAGCATCATTCATTAAATATCACATGCAAACATTTAATGCATTCTGTTGTAGCTCGGTTACAACTCGGTGAATACTGAACTTCACTCGGTAGACATTCTATCTTCATTAATCGACTGCGATAACCTTAAGGTTTACCGACTAGGTTCCTTAGGGTTTACCAACTAGGTTCTTTGCTTGATAACATAGTATAGTATTAACCTTTACATTTTACAACATATGTATGATGTTAAAACAATCTAAAACATCAAGATCTCATCATTGTCTGACTCGGTAGAGTTGCCCATTGAATAACTTATCCCCTTATTCATCATATTCTTTCCTGTGTCTTTACCGACTTCTTTATAATCTTCATATCATACTTCTCAAGATATGGCAACATCATACTGAATTAGAAAATCAATTTCTTGACATCAATGACAAAATAATAATATCAAGATAGTAAAACATCTTTAATCACTTATGTCCATAATCATCAACAACCTTCTCAATATCCTTATTGAAATGTCAACAATCTTTCATTGTCTGTTATAATGTAATATTGCCAACAATCTCCCCCTTTGGCATTGATGGCAAAACCAATTGATTTGACCTTTAAAAGATTCGGATTGCTGTGATTCTGAAATGCTGAAATGCTCTCCCCCATTCATTAGACTTCTCTTCTGTTTCAATCTTTATTTCAATCTGTAGTCTTCTCTCAGTCTTCTCCCATATATTAGTCTTCTCCCCCTTGGTAGGTCTTCTCCCCCTTAGGTCTTCTCTCCCTTAGGTAGGTCTTCTCCCCCTTTGACAACAATGCCAAAAAGAAAAGAACTAAAACATAATTTGTTTATGTAAGAAGTTATTGCCTACTGTTGTGTATCAACTGAGTCTTGGTCAGAGCATTTGTCTTCAATTCCTGTTCCCTGTATTATTCTCTGTATTATTCTAGTATTAATTCCAGTACACTTTCAGAAAAACATTCTAAAGTGTATCAATCCAGCATCAACTCCCCAAAAGATATTCAATAGAGTCATCGAAATGATGCTTTCACCGAACTCGGTCAGTGAGTAGAAGATAGGGGTAGGACCCCTAACTTACTTCTGAGATATTCAAAAGTGTCCTTAGGTAGTGGCTTGGTGAAGATATCAACTATTTTCTCCTTTGTGTTAACATACTCCAACACCACTTTCTTCTCTTGAGCTTCTTCTCTAAGATAATGATATTTGATAGATATGTGCTTTGTCTTAGAGTGCATAACAGGATTCTTTGAAATATTAATGGCACTAGTATTGTCACAGAATATAGTTACTGGCTCAGTAACTTTCTCATTTATACCTTCCAATAGTTGTTTGATCCATGCAATGTTGGTACAATTCAGTGCTGCAGCAACATATTCAGCTTCGGCTGTTGACTGAGAAACACACCCTTGTTTCTTGCTAAGCCAACTCACTAGTCTTTCTCCTAAAAAAAAAGCTCCTCCACTTGTGATTTTTCTGTCATCAATGTTGCCTGCCCAATCAGCATCAGTATAAACTTTTAAATCAAAATCATTTCCTTTCTAATATACTAAGCCATAATCTTCAGTGCCTTTTAAGTATTTGAAAATTCTTTTGATTGTCGTCATGTGTATTTCCTTAGGATCTGCAGAGAATCTTGCAACAATAACCGCTGCATGTGCTATATCTGGCCTGCTATGAACAACATATTGCAACTTTCCAATCATAGATCGGTAAAGTGTCTCATCAACAGATGCAGATTCATCATTCTTTGATAGTTTACAGTTGGCAGTCATAGGAGTACTTACTAGTTTTGAATCCTCCTTTCCAAATTTCTTCAAGATTTCCTTTATGTACTTGGATTGAGTAATGAAAATCTCATTTTTCATTTGCAGTATCTGTAAACCTATAAAATATTTTATCTCACCGATTAATGACATCTCAAATTTTTTGCTCATTTCATTTCCAAAGTTCTTGCATAAAGAGTCATTTCCACAAAATATAATATCATCAACAAATATGGCTAAAATTAGTATTCCATTTTCATCATTCTTCATGTACATGTTGTTGTTCTCACTTGTCCTTATAAAACCAATCTTAATCAAATAAGAGTGCAATCTCTCATACCATGCTCTAGGTGCTTGTTTCAAACCATATAAAGCTTTGTTCAATTTACATACTTGATCTTTATCATTGTCTTCAACAAATCCTTCAGGTTGTTCAATGAAGACTTCTTCTTCTAATATTCCATTCAGAAATGTAGATTCGACATCCATTTCATATACCTTGAAGTTCTTGAAAGCAGCATATGCCAACAATGTTCTTACTCCTTCAAGTCTAGCAACAGGTGCAAAAGTCTCACCATAATCAATTCCTTCTTCTTGGGCATAACCTTTGCAAACTAATCTTGCTTTGTTCCAAATGACCTCACCTTTTCCATTTAGCTTGTTTCTGAAGATCCACTTTGTACTGATTACATTTTTGTCCTCGATCTTGGGACCAGTGTCCATGTGTCATTCTTCTTGATTTGATCAATCTCTTCTGTCATAGCATTTATCCAATCTTCACTGTTAAATGCCTCTTTCACAATTCTCAGTTCAAATTCAGATATCAAACATGTGTTTTGTCTCAGTTTGTTCCTTGTCATCACTGGATCATCCTTATCTCCTATAATCTGACTTGGTGCATGGTGTCTTCTGACATACTTGGCTAATACAGGCTCAGTAGGCTCTGTATGATCTTCTTCATCACTCGATAACTGGATATTTCTTTCATTTTCTCCAACAGTTATCTCGATAGGACTTCTCGGTTGCACATAGACAAATTCATCATAGTCTTCCGGTTCTTTGGAATTCCCTTCATCAGTTCTTTCTGCAAATTCATCAATTTTCACATTTGCACTTTCTACTATTTTGTTAGATGATTTGATCAAACATTTAAATGTTTTGCTTCTAGAAGAATATCCTAGAAATGTTCATGCTTCACTTTTCTGATCAAACTTGCCATTTCTATCATCTTTATGAACATAGCATTTACTTCTAAAGATCTTAAAATAACTTATATTAGGTTTCTTGCCATACCAGATTTCATAAGGTGTCTTCACGGTACCTTTCTTCAATTGAACTCGGTTCAAGGTGTAAATAGTTGTGCTTATTGCTTCTCTCCAAAATATTTGTGGAACCTTCTTCTCAATCATCAATGTTCTAGCACAATCCACAATAGATCTATCTCTTCTTTCAGCTATTCCATTCTGCTGTGGAGTTCTCGGTGCAGAGACTTGTCTTTTAATACCATGATCATTGCAAAATAGGTTGAACTCATCAGATGTGAACTCTCCTCCTCTATTTGATCTAAGACATTTCAGTTGTCTTCCTGTTTCATTTTCAACTCTAGCCTTGTACCACTTAAACATTTAAAAAGCTTCTGATTTTTCTTTTAAAAACATTATTGACATCATCCTTGAATAATCATCCACAAATAATATAAAATACTTATCACCATAATAACTTTGAACTTTCATAGGACCACAAAGATCAGTGTGCACAAGATCTAAAATTCCCTTAGAAGTGTAGGACTTACTTGTAAAGCTAGATCTTGTCATCTTACCCATCTGGCATCCTCGGCACATAGCATTCTCAGGTTTTTCAAGACTCGGTAGACCTCTTACTCTGTGCTTCTTACTTATTTTGATCAGATTATCAAAATTAACATGACAAAACCTTTTATGCCATAACCAGATATTATCAATCTTTGCATGCAAACACTTATTGTGAGTTGAGTCAAGGTGAAATGTATTACCTTTTGTTTGCATCCCGGTAGCAGCTAACTTTCCATTCTTGTCATGAACTTTGACAATTCCTTTCTAAAATTCTATTCGGTAACCTGTGTTGTTTAGTTGTGCTACACTCAACAAATTATATTTCAAACCTTCAACCCAATAAACATCATTGCATCTTGCTTTATCAAGAAGTGTTATGGATCTTTTACCTCTCATCGGACATGGTGCATCATTACCAAATCTAACATAGCCTCCATTATAATCTTCTAACATAACAAACTTGTGTTTATCTCTTGTCATATGATGTGAGCATCCACTATCTATAATCCAAGAATCATTAGTGTTTATGTGAGATATTAGGGCTTTTTCTTCATACCTTTCTTCATCTGATCCATCCTTGATAGCCACATAAACAACTTCCTCTGTATCAGTCTCATCTGATTTATTATCTTCAGATTCCTCATCAGCAATTAAGCATGTCTTTCTATCTCTTCTTCTGAAGTCTCGGTGTCCTCTGTAATGATTATCTTTTTATCTGTCATCTCGGTAATCTCTCTTTTCAGTGAAATCTTTGTCAGGATAGTTAGAAGCCATATGTCCAATCTTATCACAATTGAAATATTTCAAAGGTAGTTTTCCTTTATACTTACCTTTGCCTCTCGGTAACCTTTTGGCCAATAGTGCTTCAAACTCTTCTTACTTTCTGATTTCTTCATATAGTTTGTGTACCTCCTCCATGTTCTTCCGAAATCTTTCACTTGTTCCACTATGATCTCCTTCAGAGTACTTATACTTTCTTTCATTGTAATCATTAGATTCATTCAGATGAAAAGAACTAAATGCAGATTCAACTTTATTTACCGATGACCCACTGTTATCAAAATTACTTAACTCAAATGCATGTAGCTTACCAATAGTAGCATCCAAGGAAACTGGCATATTAGGTACAGACCTCAATTCATTGATTGCAGAGACTCGGATTGCATAGGCAGGTAGAAGGGTTCTTAACAACTTACTTGTCACATCCTTTTCTTCAATAGTTCCTCCTACTCCTTTGATTTGATTTACAATTTCCTTTAGTCTTGTACTGTACTGGGTTATGTTCTCACCTTCATTCATCCTCATAGATTCAAGTTGTCCTCTTAAACTATCAACTTTTGCTCTTTGAACATGTTCATCTCCTCCATATACAGATATGAGCTTAGTCCACATTGCCTTTGCATCATTGCAGCCTTCTAGATCATTAAACTCAGAATCGGTCAATGTAGATGTTATTTCAATCATTGCTTGAATATGTTCTTGCTTCACCTTTATCTCTTCCATAGTCAATGGATAGGTGCTCGGTGCAACAAAATCATTCTCTAGATAGCATATAGCATATTCTCCAACTCCTGATAGATGTAGCTTCATCCTTTTCTGCCATGTAGAGAAACTTGACTTATTTAGCTTAGGTGCATCCCTCTTATACATATTTGGATCTTTAACTCAAGTGCCTTTAAACTTTCCTTTCGGAATCCAAAGCTCTGATACCAATTGATAGTTCTGATACTTAATATAAGTACAGATCCAATAGCCAACAAGATGAGAGGGGGGGGGGGGTTGAATCATACAAACTTAATCATCCATAAAAACATCAGATTTAACCTCAGTAACACATATATCAGTCATATAACCAAAAACTGTCAAACATGCAAACTCAAAAGCATATGAACAATATAAACCTCATAACACCAGATTTAATGTGGAAACCCAAATAGGAAAAAACCACTGTGAGATTTCAGACCCACTAAGAAATATACTAGAGTATGCTCGGTTAAAAGCAGATCCTGTTAAAGATTACAAACACATTGTTAGATGTGACCCGATTAAGGGATTTCCCTCAGATCTGTTAGGATCTTCACTTTGTTAGAAGTGACCTTGTCAAAGGATTTCAAACACTCAATCAGAATGTCACCTTGTTAGAGGATTTACATATAAGACTGTTAAGTCCACTCGGTTAAGAGATTTCCTGTCACTTTCACAAAATAACAATAATACAATCTGTCTGCAACTTCACATCTAAAATGCTAAAGCAGATTCCTATTTGTTCAATACAATCTAGACATAGAACTAATCTTGTCTATCTGTTGGGCATCAATACTCTATTATTCTAACAGGTCTTCAAGCTTCTGTGCTCGGTAATCACTATGTAGCATCCATGTGCATACACTTGCCCGCATGCATTGTTTATCAACAGTTTCCTATTTATAAACAATCTTCTAACCGCTTAATCTCCTTGATCACATTTCCTATGATCAATCATAGCCATCAGATCTTCAATCTTGTCCAGGTTCATTGTATCTTTCGATCTGAAAACGTTTTACCCCGCCTTGGGACTTGCACATTCACCTTGGAACTTGTGTTAAGGTAATGCAGTTCAATCTGAGCTATAGATCTTCCTGCCGACTTTCCATTGCCTTAGATTCCTTAACAAACTTCTTCCACGGCTTACCAATCATTAATCCGCTCCAACTCATCAGCATCATTCATTAAATATCACATGTAAACATTTAATGCATTCTGTTGTAGCTCGGTTACAACTCAGTGAATACTGAACTTCACTCAGTAGACATTCTATCTTCATTAATCGACTGTGATAACCTTAGGGTTTATCGACTAGGTTCCTTAGGGTTTACCGACTAGGTTCTTTGCTTGATAACATAGTATAGTATTAACCTTTACATTTTACAACATATGTATGATGTTAAAACAATCTAAAACATCAAGATCTCATCATTGTCTGACTCGGTAGAGTTGCCCATTGAATAACTTATCCCCTTATTCATCATATTCTTTCCTGTGTCTTTACCAACTTCTTTATAATCTTCATATCATACTTCTCAAGATATGGCAACATCATATTGAATTAGAAAATCAGTTTCTTGACATCAATGACAAAATAATAATATCAAGATAGTAAAACATCTTTAATCAGTTATGTCCATAATCATCAACAACCTTCTCAATATCTTTATTGAAATGTCAACAATCTTTCATTGTCTGCTATAATGTAATATTGCCAACAACATATACATATATCAACACGTATAAATGAACCCATACACGTAAATAAAAATGAATTTGCATACATATAAAAATAAAAACATATGGAACATACATGTGTAAATAAAAACTCCAAAAAGGCATATAAATGAATCCATGTACACGTAAATATAAGGTTCAAGATAAGATAAATGATTGGAGTCACAATTAAGGTTTAATATAAAATAATTGAAAAAATAAAGTGTAATATAACATACTTGAAAATAAATGATTAATCCACAATTAACGATTAATAAAATAAAGTTTAATAAAATCTAAAAAATAAAAATAGTTTTGAAGAAACTTTATAATATTGTATATTTTTTTTGGTAGGTAATAGGCCGAAGCCGTAGTATTTTGAATTATTATTATTATTATATTTGATTAGATTAACCCTAGACATACCCCTTTTTTATGGAAGGTCAAGAGTCACAACTTAGAATTCATTTAAGATGTCCTTATTGGGAATGGAACTTGGGTCTCCACAGTGAGAACTCAGTGTTTTAACCAATTAAGCTCAACCCCTTGGACCTAATATTGTATATTTAAACATAATTGAAAAAATAATTGAAAATAACATACTTGAAAATAAATGATTGAATCCACAATTAACAATTAATAAAATAAAGTTTAATAAAATCTTTAAAAAAATTAATTTCGAAAAAACCATCTAATATTGTATATTATACATAATTGAAAAAATAATTTAAAATAACATACTTGGAAAAGGTAGAAGCCTTCAACAAAAAAATTTGAAATCTGCGCCCCTTTATAATCTTCCCGCTTTATATCCAAAATGCCACTTTATTTGAAAAAAAAAATGATTTTATTAAAAAAACACTTTTATTCATTCGCATTGAGTTGAAATTGCCAAAAAACCACTTTATTTGAAAAAAAAATGATTTTATTAAAAAAACGTTTTTATTCATTCGCATTGAGTTGAAATAGATTTTTTTTAAATGAAAAATTATGTTTTATTTATAAAAGCTTCAAGCGACTAGTTGTGCAAATGATCGGGTGCGTCGGCCTTCAGGGTTCCGACCAAAAAGGGTTCCAACTAGAACCGTCTAAGTGGCAACCACATCACTAAATTTGGTCATTTTCTGAAACTTCTGACTTCTACAACAAAATTCAATAGGTAAATTCAATATATTGAATAACCTCCAAAAAATTGGAAAAAAATATGGTTCATTAGAGGAGAGTCCAAAAGGGTATTTTTTGTTTTTTGATTATCATATATTGAATAGACAAATTATGGTGGGAGAAAAAAACTATCAAATTATGGTATATTCGACTTCCAAATGCTATAACAAAGAAAATATACATCAAATTTTTTTATTTTTATTTTTTATACACTATATATGTATATCATCTATAAGCGATATCAAAATCGGAAAAAAATAAGTTGATTTACATTTTCTTTTTTGGTGGGAACTAAACCCCCTGATTTTTAGCGTTTTTCAACAATAAAAAAATTGACTTTAAAGCTAAAAAAATATCAATTATTGACAAAAAAAATTCAAAAAATAGTGAACTTAAACTTCATCAAATTTTACACATTTCATCAGTTTACATCATCTATAAATTCTAAATACAAATGCCACTTTTATGGTGACGAAATTAAACACTTATTGTTGTGTTAACATTTTCCTTTGTAAAAGTGTGACACATGTTTGTACTTTTATCCATGAACATCCAAAATATTCTCCCAAATCCTCAACTAAAGATATGATCATACCGGAGCTCACGAGATCAAATACCAAACTCTGCCAACCACTCCACAGAAAGACTGAACTACAAACCGGATCAAATAATATGATCAAGTACACTTTTGGATCACTGAAACCAATAAGGAATGAAGTATTCTAGCATCTCAAACAAATAAACCATCCATATCAGCTTAATGCAATCACCGGAACACCAAACAACTCACAACAACACAAGAATATGTTGACATCAATGACAACAATATATCCTAACAGCAACAATATCCAACAAGAGCCATATAAACTTGTAAGACGTACCCATAAATTTTTCTTATCCAACAAGAACCATATAAACTTATAGGTCATGCCCATAGATTTTTCTTAATAAAAATGATGACATGAAATCAAGTTTCAAACACTCTCAATTAATTTAGAGCAACAATATGCAATGCACCACTATTATTCCAGAAGTCTTCTGTTTTACATTTTACCAATATGGCAACAACACCTCAGCTCTTAAGTTCTACTTCAAACATGTTGCTTTGTTGCCTATCTTAGCATACATTTCAACCAATTCAGTAATGCTTTGACTTAATTAGCTACTTGTAGATTAACTCAAATGACTTGAATGAAAAATTATGTTTTTTGCCAAGTAAATTCTGAGGAAAGGCCATGTGTTTGAGTGTTGATCTGCATTTCCTTCAGATCAAATCAAATCGAAATCTGAAATTATGATTCATACCATGGTTAGAAAATAAGTTAAGCTTTAAATCTTCATTCTGTAAATTGAGTTTATTTCTGCCACACATCTTATATTGCACAGGCAAACTGATGGATGGAATAATGGAAGGTTGTTGAATTAAAGAGTGCAAATTATAGGAAGCAATTCAGAACATATACAGATAAATGAGAGACAACAGATATAGATTTTCTTTTTAATATTGGTGTCCGTGAGTGAAAGTAGGTCAATGGGACTGTGAAATAAAGAAAACATGGCTAAACATGAGTGAAAGTAGGTCAAAATCTGTAAAATGAGAAGTCTATTAGACTATCTCAAATGATTCAAGCCCAAATGAGTAAAAAAGAGGTTTAAACATTGTTGCATAACCAAGTATATTTGTGCTTGCACATATATATGTGGGAGCAAAATCCAGAACAAGTAAAGAGGGGACATGTAATAGAGATGTGTTTAATATAATTTGTTGTAACTGTGTATTATGTGTTGCTGATTTTATAATGATATTATAATTCATCAAATATAGTTCATACTAACATGTTCTTTCTATGTGTCTATTGTTTTGATTACTTTTACTATGTAGTGAATCCTAATGCAGAGATGGTCTAATCTGCATCACATTAAGAATAGTTTTTTATTAAATATTAATAACCATATTAACTAAACACTTCTTTAACGTTTTTTTTTTTTCATATGTTTACCAGGCCAGAATTCATGGAAATTAGAGGTTCTATGGTTTTTTGTGATAGTCATAACAGTTATGGTGATTCTTGCTGAAAGTGGATTTTATGCTGTATGGAGTATGAAAATGGAAAAATGGAGAATTGCAGGGCTCTGGTGGGCAAAGCTCATAGGATTTACAAGGTGACATTCTTCTTGTGTATCTTCCAAAAACTCCTCAGAATCAACTTCAGAGATTGTTTCTCACTCTTTTCTTATAGTTTGGCAAATTGTAATTTGTGTGTGATGTTAATGTGATAAACAAATTAGATTTTTAACATGGTAACCATTCTAAATTTGGAGTCTCTTATACACCATTTTCTTTAATAAGATGAAAATCTCTGGTTGTCATCTTCGCAATATGTACATCATTCTGACTTATATTGAGGGGACCCAAAACCCCTTACAAAAGAGAACCAGAGACTAGAACCCAACAGCAAAGGTTGTCCAGAAAAGGTTGTCCAAATAGTTGTAGTCAGAAACGCCTATGGGGGTTACTTTGTAAAACATTTTCAAAACACTAGAGTTCCATGTTCGTAGGATTCCAAATGTTACCCCTTACTTTTAGAAGTTTTTAATAAAAGCTCTTTATGTTAAGTAAATTTATGTTTTAAAGATTTTAGAGTCTTTTCTATTATCAGCTGAAAATTTGTTGTTATTGTAAAAGATTCAGAAATTGGTGAAATTTTGGTAATTTTGCTTTTGCCTAAATTTGAATTAATTTATTTTTGGTATAGTTTTATTTTTTACTTTAAATAAAAATATTGGTTGATTTTGAAGTTGCAAATTTAATGCAATTTTATATATATTGTGAAGAATCTTGTTCAATTTTGTAAACGCTGAGAAAATAGAATATATTCTTGATCATCATGAAGAAATCTTATGTAAATTTGTATAATTGATTTAATTTTCATACAATTTTTATTTTTTTATATCTTGTTTGGTTTTAAAGCTACAAATTTAATACAATTTAAGGGATGTTGTGAAGAATCTTACTTAATTTTGTAAGAGATGAGAAAATATAGTAGGGGAAGCGTACTAGTAGTCGTTATAGCTAACTTTGTGCACCCACAGATTCTAAACGGTACACATGATTTTGACGAAATTTTTTTTATTGTCTCCGCATGCGACTTAACTGCTTATAGCTATTGTTTTGACTTCTAGTTAGCAATGATGCATGTCGTGGGATCCATTATGCACGCAAGGGTCAAAAAGTACACTTTTCAAAGTGTCAACCGATACATGTTTACAGATGCCCCAATAACCATACACTTAAAATTGCCAATACTTATGCACAAATTCCCTAGTAGTCGTGTGCTATGGGTACCAATAAATATGCACAAATGGGCCAATTATGGATCAAAAAAGCTAAAAAAATGAGCAGCTATTAGTACATGTGTAATTTATTAATGAGCTTTTAGTTATTTGTTATTTGGTTTTTTTTAAGTTAGTAATTAGGGGGTTGGGTGTGCAAGGAGTGAACAATTATTGGAACATGAATGGTAACTGGTGCTTTTCCCCTACATTGTTGATTATGTTGAAGAAATCTTATTTAAGTTTGTGAAGCTTATTTAATTTTGGTATAATTTTTTGTTCTGTCAAGTAAAGGTATTATTGGCCTCGAAAACTACCAAGGTGCAATTTTTAATAAATCTTAGGGCCGCAAAACAGCTATCAGGCATGATCTAGGAGCGTAGAATGCTTGTTTAAGCCTCACTGAATATCTATGCATTGCTAGAGAAGTCGTCCACTTTCAATTAAAGAACTTCATCTTCTTACTTCTGAAATATTTTTGTCGAATGGTTGTTTAGGCCTCGCTGAATATTGGTGCATTTTTAAAGAAGACATCTACTTCCAAGTAAAGATCTTCATCTTCTTACTTCACCAACCAGGTTGTTCAATGCGAAATTTATTCACCATTTATCATCTTCATGATGGAACAACTCTAATGATTAAAAGTCATTCATATCAATATCATCATTAACAACAATAGTATTACTGACTAATTATATACTTCCAGGGAAACTTTAACTTCAACTATTACTTTCATTTAAATTTATTGCAGCTTGGATGGCTAGTTTACTATTTACTTAGTTGGATTGAATGTTGGATTTTAATAAGTGTAGAAAAAATTGTTATAATTGACATAAATAAGTCCAGATGAAACACACAAAAATATGTATATTTCACTAAGATTTTATTGTGTAACTTGTTTTGTTTTTTGTTTGTTGATTTTTTTATAGTTCCATTGGTCAATTCTGATTTTTATAGCTAAACTTTTCTTATTTCATTTGAAGTCATTGAACAGCCGCACAATAGTGGACCAATAAATCATATGCCTAGGTACATTGCATGTCATTCCTAAACATATTCAGCCGCATATTCATTTGTATGCATGTATCTATATAATTGGAAACTACTCCTCATATTTTACAACATATATTCAACTTGTTTATATGGAATTTTTGACTTGCAATTTACATTCAAAAAAATGTCTTAATTGAACTTTTCATAAATTTTTCATTTTGCAAACTACCTATATAACTTTCAAATAGAAAAAGATATATTCATTTGTTCACACCTCGCCTATCGGCTCCCTGTTGTGCACACATGGTGTGCAACTGCTAGTTATATTATTATTGTAAATAAACAGTCTACATGATTCAATTTTAGATTCAATTATGTTGGAGCTTTTCAACAATATTTTAGTTTGTACAAAGCTAAAGATAAATAAATAATAAGGAGTTTCAGAGACCACGAACAAGTTTAAAAAGAAAAACAAAATATGGAGGGAAAAGTGCACATGAATAGAGGATTGAGGGAAAAAAGCTAATAACTAAATTGAAAAGGAAAAGGAGCTAAAAGGAAACATAAAAATAGACAATTAAACAAGAAATTTAATTAAAAGAACACGAGGAAAAATAAAAAAGAATGATAGTTTTCAAAATAAAAGAAAATAAAATAAAAATTATATATTAATTATTAATATAGTATTTTAGATATTAAACTTATTAAAAATATATGTTTAGAAATAAAATCAATAAAAATAATTATTTTTAAAAAATTATAAGGATAGAGAAAAAGCAAGAAACACAAACAAGATTCATTAAGGGAAGACATATTTTGGAGAACCTATTAACCAATTGGGAGGCCATGAATTGGGCCAAGGAAACAAACCAAAATACGATCACATTCCTATTAGATTATGAAAAAGCTTATGATAGTATTGAATGGCCCTTCCTACCTATGACGTTGGAAGTTTTTGGTTTTCCTAGTTCATTTTGCCATATTATTCAAACACTACTGAAAGATGTTTTTGCTCAAATAGATATCAATGGGTCTCTGACGGAAAGTTTCTCCTTGGAATGATCAATCAGGCAGGGTTGTACCCTGGCCCCTGCCCTATTTGTTATTGCCTCGTATGCATTATTTTATTTGCTCGGAGACTCACTCATATCTCCTAGAATAAAAGGCATCTCTCTTCCTAGGTATGTTGCCTACGACATTTCTTATAAGATCTATTTCAGGAATAGGGAAGGCGCCACTTTAGCAATTGCAGTGTATATGGCACATATGCTTGTAATGGAAAACAAATCGTTCGACTTGTGTGAATTTTTTAAAGAACTGGTTTTGGAAAATGCTAAGATATCAAAAGAGCACAATTATCCCTTCCGGTTTGGTTCATTTCTTGTGTGTTTGGTCATGTATTGTCTGGGATCCCTTCTGACAAAAGAGTATTATATGGGAATCTAGTGTCCCGGTTGCAAGGCAAATATTCAAATATTTGAACAGTCTAGATAGTAAAGAGGAAACTTGCAATGCATATTTCAATTCTTTTCTGGACATGTGGATTGTTGTCCCGATATCTCTTGTTTTCAATTCTGGAGGTTCTTCCTCTGGAAAGAGGAAAAGAAGACAATTTGTTTCTGTTTCAGAGTCAAGAAAAGAAAGAAGGATTTGAAAGAGAGACATTGTTGTAATTGAGGATCCAAAGTCTCCTGTCACTAAAGGAGATTCGACAATTGTAGAGCAAGAAGCTAGAGAGTCAAATGATGAATCAAGTTTATTGGAGTTGGTAGCATGGATAGAACCAAGAAAATTGGCGAGATGTGGCTGACTTCACTTGAGTCAGATAGAATTGGAAGCATTTTGTTGAATCACTTGGTCTAAAATAGCATGAGTATTGAGGATATCGGTAATTTGCTTTTGGAATCTCTTAATGAAGTTCTTAAGGAGAAGTTGTCTGAGCAATATTTTGAGGCTAGAGTATATAAGGAGAAAAGTGTTGATGTGCATAATTTGTTAGGTGAGTATGTTGATGCACCAAAATCTTTATCAGTGTGTATTGAGGAATTGAGAGATTGTATCTGCAGTGCCAACAAAGTCTACGGGTACTATATCTCTTGGCCGACAGCTACAATGAAGCACAAAGCCAAAATTGATGAAATTGAAGATTAATTGAGTGCTTTGGGCAAATCTTTTGGTTTTCTAGAAGATAAGGACAGTGACTAGAGGAAATGAATAAACTTTCTTTAGGTCGAACTCTTATTCTTGCAGAGGCAAAGAGAAGACTTTGTAAGTATATTTTGGAAAGTGAAAGAGATCATTGAAGCTAAGTTGGAGCATTTTTATGCATTGCTCGATAGTGCAATTGAATATGAGCATAACCATCTGCTCTGGACAGTTTCTCCCATGTTGTTGATTTGTTAGTAGAATGCAAAAGCCTTTCAGTTAGCGTTAAATTGGCAATAAATTCTTGGGAAGTTCTTCTTTTGAAATTGAAGGAGAAATACAAGCTTATCTTTTCGAAGAAGAATAGCTGAAGGTTCTATTTGATTTGGTATTTAGTTTTTGGCATTTTGCAGTTGTGTATATACTTTACAAGCTTTAATAACTGATGTCGGTTAAACTTGAGAAATTAAACATACCTCATAAGTCGCCAACCTTCTTCTTGTCATTACTCCTTTGTTCTTGTCTCCAATGATCCGATCTTCTGAATGATTTAACCTTACATACCAATGAGTCTTCTGACTTTCTATTTCCCTACTCTGATCTTCAGTCACTGTTGAATTTTCTGATATTGTCGGAGCACCGGTTCAACATTATGTTCCGGTACAGGTGCTACTGGTTTAGTTATGATAATCTCCACTTCCGGTTCTCTCTCATAAGTTCTAATTTGACCTTTGTACAACTCATCCACCTTGACATTAGTGCTTTCCATGATTCTCTATAATCTCTTGTTATAACATCTATATGCTTTGCTTTGATTAGAATAACCAAGAAATATCCCTTCATCACATCTAGGATCAAACTTTCCAATGGAATCATCTCTTTTGATATAGCATTTACTACCAAAGATTTTGAAATACTTAACTGAAGGTGTATGACCAAACCATAACTCATAAGGTGTATTATCGGTGTCTCCTTTGATATGAACTTTGTTGAATGTGTATACCATCGTGCTCACAACTTCTCTCCAATAGATATGAGACAGATTAGCTTTCATCATCATAGTTCTAGCCACATCCAAGATAGTTATGTTCTTTCTTTCCACAACACCATTATGCTGAGGTGTCCTGGGGGCAGACAACTGTCTCCTTATCCCATGCTTCTCACAATAACTAGTAAATTCACCGGATGTGAATTCACCACCCTGATCTGACCTTAAGAATTTAATCTTTAACCCTGTCTTTGTCTCAACTTTAGCTTTAAAGATCTTAAACTTTTCAAAAGCTTTAGATTTCTCCCTCAGAAAAGTAACCCACATCATTCTAGAATAGTCATCAATGATTAGCATAAAATATCTATCACCCTGAAAAACTCTTTATTCTAGAAGGACCACATAAATCAGTATGAATAAGATCAAGAACAACATTAGATTTATCTTGAATACTCTTAAAAGAAGTTCTGACCTACTTTCCCAATTGACATTCCTTACATACTGGATTATAGGACTTCACAATCTTAGGTATATCTCTAACAACCTTAGTTGAATTGATCTTTACAATGGAATCAAAATTTACATGACACAACCTCTTTTGTCATAGCTAACTCTCATCAATTTGTGCAATCAAACATGTCTTCTCACCGGAGTTCAAATGAAAGATGTTACCTTTAGTCTGTGTATCGGTTGCAATCTCCAAACCAAATTTGTTAATGATTTTGCATTTTCCATCCTTGAACTGTAATTGAAATCCCTTATCCACCAATTGTCCTACACTCAAAAGATTGTTCCTTGAACCTTCAACATAATAAACATTATCAGTATTATGCTTACCATCCAATGCTATAGTTCCTCTTCCTCTGATCATGCATGCTTTGTCATCTCCAAATCTAACTAGTCCACCATCAAATTCTTGCAAAGATAAAAACTTCCTTTTATCTCTAGTCATATGATGTGAACAACCACTGTCTATCACCTATTCATCCTTGTCTTCAATTTTAGTAGCAAGGACCTTTTCCTCATTTTGAATAACAGGTACCAGAGCATCTTCCTTAATAGCCAAAAATACTCATTCCTTACCACTACCAGATCCACTAGTCGAATCTTGTGTTGGTTCATCATCAGAATCAGTTACACCTTCCTCATCTGCATAGTAACATGATTTATCTGTGTTTCTCCTGTACTTATGCTTGTTCTGATAATCATGGTTAGGCCTAAAATATCTTCTAGCTCTCTCTTCAAATCTTGAATTCCTCTTAGGATATCTAGATGCAAAATGACCTATCTTATTACATTGAAAACATTTAAAAGGTGACTTTCCTTCATACTTAATTCTAGTAGGACCTTTAGGTACTTTTCTAGCAAATAGAGCTTCTAGTTGCTCAAACTCTTCATCTTCTTTCTTCATTTCATCCAGTTCCTTCACATATAAAACTTTCCAATCACTCTTGTTTGTTGATGATGTAGGTGCATGAAAAGAAGATTTAGTCTTTGTAGCTCCTTGAGGACCAAATTCTTCAAGCTCAAAAGCAAACAATTTTCCAACCAAAGTATCTCAATTAACATAAATGTTAGCCATTGTTCTCAGCTCATTAATTGCAGTAGCCTTCATCTTGTAAGTTGGTGGCAAAGCTCTCAAAACTTTAGAAACAATCTCATCTTCACTCAGAGATCAACCACAACATTAAATTTCCATAACAATTTCATTAACTCTTTCCATGAAAGCAGTAATCCTTTCATCTTCTTCCATCTTCAGGTTCTCATACCTTACCCGGTAACCATCAAGTTTAGCAATTTTAATAGTAGGGTCACCTTCATTCAAAGCTTCCAACTCATCCCATGTTAACTTCGCATTAAATTGGTCAGTTAATCCCATAATTTGTTGATCAGATATTGCACTCAAGAGTGCTTCTCTAGCTCTACAATCATTTTCAATGTCCTTATCCAGGCTTGTCAGAGGAGGATTGTCAGATGTCGGATTATGAGGAGTATAGCCTTTCTTCATGATCTCCCAAATTTCTTTCCCAATATATCTCAAATGAGTCTCCATCTGAATCTTCCATACTCTGTAATTTGTCAAATCAAGCTTAGGGGTTTCTCTCCAAAAAATAGATGCAGTTGAATTATTAGTTGTCATAGGATCTTCCTCAAGCGGTTAAGCTTCTGCAAAAGAGGACCAAGCTTTGATACCAATTGTTAGGATAACCAGTGGACAACTAAGAGGTGAATCAGTTGTCAATAGATTATAAAACCTTTAAGCTCACAAAACCTTCTACCGGGATGCATAAACAAAATACTGGAATAACAGATGTAACAGTTAAGCATAAACTTAAATTACAGAATAATTAACCAACCATCCATAACACACAACACCAATATTTGTACGTTGAAAACCCAGTAAAGGAAAAAACCATAGTGGGAAGCCTACCCACAGTCAGATAATACTTTTGTAGCAAGTATGTGATTACAATAAGAGGGGTTTGCACATGCAGGAAGGCACACTGCTCATCACAAAATGAGTCTCACTGACTACAAAGAAATCCAGACTACAATCCGGAAAGATGAGTGAACTGCAAGAATAGCATCTCATATGCCTGAGTACGGTTTTGGTTAAGCTCAATACCAAAGGTCTTAAACCTCTTTCACAAACCCAATTCGATCACCTATGATCGACCAAAACCTTTGCATATGATTACAACATTATTCGCACACAGATAATCCAATATCCCACTCCTTAGTTATATATGATCTACAAAGAGATCTTACATCATATTTATACCAACCCGGGACCTAAACAATTAGGTCGAACACCTAAAAGATAATACAATAGATCCATTACATAATCCCGCAAACCAGTGATAAACCAAGTCGGCCTAAGACCGAAACAACATAATCCAAACAATAAATCCAATCGGTGATGCATCGAGAGCATCAACCAACACGTTACACAAACTGATCCATAACCTAATAGAATAACCACTAGACCTAAAATAGGTCGCCATAAGCCAAATGAAACATCACGAACAACTGGAACACAAACAAGATAACCATCAGCATCTTGATAACCTTCTAGAAGCCGCCAACACCACTTATCAGATTCATGAAAAGATCTTTATCAAAGTGTTGCCGGTAAAACCCTTACTGGTAACCAAAAGGCTTACTAGAACAAATGATAGCATCCAGATCATCAAATCTCGAACCAACTGAATGTGATACTCATTAGGAACACATGAATAACGAATCCAAGCTAATACCACAAGTCAGACCAAATTGAAGAATACCAAAGATGGTTTCCAAATGAATTATCATAATTCAACCACTCTACAGGAAGTTGGTAGATAGAAAAACAACTAGTGTTGACATCAATGACAAAACATCAATGCTACATATAATCAATTCCTCCAAATTGCCAACATATATATATACATATATATATATATATGTACATATATGTACATATATGTACATATATATATACATATATGTACATATATATACATATATGTACATATATATACATATATATACATATATGTACATATATATACATATATATATATATATATGTACATATGTGTGTGTGTGTACATATATGTGTGTATATATACATATATATACAAATATATGTACACATATATATAAATATATATACATGTATATATGTATGTATGTATGTATGTATGTACACACACACACACACACACACACACACACACACACACACACACATATATATGTATATACATATATGTATATATGAATATAAAGGCATATTACATATACATATACATATACATATATATATACATACATATGTATATGTATATGTATATGTATATGTATATGTATATGTATATGTGTATGTATATATACATATATATACATGTGTGTGTATATATGTATATGTATATATATATATATACATATGTGTGTGTGAGAAGTATGGGAAATGAATGGAGTATGTATGTGTGTGTGTGTGTTGTGGAAGTAGCGAAAGAGACATAGTAGCGAAGATGGTAGAGAAGCTGAGTGTGAAGTGTGAGTTGCAGACAACAAAGATAGTTGGTAAAGAATTAGACTGCAGATGGTATTATAATGTTGCAGTAATCCTTCAGTAGATTTGTTGCAAGTTCTTGAGGATAGATGTACAGAGATCTGTCATCGAATCTGCTGTAAGGTTTGTGAATTATGATTTGATCTTAATCATGGAACTGATCTCATGCATTTGGAGATGCAATCCTCTTTAGTTCAATCATACCTATTGCAGTGAACATTCCGACAGTAAGTCATTTTTGTATCTTTGCAGTGAGAATTTTGGTAGTGAGCTATTTTTACAATCTGGCAGTGAGCCACCCTTTTGTAAAACACCATATAACTTGTTATATTCTCTTGAGAGTTAACACTCTTCATGGCTTTTCCCATTTGGGTTTTCCACGTATAAAATTTGGTGTTTCTCTTGGGGCTAAGTTATTCATGTTTATTATGTATTTGTTATTACATGTGTGATAAGCATAATTGATGAAGTTTGATTTATCGGTAGAAAATTTACGTTTGTTAAAAGTTTGTAGTATCTGTGGGAATACTGATTCACACCCCCCTCCCCCTCAATATTTCGGCTCCTTCAACCAATCCAACGAATCCTAAAAGGAAATGTTGAATATTCATAATACTAAGAGGGGAGGGGTGAATCAGTATTCCCTTGAACTTATTATAACTTCTAACTAACCAATCACATAACATAATTTAAAAGCAATAAAGGAAATGAACACAAAACACATAACACCGGATTTGTACATGGAAAACCCAACATGGGAAAAACCACAAGAGATTAATCTCTCAAGTATAGTGTAATATGTAGCTGGTTACACGGTACAAAGGGTGGCTCACTACCAGTGGGGGTTCACTGCCCAGAGGGCTTATTGCCCAAATACAAAAAGGCTCACTACCAAATGGTAGGCTTATAGTCAAAATACAAAATGAGTTTTTAGAGTTGCATCTGACATATGCATGAATTACAGATTTGTTGAAGCACGCAAACTTCTTTTTACATCCATTGTACATACATCGCATAACAAAGTTTTTTTTCACATATACAATATGTACACAATAGTTATTTTTCAGCAGCCATGTCTCTAACTCACAAAACTAATGGTTATATATATCCACACCAAATATTTTCATAAGTCGGCTCAACCGGAAAAGGGGTGAGACCGATATATCTACTCGCAATAGCAAAATGTCTTCATAAGATGTCGACTTCAATCTTGATCACAAAATACCTTGTAGAATACACCTCCAATATATTCGGATAGGACTATATCCAAATTTTCCTTGTAGATTTCACCTTCATCATATCCGGATGGGACCATAACCAAAAAGCTTTCCGGTGAAGTAGATACTGGACCTCAAAATTGCATGAAGTAAGCATCAATACATTGCATAATAGAGGAGCAAAAGAAACAAATCAATAACATATATTGAAGAAAACTTGTCAGACCAAACCAAAACATACATGTTGGACCAGCTGACATCAATGACATCAATGACCACAAGCCAACAGGAAAACTACAGTTAATCAGGAGATTTATTGCATAACTAGCTGACAAATGCCAACCATTTCAACATCTTCTAAAAAAGGGAGTCGCCTTTAAGTAGACATAACAGTGTCAGGAAGCCTTTCAAGCCTTAAAATATTATCTATTATCACCACCAGTTTTAGTACCACCAACATTAGGGTAACCCTTGTTTTGTATATCTTTGCAACTAATTCATCCTTAGGAGCACTTTTGGTGCAGCGCGATGACCAAAATTGTGAACAAACAATCTATTAATATCAACATAACATTGGTCAGCTATGAACTGGATTATACTCCTATTAAAAGAGCATATTTGGCAATAGTCTTCGCATCCTAGAAACTTAGACATTACATTCTTAGTCATAAGGTGCAACTTATCTCTAACATAGATCCACTTAAGTACCTTTTAAGTAGAGCGGCATTGATAGGAAGATTAGCTAAATGGATCATGATGCTTAGTGAATTTGACATTGAGTATGTGGATCAAAAAGCCATTAAGGGTTAAATCATAGTAGATCAGTTGGTGGAATCTCCTATTCAGGATGATCATCCCTTGTTGATTGACTTTCCTAATGAATCTGTGTTTACACTAATAGCCTCTACAAAATGAAAATTGTACTTTGATGGATCATGCACTAATCATGGAGTCAAAGCTGGTATACTTTTTGTCACACCTCAAGGTGATTCCATCCCAAAATCACACAGAATCAACTTTCCTTGCACAAACAATATAGTTGAATACGAGGCTCTCCTTACAGGACTTCACATGGCAATACAAGGGAAAATCACAGACTTGCATGTATATGGTGATTCACAGCTTATAATCAACTAGGTTAATGATGAATATATCACTAAGGATGACAAGCTGAGGTCTTAGAAAAGGATGGTTGATGACTTCAAGAAATACTTCAATAACATTATTTTCCAACAAATTCCTTGAGCCCACAACAAAGCAACATATGTCATGGCAACTGTAGGTTTTATTCTTGACATGTTGAGCAATGTGATATATTTTGAATTTATAGTAGAACAATGGTACCGACCTATGACATCCCATAATTTGAGTGTGTATGCATGATAGTTGGTCCTAATTCACCATGGTATAAAGATGTATACAACTATCTTCATGATTAGTATGTCCCTCTTGATCTTTCTATAAATTAGCACAAAACATTGATACGTCAAGCCTCCAGATACGCTATGATTGCAGAAACTTTATACCAAAAATTCTTAGATGGAACACTACTATGATGTCTTGATGCAAAAGAAGACCGATTAGCCCTTAAACAAGTACATGATGGAATCTATGGTGCTCATTCTAGTAGACCTACTCTAGCAAAGAAATTATTGCGTACATGTTATTATTGGTCGACTATGGAAAAAGATGCATAGAAGTATGTATAGAAGTGCAGGAAATGCCAGATACATGGTGATTTAATTCATGCACCCACTTAGGATCTCCAACCCATCACAACACCTTGGCCCTTTTCACAATGGGAAATAGACCTTGTTGGCAAAATTAATCCTACTTCTTCCAACAGACACAAATTTATCTTGGTAGCCACTAAACATTTCATTAAATGGGTAGAAGCAATTCCCTTCACATATATAACCAACAAGCAAATATCATAGTTCCTACTCAATTACATCATTTATCGGCATGAAATTCCAATGTGCATAGTAATGGATAATGGATGCCTTTTTAAGAATTAGGAAGTACGTGAACTTAGTGATCAGTTCCACATCCAACAATGCTTTGCTACACCTTATTATCCATAAAGCAATGGTCAGGCAAGGAAACAAACACGACGATCCTAAGAATCCTTAAGAAAGTTATTAATGAAAGTGGGCATGATTGACACTTATAGTTAAATTCTACTCTTTGAGCTTACAGAACAGGTGTCTGAAAAGTTACAAATGCTACCTTGTATTCCTTGGTCTTTGGGTCTGGAGCAATTTTTCCTATCAAAGTAGAGTTACCATCACTGTGAGTATCCTTGAAGAACATTATTTATGATGAAGATTATAGAGTGGCCAGATTACAAGAATTATAAACACTTGATGAAAAGAGACAGAACGTACTGACCCATCTACAAGGATACTAGAATAGATTAAGGCACAGTTAAAATTAATGAGTAAGAGAAAGATTCTTTCAAGTAGGGGATCTTATCTTAAAGGAGAATCATAAAAATCTAACAGAGTGAGAACGACCTAGAAAATTTGAACCTAATTGGTTGGGTCCCTATGTAATAACATAACTCCTTGGCAATGGTGCATACAATCTGGCAACAATGAAGGGTGACCCACTCTCTGAACCTATCAACAACATGCATTTAAAGAAATATTACGCTTGATAGTTGCTTAGGTTTTCTTTTTCTTTTCAGTTTGCTTTCTTGCATCTTAGCTTGTTTTTCTTTCATTTTAGTTTGTTTTGTCCAACATTTCAATTTGCTTTTTCAATGCTTTGTTTTGCTTTTACTACAATTTTCTACATTTCATCTTGTTTTGGTTGCATTTCACTTGGTTTTGATTGCATTTTATTCTATCTTGCATCATTAGCATTGCATTTACATATAGTTGAATTTTATATTATGTCACTTGCATTGCGTTTGTATATAGCTGCATAGGCACTTTTTGCTTGGCTGAAGGGATGGTTGTGTAAGTTTGTCACCTATCTGCATTCATGAGATTCTATATTCACCTCATTTCTTAGATATTCATTCATTAAATTCCTTAAATTTGAGGTTGTTTATCTTTGACGTCACCTTATGGTTAAGGTTTATTTTTAGTCGAGAAGAAGAGTCATCATTGTCTCTTGTTGCCAAAATCTTTCAATTGCTATATCTCAAACACATGAATCATTTGCTCAACATCACTATTGTCACCTGGTTGAAGACATGACTAGTGAAAAATCTAAAATCCTACTTCAGTGCCATTGTAATTCTCAAACCCATGTGAGCTTCATTGCTTATGAGCCAATGCTAGAAAATATAAAAAGTTCTTAAAATCTATATCAAAAGATGAAAAGAACGAGCAAGATAAAAATATCATGAAAAGAAAAGCAAAATATGAGCTAAATGAAATATCAAAAAGCTCAGCTTCGGGAACATACGAGTAACTCCATCGGGTATATGGATGCCTCTAGAAATGGAGCAATATTCATGAGTTTATATTGATAACCTTGTTGGGGCTATGGACATCTGACTGGAAGCAAGGCTTTATCCAAGATGCTTTTGGAGTTAGGATAATTCATGTAGCTAGTCATGTAGGATTCTAAGGGCCGATAATGGTCATAGAGCCAAAATAAATTCAATTGCACACACATTGGTAATCAGAGACAAAAGTTTCAAGAGTCCATGGCGGGTCTCTCTCCTCCTTTGAATGCACATCTTAGTCATTTGGTGTGTTGAGTTGAGTTATCTGAATATTTTGAGAATTGAATGGGTTCTTATCTCTGAAAATTTTTGCAACATTGAATTTCATTAGTGTATGATACAATGAAAAATTTGTATAATCGTCCTTCTTCAATCAAGAACTTTTAGTACGCTCATGTTAGGTAGCATAGTTGCATCATAAGCATTGAGAAACTGGGGACATTCCACTTACAAAATTCCAAATAAAAATAGTTGCATTCAATTATATGTTCATTTAGATGCATTATCATTTAAAAGTGTTGGCAATTAACACTCATCCGGTGATTTTCGATGCTTGATTTATGGTTTAGGGTTGTCATTGATGGAAACTCTTCTTGGAGATTTGAACCGGTGGTCATAATTCTTCTTATCCAGAAGCAAGAGTTAACCTGTAGCCAGTTAACCGATAAATCAGGATTATTCCAGTGCAATTTTGGTCCGGAAAGATTTTCGCTGATTGCAGTGATTTTGGTGACTAAGTTCAAGGTGAAAATGATGAGGTCGACATTTGTGAGGCATTTTAAAAAATTGTTTTGGTCTGGTGATATGTTTTGTTAGAGATTGAAGCCGACTTGGAGTTACACGTTATATTTTTGATAGCCGACTTGGAGGAGATTATTTTTTATATGACCGGATATATAAGATTGAATTGGTGAATGGTTTTTGGAGTATCACTATTGTGGTGATCCTTTTTGGTGCGATTGAGCGCAGCTTCATGCACACATTTTATTCCTAGGTGAATCGGTAGCTGATTGAGACAGAAACAAAGCATATTGCAGAGCGAGTACACTCAAATATCTTGTGCTTAACCAGAATTTATTCTTACATTGTTAGATATTGTTTCAGAGTTCTTTAATTGTATTTCCTCATTGTAATTAAATTGTAAGTTGATGAGACTTCCCTGAAGGTTGTAGCCTTCTGGGTCATTGTAATTGAGCAGTGAGCTCTAGGTAGTGAGCCTGAATGCAAGTGCATTCCCCATCTATGTAATATTTATATACTCCTGGCCATAGTATATGAATATTGTGGATTCTAGCCCCACCATGGTTTTTCCCTTTCCAGGTTTCCACGTAAAAATTTTGATGTTGTGGATCTGTGTTTATTTATTGCTTGCTTATGTTCTTTGTTGTTATACATTATTAACTGGTGGATATAAAATAAGTTTTTGAGTGTAATCTCCGACAGAACACTAATTCACCCCCCATCTCAGTGTTCTTTGATTCTAACAATTGGTATCAGAGCCTAGTTCCTTTGAGGAAGCTTAACCTCTTGAGGAAGGTCAAAGAGATTGATTCAATGGATTCCGGATTTCAGAGACAACTCAGTGTGCCACTTGAGGATCTTGATGCAGCTAGAAATGAGATTTGTACCTTGAAGAAGAACTTGGATGCTGCTAATGATTTCATTAATGACCTGAAGGATCAAGCTAACATCTCTAGAGAGAAGAGGAAGGAACTGATGGACAAGATAAAGGAGAAAGAAGATCATATCATGAAATACTAGGATATAGCTAATGAAGTTAACAAGCTTGAAAGAGAGAATTTTTTTTTGAAGAATGAGATGAAATCCATTGTGATGAGGTTGACTAAGAAGATTGAGGACCGAAAGAAGAATGAAGAGAATCTGGCACAATTATTGAAAGAAAGAGCAGATGAATGCTTCAAGCTTACATATGAGAATGATCAGTTGAAGCTTGAGTTGACACAGTCAAGGAATAATGGTCAAGAACTTGAAAGATAGATTGCTACATTAAAGGATGAACTTGCTATTGCTAATGACTACAAAGACAAATTCAAAGCTATCTTAGCAAGGCTTGATGAGATGCTAGAAAGTCAAAGACATGGAAAGGACATGCGAGGTCTAGGATTTGAGAAAGGTGAATCCTCTGGATCTAGACAAAGCAATGCAAAACCTGATTAAAAGAAGAGCAAGAATCCTCTGGTAAGACAACCTAATATTCACAAATTCAATGGTAGATGCTTTTACTTGCAATAAGTTTGGTCATATGGTGAATCAATGTAGAAGTAGGATGAGTAATGGAATGAACAACATGAATAATGTTCCTACCTTTATCGGTCAATGTTTCATATGCAATAATTTTGGACACAAGTCAAATATGTGTAGAGTAGTAATGAATAACTTCCAAAACAAAAGATGCTATGGTTGTGGGATGTTTGGACATATCTCTAATCAGTGCAGGACAAGACAAATCAGATGAACTTCAGACCTATGCAAAATAATGTTCTTTGTCGTGCATGTAACAAACTGGTCACATTGCAAAGTACTGCAGAAGCAAGAATAGTGCTCTGATAGACAACAACAAATTAGTTGAGAAGGGAAAAGCAAAAGTAGAAGAGATGAATCTAAAGCAGATGGTGGATCTGTACATATATCTGATGCATAACCCTCATCTGGTAACTAGGGCTTTTGGCCTTAGGGGGAGGCAAATTCATGCAAATATTGCAGCACCCCTTGATGAGATCTATAGTTGATGGATTACAGATGGCAAGAATTGAATTTCAGTTGATATCCGGGATTCTGATGGCTGATTTCGGCATTCAGTAGCTAAACAGGGCATCCGGTTGGATATCCGATGTGCATTTACTTCAAAATGAAATTAGGGTTTGCGAGGTTAAAAGTGAAAATATGAGAGTCATTTCTCACTTTACGAATAGTCTTTTCGAGCTGAAGAACAAGGTGATTAGAGAGATAGAAGCATTTTGACAAGAAGGTTAGGGCATCCAAAAGAAAGTTAAGGTATTTCTCGAGTGCATATATGAGTTTAAACTTCTGAAAATTTGAAATGGAATCATCTTCTTCTAGTGCTACGTCGTTAGTTGTTGAAGTTAAGGATAGGACTCATCCTGAATTTAAAAAGCATCCATATAAATCTATGATGGACGACCTTGTTGGCGCATTTTCTTCCGTTCCACACGAAGTTCTGCATGTTGATGATGTACGAATATATATCCATTTTGAAATCAAGGAAACTAACACATGGGATATTTTGGATCTATATACCAACAATATTATGAATAAAATCGGTAACTCGAAGTCAGAATTCATGCATCTGCAGAGAAAGGGTTTCACCCAGTTCGTGAATTTTGCATCATTCAAAGAGAAGGAATGGGTGAGATATGTGTTGAGCAGAATTCATCATGAGTTTATCTAGTTGGATCAATCTTAGAAGATCACACTTGAGGTGATTAGGGAAGTAACATGCTTGAATCAAACCAGTGACAAGCCAGGGTTGTAGAAGGTTACAAACCCTACGATTACCAAGTTAACCGGTGCAGAATTTGATGGGAGATCTATGAAGATTAACGCAATTAAAGATGATGATGTGAAGTTTTTTGCAATGGTCGTTGGGTATAAGGTGTATCAGTCTAACCGCCCGAATTCAATGTTAGGGACAACCATTCATGCATCTTACCAAATGGTAAAGGAAGATGCACACTATGATATGTGCAGTGTTCTATTGGAGGAGCTCATGATTAATTTGAAGAAAATTAAGCAGGACAAAAAGTGCATTTTCAAATATGGTTCTTTGGTTATTTGTTTGGCTCTTTATTTTTTAAATCAAATTCTTGGAACCCGTAGAGTGCAGTGGGGATTTGACAGACCGGTAGCCCAGGAGATCAAACAAGGTCTTGGAAACAGAGATAATCAGAATGCTGCTTGATGGGCATTTTTCAAAACATTCCAAGAGAAGATGAAGCAAAGGGTAAGAACTCCAAAGGAAATTATTAGCAAATATGAAGGGACAATCTGCTTTATGGTAAATAAGGATGAATGCCTTATGGAGGCAATTGAACCCCGAACGGTGTGGATTTTGTCAATGAGTTATGAGGTTGATGTAGGAACATTTAATGCATATGCACAACACCTGCTAAATGCTCAGGTTGATACAAAGGAAGAAAGGTTCGGCACATGCAAAGAGAAGTCTATGGAACTTCACACCAAGTTCACCGAACCAAAGAGAAAAATGAAAGTTGCTAAGATGAGTAAATCCTTGTGGAGGAAGGTCACCCAAGAGAAAGAGTTAGGGTTGCAAGAGCTACAAGGGATGCTAAGGAGAAAGCAAAGAAGCAGAGGATAGCTCAAGCACCTTCACAGACCAAACCCAAGGTGATAGGGTCTTCTCCCGCTCTAGCAAAGACACCTCCGGCTCAGACTAAACCCTCTAGCTCATCGACTAAGGGAAAGGGTGTTCTAAGGTAGAAGAAGAAACCTCAGAGGGAGTATGTAGCAGTATCTTTGATGGTCTTTGAAACAAAATCAGATACAGAAATCCAAAAAGCCCCCAAGAAAGGAGAATTTGCAAGGGTAATCTAGAAGTCTCAATCCGATGAAGAAATGAAAGGGAAGAAAGAGAAGAAAGTGAAATCTAAACTTGTTCCATCCAGAAGACCAAAGAGAGGACGAAGAGTTAAATCTAACTTGGATGAAGCGATTGAATCCAGTAAGATGGAAACTACTCAGACAAAGTATCATATTATTCCTCCTTTATTTTCTCAAGAACTAATTGACAAAATTATCAAGGATGGGAACCTAAGAAACATTTATGTATATTATGAGAATTTAGAAGATAATGATAAAAGATAGATTGAGGAAGCTACAGTGTTACACTTGGATGTATTTAGAAAAACCTTAAATGAATTAGAATACTATCTTCCAAAAGATTTTTATAGTCTTTCTGATGCTAGAATAAAATTTGCAAGTCAAATGGACAAGGAAATGAAGAAAAGTGAATTGGTCAATCAATGCACCAACTTATCGTTGTTGAAGAGATAGATAGGCTGATTTTGCAAGCGAACAAAAAGGAATTCAAAAGCAAACACAAAGTTAACAGTATTATGGTTGGAAGAGTGGAGGAAATAAGAAAAGAAACTATTGAAATATGGAATAAATTTCTCACTGAGAACCGGCTAGTAGAATCTAATTCACAAGATCAAGCCACTCAGACAGAGAACCCTCTAGTACTTGATGAAGAAAAGATGGAGGATACACAAGATGTTGCAGAGCAACAAGTTCTGGATATAGTAGATGTTGAGCCTGATAAGGCAAAAGATAGATCAGTTGAGATAGAGGTTGGTTTACCAAGTGGTGACACCGGTGCGCATAAGGCACCCATAGAGGATAAAGGCAAAGCAGGGCAGAATGAGGTAGGGAAATAAGACAAGAGGAGAAGAAAAGTGTTAGAAACTCCAATCCTTATGGCAATTGACACTTCCAAAATTCAAAGCCAGGGGACTTTTCCTCAATTTAACATCAGTTTTTTCAAACCGTTTAATCAAATGTCTCTAAATGAAAGAATGATTGTTGTTGTTTCTCTTCAAGCTCAATCTAGTCAGGAGTTAGCACAATCTGAGTCCAAAGAGACGAAACTCATTAAGAAAATTGTTAAAGTCTTCAGCAGGTAGTTCCAGAATTACAACTTGATGTTGATATCGGTTCATTCGGTATGCTCCAACACTTAATAGATCGTATATCTACTCAATTTGATTCTTTGACCAAGGCTTCATCTAGGTAGGCTATGGAGAAATTCAAAGATGCAAGAATACAAACATTTTTGCAAATGATTGAAAGTGATAAGACCCAACTAGACAAAGAACTGAAATTAATTGATGAGGCTTTACATGGAAGGTGGTAAGATTTATAAGTTCTATCTAATTTTGACAAAATTTACTACTGAAATAGACAAATAGATAGATAATTGCAGAGGACAATTAGCCCAAATTTCTCAGGCATATGGTCCCACAGTAAACTTGACCGGAAATGTTGAAGGTCAAATTTTGACTCTTATGGGGTCCAGATTGGTAATCTGGAGAAGGAGAAGGACAAGATGCAGAGAAGGGCAGGTGAACTCCGGAACCTAGTTGGTCCTTGGTTAGACACCTTGGTGTGCCATAAGATGGAATATCTTAAGAATATGACTCAGGAGACACCAAGTGAGTTGCATGCAATAGAATTCCATGCTTATGTTCTGAACAATTTTGTCTCAATTTTTTGAAAAATTGTGGGTAGGTTGGAAAACCTATTTTGGATATCTTAAGTCTACATATGCAAATGTACTCAAGTATGTATAGATCTAGTCATCATCCGTTGTGTATACATGTACAGGGTAATTTTGATCCATACCCTATCTTTGACATTGTTGTCAAAGGGGGAGAGATAAGGTGAAAAATGTACAGTGTGAATGGAGTGTACAAATCTCTGTAGATTTTTGGGTTTTTGATCTAAGGGGGAGCCTTATAGTTCTTTCATTCTTAATCTGGTGTACAAGTTTTATAGGTTTCAACACTTGGCCATTTTTCACAGGTGTTGCTATCAATGCCAAAGGGGGAGATTGTTGGCAATTGACACTCATCTGGTGATTTCTTATGCTTGATTTATGGTTTAGGGTTGCCATTGATGGCAACTCTTCTTGGAGATTCGAACCAGTGGTCGTAATTCTTCTTATCTGGAAGCAGGAGTTAACCGGTAGCTAGTTAATCGATAAATCAGGATTATTCCAGTGCAGTTTTGGTCCGAAAATATTTCCAGTGATTGCGGTGATTTTGGTGACTAAGTTCGAGGTGAAAATGATGAGGCCGATATTGGTGAAGCATATTGGAAAATTGTTTGGGTCCGGTGATATGTTTTGTTAAATATTGAAGCCGACTTGGAGTTACACGTTACATTTTTGATAGCCGACTTGGAGGGTATTATTTTTGATATGACCGGATATATAAGATTGAATTGGTGATTGGTTTTTGGAGTATTACTATTGTGGTGATCCATTTTGGTGCGATTGAGTGTAGTTTCACGTGCGCATTTGATTCCTAGGTGATTTGGTAGTTGAATGAGATAGAAACAGAGCATATTGCAGAGCGAGTACAGTCAGAGATCTTGTGCTTAACCATAACTCATTCTTGCATTATTAGATGCTATTTCAAAGTTCTTTAATTGTATTTCCTCATTGTAATTAAATTGTAAGTCAGTGAGACTTCCCTGAAGGTTGTAGCCTTCTGGGTCATTGTAATTGAGCAGTGAGCTCTAGGCAATGAGCCTGAATGCAAGTGCATTCCCCATCTATGTAATATTTATGTACTCCTAGCCATAGTATATGAATATTGTGGGTTCCAGCCCCACTGTGGTTTTTCCCTTTCTTGGTTTCCATGTAAAAATTTCGATGTTGTGGATCTGTGGTTTATTTATTGTTTTCTTATGTTCTTTACTATTATACATTGCTAATCGGTGGATAAAGAATAATTTTTTGAGTGTAATCTTTGTAATGTTGAGAGCCTCTCTTCTACTTTCATTTTCCAAGGATCCCATAGTTTTGTGTTCCTTGTTCAAAGCCCAAGGTAGGTGCATGGAAGTGTGCCTCTTTTGAATCCCAATATCCTAAAATCTACCCTTCTTTCCTAAGAGCGACCAGGAAGAAGAAGGCTTTTGATTTCTCTTGGCTGACCTTTTGTCCTGAAGCTATTGAGAAAAAATATTAATATTAATATAAAGGAAAAGTAATAATATAATATATAGAAGAATTAGAAAGATTATTATTGATGAGAATGATATAATAAATATTTACAACAAATGAAAAAATAACTAAAATAAATTATAATTACTAAATATACTAAATAGTAAATATGGGACTATCTATTCACCTCATTTAAAAATAATAATCATAATAATAAGTATATTAATTATATAAAAGTTAAAAAAAATACAACAAAGAACCATAAAGCACAAAATTATCAAAAGGAATTAATGGTTTAAGAGAAATAAAATTGGAAAATTATTAAGAGAAATAAAAATCTAAAAGTGGTACATTATCTTTATAATTAATATTGAAAGCTAAAAATTCTTGTTGTAGACCCTATCTTGAGCTAATATCCTTTTTTCTTTATTGATTGCTCTAGATTCTCTCTAGCAAAACTCCAATTTGCATCTATTGGTCCCAAGACTCTAGTCACTTATTTTGAGAACTACAAGGCTTTATTACCATTCCTCATTTGTTTAACCTTTTTTTTTCCTCTTCAATGTTGATGCATGGAATCCATGGTCCCATGACCACTCCATTCTCCACCAAATAGGGATTGCTCTTTAGTATAACTCTTTTCTTAGGCACAACATTATTCATAATGATGTCCATCTAGTCCTTCAATGGATAGTCTCCCTTAGATAAAAGCTTCTACTAGTGCATTTATTTCCTCTTTTTGAACTCTTAAATCAAAGAGAATCCCCAATGAAGATTTATCTTATGTTTAAGTTAACCCTATTCTTGTGATGTGTTAAAGAAATTCTTTTGCTAACAATCATTGGTTAGAAAAGATCTGGTGATTTGAGCTCGGGTTTTAATCTTCAAGTGATTCTCCTTGATAGGCCCTCAACTGTGAATCCAATTGCACACTAGTGTCCATTGTTTGTGTTATTAATGAGGGAGATAAGCTAGAGAGATTTATGAAGTGGAAGGTGATGAATATCTTATAGATACATAAAATTAATTAAATTAATATCTAATTAATTATCCATGTTGGATAATTAATTAATTTAACTATGTTACCCCTTTTCTTTGCCCAAATTAATTAATTTCCCCTCTCCCTTTCTCCTAAAGTGAATTATTTCAATAAATCAAACTCAACCTTAGGGAATATTCCAATCTCCTTGCTAATTCCAATTAGTTAAATTAATCCACAATTAATTAAACTAGTTTTGTGATTCCTACAAGCCCACCTCTTAATCCTCCTCATTAAGCTAATTAACCTAAAGCCTAATCCCTGTTAGTATTTATTCAATTTTTAAATACTACACACCTACCCAAGTCCACATGTGACCCCCCTCATAAATGACTTGCACGCACAAGTCATTTTACTTCTCCACCTCACCTTTGACCAAGGGGTGCTCACACATGTGTGAGAATGCTCTTCCCCATGGAGCCACCCTACACCTTTTCCTTTTAGTCCACATGTCATAGCCCCCCTTTCCATAGCCCTTACTTTTTGCTATAAGTGTTTCCACTTGTCAACCTCATGGACTTCCAAAGATTTGCTCACACATGTGTGAGCAAATATTGCCCTCCTCCCAATGACAAGTTGTTCTTCCCAAGATGTGCTCACACATGTGTGAGCACACCTTACCCTCTTCCCAATGCCAAGTGTTCTTCCCAAGGGTTGGCCCTTAGTCCACATGTCATAAGGCTATGTGTCTTGACTACTTCATCTCCTTTCCTTCAATCTTAGCCCTTCACCATCCTTCCAATCTTGACCATCCATTTCAGATCTCTAAATTATATAAATTGGAGCCTTCATTCATCTCAAATAACCACTTCATTCCATATCTTTATGATGGCCATTTATCCACTTTTCATCATAGTTTTATGCTGCCCTTTTGGTTGCATATCCATTTCATTAGCATCCTTATGTTGTCAAATTGTGAGAACATAAATCATATCCATTATCCTAACACCCTTATCATGTCAAAATCATTATTCACCCATCCTTATGTTGTTATGTAAATGTGAGCAATCCACATTTCACCCTCCATCCAATCTCCCACTCGTCATTCGTCAATCTTGGAGCAATGAGGTTCATGAAGACGAGGAGTACAAGGAAGATCAAGTTGCATACGAAACGTCATGAGGGAAGTAACACTTTGTTTATTTTCCATATTTGTTTTATGCTAACGTTCTTCCTTGATATTGCTTTAAAATGGTTGAGTTCATTTGATTGACTAATCTTGCTAACCATTTTAGTGGTGATACATATCCAACCAGTAGCTATTGATGTTTTGTTTTTATTTTCTCATGACAATTCATAATGAATCACCAACCTAACATGACCACCATCACAATACATAATGAATGCATATTAATTGTCATCTCTCTAGTTGATGGCAAAACTCTTCTTTTCCTTAAGAGTTTTCATTGCTACTTGATTCCTATTATGATGCAAACTCACATCATTAGGTAGGATGGGGTGATGCTCATTATAAGCTAGCTAAGGGGCATCTCATTCATATTGGAAAATGGGTTGAAAGAGTCCCATGCATCACCATTGTTGTGTATAATGATCTTCACCTCATGGTTAATACCATAGTTTGCTAGATAGTTTTCTTCCTTATCCAATCCTATATAGGCATGTTGGATTGCATAATCTACTAGGAAATCTAAGATTAAACACACCTCTTGTAATATGTTTTCTATTTTTTAAATTGGAGAGCCTTTCCTCCCAATCACATTAAACAACACAATCAAATCTCCCTCAATTTGAATCATGTTAATTCAATATAGCTTGCATACTTGTAGGTCTAACATAAAAGTTTATGCTTGAACTTAATTGTAAATGCAACTTCTCAACTTCTCTAAAGTTGCTACAACACTTTTTCCTTATTTATCTCAAATAACACATCTTGCACCTTGTATGCTAAGGTTTCCTTATTTGCATTCAATTTGTAAGGGAAAGTTACCACTTGAACTCCAAATATAAATTATTGTTAGTACCACTTCTTAACATCTTCAAGACATCTACAACAAGTTTTCCTTCATCATCTCAAGTAACACATCCCACATATACTATGCTAAGGTTTCCTCTAATTGCTCCATCAAAATTCATCTTCATCTTATCTCTAAAAATAAATTACTACTTATCATTTGAATGCAAACTAATAAAATGTCAACTCTATAAAAAATTTCAAAAAACTATATTTATCGTTATCATTTAAAATACTTCACCTATTCTTCATATTTAAATTGAATTCCAGTAAAACCACAAATGAAAATTAAATTTACTCTAACCATTTTCAACAAACCTTTCTAGTCAATGGGCCTTTGGCTCGTGGTGAAATTGAATAGTTCTTAGGTTGGGGTCTCATGGGAGGGGCTTGGGCTCTATTTTTGTGGAAGAGGGAGTCCCATGAAGAAATTTTTTTTCTGCTACAAGATTATTTTGAATCTTCTCCAAAAAAATAGCAGCCCCTACTTTTTAGGCATGCAAATTTGAGTGGGTGCAAAAGGGGTGGGGCTAGAAATTGCTCCACTAGGGATGTTATTTGCCACTTGTCAAAAAATCTAAATTTAATTTCTATTAAAAAATAGTTTTGGAGGGAAATGAATTATTTTTATTTGTTTTTATTATGCACATCCTATAAAAGATATTCATGAGACCACCAACCTCCTTAAATTTAGGAGCTTAAATTTTTAAGCTGGACCACACTAAAAAATTCATGGAATAGAACCTAGCTGGTGAGACTTTTTTTAAAAAATTAAAATTGACCTTCCATGAATTTTGTAAAAAATTTGAATTGCTGTTGGTCCCATGAATTCATCAGCTTGAGTTTAAACTCCTAAATTTAAGTAATATGGTAAATAAATTTAATTTATTTTTTCAAAAATTCACATGATTCACAAGTTGCATAATTGGTTGCAAATAGAGGCACTGCAAGTAACATTCTGTCCAGTTCCAAAAACATCTTCAACAGTATCAGAACAGCTTCCTAAAAAATAGAACCTAGCTGATGAGAATTTTTTTAAAAAATTTAAAATTGACCCTCCATGAATTTTATAAAAAATTTGAATTGCTGTTGGTCCCATGAATTCATCAGCTTGAGTTTAAACTCCTAAATTTAAATAATATGGTAAATAAATTTAATTTATTTTTTCAAAAATTCACATGATTCACAAGTTGCATAATTGGTTGCAAATAGAGGCACTGCAAGTAACATTCTGTCCAGTTCCAAACACATCTTCAACAGTATCAGAACATCACTTCCCATATGATAAGTTTGGTGCTGTCATCCCAAAACTGGTGCATCGTCAGCATATATCCTTCCAAGAAGATATTTTAGAAAAGAGTGGCATCATAATTCTTCGGGGACATCTGTTTTATTTACCCGCGTTTCTGGAATAATCTAGAAAATCGCTCCTAAGAAACACCTGCAGTCGGCACTGCGTATAAAACCCTCTTGTCTTCTTTGATCACCTGTATTCGTTCGTCTTGTCTTCAAGAATTTTGCTGTTCATTTTTCTTGTTCTATTTATTAATTAAGAAAAAGAGGCAAAACAAGAAGCAAAAGCGGATTTGAAGAAACAGATCGGCGGTTTCATCGAAACAGAAAAGCGGTTTTCGTCGAAGCAGCTCGAGGTTTTTTAACCGTAGCGAATGTGTTGGATGATTGATTTGTAGTTTCTTTTGACTAACTTTTGTGTGCTGGTTTTTTCTCTAGATCAGAGGTACTCTTTGTATTTTTTATTTTTTTTCTTCTAGGTTTTCTTTGTCTGAATTTCTGTTTTCACTTGTAAAACAGGATATATGCTGTTTTTTTTTTCTTTTTGTTAAATCGGTACAAAAAACGACAACAAATAATAATTCAGATTACACTCTCAGCGCAAGAATTTTTTAGAATCTTACTGGGGCGACCTTGATGACGATAACTTTTAATAATACCTTCTAGAGTAATTGATCAGAAGTATTTGTCGATCTATTAAGACTTTCGGTCCGTTGGGCCTGTTAAAGTGTACAGGCATTGCTCTGATATTGGAATTGTCTGTGTTATGCTGTGCTCTTAGCTTTGTACCCTTCCCACCGGAAGTACCTTAGAAACAATTTTTGCAATATGAGTCTGAGAATTAGGCATAAACATGGTATGGATTTTCTACAGCACAATACAAAGAAATGATGACATCAGGAAAAATGGTTGGATTAAACTAGATCCTGGACATTTTTATGTATGTTTTTTTTGCCTTAGAAATAGCGGCATCAGATCTGTTGGATGAAGATTAAGGGAAATAAAAACCTTGGGAGCATCTCACAAATATGAATGAGGTCAAGTCTTTAGAAGAAGGCTCAGATCAAACTCAAACATGTTACGCAATCAGCAATATTATTTCAAGATCAGTTTGTCTAATATCATGGTAGGTATGAATTGTTCATTATTAAAACAACTAAATCAGCTATCAGCGTCATTTGGGTCTTCATAAAAACCATCATCATCATTTCTGACGTCATATGATGTAGGTAGACTATAAGAACACCAAGGAGTGCCATTGGCACTTGAACTAAAAGTATGTTGGCTATTTGACTGTTAAAAAAATGAATTGTTAGGCGGCGGAAGCATCCAAGTCAGCTAGCTGTGGCTCTATGGCCCACAATATTTGTTGACTCTTGTAGTCATTTTGTTTGTGCAAAAGAAGGTAAAATTTGAAATGCACGCAAACTAAATCTTCATTTTTTGATGACAATGGTTGTACTTTATTGAGGAGATGGATCATGCACAGGAATCCATTCAAATTATGATGAATTGCCAACCGGAGGAGGCAAAGTAGAGAGTTAGAGTTCTAAAATTATAAACTTCAATCTTGAAAAACATTATGTAAGTTTAGTGACAAGACTTCGAATGCTGAGGCTATAACTGTTGGAATTTTTGGCCATGGAAGTATCACCAATCGTGATCATCTTTATTATACTTGCCATGGAGAGTGGGAATAGTTTGGCCATTTCAGTGTATAAAATAAACAACTTCATTTGTGACTACATTGTCACAATTAGGACTAAGGAAGAGTTTAGCAAATGCTAAATTATACCTTTGCTAACTTCCGTATCTTTGTATGGTGCAGCCCTCTTCAGCAAAGGAAAGATTTTAGTTTTGGAGTATATTAGTATTAGTGCAAAGGCAAGAAGATGTAATGGGTGATCATTTTGTTACTTTGCTCTATAGGAATTGTGTGCATCTATTTGAATAAAATTTCTCGAGGACCTTGCTTATTCTCATTCATGATGGTCTTTCTCTTCTCAATCATTGAGTTGATGCCATTATATATTTAGTCTCGTGGACGTTAAAATAATCTCTTTTTCTTCTTCTATACCTCTCCTAGGCATGGCTTATTAATGTCAGTATAATGAATCGTATTCATGATGGGCTTGGTGAAACTAAAAATATTCCACAAAATCTGATTATGTGTTCTCTAGGATCTTTTTCTTAGCATTTGTTGGCCTTTTATTGTTAAATTGTTTCCATAGTAAACAAAGCTTGCTGATGGCCATGTTAGAAAATGCCTCTCTCACCTTCACAAGTCGTCTCACAAGACAATTCTTTGGGAGGTGAACTCTTTATTGTTAGCCTATCTAAAAATTGAACTGTAAAAAAAATGCAAACAAGGAAAACATACTAAATTGGAATTTTTTGTGGTATTCATTTGAATGTATGAGCTTATACATTTGACATCACATTTACTGCAAATCCAAATATATGTCCCACCACTTGAACATACCGTATTATACGAACATGCTTCCACAATGGTAAATTTGAGTCTGCTTTCAAGTGGGGTTGGCCCCTGGTGCTAGAACAGGTTGCCATTTTAATCCCTATGAAAACAAGTTTGGAAAACAACACATTCCAAACAAATTGAAACAAAACTTATGTGCTAACTCATTTAGATGGAGAAGAATGAAAAACAAAGTAAGGAATTTGGTTTTGGAAGAAAAATTGAATAAAAAAAAACAAAACTACTTATCTCCAATCCAAGAATTTTCATCCATGATCTCCTTGGCAATGAATGGTCTCGTATGAGTGTAGGAATAGCAGTTCAACTGCTCTGAAAACTTCAATGATCAATCTTCATCTCCATTTTGCGATAACAAGCAAGAGCGAAGTTTCAGCAAGTGTATTTGCTTTGAATATTTTGTTTTCAGAATGAAAGTTCGTTTCTGTGTTGCAAGGTGTTTAGAGGTCAATTTCTCACTTAGAGTTGATTGTTTTAGGTTGGATAGCTAACCTAGCAGGTCAAAAAGAAGGGAAACAGAAAAAAGAAAAAGGAAAAGAAAAATTTGCTGGGTTTCTTACAATGTTCTCTGCAGGTATTATCAGGCGCACTACAGTTCCTGAACTAGGACTTGGATATAGGCTGCTGTGGGTCTGTACAGGTAACAGAGTTAAGAACTTGATGCAAACAAATCAATACGCCAAATTTGACAATGCTAACAACCAGCTCACATGAGCTATGCAGCTTCAAGGAAAATAAATTAGAACCAATTAACATGGAACTGTATAACACTGTATAACTTTCAGGTAATTAAAAAATCAATCAAATTTTTAAAAATCTAAAGGAACAACACAAAAAATGGCTGGTAACTAGTTGACATTAAAAATTAATTATAGGTAAACAAACCTTAAGAAGAAAACAAAGAATCAACAACTTGCAAGAAACATACAGAATTCTAGAAGCAGATTTGAACACAGAATACATTAGAACACAGAAAAGTCGTAGATGGATGTATCAGAAACCTGTAAAGAGTCTAACATGCAAAATGAATACCTGGAGAATAAAATATGTAAGTAGTTTGTAAGTTTGTAACTTAAATAAAATAGAAGAAGAAACATACCACCTACTCTTTTAAGCACAGATATTTGCAGTCACAATCAGGATAATCGAACAAATGGTTGAGAATATTTTCAGAAGTTGACAATCACAAGAACAAATGAACAATCATTTGTAAAATCAAAGAAATATTAATATGTCCTACGGATGAATTTAGTGATGCACATTTCTTCATTTACCATTTATGCTTATTAGATATTATGCATCGTGAAGCAATTTTCTTTATAATATCAAAGGTATTATTGTTAGAGCCTATTTAAATGTTAACCAATTTTTCTGTTGGATGTTATGTAAATGGATAACCTTTATTCTTGTCAATTTCTATCATTGTTTAAACTTTCTTTTGAAAGCTTTACTTTTGAGCACAACTTTTCTGATGAAAAGTGAAATTTTAAGTAATTTTTAAAATTAAATTTAAGTGAGAAGCTTTCCTTGCATCTAGGCAAATTCAGAATTAGTAATATCTGCTATCTCCTTTGTAAACAACTTGGAATTAATACAAACAAATACAGTGATCATCAGGAAACAAGGTATTTTTGAATGTTATTTATGTTTTCTAATTTGGAGAAGATGCTTCAGTTTTTACAATTAGAATAAAAAGTTTGTATTAAATGAATTTAGCAATTTGAGTGGTTGTTGTGTTTTTAATATTTTATATGTTGCAGCCTTAAGGTGATATTATTGTCAAACTTGCAACTTGTCCATAACGTGTAGTTACACATGTAGCATAGTATATAGGGAAAACATTGCACCATGTAACTCTGATCTGATGTCTGGGTTCTTTGATTATAAAGATGTGTGATCACCCTGAGTGAAGAGGTTTTTTACATTTTTTTGGGTATGCTTTAAACTTTAGTAGTACAGTAACTTAGATTAAAATAGCTTGTCCTCTCTAAGAAGTATTAAGTGCCCGGAAACAAGAATCTTGGGGTTGTTACTGTGAACAGACATAGCTCTTTGTCAATAACAATTAATGAACTGAGGGTGTATTTGTCAATACATCCAGGTTTCACTTACTCAAAAGTAGACAGTTATGTTACCATTAAGACATGGAACTGAGAGCATTATATTAGGATTCATACCATAAAGGTCATGAGAGTTACAGAAGTATAAATACTAGGGGAATAGCAAGATTTGTTAAACCAAAAGAGATGCACAGAAAGGAACCAGAGAGCTTTTAAGTTTGAGGAGTGAAAGCTTCTGGGTTTTTACTTTTTGAGTGTAACTTTTTTGGTATTTATGCCTACTCAAGTTTAGGCTCACTGATTAGAAAATATTAACAAAGCAGTCAGGCATCGATTATGGTAAAGAAACAAACTAGGAGAGTCATCTGTTATGATATCTCATGGCGAGAATAAAATGAGTTTTTAAGGATAAAATTTCATAAACAAAGAGAAGAGTATGAGGGGATAATTTTGTTTCCAGCACAGTTTTGTTTTTGCCTGTCAGGGGTTAACTCATGAATTTCAAACCTCATCTTAATCAATAGATGAAGTGTAATGCCCCGCTAGGAATCCCAAAGGAATGACCACACAACTAAGCAACTAAGGAGTGAAATAATTTTTTTTTTTAAAGTTTAATTCACAATACGTGCTTTAATTACTACATTGCACATTAATTACACAAGCGGAAGACTAACACAAGAATTCCTAAAGGGTTACCAACGAAGAATAATACGGAAGGTTAAATTCCAAAATAAAGGTTAATCCAATTAACCATCAATTACTCATTCAACATAATAAACCATATTCATATAATAGATTACACCATTTAAAGATTGAAAGTATTACAATGTATATTACTCTTCAAGAAAGCATTTGTACAAAGCATAAGGATAACTGAGATAATAACATCCAATAACTTAAGATTACATTATTCATGAAATACATGGCTTCCAATAATACATATAAAATTTACATCATTACCAAATACGAGGTTACATAAATCCATTGATACAAATGACCACGTAGGTCTCAAAAGTACAATAATCTCCAACATGAGATGATACACGAATCACAAACCACAGGAATACTTGTGAAGCCAATCCTCGCATGAAGGCATGAACAAATACATCCGATGGGAAGTGACACTACCACCCGACCATGTGATCCCAAAACGGAACCACCCCACTGTGCTAAGAGATTGCAGAAGACCCTCAAGCAAGCACAAGCAAAACATGGTTGACAATACAAGTGTGACTCCACAATACTCTAGGTGAACTCAACATCACAATACACTAGTGACCCTAAAGGGAGAGTGTCATCGCATAGCTTATGATGTTTACCCTAGGTAGGCCTCCATAGGTCCTGGCCCCCAACTTGGGTTATCCTGGTAACCTTTCCCGAACCCCTGGTTCCATCTAAGTTTCATGTGGACCCTACCGACCCTTCGTGAAGACAAGGTGGTCGGTTTGCCATTCCAGGCCTTCCCACTACATCTTGAGCCTTTACGAGCACTCAACCATGTGCGGGGTACAATATCTTATTTAATGTTAAAATCTACCCACCCCCTAATCAATACTTTCGAGGGCTTATCCAGCCAACCACTTCGAGCGCGACCCCCACTTGAAAGCCACTCTCTCATAGGACACTATACGAACATGGTCACTCTACGAGGACCCTATGGCGAAACAGATAGCCATAAACATTGACAAGAATTTGCAACAAAATAAGCCCCTTGCAAGAAATGCCAAAATTCACTAAGACCGTACTCAAACAATTTTTTGAAATTAATAACATCATATACACTTGCAATTCAACATTTAAAAATTTAGGAAAACACAACCATATTGATTAAGAGAAATTCAAGTCATCATTAATCTAATAAGACTAGAAATTTAACTAATCACAAATAATCAATTTATCTTTTTTCAATTTGAATAAGCAAAAGTCATAATAATTTTAATGAATAAAACACCCCATATTAAATAATACATCTATCATTTAATTTATAAATAAAACAATTTCTTAAAACTATTAATATATTAATAGAAATTAATGTATATATATATATAAAATAATAATAATTAATAATAATTAATAATTATTAATTAACTCTAATATTATTTTTATTTTATTTTTAAATAATAAAAAAATAAATTAAAAAAAAGCTTAATCGTTTAATTTTGTGGGTCCACGAGGGGCAACTACTACCACATAGTAGTGGTCCTAGGTCCAACTCACAACTGGGAATGAGGGTATCTACGGGCACACGCAAACTGGTAGCCAACTCTACTTGCCACCTATCCGCCTGCTTAGCAGACGCGAGCCCGCATCACTCCACAATGGAGGAAGAAATGAAAGAATCAGAAGCACCGGAGTCAAAAAGTACAGAGATTGGAATACCACCCAACACACCTGCAGTCTCGATCACTGTACCCTGGTGCTCGGCCTAGCGATCATCAACCACTGCAAAAACTCTATGGGATCTACCTGCATCCCCCACTGTCGGCTCTAATGCTGCTCACCTCTGACTACCTGTTTGATGAGAACGTTGAGGGCACTGAGCGACTATGTGGCCAACCTGACCACAAGAGAAGCAAGCTCCCCTACTAGGTCCTCTACCTCCAGACGGCCCACTGGATTGCTGGAAACTACCCCTACTAGGGGCCTGAGACGCACCCTGAGAGGACTGCCCTAGGAAACTCTGCCTACTCCTTTGCTAGTTCCTATTCTTCTTATGCTTTGAGTTGCCACCCTGTTGGCCCTGAAATTGCTTCGACCTCGGTTGAAAACTCTACTGCTACTGCCCACCCTTAGCGGGTGCCTAAGAACTCCTAAAAGGTGCAGCAGTCTGGGACTGATTCCCTCTAACTCTGGATCCACCGAAAGGCACACTCCCAATCTGCACTCCAAACTGACCGCCATGAGCACAGCTAAGATTCTGCTCCACCAGCCTGGCTTTCGCCATGACTATCTCTACTAAAATAGGCTCAAACACTCTCACTCCTCCACTGATGCGGTCATTTAGACCCCTCAAGAAGTGCTGAACTAGCATTGCCTCAAGTTTAGATCGGTGTTTCGCCATGCATCCGTATGGCAGTAACACCAAGGCCAGATGCACCATCATGCATCTTGAGAGTTTTGCTTCTATCTGGTGGCGGTTGGAGGAGGAGAGGATCGGTTTGAACATTAGCACCGTGTCTTGGGAGATTTTCCTGGAGAGATTCAGGGCACGCTTTCTCTCACCTCAGTGGAGATAGTCTCGGGCAGATGAGTTTTATGCTTTATGCCAGTTTGGCATGTTTGTCGATCAGTTTGAGCATAGGTTTTATGAGCTCAAACAGTATGCTGGTATTGGAAATGACGAGGGGTCTAAATGACCGCTTCAGTGGAGGAGTGAGAGTGTGAGCCTATTTCAGTAGGGATAGCCGTGGCGAAAGCTAGGCTGGTGTAGCAAAATCTTAGCCATGCTCATGGCGGTCAGTCTGGAGTGCAGATTGGGAGTGTGCCTTTTGGTGGATCCAGAGTTAGAGGGAATTAGTCCTAGACTGCTGCACCTTTTAGGAGTTCTCAGGCACCCACTAAGGGTGGGCAGTAGCAGCAGAGTTTTCAGTCAAGGCCGAAGCAGTTTTAGGGCCAGCAGGGTGTCAACTCTCAGCATAAGAAGAATAGGAACTGGCAGAGGAGTAGGCAGAGTTTCCTAGGGCAGTCCTCTCAGGGTGCGTCTTAGGCTCCTAGTAGGGGTAGTTTCCAGTAGTCCAGTGGGTCGTCTAGTTTTAGAGGACCTAGTAGGGGAGCTTGCTTCTCCTGTGGTCAGTTTGGCCACATAGCCGCTTAGTGCCCTCAGCGCTCTCATCAGACAGGTAGTCAAAGGCCAGCAACGTCAGAGCCGACAGTGGGGGATGCAAGTAGATCCCATAGAGTTTTTGCGATGGTTGATGACCGCTAGGCCGAGCACCAGGGTACAATGATCGAGACTGGAGATGTGTTGGGTGGTATTCCAATCTCTGTAATTTTTGACTCCGGTGCTTCTGATTCTTTCATTTCTTCCTCCATTGTGGAGTGGTGCAGGCTCGCGTCTGCTAAGCAGGCGGATAGGTGGCAAGTAGAGTTGGCTACTGGTTTGCGTGTGTCCATAGATACCCTCATTCCCAATTGTGAGTTGGACCTAGGACCCTTTGTTACTTCAGTTGACCTTTGAGTCATTCCTTTGGGGTTCCTGGCGGGGCATTACATGAAGTCACAGGAAATATATGTTTTCTGTCTGTTCCTGCCATTTCTTTGATTGTGAATTTACAAGGCATGTCGTCTTGTAAGGCTTTATGCATTGTAAATGCTCATAACTTGGCACGATTTTCAGAATATTTCTGTTGGTTTTTATCAGCTTCAATGCCCATTAATGTATTCTGAAACATTTGATATAGCAAAACAAGAAATTTTCTGTAATACTAAACGAGAAAAATCAAAAACAATTTATTCTTGTAGCGGTGTGTTTAGAATCTTGAGCTGCAGGTTTTCAAGTACCAAAGCTTTCAACAAGTGGATGGGCGGCAAACTACCTACCAGGCCACCATACCACACTTTGACTGCAAGCAGAAATAGCTATGTCCAAGTGCTTATACTGCTGCAGTCTACAGTGCCCCCATTCCTCACAATGGTTAACTTTGTTTCTTGCCTTATCTTGATTTTTTGTTTTTCCCTCTCGTCATGTGCTTGATCTGTTTCTTCTCTTTTCTTTCACCAGAAATGGAGGTCCTGTCCCTGAACTATCGCATCTGGGCGGATTGCCTCGATCTCTTTGGGTGTGAGACTGCATCAAGTGGCCGTGCGGCAAAGCTTATGTTCCTGGACTCAAACAAATTAGTTTCAAACTGCAACCTGACAACTCTTCAAAGTTGTAATTACTGAAGATTTATTCAGGAGATGATTCCGTTTCCAGTTGGACTTACTTAAATTGTTATGCATGCTGTATCATCCATGGAAAATTGGAGTGAATGAAGCTGTTCATGAATATGCTTGGGTTTTGTGCTTGCTGACTTGGATTGCTATGCAGCACTGTGATCAGAGTGGGGCAATTCAAAGAGATTTGGCCGGTGTTTGTAGATGGATGCTGACCAATGGCTGCAATGTTGGAATTTATCTAGAACTGGAAAACTGACTTTAAACTACTTCTTATGCAGGTACAGGGCTGTGAACAATGTGTCCAAGTATGGAGGTTCTTCCTGAGCATTTGGCCACAAAAGGATGTGATGAGCCTTTAGAACTTGTCTCAACTTAAAAAATGAGGGATATGCAATCAGTGAATGAAAATCTTGAAAAGCTAGATGTAGGATATGGGCAATATGGGTGAGTAAGCCACTGTATTTGTGTGAATTTTAAAAATATATATGGATACACTTTAAAATTTAGTCTATACTTATGATTTTTATATGTGCAAATTGTAAACAAGAGAACAAACTACTAGTTTCTACAACATTTGTTACAAGTCCTTCCTTTTTGGTGTTGTCATGTATGATATATCTGAACTGGTTTACAGGTCATATACAGAGTAAGTTGCAGACTTGTTGGTAGCTAACACATTTATATCAAAAATAATAATTTGATACTCATAAAACAAATAAGGAGGCAGTGTATAACATTGTATTGAATGGTACAGCATTGGCCCTGTAGGTAATTGTTCATATTTTTGTGTGGCGCTAATGAACTTAACTACAAAGTTAGTAAGAACTAATTAATTCTTTAGACTAAAACCCGTCTATATGTTAAATTCTTGTGATTCTTATGGCTTTATGTGTCCTCCATACAAAGAAATGAAATTCCATGTCTTAGTTGCTAGTTTTAACTACAGTTAGCATGCACTTTCAGAGCACTTCAATACTGTTTATTTCATCTTTCTCTATGAATTAGTTGGTAAGTACCAAACTTTTTTTTTTAATGGGTAAACGCTTTTAATCCAGAGCTATGAACCGGTGGGATTTGAACCTTGATGGCAAGAACAACAACACAACTTAACCATCACAACATGCCACTATTGGCGTTGTAAGTACCAAACTTAATACTGCTTTTATTGGTCCTTTTGATGACAGTTGTTCCCATCATAGACGGAGGTGTAGTATCAGGGCCCCATGTTGCAACGAGATCTTTGATTGCAGACATTGCCACAATGAGGCAAAGGTATAGACTTCCATAGTCTGTTTGTAAATGGTTGTTATGGTCTTTTCTATTCATTCTATGAATTCAAAATGTGTTTTAATGGTTCAAAATGTTTTTACAGAATGCTGTGAATGTTAATCCACAAGAGAGTCACGACATTCCTCGTCATGAGGTGCAGCAGGTAATGCTGCTTTTCCATTTGAGTGAAGCGCCTTTCTATTTGAGTGAGATTTAGCTTTGCACCATGTACATTTTTTGCAATTGGTTTATATATGGGGCTTAGCTGCAAGTTACAATGCTTGTTATTGCTTTTTCAGGTTATCTGTTCAGTATGTGGCACTGAACAAGATGTAAGTGCCTAACCTTTGGTATAATTTTGTGGGCTGATAATAAAATGTGCTTTTCCTAACTTGTTTAATCTCTTATGACTTTTTGATGAACTCAGGTTAAGCAAATATGTGTCAACTGTGGGGTGTGTATGGGCAAATACTTCTGTGAGATCTGCAAGTTCTATGACGATGATGTAAGTCCACTGTCCACATTATTTGTCACCTAGTTTGATTATGGAATATTCTTCAGACTTATTGAAAAATTCCCACCTGTTATATTTGGGAATTTGGTTGGGGTATGGACTGAACATGACCTTGTTGATTGATCTTTCAGCTCTCAAAGCAGCAATACCACTGTGATGGTTGTGGTATTTGTAGGTGAGTTTCTATTACTCACATTATCTCAGGTTTCATGTATTTTGGGTGATTATAGTTGAAGTATGTGATCTTCTTAGGTCTAAATGTTTCTGGTAATTACTTTTGTACAGAACTGGGGCACGAGATAATTTCTTCCACTGCTACAAATGTGGTATGTATATTGTAAATGAGAATTGTTTGCAGTCCGTTTTTTCATCTCATTACTAGCCTTGTTTCATGGAAATCATATCTTTTGCATAACGATGTATTATATGCTGTGAGTCTCAACATATCACTCTCTTTCTTTTTAAGGTTGCTGCTATTCAGTTGCATTGAAGGATTGCCATCCGTGTGTAGAAAGAGCAATTCATCATAACTGGCCAGTTTGCTTTGAGGTGGGTTGTGTGTGGATATCTTTTTGCCTGTGTATCTGATTACATAGATGGAATTTGAAATAGTTAATTGATGATATTGTAATACATCATTGAATTTCTGATATCTGAAATCTCTGTATCGATTTATTCATTTGTAGTTTTTTTTCGAATCTACAAGGGATATTAGTGTACTCCCATGTGGCCATACCATTCATATGGACTGTCTGAAGGAGATGCATCAGCATCTGCAGTAAGTTTCGCTCGTAACTTTCAGGCTTATGTTCTCTTTAACATGGTGGCAAGTCTGGATTGTTTCACGAGTATTTGTGAAGGCTTTTGTCTAACATATTTCATTTTATTCTTGGTATTTTGCAGGTTTTCATGCCCTGTTTGCTCCAAATCAGTTTGTGACATGTCAAGAGTATGGGAAAAACTTGATGAAGAGGTAATTTAACTTTCTAATGTAGTAATTTTTTTTTCAATATCTATTAATATAGCATGGTTTTCTAGGAAAAATATGAGGAATTTTTTTTTTCTGCCGAGTTGATTTATGTTATTAAAAACCTAAAATTCCTCCTATGTAACAGTATTACTGAAAATGGAATATATGAAAATTTCAGGTTGCAGCAACACCAATGCCCGCATCCTACCAGAATAAGAAGGTATCTTAACAGATGAATTTGAACTGTCTATGCTTACTTCGCTGAATAACATCTGGTTTATTTCCATAGGCTAGACTATTAAACTTGATTTAAGGCTTAATATTAATACTGAAGTGTCACTGCAATGGGATTTACCCGTTGATTTCTTTTGATAGAAGGTTTGGTTGCAGATTTTAACTCGCTCTTTCATTTGAATCATAGACTTACAAAGAATGAAAACTATTCTTTATTTTATATTTCATATTTGTTAACAAGTTAATACTTTTCATTTATTACTTTTGCACTGTCTATAACACTCGAATCTAATGTGGGTAAACATATGTTAGTGGGAACATTGTTTTTTAACAGGTATGGATTTTATGCAATGACTGTGGCACTACTTCAGAAGTCAAATTTCATATTGTCGCACACAAGTGTGCAAATTGCAACTCGTACAATACACGGCAGACTAGAGGCTGCTCTCCTTAAAACGTGTCATACCTAATGGCATTGCTTTTATATTTTGGTGTTGACCTGCCTGAGGTCTAGCTTTCTTGCAACACGAAATTCAGTTGAAGTCTGAAGTCAGAAGTCATGCTGTCATGGTGGAAACTGCTTCTTTAGTTTTTGCCATGGCCATCTCTGCTATAGTGTATGTTGTAATGCATACATTTAAGAAAGTGCAACATTGCCAATGTCCTACAAAGATTTCTTGCGGCAGAATTGTGTAAGCAGCATTTGTAGTATAGGTCTGTGAACATATATTAGACCTGCTAGGACAACTTGAGGGATTTGCATTGCAGGTCTAAGAACATATGTGAGACCTGTTAGGGAGAAAAGCTTAAATAGAGTTTTCTGGTATGACACACATGCTATGATAGCATTGTAATCCCTGTACACTGTAAAATCTTTAAGCTGATTGAAGCATTTGGTTTGTAGATTTGGGTGCTTGATTCTTTTTTGTGAAATATTCTTGGGTTTTATGTTGGAATCCATGTTGCCTGTTTGAGTTTATGTGAAGTTGTTTGCCGAGTTTTTGTTTCCCAGGTTTGCCATGGACGGGTCTGGTCAAATCATATAAATATACCATAATTTACGTAAGTTTACTAAATTAAATGAATTTTAAGAAGTTTAAAAATTCCAGCTGTGTGGGCAATGTTTAAAGTCGAAATGTTGGGTACTCTAGGGGAAAGGTCCAGTAGTTGTGCACCCTAACTTTGCGCTTCTCAAAATCCTACTTGGAAATTTCAAATCACTCCGATTTTTTTACAGCAGCTTACTTGGCAAGTCCCCTGCTTATAACTAAGGTTTCAGGGCCACATCATCAAATATGATGCCACATCAGTATGCTTTTTGCCAAGGTGTCCAAAACAGCCCCCCAAAAAAGTGAGACCAATAGGCGTGCAAAAGAGACCCCAATAGTTGTGCAGATGACATGGCATCACCTGATTGGTTACTTTTTACAATATTAGTACATTTCTTAACAATTATTGGTACATTTCCTAACAAATTTTGGTACATTTCCTAACAAAAATTGATATTTTTTGTTTCAAACAATAGGTTTTATTTGTTCAATTTTTGGAACAAAAGGTATCAACAACCCTCACAATAATTGGTACGTGTTCAACTACTGGATCCTTTCCTATATATTAAATGTTTCCATAAAGTTCTGGAGGATTCCCGAACATTTATGCACTCCCAGATTTAAAATTTCAATTATCTATAAAGCACGCTAGATGGGTTTAACTAAACTACAAGATACATTACAAACTTTTTCCTCAAGAGGTTCACATACAAATTGCATATCCTTTCACACTCTTTGTTCCTCTTTATCAAAATGATATTCATACGACCCATTTGAATATTTTATTAGGTAACTAAAAAGCGTTATTTTGAAAGCATAATGTAAAATGCTATACTAACATTTTTCTTCTCTTGAATAAAGTTAATTTCCTTTATTTGGAACCATGAAATAATAAGAATGAATCAGAATTTATACAACCTTATATGGATGACATGAGTTGCTGAACCATACATCGTGTACTTCTGCTTTTCATTATTTCATAACATTTGTCATACTAATCTTATCACAATTAGCAATTGATATCGAAAACTTCAACCTTAATAGTTATGAGGGGAAATAAAAAGCACTTACACCACCTTTACTCCTTTTTGAAAATAAAAAAGAAAAACCCAAAAATTAAATGCATAGAATTGCAAGACAAAAAACTGTCTTTTGACTGAGGTCAACAATATATGGGAATGATTGTCCACTTCCCTTGTGGGTTCCTGCTTGAAAAAGGGTGAATCTTTTCACATTGTTATAGATATGCTGAATAATTAGAGGTTGGAGGAGGTTGATTGGCACTTGGCTGTGGTGGGCAGACAGATCTTTTATTTGAGGGATTCTTTGGAGTCATTTTACATTTGCTATGTTCCTTGTGAATGAAATATGTTGATCGGCACTTGGCTGTGGTGGGCATACAGATCTTTTATTTGAGGGATTCTTTGGAGTCATTTTACATTTGCTATGTTCCTTGTGAGTGAAATAAGGCTATTGATATTTTGGCTATGTTGACCTTTTTCTTAACTGTGTTTTTTGATTCAATAAATTTTTATCCTCTTTTAAAAAAACCATTAAAAAAATGAACCTTTTCGGCCCTAGTTTTAATGTGTTAGATGTTTTCTCAATTGTGATAAAGATATTTGATGAGTATAATGTAATTGTTTCAGAATGAGCACTAGGAATCGAGATTTTATGGCCTTCAATTTTGAGTGTCTTATCATAAATTCCATTAATGCTTTTGTCTAAGTTGGAGTAATCATATCTAGTATAAATCCATACACATGATGTGAATTGAAGAGTTACTCATTGAAACTACTCTAATATAGCACCTTCCCACCATAACATACATAGTCAACCTTCAATTGCAATGAAATCTTCAATTGTGATAAAATCTAATGATTGTGATCTTAGATTCTCCTTTCTTGAGTACCTCTAAATCATAGGAAACATTTTAATTGTAATAGATTTAATTGGTTGCAATAGTGTAGCATTTTAGCATTGCAAGAATGAGAACGTGCAATACAAATTTGAAGTTGCTTTCACTGCTCATTTGAACACTATCATCTTTTCAAGTGCTCTTAGAAAAAAAAAAACTGCAATAGGATGATAAATTTTGGCTAAGTGACTACAAATTCAAAGTTGCATTCACTAGACACTCGAGTACTCTCATCTTTGCAAGAGTTCTTAAAAAACACTTCAATGCAATAGGATAATAAGTTTTGTAAGTGATTACAAATATAAAGTTGCTTTCACTAGATATTTGAATGCTCCCATCTTTGCAAGTGATCTTAGAGAAAAACTTGGCAAGTGACCATTCATCATTGTTGTACGAGTTATGGAAAGGATGAGAAAAAGGTCCAAAAGATAATAAATTTTCAAAGCCCAACGTTTGCTAATTGATAATACACAAATATTAGTACTTCTTTGAGTATGTTGTGGTTCAAATCCCAACATTTGCTCATAAGTTTCTACCAGAGGGGCAAATCCTTTTATTTATTCCAAAAAAAAGTCAATACATCCATCAACCTCGGTTAATAATCCCTTCAACCATTACATTGATCCTCCCAATTTGAGAACCAAAGAAAAGATTGCCATATGACCTTACATAATTGCCAAAAGAGGTCATATTGAAATTCTCCAGTCCTTCATGGAACAACTTCAATGTCTCCTCAATTTTCTTCTTCTTAGCAACAACCTCCGCATCAAAAACACTAGCAATGAACCTTTTTTTAGGATTGGGCTTTAGTTTGCATGACACAAAGATTTCTCGTTTAGATATATGTCTTAATCAACTTGTTTGCATACCTTGTTGCCTTATAGTCTAGCCCGATCACCTATACAACAATGCAAAAATTATTTTCAAGCAAATCACCATTGTGATAATGATTCCTCGAGGAGAACTTTGACCCCAACACTGTCTTGAGGATAGACATAATGTAATCTTCTTCCACAATGAAGAGTCTCTAAATTCTCTTATGTTAGACAGTTGCATACAACTTCGAACTGCTTCTTCCCGACCATGATAACAACACTCAAAACTCCTGAAAGATATACCATTTATGTATATTAAATATTCATATACTTCTAATATATTCATAATCTCATTTTATAATCACGTACCCATTGTCTTTTTCTCAAAATTCTATCATTCTAAAAATAATTCTCACCTACATCTCTTCTTATGCTCTCTGTTATGTCCTATTACATGAATATATTGGTGTAGTACATATATGTTGTCATAATTTCACTAGATAGATACACATCCCTTTTCATGTTTCTTTGTAGATGTGTGAGTGAGTGCATGATAATGATGAGCCAGACTATACCTCTAAGTGGCAATGGAAACAAAAAAAATAAAGTTAAAAAACTTCATGTAACAAATTGAATAGCTAATTAAACTATTTGAAAAATATGGAACAACAGAATTTGTAGTAAATTGAATGTAGTATTTTTCTTTTTAGAAAAAAGTCAATTTAGTTAGTGAAAATTTAAAATTTCAATAAAGCACTACTATAAAGGAAGGTCTCATTCTTGCGAACCAAAAAAGGAGCAAACAAATATTTTTTCTTGAATTTTTAAATAGATGTAAAAGACATGTGCTTAGTCATGATGCATAATTTTTTATTTATTTTATAAGTAAATATTTAGCTATGATTTTTTATTATGAATCTTTAAAAATATTAAAAAATAATTTTTTGACCAATCTAAATTAGTAAAAAAAATATGAAATTCAATTTTTTAACCTATAGCTAGTGATGCATAAAGTGTGATGCATCTTTTTTATTTGAAAAAGGTGAAATGGTTTGCAAGTTATAGATGTTTTTCAATTAGCCTATCAATTAAAACTTCAAACATAATTTATGTAAAAAATCGATAATAATTATTTGCTAAATAAAAAATAAAGTATATCTTATATTGATAGAATGTTGGCAATTTCTCGAATAAACCATTTTTTATTTCATCAAATTTAGATTAAAAAAATGTCAACATGAAAGGTGTGAAGTCATAAAAAGAGGATGAAACCTCTAATCACATTGGAGTAGTTGAGATATTAGGCTTGACACTCCCGAGCCTAATTCCAAAGCTCGTTCAAGGTAAAAAAATAAGGGAAAAACTTTGTCAAGGAAAATGGATATCTGTTTTTTATTGTCTACTTATTAATTTTATGTTTTCACAATGCATAATTTGTTATTCAAAATAGATAACAATTATTACAAAATGGATATCCATCACCTAAGAGCTCATAAAATACTCTTTAGTAAAATCGACATAACTTTTACATTTCTAATCAAAATTTTGCTTTTTTACAAGCATTGGAAAGATGATTTAGAGATCTACACAAAGGAATAGGTACCGTCTTTAGGTTATCTACTAAAACTTAATTATAACCATGCAAAATTCATCCTTCATCTTTGAAACATCAAATTCTCACAACTTTTGATTATGAAGACCCTTTTTTGTGATTTTTCTACAACAATAATCTTAAAATACTTGAAAAATTTAAGGAGTAATGAATAATGAAACATTTATATTCTTTCTGCTAAGAAGAGTAGCAAGTTTGCATAAATCATCATACAATCTCTTCATTTTCTACCTCTCTCTATCTGACTCTCTCTCCTTGATCTCTAGACCTATATCTTGACCTCTCCCTTTGTCACTCTCTCTACCTCTCCCTTCCTCCCTCCCTCCTCTCCTCTCTCTCTCTCTCTCTATACATATCTCTCTACACATCCTTCCATCTCTCCTTGTCCCTATTTAGACCTCTCTCCCTCATGAGATCTAGACCTATCTCTCTAGTTCTCCCTCCCTCACCCCTTCTCTCTTTTACCCCCTTTAGAGCTCTCTCCCTCTCTAGACCTATCTCTCTACCTCTCTTCCCTCTCTATTTATCTCTATCTCACATCTCTCTGCCTATCCCTCTAGATATCTGTCCATATCTCTATGTCTCCCCACCTCTATCTCTTTCTCTCCATCCATCGATCTCTAGAGCTATCACTCTACCTCTCCCTATCCCTCCTTTCCTCTTTATTTGTCCCTCTTTAGACCTCTTTCTATTTTACTGAACCTAATCAATTATATACAACCTAATATTTTTTCTAGGGTTTCTTAGATATATGTACTTTTATGATATTTATGTTGCAAGGTGTGCACCCTTGGTCTCCTTGTGTTGTGCAGCATAGCGCTCGGGTTTGTGACATGGCTTAACCGCCTCTTGTGGATTCTATAAGTCTAGTGGTTGTATTGAGCATTAACAAGTCAATCTTTTGGTGCAACGACAACCATACTTCTAACAAGTGGTATCAAATCTTGGGTCACAGGTTCAAACCCCCTCACTTGCACTAGGGGGGAATTGTTGCAAGGTGTGCGCCCTTGGTCTCCTTGTGTTGTGCAACACAATGCTCAAGTTTGTGACATGGATTAACCACCTCCTATGGATTCTATAAGTCTAGTGGTTGTATCGGGCATTAACAGGTCGATCTTTTGGTGCAATGACAACCATAATTCTAACAATTTACATATTAATTTTATATTTGAAACACTTTGCATGACCAATTCTTCATTGATTTAATATTGTTACATCTTTTTCTACTATCATGATTATGAAACCCATTTTACTTACCCTACCCATCCTTGGCAATCACAGTAGGGTTTCATTTTCACATTAGATACATCATTTCTTTTCGTAATTTTTTAATATGAAAGTGTACCTTTTGAAGAAAAAAAATTCTCCTCTCTTTCTTTCACTCTCTATTTGTTTATCTATCTCTCCCTCCCACCCTTCTCTTTCTACCTATCCCTCTCCCTTCCTCTCCCCCCCTCTATCTTTTCCAAGTCATATCTATCTCTATATATGTTTTCCTCTTTCTATCCCTATCTCTCACTCTCTCCTCTCCCTCACTCACTCTCACTCCCTATCACTCCCTCTTTTTATATCTCTCTCCTCTCCCTCACTCACTCTCACTCCCTATCACTCCCTCTTTTTATATCTCTCTACTTACCCTCTCTATATTTCTCCCCCTTCCTCTCCCTCTCTCTCTATTTATATATATGTATCCCTCTCTATCTCTATCTCCATACATCTCTCTCTTATACGCACATTTCCTAAGTGTATTTTTATATCTCTAGATATCTCCCCCTCTTTCTAACCCTCTCTTCGTCTCCCTCTGTTTATATACATCTCTTACACTTTGTATCTCTGTCTCCATATCTTCCTCTCTCACTCACACGCGCGCGCACACACACATACACACCTTATTTCTCCCTCCCTCCTCTCTAGCAACAAAAGTGAAAGGGGCACACTCCCTAGTTCTCCCTACCTCCCTAGCAAAATAAGTTGGAGGAGAAAACCAACACCCCCAACATCCCTCATAAATAACTAAGATACAAATACAATTGAAATAAAAACCTCTAAATCAAGAAGATAATTAGGCTCCATTACAAATAGGGAGAAAGATAGAGACAAAAATAGAGATAGATGGAGATGAAGATATAGAGGGAGTGAGAGAGAGGGAGAGGGGCACTTAAAGAAAGGCAAGATACAAATTGAGAGATATGGAATAGATAAATATATTAAGATGGAGAGAATGATAGATGTAGAGATAGATAAATATAAATATATAAGGATGGGTATAAGGTTAAAGAGAGGGAGAGATAGAAGGAGAAATGTGGAGAGATATATAGAGGAAAATAGAGATGAAGATATAAAAATCTAGGAAGAGAGAGAGTGAGAGAGTGATGGATAGAAAGAGGGAGATATATCTATAAATAGAAAGGGAGAGAGGAACCTAGATATAGGGATTAAGATAAAGAGAGGAAGAAAAATAGATATATGAATAGAGAAAGGTTAAGGGAGAGATAAAAATATAGAGAGATAGGGAGGTGGGAATAGAGAGAGGGGGGTAGAGATAGAGAGATATAAAGGAAGAGGGATAGGGAGAGATAGAGAGGGAGAGAGAAAGAGGCAGACATAACAAGATAGAGAGGAGGGAGATACAAAAGGAAGGAGAGACAGAGGGGGATATATAGAGATGTAGAGGTAGAGAAAGGGAGAGAGATACTTGTAGAGAGGGAGATAGGAAAGAGGGGAGTGGTATATATATATATAGGGAGTCTATATTGATAGATGCAGATATAGAGAGATAGAGAGGAATAGGGAGAGAGTACGAGGGGATAAATATGGAGAAAACATGATAGAGATGAATAATATATAGGGAGGGAGAGGCAAGGAGATAAATAGAGAGATGAGAGATAAGTAGACATATATAGAAAGATGGAGTGATAGGGATAGAAAGAGAAAGAGGGAGAGATAAGAACAGGAAAGGGGAGAGATATGTAGAAAGATATAGCTTGAGAAATATAAAGGGGAGGAGAAATGGAGAGAGAGAAGAGAGATATAGATAGAGGCAGATTAAGGGAAAGGGAGAGAGATAGGTAGAGAGAGAAGGAGAGCAGGATAGAGGGAGAGATAGATAAATAGATAGAGGGATAGAGACATGTTCTCCTAATTCAAATTGGGAAAATGTGTGCATAGGATGAAATACAAGAAGGAAGTCTTCTATGATGATTTATGAAGATTTTTTACTCTTCTTAGTATATCAAATCTAAATGTTTCATTATTTATTACTTCTTTATTATTTCAAGTCTTTTGGGATGATTATTGCAAAAGAAGCATGGAAAAAGAACTTCATATGCAAAAGTTGTGAGCATTTAAAGTTTCAAAAAATGAATGATGAAATTAAAATGATTTTTGGTGTTATTTATGACTCATGTAATTACACTTCACTTAATTTGACTTAGGATAACACATATCATAGTAATTTGCATAGGAGACACTTAATGAATTTCATATACAAGGAATATGGTTGTAGGACAAATTCCACCTTTGGTGGTGTTATCTTGTTATCACATTTTCATATCCACTTATAGTGGAATGTTAAGTCCACCTTCAGTGGCTAATCCACTTTTGGTGGAATTATCCATTCTTTCTCCTACCTACCCCTAACTGTACCCTTGTATCTCATTGGGCCACATGTCATGATTGTGTGCTCTCTTTTTCCTATGGCCTTTCCTTTATAAGCATGATCATCCACATTGTATAGTTGATCGATTTTTGCATCTTGATGAGAATACAATTTGTTCTTGTTTATCTTGTTCTCTCGTTCTTTTGTTCTATTCATTGGCCTCTAGATCTTGGGTTGATATAGGAAAATTCTTACAATGATTATAATTAATTTTTGGTGCATAATTTATAAAAATTATTTGATCCATTTAAAGATATTTGAATGCCTTTCTAGTGCTTGTAAAAAGATAAAAATTTGATAAGTAACACAAAAGCTATGCTCATTTTATTGAAGTGTACATATTCATTATTGCAAAATGGATATTCATTTTGAAAAACATAAAACTAATGAAAAACCTTTAGTAAATGGATATCCATTTCGGCTTGGTATTACCAAACTAAAACCAACTTTTATTCAACCCTTTCAAAAAGTCAAATATCAGCTTCACAATTTTTATTTTAAGTGAAAACATGTTTTTTCTTCTATTACCATTGTTTATCCTATCATGATCCTACTCTCACCTATGCATTTTTGTGGTGTCTACAATTCATTTGAGTGTGTCATATTTTTGTTACTTTAAATTGCAATACCTTTTACAATTCTTGTTGTTCAAGGATGTGTTATCTTGATGTCAACCTTTGTCTTGCTTGTGAGTTCTCACCATTGGCCTCCATTAGGTTATCCTTTTAGGTTTCCAAATTAATAAGATATATTAAAAACTATGCCTTCCTCAATTTCATGTCCCTTTTTTCAAAGATAACACTTACTAAAAGTAGTAAGTTTCCACTATCTAGAAATAGTAAGTCAAAGGTAACGAGACATATTGGATAATATTATTTATTTAATATTTATTTTGTCCTAGTATAATTTACATACTTCAAGAAAATAAATGTAAAAATTTAATTAATATTTCAGTGGTGCCAACTCATGAGGGGTGTTGGAATCTTGGGAGCATCTTTGAGCATTATTAAATATTAATAATATTGGCATAATTGACCATTATGACATGAGGCATTAATGATTATAAGTAGTTATGATAATTGTCATAACCTATTCTTGGCAACCATTTTGGGGAATATTCCATAGCAAGGTATTGAGTTTTGGTTTCCCAAGTTGGCTCTAGAATGCATATTAAAAGACATGAGAAATTCATTTTGTAACTATTGCACATTTGACAGTTTCACTCACATAGTCAAGTGCTTAAGATTTCTTCAATGGATGAAAAACCATTGGAGATTAGATTTTGTGGGTTAAAATACATGAGTTTAGGTGGCCAAAGGACACAAATCGGCTGATTACAAAGGTAAATTTCATCTAAGGGTTGTATTGGAACTAAATATTGTAGGAGGTTGTGACAGTTTGGTGTAGTTTTTTGCATTTTCAAAGTTTCTAGGTTTGATTTCGGTGTTGTGGATGTGTTTGCTATGTGTTTGGTTGTAGTTTTTCTGTGTACCTCTATTTATGTGCCAAGACCAGTTGGTGCAAATTTGGAGGAGTTCTAGTGTGTTTTCAAGCATTTTTGGGTGATTTGCACTCAAGGTGCTCATCCTATTTAGGTGTAGGTTTTAGTAGGAGTTTGGGATTTGTTGTAGAAGTTGTTGTATCTGAACAAATAAATTTATAAGACCTTATTTTTATTTTTATTTTATAAAGATCAATAATATTTTAATTTGAGGCAAATTTTGGTTGACAATATTATATAATGTTTGGAATTGTGAGGTCTTTTGGAGTCATGGGTACATATGATGTTGTTGTTTCTATTGATACCATTGTGGATGTTTCTTATGATATTGTAGTAGCATAATTATTTACTTACATCATATCATATCAATATTGAGAAGTCCCAATAATTGTTATACAAAACTATGTTAAATCGGGCACTTGAACAATGAAGAAATTGAAGGATTTTTTTGTGGGTACTTCAATTTATGTCTGAGTACTTTCATGGGGAATTGATATTATTATTTGCATCATTATTTTTGGTTCATGATATTTAATTTAATTTTGAAAAATATTTCATTCTAAATATTATACTCAAAGCATGCTATATTCATCCACCATTGCTAGAAAATAAAATACGAGGTGGTTGTCAAAATTTTCCCAAAATTATGCTAGATGAAAATATTTTCCCAAAAATTGTACAAAATTGTATCTTAAGGAATGATATTCTTATATATAGTACTTAAGTGGTGACATGCATTACTTTATTAAGGAGTCACTTGCTCTATATGATGGACTTGCCCAATCTTGATCAAAATCACTAAGAGAAGAAGGGATCTTAATAGATTCTACCACCCTTCATTCTTCCATTAGGATACCTATCATTAGAGATAATCATAATTTTATAACTCCCCTTAATTATTTTATTTGAGATATTTTATTGGCTCTTTGCTCGTATAAGTGGTGGTATTGGCTATGAAGATTCTTAATTTGTACCCTAGTGACTCCATCTAATTCATTTATGGCATCATATGAGTTGGATGCTTGTGATATCTATTTCTCCATAGTATTATACATAAGTTTCAAATATTTTGTGGAGGTAGGATAAAATCAAATAATATTGATCTATAGTATATTATGTGGCCACATGTTCCCTTCATGTTGCTAATTTTAGTATTAATCTTTATATGAGCTTGGAAATAATTTGTCTTGATATTGTCTATGTACATTTTCTCATGTTTTGCCACAATCTTGTACTTAGCATTTTTTTGATCTCAACTCTTTATTTTAGTAACCCAATGATCATATTTCTCAAAGGTAACAAGAATCTATAGTGATTTGTGATAGTTGTGATTGAATTTATCATTAAATTTTTATTGTCTCATTAGTAGCCATGTATTGTTTCAATATGAACTCCATGACATTTCTCTATAGTATATCTTCCATCTTAAATTGTTGAACTGGTGAGATTTATTTTAAACATTGGTGCCAAAGTGATCATAGGTTGTAGCTACTTTTGTTAGACACTTAACTTTTGGATCTTCTCCATTGGATCAAATACCTAAGGTGAGAGTGGGGGAATGGCTACTTGACCTTGAGTCATTGCACAAACTTGGTTACCCCATAATTATTTTACCGTTATCTATTGTTTCCCATCTTTCTCTTTTCTCAACCCCATTGTCAAAAATATCATCTTCTTGTGGAACCTATTGATCTATTTTTTTTCTACCTCTTGCTCATGTTCCTAATGTTTTCCTTCCTCTTTACTTATTAACTTGATCCTTCAATGTGGCTCATTCCTACTTCTTTGTTTATTCTTTCCTCACGTTCTTAGTTTTGCATCTTTTATAATTCATCCTTGTGATTTGCAATATCTTTTTTTCTTTAACCTCCTTTTTGTGACTAATTTTAACCTCATAGGTCATATCTCTAGTTTTTCCATAATTATCTCTATCTCATTTTGTAGTTCTTGAAGTAGTTCTTATATTGTGCTTTCTTCCCCTTGTTTTCTTCTTTTGTCACCCCTATGCTCGTTTTTCCTATATTTATACTATTGATAGAGGGAACTTGCACTTCTTGAGATTTAAAAAAGGTATTATATACTTCTAGACAATGAATGCTTAAATTTTTAATATATCTGTGGTATTCCCTACTTGGGATGGCAAGAAATCCACTTTATGTTTGGATTTAAGCTACACATCTTGGAGCAATTATACTTGTGCTTTTGACCTTGGAGATAATTTAATTTTTTTAGTGATTTTCTCAATTGCACTTGTTTTATTTAGAATTTTATATTGAAAGCCTCTTCTCTAATATGCTTGGTTTTTTTTTATAAAATCTACAGAAATACATTTTGTTGCTTGCATGATGGATTAAGGGCTTGGAAAGGGGTAATCTAGGATACATGTGAAAATGACTTCTTGCTTTTCCATAAATGCTATCGAATATTACATATTTGCTATATCTAGTGGTTTATTAGGTTTAAAATCTTGTGGCATAGTTTTGTGGATGTTGCACTTCCTATTTCTTCCCCTTGCCTGCTTAGATACTAGTTACTCTTTGTGGTATGTCTTATTTAATTTTATTGGAAGGTTCAATTTGAACTTATTCCTATTCTTCTTTCTTCAATATTTGCACATATGCGTGATTAGCTTTTGGTTTCTATCTAGTTTTCCATTGTGATGGGGTAGTTTCTTCCCTTTTCTTCCTTTTTTCTCTTTTATAATAGTGCTTCTATTGTGGCCTTGGTGTAGTGAATTTGATTGCTCTTCACCCTCTTCATGGTGGTGTAGTAGGAAATTTTATTTTTACTCCATATTGAAGATTTATTTTCTAGTTCCCCCTCTCACAGGGTTTGATGTGTCCTTGAATCTCTAATTTCATAGGATGGGAAGCTAGTTCTTAGTCTATTTGACCTATACACTTCCTTTTCTTTCTGAAATTATTTGTGTAAGGGTTTAATGTCAAATTTAGATTATTTTTGTGACTTGGAACATAGGCATTAGTTTAAATTGATACCTCTTTTGTTGAGAGCCAAAGACTCAAAGGTATCCATTATGCCAAAACTTGACCTCTACATGATATGGAAGCAAAAGTCTAAATTGATACCTCTTCAACAAAGAGGCAAGGATTGAGAGGTATTCTTTCTATCAAATCATGGTGTCATCCTTATGATGTTTAGAGCCTTATGCCTAGATAGACTTGCTATTGACAAGCTCAATTAGAACCATTTAACTTCGTTAATGTGAACAAGAAATTGTAAACTGGACCTAAAATATGTTTAGTTTAAACATGTATAAAAGATATGGAATATAACTAGAAATTGCACCTTGGTGTGCAATGCGTACGCCTAAGAATTGTGTCCAAGGTCACATAGGGAAAATTTTGGTGTCTTTTTTGTATACATTTTTGTTGTACGTGAGGTCTATTGGTAGATAGAGATATATGCATAGTGAGAGGGAGAGATATAGGGTAGAGAGAGATGGAGAGATAGCAAGATAGAGATAGAGGGAGAGATGGAAGAGCAAATATGGAGATACAAAGATTGAGAGACAAAGATAATATAGATATAGAGGTCCAGGAAGAGGGAGAGGGAGAGGGGGGTATATGGATGGATAGAGAGAGGGATACATGTCTAAAGATAGAGGGGGAAAGAGACAAATATAGGTAGAGATCAAGATAGATCAAGAGAGGATGATGGAGACAAATAAAGAGTTAGAGAAAGGTACATGGAGAGATAAAGATAAAGAGATATATAGATAGATCAAGAGGTAGAGGGAGAGATAGAGATAGAGATATGTATAGATGGTGAGGTAGAGTGATATATATATATATATATATAGAGAGAGAGAGAGAGAGAGAGTTATCTGGGAAGAAAAAGGGAGAGAGTGGTAGAGATAAAAAAATAGATAGGGGGGACAAGGAGGGAGCAACATAGGGACATATAGCTTGAGAGGGGGGAGATTGTTTTTAATCCTTTAGTGTTGATAGAACACTCTTTTTTGATCCACAAACACTTGAGATTAAACAAATTTCTATTTTGAATCTATAAAAGTTTTTTATCCTTTAAATCAAGAACCCTCCTACTCATTGGTCTTTTGTATTTCAATAGCTATGTGACAAAAAATAAATGTAGACATTAGTTCAAGGAGAACAAAAATATCTGTTAGAAAAAGAAATGCTTCTCAGATGTTGCCTACCAATAGCAATGTTTTTAGGCTTCATTGAAGATCGAGATCAACTTGGATGTGTTATAAGAGTAAACTAACAAACTCAGATACATCCCAATACATCAATTGTGTATGCAAATTATAATAGTGCTTACAACAAGGTTCTCTTGAACTCAAGTCAATATGGTATGACTGGAGTTTGTTACTAATGATGTGTTTTTTTATTTATTTATGTAGGATTTGATTGTTACTACTTATCAAGTTGCCATTAGTTTTATATCCAAAGTCATTCTATATACTCTAGTCGGTTACCACTACCGAAACATTCAGTCGGTATGCACAGAACAGTCAGTTATAGATGAAAGTAGTCACAAAGCCCAGTATACACCGAGTAGGCTACCAAGTAATATTCTATGACTACCGAGCAGCAAAGATGATACACCGAGTTGATATACACCGAGTGAAATGTGTTATCAGATTCATTGAACCTGGACACACATATGGAAACGTGTTACAAGATCGAGGAACATAGAATTGTTATCACATTGGAAATTGCACTTCAAGATTTTGTATAATTTTGAGGTCATTTATCCAATGAAATATTTTGTATGGTTATTCATTCGATAAATCATGTTTGTAAGATCGAAGCAATGTATGGATCACCATCATAAGAGATCTATTTATACAACATGAAATAAGGATCGGATATAGGTGTATGAAGCAAGATATGTGTAATACATAAGAAAGTACTAAGTTTTGTGACTGTTACAGAGACACAGAGGTCACCGAGAAGCATTTCAGAGAACAGTCAAAGAACAGAGTAAATAGAAGGGTTTACCGAGTTACTTTATGGGTTACCGAGGTACGCTATAAGCAAGGTAATCTTATTTAAGCACATAGAATCTGCTATAACATTTCAGATGTGAAGTTGCAGATATTTGTAATGATTTTATTGTAATATTTTGAAGTTATAAGAGAAACCTTTAACAGGGTAAAAGACTCTAACAAATTCTATAAATTGTAAAGCCTCTAACCAGGTGCAGCATTTAGATTAAGTGTTGTAAAATCCTTTAGCAAGGTAGATCTAATAGATCTTGATACTCCTAACAGGGTAAGCTATCAGAAATAGCTAAACATGTAGCTCTAACCAAGCAACCTTATTATTGCAATAGTGAAGGTGTGGGTGCCATCCCCACTGCAGTTTTTCTCTCTAACCAAGAGTTTCTGCATAACCAAAATATATGTGTTATGGAGTGAATCATGTATGATTGTTATTTATTTGTTTTAGCTTTATGTTATGTTACAATAGTTTTTGGTTTATGCATAACAGTAAAGATATTGTTGAACAAAGGATTTGAAGTAATGACTCACCCCTCCCCTTTCAGTACATTAGCTTTCCATATTGGGCCTAACATTGATTATACAAAGAGAGCTTGTTATGGAGCTTGTTGGGGTACCTATAATTTTGATATTTTTGTTACCTATGGGAAATTTCATCCAAGTCCTATTAGCAGTCAAGAAGAAAAATCACATATAGACGTAAGTATGTAAACTGAGATGGAATCCGTTTTACAAAGGCCTTGAATAATGTGATTGCCAATATGTTTATGCAAGGAGAATTCACCAACCCTCATTTTAGTGCACTATTATCTAAGAAGAAAAGGTAATCGTGAGAGACACATTTAAGAACTTATAGTATGAGTAATAGTGAAGTGGTGAAGTTGTCCAAGGGGTTGAGCTTAACTGGTTAAAACACTGGGTTCTCACTGTGGAGACCCAAGTTCAATTCCCAATAGGGACATCTGAAGTGGAATTCTAAGTTGTGACTCTTGGCCTTCCATAGGATGGGGAAGGTCTTGGGGTCAATCTAATCAAACATAATAATAATAATAATAATAATAATAATTCAAAGATATTTAATGGGGATGGGGCCCCCTACTGTGTCCCCACTAGTTCATAGCTCTAGTCAAAAGCTATTCAGGGTTCGGCCAATTACCGATTAAAAATAAATTAATTAATTAATTAATTAAAAAAAAAAAGTGAAGTGGTGAAGTGAAGCATTGACATAAAATAGAGAGTTTTTTGTTTAAAAAGTATTAGATATTTAAATTTGATTATTTTATTTAAAATATAAAAAAAATTATAATTAAAAAATGATTTCTAATTTTAAAATACTATACAATGTAATTTTCATTAAAATATTTAGATGCATATAATATTGTAATCATGGTGAAAGGGTTTGTTACTATTACTAAAGATGCAAAATTAAATATAAGTCTTGATAATGATTTATATATATTTATTAAATATTAATAACCAACAATTAAACATTAAATGAAAGGTAAACTCACTATCACTACTAGTAAATAAGATGCAAACACATTAAAATATAACATAACCAATATAAATATAAAATTTTATAATATATTAATATTTTGTAAATATATTTAATACTTTATATTATGTTAAATTAAATAAGATATATAATAATTAGGTAGATATATTTAATTTAAAGAACGAGTTTAAGAGTATTTAATAACTATAGGAAAACGTTGAAATAGGAATTCATATGGAGGCCGCATAGCGCAGTGGATTAGCGCGTTTGACTTCGGATCAAAAGGTCGTGGGTTCGACTCCCACTGTGGTCGTTTCACTTTTTCTGTGCACTTTTAAGCAATTTGTCAGCTTTCTCTCTCAAATCTTCCATTACAAGAGCCAACAGGACTCGATGTCAGGTTCTTTCAAGCTTACCTTTTCTCAAACGTCTCAGGCATGTCCTCATTCCAGAATGGTGGATCATATTTAACGTCTCAGGCTATCTAAGATTAGCGAAATTTTGTTTCCAAACGAAAAAAATTATTATTTGTAATGGTGAAATTTGTTTATTGTGCTAATACTTTTTTAGTTTTGTATTCATTTTGAGAGAATAGTAGTTTAATGTAATTACATATATACAAATAGTACTTCTTTTTATAAAGTTGGTCTCATTCTCCATATCATCACACATTTCCATTACACTCATACCATACATTTATCCCCACTTTATCAATATAAACATTGATACATTCACTTGGATTCATACACTAATTCTTAATGATATCATTATCCGTTCTCTTAATTCGAGAATTAGACCTTAGCTACTAAACTTGCCTTATGCTTCTAAATCATTCCATCTAAAATAAATACTTCATAGTTCTTGATCCATCCACATTGGAAGACAAATAAAAAATAAGAATGTATATGAAAATTAGTTGGGCTATATCTATCAAGTTGCATTCTTTAGTAAGAGTACTTCCTTAAGACTAGGGTATGAGATTGCTTCTTTTCCTCTAAATCACTTTAACTCGGCTCTTTTAACAATGTCCTCATTAGGTCCATGTTGAATCTCATATTCAACCTTGGGTGTAGGCTTGTTGCTATTTAGCTTATGTTGTAAAATTGTCGAGTGACTCAATTCGTTCAAACACTTTATATCTAATGTGCGCATGAGATATTCAACCTTTAGCTAAAAGATGCATCTAGAAACTATAGGCCCACCACCAATGATCTAATGCCAATGAAACTCAGATTGCAATACTAAATTATGTAGGAGCCCTCCAAGATAAAATTTTCATTGAACTTAAAAAGACTAAGTCCAATTCATAGCTAAAAGTTATCCATTGCATGATTAGTCTAGACTCTAGGAACTCCTTATGGCATCATAATATACATCTTTATAGTAGAAGTTCATTTGTTTCTAACTAATAAACTTATACACGAAAGAAAAGATATCATGCCACAGGTCCAATATTGGATCCAAGATTTACCAAGGCATATTAATAGTAAACAACCTCAAAACTAGAGGACACAAATCATATGTAAACTCTCCCTACATGACAACTGCTTAATTCAAGAGTTTCTCATGACATCATTTAAATGTTTTCAAACTAGATCCAAATATGAAATTGGATTTTTCATTTACTATGATTCCCATCAATGGTGAAGATGTTAGGTTGGATAGAGAGAAAAGATCTCCTGACCTAACCAAGGAGGTACAACCTACAAATGAGGTATGTTTTGTTGATATTGATCAAGTGACAATTTTCAAGTTGTACCATTTGATCCAAAGATTGTGACAAGGGGTCCAATAGTACATGAGATTTAGACATCAAAAGGTAATGATTTGTGGGCTGTCTACTTTGATGGCACTTGCTAAAGAGAAGCTTCTAGTGTAGGTGTTGTATTTGTTGTACCTAGTGGCAAAACATTTGAATTTTCTTTTCTTTCAAAGTTTGAGTGCAATAATAATATTGTAGAATATGAGGCACTTCTACTTGGGTTGAATATTGTTGTGAAACATGATAAAATTTCTCAAAGTCTTGGGTGACTCAGAATTGATGGTTTCACAAAATAGAGAGAAATATGCATCTAAGAATAAAAGATTGAAACGATATAAATTTGTAGTATGGGATACTCTAGAGCTATTTCATGCATTTTCAATAAGCTAGATAGAAAGTCAAAGAGTGTTATGGCATATTTTCTAACAATATTGCTATTAGACCTAATCATATTACTTTGGAAGATGTTTCAAAGGTGTAAATTAAGGTGAGGCCTTCAGTCCTTGATAATATGTGTAATTGGCAAATTTTGATAATGATAAGAATTTGGTCAAATTTCTATGATGCATTGATGAGTATGAAGGCCAAAAGATTTATTTCCAAAATTTTGTAGAAGTTGTGGATGAGAAAGAAATATCATTTGATAATGAAGTCATCCAATTTAAGACAAACAAGATCCCAAAAAAATTGGTTGCTTTGGAAAGAGCATTTGACAATAGTTACAAAAAAGTTAAGTCTTCTCAAACAAATAGTCAATATTTGGAGAGGTGAATCTTGGTACTGAAAAAAGCTCCTAAAATGGTGTACATTGGCAAGAAAATTGGTCCTATGATGCAGAGGAATTAAAAACCTCTCTTACAAACTCTCAACAATAAATTAAGCAACATATATAATGCTTGAAATGCAAGAATTTCTAGAAAACAAATCTTCACAATTTTCATTCAAAACTTTCCTACAAGTTGTAAATACAAAACAAACTGAAATACAATGAAGTTGCACCCTTATGGGCTGATGAAAACAACTTTGAATTTTATCTAAAATAGAAAATAAACAAAAAAATATGTGTGCAAGAAAGAGCTATTGAATTTGCTTCTTAATTATGGTCTTCTTCTTTGCAATCTTTTTGCCAAAGACCCAAATTGAAAAGAAGAATTGAGCATAAAAAGACATTTCTAGTTGTAGTGAAACCTTTGGAATCAACAAAACCATGGGTAGAAAACCACACCCAAATCCCATTCTAGATCCTGTAATAAAGCACATAAAAGCGATTGCAAAGCATCATATATTAAATCCGATCCAATTATTATTACATCGCCACCTTCATCACTTATGTGGCACCTTCCATTTAATGTCACTTTGTCGACTATGAAGGAATTGCATTGATTTTGTCCTTAGTCGTCCAATTGATTTTCGTCATTAAATGCATCCCTTTTCAAATTTGCATCTCAATATCCTATTTACAAAATCAATTTGATTTTGTGTTTCCCTTTATCGAATTGAAAAATTAATCATTAAATACACTCTTAAGTTGCATCGTGGAGATTTACCAACTTTATTGAATGATCAATCATCATTGCGCGTGCTTTCATTTGCCACCCTTCATTGTTGAACTTGAACCTGCTTTTGATTGAATATTTAAAATAGTTTTAAGTGATTTGCATCGCTAAAAGCAGTAATAAGCAATGCATGAAGAGTGCAATGCTTTCGAAAAGCTGTGCTTAAAAGTAATAATGATATTAATGAGCACTGCTTAAAAACAGTAATGACACAAAAAAAAAAAATACCTCTTAGAAACAGTAGTAGCATGAGATGGTAAAAGCAGCAGCGACATTAAACTATACTAAATTAAGACATTTATTAACAACTAAGCTAAGAAAAGAGGGGCCCCATTTGCGATGTCTTGACTAGATGTAACGACAGTAATCATAAATGCCCAACGATTTGAAAAGCAAAAGAATTTCATTAAAATTTGTGAATTGGCTTAAATGAAGGTGGTCGAACTGCTTAGTATCCCAATTCAGGCTCATTTACTAAAATCGTCCAAAATGTGATGAGCTACCGATTGCTATTATCTTCAAATTGATCACTTCGTTTGATCAATTTGTAATCGACTTGCCTTCAATTGTCTATGATTGACTTGCACACAGCCAATATATACACCAGCGATTTGAGTTTTTTTAATCAAATTTTGATCATCCTAAGGTGGCGACTTTGGTTTTAACATCAGCGATTTGAAACTAACCAAGTTTGATAGGCAATTTCATTGTCAACATGCTGCGACTTCACTGTGGGCGTTGATCATATATACATCAACGATTTCATTGAGAGACTGAGAATTCATCCTCACATATCGAATTTGCCCCAGCGAACTCCATGTTGATCAGCAAATTGGTCTATTTCGGTGGCAGATTTGATTTTGTCGTTGTATCACAGAGAATTCATAGTGTTATCCCTAAGGTGGCGGTATTGTTTATACCCAGCTACAACAATTCACATTTGAGAGGCAGCTACTTGATTTTATCATCAAAACTGGTCATCTTGGACAACGACTCATCTTCTACCTTCAGCAGTCGAGATATATCTGACGTCGATTCATAATGAGGAGGAAGCGATCAAGACATTAAGTATAATTTCCAAACATTAGCAAATCTCTTCATGCTACGACTCTATTTTGACATCATCGATTTCACCTTGATACATCAGCAATTACATGGGGTGATTTCAATTACATGTGGCGATTTCATTAAAAACCCTTCCAGATTGATATCGGTGACTTCACAGGAGACATTCAACGACTTCATTTCACCCATTGCGATTTTGAATACAGCAATTTATGCCCATGATTTTGACAGGGGCAGATCAGTGTTTCACAAAACGTATTGCTTTATCGTCACCCAAGCGGCAATTTTTATCTGTGAAAATGACTTTGAGCATCAATGAATTTTGATCAGCAATTCACAAGTTAACAACGACTCCATTAAGAGGCACCCAATTGACATGTTGAAAAAGCCTACCTAGTTGTGTTGGACGCTTTTGATCAGCGAGTTTGCAATTATTTTCATCATTACATTAGATGAGAATACATATATCTGATTATTTTGAAAGATTATAGGTGTGAGAAGGTTTATTTAGGCACTTTGAAGTAGAAGGATCTGATCATATTGCATGTAGGATATATTGTAACTTGACCAACCATAAAGGTTTCCTTTGTTTTATTTTGATCATCTTAGAGGTTTTGAAAGGATTATTATTTACTTGAGATGATTATGCTTGATCAATGGTTAAAGACGTCAATCGAGAATGTAGTCTCATTAAGGTTTTATGTTTGATTGACTAATATAATCAACTATCATCACGAGACTAACTTAGCCAACTCTTGCAGGTGATCACAACGAAGCGATAATTTCAGAAGAGTTGACCAAAATTAGAAGATCAACATGAGTGGAGTTGTCATCACATCAAGCACTTCCAAATGTTGAGTATCAAGAGATATGCCTCATTCAGTTCCACACCTGGGATGAGTTACAAGAACAAGCTGAGGTGGTGCCTATTCATCATTACATCCAATCACATTATTTCAAGAGAAGGCATCCAGATTCGATGAACCTAACAAAGGAGATAACCACCACATGGGCACGAAGTTCGATGTTACCTACTCTCATCATCTATTGGTCAAATTTTCTAAGAAGGGCATGTGTCTCTTAAAATGTAAACGTATCATTGGTCAAGCATTAAATGCTTTGTAATGGGTTCAACAAATCCTAATTAGGATTTCTATCTTGTAATCTTGGCCATTGATCTTAAATTGATCTAAGCCACTGAAATGTAATGAGAGCACTATAAAAGGCCTCACTTTTTCATTTGTAAAGTTAATACTCAGTAGTTCAAGAATGGTTAGAAAATAGTTAGTAGCTCAATAGTAGATAGTGAAGCAAGGGAAAACTAGAGAGGAGGCAAATGGTTAATTTAAATATAAACAATCATAAAACACAAAAGCAAACTTGGTAAAACACCATTATACCTCACAGTTGTCTCTTGTTCCTCAGATTGAGCTTGATGAAGTGAAGGCGCGCCCTTTTGATGCTTTGCTTGATTTTCTCTTGGATTGTATGTGGTTGGTTGTCCAAAGTGTGCACAAGATGCTTGATGGTATGATGCAATGAATGGATAATTGGCTAAGTTATGAATGGGTATGGATTTGTCTATAGCTTGGGTGCTTTAGATGATTATCTAAACTCAAATGAGCAACATAAACTTGTCTAATTTGGAGATGGATATTGAAGGAATGGAGTCTCCAATTTATAGGAGGGAGGAAATGGAGGGCTATGATTGATCCAAGATGGAGGGTCAAGATTGCATGTGAGCCCACACATGGATAGAGAGAAGTTGACAAGACAAGTGTGGAGTCCAAGAGATATGCCATAAAGACATTTCTTGTCACCACATTCCTCAAGGTTCCTTGGGAAGGCTTCCCAATGCACCTAGGGAATAGAAAGGGAATACAAGTATTCCTTGGATGATGAGGAGAAGGAATTAAAAATTCCCTAAAAGGATGAGCATGGGGATTGGAGGAATAAAGAGGAATTAAAAATTCCTTGGAGGAAGAGATACCTAGAGGAATGTGAGATTTTTAAAAATCTCACATTCACCTAGGAAAAGAGCATTTAAGGAAGGTAGTTGGATGGGAGATGCATAGAGAGATATGAGGAGGTCATTTATGGAAAGTGGTTGAGTGAGGGGACAAGGAGTTGACTTTGTGGCTAATCATAAGGATTAGCCACTAGCAACCCATTAGGAAAGAGATTAGAAGAATGATTAGGTGGGCTTAGGACAAGTGGGATTTGTAAGAGGATTTGACTAGGAGAGAGAATAAGTGGAGACAATTAAAAACTAGAGAAATAATGGTAAGTGGGATTATGAGGGTTTCTAGAAGAATTAATTAGGCTAATGATGGATTAGGAAAAGGTGATTTGTAGGAATCACCTAGGTTAATTAATTAATTAAAGGGGAGATTTGAGAAAAAATAATTTTGGATACCTTAGAAGAATGGAGGAGAATTGATTTATTAAATAAATCAATTATTGGACTCTGGTGACAATATTAATTAAATTAGATTTAATTAATACTGAGGAGAACAAGGATTGACAATTAAATAAATTAACTATGTGAGAGAATTAAATTAATTAAAATAATCAATTTAAGCGTCTACAAATAGCATTTTAGAATAGAGTAGAAAGAGAAGGCAAAGATTGTTGCCAAGATATTGTTGCAAAAGACATGTAAACTTCATTGAAGAAATGGTGAATTCTATATGTTGATTCAACAGTTTGCATGGTCTCTATACTTCTCAATTTTATTTTCAAGTTATCAGATGAATGGAAGAAATTTGTATGATCAATGGTGAAATTCGTATATCCATACTACTAGCGGTTTGTTGATTGCAAACTTGCCTTGTGTAGTCTACTGGAATCATTCATCTTAAGCTCAACTTCAATTATCGCTTCTTCATTGATATGCATAAACTTTATAGTGTCTATGCTTGCAGTGATGATTTGAAAATCATAAAGCTATCCTTAGAAGAACGCACTAGCCTTGTGGAGATGTTCACAACATGTCAAAGCAAGACTTAGTTGAATTTTACCAAAGGTCATTCATTGCTCCTACATTCCTAATGTTAGAATTAGATCTCTCTTCAACCCTTATCCCCTTTTTCCTTTTTTTAATCAAGTCAAGTTAACTATGCATTCTAGCGATATCCAAAGCAATTCAAGCATTCAAGTGTTCAATGTAAGTCCCCTCATAGGTACAACAAATCACATCCATACCATTGAAGCTACCCAACATGTTAAGACCTAACATAAAAGAACCTTGGAGTCATCTCAAGTGATCCTTCACAGATCTTCAACATTTGATAGTCTTTACTCAAGAGAGGATAGAGTATTCAATACTTTATTCTATGTTCGATAGTGCATCAAACACCATCAATAATATGAATTTAATTTATTTGCATTGGAGAATATGATTTTACTATAAATTACTTATATGGATGCGTAGAGTGTTGATATGCTTATTAGTTATGTTCTAGCAATTATAGATCGGTGAATTGATCTTTGGAAGATGTGTTTTGGTCCCCTCTTTCTCCTAGAGTGTATAAGTGTGTGTGTTTTTGGTTTGGAAGATATATTTTATTTTAGGCTGACTTGGTTCAAGCTTTGATTATCTATCTTGTATATAAGGAATTTATGTGATTGAGTTGAGTGTAGCAAGAGAGTGAGAAGAACAATGTAGAGAATGTGAGAGGAAGTGTATGAAATTCAATGAAGAGTAGAGATTCAAAAGAGTAGTGTTTGAATGATATGCAAGTTGTTTTAAGACTGTAGCAAAGATATGAGATAAAGTGTTGACTGTTGAGGTTTGAGTTGTGTGTACTAATGTTGGTCGCTTGATCATTCTTTTTAAACCATTTTTGTATATCCCCCTATTTCCATTAGCTTCAAGTTTTGCAAGTCCTCTTTTGTATCATGCCACAAGAGCAGTTAGCCTTGGTTTACAAGTTTGAAGTAGTGATCTCTTTTTGTAATATGATATTTATAGTGGATATATTTTGTGGGCAAAGCTCACTATTATTTTTCCCTATTTGGGTTTTCCATGTAGAAAATCTTGGTGTTCATGTGTTGGATGTGTGTTGTTGATTAGTTGTTTATGTGTGACATTAATTATTGTTTGGACTGATTCACTGCCCTCTTAGTTCAGCCTTGGGTTCAACAATTTGTATCAGAGCAAGGTTCCTTTTGAGTAAGCTTAACCACTTGAGGTAGATCTAGTATGGCACATGAGGTGCATTACTAAGTTCTGATTTTCGATGGTACAAACTGTATGCGGGAAAAGCGGGCTGATAGAACTCAATATGTGAAAAACCGAACTCTATGGAGCCTTGCTCACACACCCACAAGACTTCTTGGTGCAAGCTACGAAGTCATAAAGCATGGCTCAGCTTCCCAAGGATGGTTCCATGGTTCTCTATCTTGCACGGTCCCTCAAACCAATGTTTTTGCTCTCAGATCACTGAGCAAAATGGTTTAGGGATGGCAAATGCAAGAACGAGGGATGCTTTTGTTGATTTTTAATATGAGATGCATCCTAAGCTATGCATGATGCTACAAATGCAATAAACTAGCTATAAGATGACAAGGTTAGTAAACAAAACTATCCTAGCATGCTATATTAGTCCATGATTAAGCTAAATGATAAGGAACATACTCTAAATTAGCATATTTAGACTAATTCCTATTTAAAAGAGAGGCTAAATGATGAGCATATATGAAATATGAAAGCTTGAATGGATTTTAGTATAAGTGTGATGCTAAAGACTTGGATGATATTAAAAATGGAGGAATGAGAGCTCTATTTATAGCAAAAACAAGGCAATGGATCGCTAGGATTGAAAGAGATAATCAAGGGTCAAGTTTGAAAGTTGGGAATCCATGTTTGCAATTGGCACCAATGAAATGGTGACAATTGTCAACATAAGGTTGGTTGAGAGGAGGTGGTAGGAAGCATTAAATGCTTGAGAAGACCTCATGGTTACCCTAGGGGTTAAGGGTTAAGGTTAAGTTAGGATTACCCATTGGATAAAGCTTTTACCCAAAGGATAAACTCTTGTGCAAAGGATTAAGGATAACCATGGTCAAAGCAATAAATGCTTGATGAGACCCTTGGGTTAGGTGGAGGTTGAGTTTATGGAAATTCTTTAAACATGTAAGAGGATTTGAGTTAACCATTAATGGTTATGAAGACTTTGGGGATAACTTTGTAAGAGTCCTTCCAAATTTGGGGGCATTCAACAAGTTGTAAAGGTTTTAATGCATTTTGAAGACTTTACTCCAAATTTGAGAAGTGACCTCCTCAAATTTAGGGAAAAGGGATAATGGATGGGTTTGGGTTAATTAATTAGGATTAGAAGAATCTAGAAGAGGTTAGAAAGAGGGTTAGGATGCAAGTGGGAGGTGTAGGATTTTGCAAGTGGGTGAGGGAAAATAGGTTTAATTGAAATAAATTGTTTTATTTCAATTTGGTTGCAATTAAATAAATTAGATTTATTTAATATAAGATAACTATTTTAATTAAATTTGAATTTAATTAAAAAGTGGATAGGGGCTTTAATTGAATAAAATGAATTTATCCTATTAAATGGTATAGTGAATTTAATTGAGTAATTTACTTAATTAAATAGAGGGATGTGGATTATTTAATTAAATTAGATTTAATTAAATAAAGAAATGAACATAAAATATTCATTTAGGAATATGGTCATTTTTATATGTCTACACAAACTTTCTGTACTAGAAGGAGAGAATGGAATCACATTTGGAGACATTGCAGAATGGAATTTGGGAAATCATTCATACCAGATATACACCTGCACAGGGTAGTCCTCAGTCTTCAGATGAGATAAAGCTAAAGGAGACTAATGTGAAGGCTAGAGCTATAATTTTCAGTTGTATAAGTGATTCAATGTTTGGAAAGGTAAAATTATTGAGAGAAGTTAAAGCTATATGGAACAAGCTATGTTTGGTATGTGAAGGAGATCCAAAGATAAAACATGCTAAGATAATGAATCTGAAGTAGAAGTATGAGTATCTGAGAATGCTTGAAGATGAAGGTGTTGAGAACTATAATCATAGAGTAATTGATCTTGTTGATGGTATTACAACTGTCAGTGGACATTTGGATGAATGTGATGTTGTTCATAAGATCTTGTTGACTTTGCCTAAATCCTACAAACCAACAAGGTGTGTCATTCAACAAAGAAATGACTTGAGTAAGTATACTATTGGTCAACTTATCGGTACTTTAGTAACCTTTGAAATTTGAGAAATGAAGGAAGAGAAAAGAGAAAAGAAAGAAGAAACATTTAATGTTTCAAGACATGATGATATGGAATGCAATGGAGATATAGATGAAGTTGAAGCAAACTTTGTGAGAAGATTGCACTGAGGCATTGGAAAATACAAAGGTAAGTTACCTATGAAATGTTTTTCTTGTGGTAGAATTGGACAATATGCTTCAAATTTCACTTACATGGAAGACTATAAGACACCGAATGATGATGAGAAGAAAAATAAATTTAGAAGATGCAAATTTAACAAAAGAGAGAAGAAGGGATTATGTTCTATTGAGGAACGTATATCTGAAGATGAAGTTGATGATGACTTGTTTGAATTAATCCTTGTTTCTAGCAATTGCAGATAAGGAGAATGCCTTGGAGAAACTAAAAGAAGAGAGAACAGTCAAGACTGCATTGCATGCTAAGATAGAACTAAATACATGGATTAGAGACTCCATATGTTCAAATCATATGACTGATGATTAGGACAATTTTATTAATCTCAAGAAATGTGATGGGGGGTTATTGATTTTTTTTGGAAATAATGGTGTAGTTATTCGAGGTATTTGAAGTGTTTTTATTGATGGTAAGCATAAAATTGATGATGTTTATTATGTTTAAGGATTAAGACACAGTTCGTTAAGTGTTAGTCAAATGTGTATAAAAGGCTATGAAGTTTTTCTCACTAGTACCAAATGTGTGATAAAAAAAGAGAAGACTGGTAAAAGGGTTGTAGGAGCTAGAACATGTGGAAATGTATACTACATCAAGGAAAGAAAGGAGAGTAAATGTTTTCTAGCATAGAATGTTGAGATTGTTCCAACAATTACAAATAAGATAAGTGATCCAAAAGAGAACAAGGAAAAGGAAACAAATGAAGAAGAAGAAGAAAGAGAGGAAGACTCAGCAAAAGTTCCTACTAAGTATGTTCAGAAGTATCAGTTAGAAATCAGATAACTGGAGACAAGACAAAAGGTGTTTAGACAAGAAGGAAGATTACAAAATCTCAAGAACAAGTCAATTAGTGTTGTCTATCAATGATTGAGCTGAAGAGTTATGAGGAAACAACTAAAGACGAAAGTTGGGTAAAAGCAATGGAAGAAGAACTAAATTAGATCCAGAAGAACAAGACTTGGGAGATGGTACCTTGGTTGGTGGACAAGAATGTAATAGGAACTAAATGGGTATTCAGGAATAAGGTCAATGAGCAAGGACAAGTTACAAGTAATAAAGCAAGACTAGTATGTAAAGAATATTCTTAGTGGAAGGCATAGACTTTGAAGAAACCTTTGCTTCGATAGTAAAGATGGAAGTTGCTATACATATGTTTCTTGCATTTTCTACTTATAAGAAATTTAGAGTTGATCAAATGCATGTCAAATCAACATTTTTTAATGGAGATCTAGAAGAAGAAATATACATTGAGCAACTAGATGGATTCATAGTAACAAAAGATCTGGATATGGTGTGCAGACTGAAGAAAGCATTGTATTGACTCAAATAGGCACCTAGAGCTAGGTATACAAGGTTAGACAGGTATTTGTTTCAACATAATTTCAGGAAAGCAACAGTAGACAGTAATCATTATTTCAGGATTGATGGGGATAATTTGTTCATGGTTATAGTTTATGTTGATGAAATTATATTTGGATGAAACAATAGTTTATGTAAAGAGTTTTCTAAGGAGATGTAGAATGAATTTTAAATGTAAATGATTGGTGATTTGTCTTTCTTTCTTGGATTACAAGTTAGTCAATCTAAAAAATAGAATTTTTATCTCACAAAGCAAGTATGTTAAAGAGATGTTGAAGAATTAAAGAGATGTTGAATAAATTTGGTTTTGACGATTGCAAACCAATTACAACTCCTTTAACTGTTGGATGCAAGTCGAGAAAAGATGATGAGTCTCTAGAGGTTGAACAAAAGTATAGGTCGATGATTGGTGTATTGTTGTATTTGATTGTGTCCAGACTGGATATCATGTAGGATGTTTATCTAATGGCTAGATTTCAGGCATCTAAAGCTGACACATGAGCAAGCTATGAAAAGAATTTTTGGATATTTGAAAGGTACTATGGACTTTGAACTTTGGTATAAAAAAGGTGGAGACTTCATGTTGAAAGCTTATATTGATGCAGATTGGGCTGGAAGTGTTGATGACCAGAAGAGTACTAGTGGTGATACTTTCTCTTTAGGAGACAAATTGGTCTCGTGGTTCGGTAAGAAATAAGATTTAGTTTCCCTATTTACTGCTAAAGTAGAGTATATTGCAGTGCCATCTTGTTGTAAGTAGGTGATGTGGATGAGACAGACTCTTAAAAATATCAAGGTAACATATGATGAAGCAATTCCTAGTATTTGACAATACAAGTGCAATAGACATTTCAAATAATCCAGTTATGCATTCAAGAACAAAACATATTTCAATCAGATATCACTACTGTGATGGTGAAAAATGGGATCAAGTAGTTTAGTACCTAATCCCACTTATACATTAGAATACGAAAGAGTATAAGGAGTCGATTCACTTTGACTTTCTCTCGTGAAAGAGAGTCAAGGAAGACTTTTAGGGTTTCTATTCCTTCGCTGATATGAAAGGGAAATGAGTCAAATGCAAAGTAATAACAAACTAACCTAATAAGATATAACTACACTAACAAATTGATACAAGAATGATACTAAGATACATAAAGAAAATTTGAGAGGGGAATTATGATGTGCACCTGATACTAAAATTTGAGCCTAATTGAGTTGGACAAGGATACTAGGCACTCTAGTCCCTGTGATTGTACTAAGCCATAACTTGGAAATCTACAAGTTGAAGTACTTAGGATCATAGCGACCAAAATATGCAACCAACTATGGAGGACTAGGGTGTTAGGTGCTCTGGTCCTAGGACTAGGGTGTTGGGCACTCCAATCCCAAGGGTCTAAGGCCAAATCATACAATTGAACCTATGCCTACTCGCTGAGATCTCCCAGAATTGCCCGCTTCGACAAAAACCTGTAACTGTGCCTACAAGCTATAAAATGGTGTGTTTGTTGCTATATAGAGTTTTGCCTTAGTCAAACCCCTTGTTTTGGTGATTTACACCTCCACAAATAGCCAATAAAGTATTGAAAGTGTGTTGGCTCTAGAATCTTGAATGTGTTTGTAAGATTCCTATGAGCTAAAATGCAAACTAGAGTTTTCCCCAGTGTTTTGAGTAAAAACCTTAAATGAATATATTGTCAATTCTTCAAATCACAAATGCAATGTAGATCTAAAGCATTAATGCAAATCTGAAAATGAATGATGTGTAGATCTAAAACTCACATAAAGATATGAAACCATAATTTTACTTTTGATCATAGGCCAACCTAAAATTGATTAAATTTCACGAAGCATGTAGTGCCCCACCCTGACTCATCCGTCTCCTTGTACATTTATAAACCCTATTGACAGAGCTTAGTTTATTTTATGATATTGTTCGATGTTATTATACTATGTGCTAACTCTATTTATATTTCAGATGCTTATGATGATACATGTTAGTGATGATCATGATATGATGGATTTATATTAACACTCTATATGCACTTGCTATGTTAGATGGATCATATGGATTATGAATTTGATAGCATTATGATTATGCTAACCCTACTCCCTGATTATACATGATGAGTTGGTGTTATGATGTGTCTAGTTGTTGTGTGACTATTTTTGTGAGTAGAGACGATGTCATATCACTCATTGTGAGCATGATATGTCGTCGTGGTTCTCTCTCTACCACTTGCATGTTCATTATGATATATGTGTATCGTATATGTTGTGTTTAGCGTTGATGCAGGTTTGCAGGTACCAGACATCGACTCCACTTGGCTTCATAGGTTGAGCGTGTCTTTCAATCCCAATGGCAAGTTGTCAGAGATGGCATGAGTTCCCTTCACATACTCTAGGTCTAAGTTGTCTACCTTGGTCGTCAGTTGTCTTGGCGTGATTCACCATGTTATCTAGTGAGTTGTTGTCTTTTGATGGGTTGTGAGTATGTGGTTATTTATTTAATTAATTAATGTTTGATTTATATTGTTTATTGATGATTAAATTAATTGGTGGATTATTATTATAGTTTAATTTGATTGATTATTATTTGATCGATTTATTGTTTAATTAGTATTTATTGGTTTGTTGTTTATTTGATATTTAGTGTTTAATTATTATTTATATATTTTTTATTTAAAATTTGTTGTTTAAGTATTTATTTATTGTTGGTTAATGATTTATTTAATATTTATTGTTTAATTAATATTTATTATTAATTACTCATGTATTGTTTGTTATGTCTTTGGCTTTAGTGTTGAATAATATTTATTGGAGATGGTTTATTTATTTTGTAAGCCCTTTTGGTTATTTATTTTTTTTGTATTAAGTATCATAGAGTCACAAAGTTCATTTTTTGCTCATTCAAGCATGCATGTTACAAACTTATTACATACTAGCTCCTTTCGAGCACCAAACTAGAAACAACAATTGGAAGACCAGGGGTCACAACTTAGAAATCCACTTTAAACAACCAATGGAAGACTAAGAGTCACAACTTAGAATTCTACGCAAAGGTGTCCCTCATGGGAGTTGAACTTGGGTCTCCACATTGAGAACTCAATGCTTTAACCAACTCAGCTCAATCCCTTGGACTTTGGTTATTTATTTAATTACCCAATTGATTTATTTATTTATTAGCTTTTGGATATTTTATTTAATTAGGCTTCGATTATTTATTGGCTTTATTTAATAGCCTTTGGTTATTTTATATTTTTTTATTTGGCTTTTATTTTTATTAGCCTTGGCTATTTGTATTTAATTGTTCGATTGTTTTATTTAGATTTATTTAATTATTAGCCCATAATATTTAATAGGGCATGGTTATTATTATTTGTGCATTGGTAAATAATACTTTTTTAGCTATTTCTCTTGTTACAAGGGTAAATGAGTTTATTATTATTTCCTACCTATCGTTAAATGCTATTGGTTGTATGTGTGTTGGGGAAATAAAATATAATATATTATGGGTAGGTAAGATATATTGTTTTATGGATTATTTTGATTGGTTGATTTTGAGGCTAGGGTTTTTCTTTGGTTTTTCTTTTTATTTGGCAGCCTGATCTTGTTGTCAGGTTACCGCTTTTGAATCTTTTCTGTAAATTTTACTTTAAGCTTGGATTTTGGCTTTGGGGAGTTTGCTGGAATTTGTGTGAGCGCTTCTACAACTTTCTTCCATCACTTCTGGTTGCAGGTCGGTGGTGCCCTTCTCTTGTTTCTGGTTTTTAATGTTTTTCCTATATTCGTCGTGTCTACAAATGTTTGTGTGTGGGAATACTTTGGGGAAAATATTATTTGATATAATCATACTATAGTTTGAAACAAAATATTTTCTTGCATAGTTTTTATTATATAGTTTGGCATTAGGAAAGGAAAAAATATATCGGGTATTTGGTTTTTTCGTGAACGCACAGCTTTGCATATGTGTTTCTGAGAGGAAATCTTGCTTATTCCCTGTGTATGATGTGGAATTGGTTTGAGAGTGCATTTGATTCCTTCTAGTCTGAGATTGTATGCAAATGTTATTTGGTTCATTGGACCCTCTGTGAAGTGTTTTGTGGGAAGGAAGTTTGGCTCTTCAGCCGTGTAGATTATTTTCTATATCTTTGGATTTGGTTTATATTATTTCCCTTCGGTTATTTCTTTCTTTTTGTTTAGTTTGGGCGACCCTGTTGAACCCCTTTTTGGGTCTTGTGATTGAGTTTGTGATTTTATTTAGATGTCGTAACTTCTTGTTTTCTGGAGCTCTATCAGAGAAAAAGCGTTGAAACTACATATGCACTATAACCCTTGGTATTTGTGCTAAAACCATTTATGAATGCACTTTCCTATGTCATGTATGTGTGCTCAAAATGGGTAAATGCGCTAGTCCTTAGTATTTGCGCTATGTAATTTTGTATATGCGTTTTTAGACTTGTCATATGCACTGCTTGAATTAGTAAAGGCACCGTATAGCTTGGTGTATGCGTTATATTATGTAGTATATGCGCTACACTACCCAGTTTTTTTGTATTTTGATCATTTTTCTCAGTCTGTCTTGGTTTTCCGAATTTGATGTTGTACCAGAGGCTTATGTTGAGGTTTTCTAATATTTTCCAGTACAATATTTTATCTGATTTGATGTTATTCGATGATTTTTAAGCTTTGATATGTTGATAAGCCATACCATAGAGATTTTGTGCTTCTCTAACATGTTGATAAGCCATGTTGAGAGGATTGTTTTTATTGCTTTGTGCCAGCAAGTTGATGTGTCTTGATATTGATGATTATTTGATAATTATGGCAGATTTTGATTGACTTTGATATGGCTTTTGAAGCACTATTTTGATATGAGGCTCATTGTTAGTTTATTGTTATTGTTGGTATTGGATTGTTATGGATGCTTCATGGTTGTGTGATGTTATTTATGGATCATTCTTGAATGTTGAATTTGAGCCTTCTTGTTATTATTGTTGTTTTGGAATATGCTAGGGGGAGTGAGCTTCCATGTGATGATCGGGATCGCGAGAGATAGGCGATGAGTTGATAAGCCTCCCGTCTAGATCGCTAAGGCACATTGGAAGTTTTTCTTATTATAAACAAGTGATAAAAATAATAATCAATTAGATGGATTTGGTAATTAGGACTCGCCTAATCAAGATAACTAATAGTTGAGCCCCATGACTTTATCTTAGGGAGGATGTTTAAGGATAAGCTAGGGAAGGCCACAATAGTGGTAAGTCAATCTCCCTTGATTCTCTCATAGGTTTAGATGGCTCCACATGTCTATCGGGGTTATGACTCGAAGGGTTGTGTGTTTATATTTGGAGGATATCATGTGATGACACTCCACTCCTACATGTGTCCTTGCTTTTAGTATTTATGCCTTGTCTATTGTTACGCCTCTAGGAGTTTCTATTTATGGTTGCCATGTGATTGGATGTTGTGTATGTGTAGTTGTGATCCTTGATTTGTGAGTCTCCTTGGTAGTTTGATGTCCGCTTAGGTCTAGAGTGTGTGTTGGGACCTTGTGTCATCTCCTAGCATGGGGGGTAGTTCCACATGGTCGGGTGGTTGGTTCCTTTCTACCATTGGGATTTTCTCATTAGATTCATATGATGGATGTGGGTTCTCCTTCATTGCATCTTATGGTTGATTATTGTAGTGGATGAATGAAATTAATATCATGAATTATGTAATATGATCATGTTGTAGAATTTGTGAATGAGATTATGTAATTAGGAGAGCTATTCTCTTGCTTAAATGATCATGTAATTATATAGTAAATGATGTTTAGGAATGGGCCTATGATTTGTAAGATGGACCTTGAGATGTATTGAAATGTAATTATCTTTGAAATGGAATGCAATTCATTTTGATAGATATGTTGTAGATTATCTTGTAATGGTTTGTAAAAGGGATTCTTGAGTTTTGATATTAAGGTCATGTAATAGGAATTTATGTTCATGTTTAAGATAGAATAGAATCGGAAATCTGACATGGAAATTAAGACGATAATGCAAATGTAGCTATGTAACTTGCATTTAGTGGATATAAGAGTTAGGACTCGTGTTAGGATGAAATATTTATATGTTGTAATTGATTGTAATAATTATGTTGTAATAGGAATGATCTTTGAGTATGGATGTATATGCAAATATTGAAGAAATGTTCTTTTTGAAAGGTTGATGTTCTTGATAAATGGATACTTCTAGATTGTAAGAATGAATGGGTAGTTGGTAAGATAAAAATTTAACCTTAAAAAAATGATTTAGATTGTTTAGTTAATGTGGAATGAGATTACGACTCTAGCAGTAGAACAAAGCATGAGTGCATCTCAAAGTATTTGAATATTGCCCAGTTAATGGAAATAATGTAATTGTATCTGTTGTATGTGTTTATCATTATGTGTATGTTATGATTGTTAGATGAGCTTGTAGATTAAAAGTGGAAAAGAACCTATGTAAATAGGATTACTATAGTGTAGGAATCATGGATGATAAATGATATTATGTATGTGTTAATGACATTTATATTTATGGTTGTGATAGAAAGAAACAAGATATTATGTATAATATTTAAGATGATTGGTTAAAGGACTTTATGTTTATTGCATTATGCACTTAGGAATCATGTTAAAGGGATATGATCATGATAGGATTATGGAATCAAATGTATGTATGAGAATGTTAGTTAAGAAAGGAAATCATGTTTATGCTTTATGTAATGGATAGTCATTGAGGATGTATGATGATCATGTTAATAGAAAATGGTTAAGGGTTTTAGGCACATTTGGATTTGGTGCATAAAACGAACATAAGAAAAAGGGATTGGTCTTGAATTGAAAAGAGTAGCATTTCATATTAGATAAATGAGTAAGTAGGTTGCATAGCATGAAGGATAGAAGTAACTGAGTTGCATGTGCATAGTTAATGAATAAGAAATACAACGTGCATTGCATATTTGCATGAATAATAATTAAGGATGTTAAGAGTCGTAATGGAAATGGTTAGATTGTTATTGCTTATGATGGTAGTAAGTAGTGACATTGAGATACCCCAAGGAGATGGTATTAATGATTTATTATGTTTAATTTTGCTTGTGTAATCAGTTTATGAGTGTATGTGATATGTTTCATGTTCATAAAGATTATGAGTCAATGGATGATTAATCTATATTGCATAGTTGATGATATGTGTTGCAATAGATTATACTAATTTTTTTTTATGTCCATTAGTATGTTAGTTTGCTTTATTTTCTCTAGGTTATTTTGGCAGGCATTACAAAGCAAGATTTGAACATTATAATACCACCAAATTAAGCTCTTGAAATTCAAGGACAAAAAATCGAGACCAGAATGGTACCATTCTAGTCTAGCCAACTTTTTTCCAAATTTCTAAGGATGCAAGGTATTGTGATTATAAATTAAAATATAGCTCCGTGGGTCAATCAAAAGTGTTTAGATATGTGAGAATGTGCCTTGAAGATTGAAATTTGGACTTTATTATGATTAATTAAAAATGAAATAAAAAGGGGCACACTTAGGGTTAAGGGCCCAATTTGATAATACGTGAATTGATAAGAGAGGACCTTAGATTTAATTAAATTAATAATTAAACACTTAAAGGAATCTTGAAAATGCAAAATAAAATGAAACACACTAAGGCAAGTGCTAACCTAAGCATGAAATTGGACAACCCTAATTAAGGGTGTACAATTTATAACACTACAACTACTTAAGGGAGAAAGTTGCTAAGAAAGAAGTTTGATTGGAGTGCATTTCTACAAATGAGTAGGTTGCATATATTTTCACTAAAGCATTGGAAAAGGATACATTTGAGTTTCTTTGGGAGAAGCTTGGGGTTATTACCCCTTCTTCTTCGAGCTAGGTGCATTATGGAGATGCATCTTTCCAGGGGGAGCTTTCATGCCTATTTCTTTCCCTAGATTGATGTTGTGGTTGCTCTCGGTAGGAGAAGTGGTATGTGTAGTGTTGTTGTGGCCTTTGGCCTTGATGGAAAAGGGGGAGAGATAGATAAGTTTTTGGTTTCTAGGAGAGATAGAGAAGTTTTTTGGTTTTTGGGAGAGATAGAGCAGCATTCATAGTGTTTCTGTTAGAGATATCATGTATTAGCTATTAATTATTTATTTAATTATTAGTCTATTATACTAGATATGCTTAAGCTAAACTTAGGCATTTGATAATATGGTAGGTATTTAATAATTAGAATTCGTTTTAAAAAATACGACTCCATTTTCAGTAAACGAATAGGTGTCGAAAAGGTCTTGGAGAGCCCTATTCAGATTTGGGGTTCATTGTTCCAAAAATTTTACCAAGTACACAAGATATTGTCTGAAGCATTTTTTTGCTCTTGCCTTTCTTTATGGCTTTCAGATTGTACTGGGGTTTGGTTTTTCATCTTGTGGGGGGTGTTATTTTCTACTTTCTGTAATTTACTTCAGAAAATCAAAACACCTAAAACTCAAACAACCCTTCTGCATCTTCGGGGCCTTGCCTTCATCTTCTCCTTCTCCTTTGTGACACATCATTTCAATGGACATGTCATGCCTCTCCTTTGTCATATTATGAGGGAGTTTTTCTTCTATCAATGCTAATGCTTCCTTGGTTTTGTTTTGATCAGATCTTTAGACTATTGGCACCTTTATTTTTTACTGGTAGCTTCTTCTTGCATGGTTGAGTAGTGTCATTGGGGTCACTCGTGCAAATTCATGTGCCACCTGCATCTTCGAATATCAGATGTTTTGCCTTTGTTTGCCATCTAATTATTGTTCGAATAGTGTCGTTGGGGTCACTCATGCAGATTGTTGTCTTTTGTATCTTCGACAAACATATGTTTTTTCGAGTACATACAGATTCTTGATCTTGATCATCATCTTGAATTTTGAGGAGGTTCTTCATCCAACACTATTGCAAACATTTGTCCGCATTTTTCTTGTATCTCAAAAGAAGTTCTTATGCACTTCATATAGTTGTGTCTCTTGTAATTTTGAGGGGGGGGTTTGTTCCCACTAGGTTTTCCCTCTTTCCTCTTTCCTCTTTCCTTTCCTTAGTCTTTTGTCTCCTTAGTTAAACTAAAGAGGGGGTGTCAGTGCACAAAAATCAGCTTTTCCTCCACAATTTATGGGATGATTATTGTGGATTTTTTATTTTAATCCCATGAGTTGGATAAAACTATTTTTTGCTTAGTTGTTAAGCTAACTAAAGAATATCTCTGTTTTTTCAGTTTTATTCCTGTTTTTCCTCCTTTTTTGTTTTAACGAATGTTCTATATATTATGTAATTCACTCATTTGTAAATCAATGAAATAGTTTTATTTTCATTCTTCTCTGAAATTTTCTCTCTGTTTCTGCAAGTTTACTTCTTACTTTCCTAGCTAGATTATGTGATGTGTAGTTTTAGATAAAAATTTACATGGTATCAGAGCCTGGGAGCTAAGACAGATTTCTAAAGAATGGAAGCTAATATAAACCTATGTTTCTAGATCCATGCCAAGATCATTCTCTTCGAGGCCTTGACTTCATACATTTCTCATGCGTGTGTGCCTTGGTTTGCACACCCTTTGTATTTTATTGCATACCTACCATAATATTAAATGCCTAAGTTTAGCTTAAGCGTAGAGTATAATAGACTAATAATTAAATAAATAACTATTAGCTAATACATGATAACTCTAATAGTTTCTAATAAATCAATATTGTTTTGCAGATTGGTCAAGTTTTGGTTGCATGTTGAGTTTAGTCAAGTGTTGTCATCAATGACAAAGGGAGGGATTGTTGGAAGTATGTATTGTTGTGGTTGTCACTGATGTCAAGCTTGTTGTTTCGGATAGTTGTTGGTTCGTAAAGTATATGGTGCAAAGATATCTTGTTCTGTTGATGTTGCAGGTGTTCATTGGTTGTTCCATAAATGCTCAGGCTCATAAAGTATTGCTAATGTTGTTTGTTATTGTTATCTTCTTTGGATATAGTTTTGATATCATAGATATAATAGCTTTGTGGTCTAAAAATATTTTTATGTTCTCCCAATGTTGTGGCATTAATCATAGTTGGTTGTGATATTCTATGTATACCTATCCTTAAGTCTGCATATGTTTTGTGGAAGGTAGTTTGATGTGTTATGGGTCTCACCATAGCGTGTGGAGATTCAGATTTAAGTTATTTGCATTGGAGAATATGTTTTGACTGTTAATTACTTATATGGATGTGTAGTGTGTTGATATGTTGTTATTTATGTTTTGGTGATTGCAGATCAGTGAATTGATCTTTGGAAGATGTGTTTTGGTCCCCTCTTTCTCCTAGAGTGGATCGATGTGTGTTTTTTTGGTTCGGAAGATATATTTTGTTTCAGGCCAACTTGGTTCAAGCTTTGATTATCTATCTTGTATAGAAGGAATGTATGTGATTGAGTTGAGTGTAGTGAGAGAATGAGAAGAATAGTGTAGAGAATGTGAGAGGAAGAGTATGAAATTCAGTGAAGAGCAGAGAAGAAGTGTAGTGTTTGAATGATATGCAAGTTGTTTTTAGACTATGGTAGAGATATGAGACAGAGCGTTGACAATTGAGGTCTGAGTTGTCCATGCCGATGTTGGTGGCTTGATGCAGAGTTCAAGGACAACTTCTTGATTAGGAGATCCTTCTTTTCATATCATTTTTGTATCTTGCCTTATTGTATTTAGCTTCATGTTTTGTAAGTCATCTTTTGTATCTTTCCCCAAGAGTAGTTAGCCTTGGTTTGCAAGTTAAGGCAGTGAAGATCTTTTTGTAATCTGGTATTTATAGTGTATATTTTGTGGGCAAGTGCTCATCGTGGTTTTTCCCTGTTTGGGTTTTCCATGCAGAAAATATTGGTGTTCATGTGTTGGATGTGTGTTGTTGATTAACTGTTTATGTGTTGCATTAATTTTTGTTTGGTCTGATTCACCCCCCCCCCCATCTCAGTCTTGCCTTGGGTTCAATAGTTTTCCTTATTTGCAACTTTATATAAAGTTCTATATTAAACACTATCCAAGAGTACGCCAAACCTCATCTTTCTTTTATATCAATGTTCTACCTCCTTGAAAAATAATGGTGTAGGGCACAAAGAGAGGCGGGGCCATTCATAGGGTTTTCTGATGAGTTATCCTACTACTAAACCTAATGCATAGAAAATTTTACAATGAGAAAGCCAGGACAAAAGGAATTTGCATCCTACATTTTTTTAGAGATTTACCCTAAATATTTTTGTCTCAAAGGAAGGTTTTTGTGAAGAAAGTAGTGTTCATTTGTAGGTATTTTGAGCACATCATGAGGGTCTAGTATAGTCCTACAACATTGTTTGCTACCATGAGCTTTTCTCTTTCCACAACCATCCCTTATAGTTTCTCTAGGGCTCTTGGGCCATGAGGCATGAATTTCTAGAGGAGACCACAACCGGGGTTTGATGGACTACCAACAGTCAAAGAATAATATTTTGACCAAGAGTGAGCCAGATGGTTCAAAGATGAGCAGTGGAAATGTTATAGAGAGTCTAGATAATGGTGTTGGTGATAATGTTGGAGGCCTCTCAAATTCAAGCAAAGAAGGATGTGCTGAAAAAGAAGACAAGATCATTTAATTTTCTAATAGCATGAATGAAGGTAAAACTCTATCATTTGTGTTCCCTAATGAAGTTATTGATTCAATATATGATTGCCAATGCATATCAATAATCTTGTTTTTTTAAAGGGGAATTCCTAGGGAAGTTGATTTTTGTAGATGGGCTAAATTAAATTGAGAGAATTGGGGATAGGAAATTGAAAACTTGGGAGGCTTATGGAAAGGATACATATTGTGTGCCTTTGAAGCTCTTGAGAATCAACAACCTATTTTGCAATATGGAACTTGGGTAAAATGTGGTCAAAATAGCTATCTTTGGGCATGTACCTTAAACTTCCATCGTGAAGGACCCTCAAGATCTGGTTACCCAATGTGGATTGAACTCCTCTTTTTGAACCTTGCCTTTAGACTGTTTTTTAAGGAAAAAAAATTTCCAGCATAGAAAATTTATCTAGTGTAAGAACTAATGCTCTGCAAAATAGGATATGTTAGGAAGACACACAAACACACAATATCAAATGTTAGTGATGTTAGTCTTAAATCAGAAACAAAAGATAAAGGAAATCACTATCCTAAGCAAGCATATCAAGAGAGATACCAAACATAAAATGTAAAGCTTAACAAAATGAAGGAATGCAATGAAACATCCCCAAATGCCCTACAACATGCTTGTAGTTGCTCCTCCCTTGTTCCTCTCCTCTCCAAGTTCCAAATGAGTGTAGCTCTCAGTAGCTTTTTGCACTATTCTGGATGTCTTATGGAGATTCAAGATTGAAAATGATTAATCATGCCAATGCAAGTGTAAAACAAGATAAATATGAGATGTTATTTAATTAACTAATGTTAATTTTAGCCAAAAGACAAATGTAGATTATGCTAAAATGCTCTCCTAAATTCACTATAACTTAGATGCGTGCAAGATTTCTGGATCTAGACTAGATGATCCTAGATGCTTGAGGATTTGAAAATGAGGAATGTGAGCTCTATTTATAGATAAAATTGAGCAATGGATGGTTGAGATTGAGTAATCTCAACAAGGGTCAGGATTGATGGGTTTATGATCCATGTGAGAGCTTTCAATTCAATCCCAGGATGACAAATGTCAACATGAGATGGCTTGAGAGGAGATGGAAGAAGCATTAAATGCTTGAGATGACTTGAGGGTTACCTTAGGAGTTAAGATTTAAGTTGGGTTGAATGAATAAAGCCTTTATCCAATGAATAATGCCTTTATCTAATGGATAAACTCTTGTGCAAGAGTTAGTGGGAATAACCATGGTCAAAGCAATGAATGCTTGAGAAGACACATGGGTTACATGGAGGTTGAGTTAGAGGTTAAGCCTCTAACCATGTGGGCAAGTGGAATTAACAATAAATGGTTATGAAAGAGCCATTAATGGTCATGTAAGAACTATTAGTGGTTTGGAAGACTTTAGGGGTTAGCTTGTTGAACACATAAAGCATTAAATGCTTTTCAAAGACTTTGAGGCTTTGAGAAGTGACTCCAAGTTGCTTAGGAACGTGACAATAATTAGGGGATGGGATTAGGCTAATTAGGAATGGTTAGAAGAACTTAGAAAGTGGTTAGAAGAGTCTAGAAGGGGATTTAGGATTGCAAGTGGGTTTGGTGGGTGAGGGAAAATAAGATTTTTATTAAAATAAATTACTTTATTTCAACAAAATAGGTGCAACTTGTATTTGTAGGAGAATGCGAGTGGGGGGGATTTGTTTAGTGATTTAAATAAATATTTATTTATTTATTTAAAAGAAGAAAGTGGTTTAAATTAAATAAATATGTTTTATTCATTTAATTGATTTTAGAATGTAGCTTAATGAACTAATTTCAATAAATTGAATAATTTATTTAATTAATAGGAGAAGGGTTTGAGGATGAATTAATTAAATAATAATTTAATTAACAAATTATTGAAGGTTAAATAATCAAATAAATAGTAAATATTCATTTAATTAAGTGGACAGATTTATGTGACTACAAGAACAATTTAGATAAATTTGCTAGTATAAGGGTATTGTTGACCTTTTTTGTGTCAACTTTAGCCATGCAGATAACTGATCTAAGAAATCATCATTGGCTAAAACCCTTGTTAAACTTCTAAGACCTAAAACCTAAAACCCTTGTTAAAACTCCTAAGGCCTAAAACCCAAAACCCTTAAGCCTTTTTGCCATAACCTTTTTCGGTCTTATTCTTTTCCTTTGCTGACTGGTTAGGGTGATCAAAAAACTTAAGTTTATCAACTGGAGGGTCCCTTCTTCATGGCAGGACCAACCGTTTTCACCCGCTACTGCCTAGCGGTTCTTTGTTATCGCTTTGTCGCATCAAACAAGAACACTTCCACTTTTGTTCCCTATTCTGATCTTCCATTTTCACATGACAACGCGATAAGTGATGATGAGAGGGACCGCATAGGATAAGGCCAGAAAGGCCAGAAAAGGTTTTCTGTATTATCCTGCGATAGGTTGAAAGGCAAACAAATGGCCGCATAGGGTAAGCACAAAGGTAAGAAGGTGACTTTCCTTTTATCCTGCAAGGTTGATATGGACACAAAATGCACCATGTGGGATAACAAAGGTAAGCTCAATGGCTTCCTTGTTATCCCACAAAGCGGAATGGCCAAAAGGAATGGTCGTGTAGGCTAATAGAGAAGGAACAACAGGAAGTTTGTTATCCCGCAAGGCCAATTAGAGCAAAAGAAGGATGTTGCGGGATAAGAGAACAATGATGCGGATGGTCTCCCCGTTATCCTGCAGGGCGAGTAGAGGTAGTTAGGTGACCGCGCGGGGTAAGAATGTAGCAGCAACGATATATGAGTGAGCCTGGCTCGCCACATGGCATGTGTGCAACTGTGGATTTTCACTTAAAGGGTTGATCAAGGGCCATGTTTTAATCTTCTTTTGAGCCCTTTAGAGGGCTATGTGGAGAGATCTCATGCATCCATATTCACGCAAATCTCTCAGATTGATGGTCATTTTTCAAACCCACAATAAACATTAGCATTCAAACCTTTGTGCAGGGTGGTTGTTGACCCGATGATCAAGGCCACTCTTTTTGCCCATTCGACACCCAATTTTGAGCTTGATCTCAATTCAACCATTGGATTGTTTTTCGATAACTCCAGAGGTGACTCTGCAGGTAGATTTCAGATGCCACCCATGCCTCTCCAATGTGGATTGAAGACTTTTTGTGCCTGTAGATACCATCCAGTGCATCTATGTAGAGTTTTCCCCTTCTGTGTAGAGATTTTATTTCTTCAGAGCCAGAGAACACCTTCGGAGGCTATTTCAACATGCCATCAGATTAGGCGATCTGATTTTCTTCATCCTCAGTGATCTTCCATTCTTTTCTTCTATAGAAAACTATGTTCTCTGCACTTGTAAAAAATATGCTTTGCCTTTGCATGAATAGAATTCACCTATCTTGCCTTGTTTCAGTTTAAGTAATCTATGTAATGCTTACCTCTTTGTTTGAATGCATCTTCATCTTGTTTTCTTTGCATAAGTGATTATGTTGATCCCCTCTTCGGGTGGCACCTAAGAACTATCTATGTTCCTTTTGCCATTCTCTAGAATTCCAACCTTCACTCATACTTAAGGAGTTGATTTAGGTAGAAACCTGTGCATATTCTAGGTGGTTTTGTTTGTGTTTTGTGTAGCTATAGTCCAGGAAGATCATCATTTTAGTCTGGGTGCATGTTGGTCTTTACAACTGGAATGACAACTAGGTAATAAAACACAATTCAGAGATTGAATATCCTTGAATAGCTAGCTTTCCTATAGAAAAGGCTCATTTACTTATCAACCAGGGACGTAAACTTAAAATGGGCTAGCACTGTATATGCACCAAGTTCATATCACAACCATTTTATATTACTGCAGGAAAGGAAATTCTTTAAAGTAAACACGTAAAATCTCAATGAACTAATACTTAATCACATAACTGGAAATTACTTAAACAACTACTGTTAAATGATAATGTTTTGGCAAGCAACTAGAACTACTCTGCTGCTGTGGCTGCAGGAACAGACACAGGAGTTGTTTCCAATGGCTACAGGAACAGATGATTGCTAAAACAACTATTATTGAAGAACGAAAAATAACTGGAACACACAAAGGATTACTCACCAAGTGGTCCCCCTTGAGTGAGTCTCCAGAACTTTCAGATTACAATTTTTTAAACGTTCAAAATCACATTGATCTCTTTATTTCATCTTGAATGTGAAAAATACATAAAAATACCAGAAGACTACATACTACAAATATTATGGTCGTTCTCTACTATCCTCAAGAGGAGAGAGATCCCTTTATTTATAAGAAAACTTATAACAGACTCCTAACTGATCGACCATATTCCTACGGAATAGGCGAACACAATTTATTAACAAAATAAGAAGAATAATTCAACGCAGGAAAAAAGAACAACATATGTCCTATAGATGAGAAAATATAGCATGACTTGCTTCTTGGCTAAGCTCCACTAAGAAACCTTATAAATGTTTCATAAATCATTCTGCTGAAGAACTGTCAAGTGGCTTCGATCATTATTGCTTTTCTCTAACTGGATCTGCATTGCGGCTATATACTTGGTGCTTCTTTAAACCGCCACTTAGTCTTTACTTCTCCTTTGCCGACCCTACATCATGATATTAATGTGCACAACAAACATGTGTATATACTAATGCTAACATGATATAATGTAAACCATACTTAAGATTGATTTTAGATATTTGCATAGACAAATCATTTAAAACCATTATATGACATCCTTAAGTATAAGTCAAATTAGTTTCAAAAACACTTAAAAGGTATCAAGTAGGAGAGTATCATGATCCAACTTTCATCTAATCACAAGACCTAGGCAGGAGTATTATAGCAAAAATCTATCAAAATAGAGTCATTATTTAGGCTCATCAGTGCAAACCCCTTTCCCCTTCTCCCTTTTCCTTGTTAGAATTAGTAGATTAGATTTTCATGTCCAACACTTGCATCTCAGATTGGAAAGGAAGTCGGCCTTCTCTGGAGATTCAACCTCACAATAGTGTAAGGTCCCACACTTGAGAGGTTGATTAAATGTTTCACAAGGTTGATGATCAGGTTTGATCATCACAGGGTGCAAACTTTTGTGACAACAGGTACATCCTTGTGCTTGTGTTGAAATAGATTTGAACAATCAACTACCTAAAAATATTAAGCTAATTGGTCCTAGATTTGAATTCTACCAGCTAATAGTTTATTTAAATCAACCCAATGCATGTTTTTTTCTATTGACAAGATAACTACTTGATTAGAAATTGTTGAGTTAGGAAGAGAAGGTTTGTTCAACCTTCAACACCCAAACCTACTAGTTCTTAGCTTGTTCAACCTCTTCATCATCCCTCGTATGGTTCTAAGGATTATTTTTCACCTCAAACTTAGGTTTCTCTCTCCTTTGTTTTGAAAAATATTGATTAAAATGTCATGGTTACTGCCCCTTCTTATAAGGATATGATGAATTTGGATGGTTGGAAGGTAGTAAGAAAGAGAAAAGAACTGTCTAAACTTGTTGTACCTCAAATTGGCTTTAATGTGTCCCAAAACTCACCCTCTTCTTATGATCCTCATAAATCTAAACCTTGTGAGCATTGTTTCATGTCTCCTCATCATTGTTTAAGACAAAGATCAAGGTCTCCCCCATCTATTCCATAAGATTAAATCATCTAAGACCAATCCATCGCTCTTGCCAATCACTTTGATGTTCTGCCAACAGGGAAAAACCCCCTTGAATCATCTTTGTAATGAATTGCAAAATTATTTGATGGAATGCTAAAGGGATTTCTCTCCCTCAGTGCAAGTATGGAGTTAAACAGGTTATTGCAAAATGGACACATGATGTTATCTTTCTTCAATAAGTCAAACTTAGTGGCTCCCGCCTTGTTGGTTCTCTATCCAATGTATGGAAAAATGCTACTTTTCTTCATACACTACATAAAAAAGGTAAGGGGTACTATTTTAGGTTTTTCTTCTTAGATGAGCAAGTTTTTTATTGCTAAAGGTGAGGATCCTTCACTTAGCTACATATGGGCCTTGACTTTTATCAATGGCCAACTGATTGGTTTTTGCTTAGTTTATACTCCTAATTATGCAAAAGAGAGATGTGAGCTTTGGGATTGGATGGCCAAAGAATTGCCTAATGTCGATTGGGTTATTGTTGGAGATTTTAATATGGTAGAATTTGTTAATGATCACAACTAGAAAAGTCATGTTAAGATGAGTAATGATGAGCTTGATAAATGGTTGCATTGCTACAATTCTATTGAGGTTGTTGATCCTATTCATAATAAATTTTCCATTCATGTCCATAATTGGTACACCTTGTCTAATTGCAAATTTGGCCCTAACAAAAAGCTTATAAAGTTAGAATAATTTTATATTTCCCCTAACTTGCATCTTAATCAAGAATCCAATGGAATTGTCATCAAGGTTGATTATTATACCTTTCTCTTGAACCATTTCCCCATTATTTGTTCTATCCTTGGGACTAATTTGAGAAGCATGGACTCTCAACTACCATATAAACTTAATGTTTCCCGTCTTAAAAATCTCTCTTTCTTGGTTTCTTTAGTCGGTATTTGGAACTCTTTTCTTAAGAGAAAAGATGGTGAATCCTATATGTTGAAGAACTGAAATACTGAGAGGGGGTGAATCAGTATTCCCTTCTAATACTTTAAATTTGGCTTCCTGGAGTTTTCTTACGATTTTGGAGATTTTTGCATTGCTGAATTTTGATTTGGTTGGAGCTTGGGGATTTTTGATTGCTCTCCTTCAAATTGGTTTACCATAACTTTTGTTCCTTCAGGTTGGAGTTTTTGCCCTTCTTCGCATTTACTTTTAGAAGAGATTGTTTGTGAAATCTTGCTTGTGGGAATACGTAAAATGATTATTTATTTAGATTCTTTGCATAGTTTATTATCATTGTTATATTGGGGGGAAATTGTTTTATTTATTAATTTTGATTGTTTTGATTGTCAGAGATGGTTTTTGCATCTCGTTACTGGATGTGGCTGTATTTATTTTCAAGATAATATCGTGAATGCCCATGAATGTTTGGAAGTCATGGTATCTTGTCTTGTTGATTTCTAAAGGAATTGTTGTGAATGTGATTTATTATTATGGAAGGCTATGGGTTCACATTTCCTTTGAGCTTTGATTTATGTTAAGCATGTGTTGTATTGGGACTTAGATATCCTTTGTATTTGTGTATTACCCGAGTCTATACTTTGTATTGTGCCTTAATTGGGCTGATTTTTTATCCATTTCATATGTACTTAGAGCTTTTCTAGACTTTGTCGTAACTTGATTATTTTGTTTGTTGAGTCTTTTGTGTGAATGCATTAATATGGAAAATACACTATTAAAATTGGTGTATGTGCTATTAAAACTGGTCTATACACTATTATTTCCTGTGGATGCACTAAACTACCCTGTCAGTAGTAATTTTCATGATTTCAACTTTCTATGTCGATTTCCTTAGGTCTATTCTTGTACTAGAGGCATTTGTTGGTATTCTTGGTTTTCTCAAAGTTGGTGTTGCTTAGTTTTGGTTGTCTAGTTATTGTTTATGGCTCTAACAAGATGTTAGTGCCTTGTTGTTGAGGGTATCTCGTTAGCTCCAGCAAGTTGATAATCCTTGTTGTAGAGGATAGTTTATGCTAGCTCCAGTGAGATGGTTGTACCTTGTTGTTGAGGTTTGATATTGTTTATGGCTGAGTAAGAAGGATATATGCCTTACTCTTGATTATTGATATGTGAGTTATTGTTAAGGCTCTTATTTATGTATTGGCATTTTGGCATTTGATTATTGTACTTATTACATATGTTATATGGATAATTTATTGGTGTTGTCATTGAGCCTTCTGGTTGTTATAGTGATTGTGTATTGTGTATACCCTAAGGCTTAGGAGCATTATTAGGGAGAGTAGGCTTCCATGAGTCTATCGACGTCATGAGGAATGGACTGTTAGGATTCTTTATGTGAGGGGTTAGGGTCCAGATTGTTAGGATAAGCTCATTGGGAGTTTATTGTAATAATCAAGTGATAACATAATAAATTAATGATAGGTGGGTTGGGTAGTAGTAACTCATCTTAATAAGATAATAAATATATATATGGTACCCCATCTCATGGCTTGGAGTGCTAGTGTAGACCAGAGTGATTTATGGGTAGATCTAGTAATCATATAAACTGAACTCTCTTTATTTCCTCAAAGGTTCAGATGGTTCCAGATGTGTATCATGGATGCGGGGACTAAATTCTAGGATATCCTTCGATAACAATAGCATGTGATGACACTTTTCCCTACATGTTGATCCTAGTTCCTTATGCCTTGTCTTGGGTAGCCTCTAGATGATTTGTGGTTTGACTCAGCCTTGCGATGTGTTTGGGCTTATTGTTTAAGTGGTTAATTTTTAGTTCTTTCTTGTGTGTTGTTATATCTCTTTGGTTGTTACGTGTTAGTCTAGGTTTAGAGTGTGTGTGGGACCTTGTGTCATCTCCTAGCACAGGGGGTGGTTCCTTTGGTTCCACATGGTCAGGTGGTTTGATGCCCTCTTCCATTGGGATGTTCTTCATTGGATACTTTTTCTCATGGATGTGGATTCTCATTACTTCAGCTTATAGATGGATTCTTGTCATAGATCGATGTAATATGATTCATTTGGCATTTGTAAAAGTAGGAATTATTCAATATGGTTGCATTTGTAGAAAGAAAAGCATGTACCTTGATATACTGATATCTTGTATTTATATGTAATGGAAAAAAGATACAATCATTGTGATATGATGTTGTAATCATTGTTGTATCATGATGTACCTTGGATATTGTTCATTAATGGGAATAATGTAATTGGTTCTACTGAGGTGCATTTCCATAATGGTCAAGAAATGGATTAGGAATGTAGTAGATAATGTTGGAATGGGAATAATGGAGCAATAATGCTAGGATGATGAATAAGTAAATAGGATAAGGAACATTTGGTATTGGTGCTCTTAAAATAAACTTAAAAGTGGATTATGGGCATTTTAATTATTAAAGATTGGAATCATGATAGTTAGATTAGTGAAGGATCTTATGTAATCATGAGAAGAGAAATGTTAATTGTATTAGAGTACATTATATTATGGTAGTAATCATGATGATATGTTCTTGATGAAGTTATAAGTAATGGCATTGAGATACCCTAGGAAAAGGTTAATTATAGAGATGTATTTATTTTGTCTTGTGTATAGTGCTTTGTGAATATGTTGTTTTAAAATGATGTTAAAAAAAAAATATCTATTTGCATATTAGATGGTTAATTGCTCTAGGGTATTTTGGCAAGTATTACACTACATTTATTCAATTAAATATTATTGGGTGAAAATTTCATAAATTGATGAAGGTTCACAAAATGTGTGTTTTTCATAAATTGATGAAGGTTCACAAAATGTGTGTTTCACAACAGCACACAGGATGATATCTCTCAGAAGGCGAGATATAATCCCTGCTATTTATAAGGGAAGACTCCCCCTTTCTACTGCAATTGCTTTCTATTTTTTCTACCTGCTAACTTTACACTAATCCAATGCACATTAACAACTTAGTCCCCTTCTTTCAGAACAAGTTATATCTAATTCTCTTTTAAGAATAGATTTCCTCTCTAAATAACTTGAAACTTGCAGTAATATTAACTAATTTACTAAGTGTCCATGAAAGAACAAAGTCTTTTGTTAATTCCCTTTTTCTAAAAATAATTTAGGGACGAGAGTTGGCACACTTAGGAACTCAAAGATTATTTCTCTGTACCAAAATTCCTATCAACCACTGTAACCCAAATATATTGTCAGGTCAAAGACTCACAAATATATCATAAGACCTTCTACTCTAACCAGATAGTTCGTATAGCACAAAGAATTTACTTGCTATCTTTTAAATATAATTTATAGAGATAATTTGTAAAAGCTCAAAGAATGAAAGAAATTATCCCCTTAACTAATTTCCAATTCTTGAAACTTCAAAGTAACTCAAAGATTACTTGTAAAGACTCGAGAGACTCTTCAATTTTTAACACCAAGACTATACCCAACTTTAATCATTCAAGAACATATGACACATATGACATAAGAACATTCATACCGTATAAAAGATTGAACTCAAAACAAAGTTTGAATGCCAATCTTCTCTCTTTCTTGATTAAATTGCAAATTTACAAAATGAACACCAAGTCTCAATTTGATCTTCACTTTGGCAGAGTTTTGTTGCGTAAACAAAGATGGAAAATAATCCTTATTACAATAATAACCCTCATATATATAGGAGAGGGGTGCAAAATGAAAGCAGGAAATTATAACATTCTATGACTAAGTCAAAAAAAGAGTTCGGTTTGACTTAGGACTTGTGCACTCAACATGTGCACATGTGTAATTACAAAATGACACTCTAGGTGTCGATGGACATAATAAAATGCGACTGGAAAAACACATAAATGACTAAGTGTCATTCTCTTGAGTCGAACCTCGCTTATGGAACTCCTTGAACTTCTACAAAGCATTCTTCATTTGAATTCCATCAGATCCCAAGGTGTTTCTGATGATGACTTTGACCCTTGTGGTAGAATCTTCTAACTCAGTGCAACACTTCTCATGTTTCTTTAGAAGCAAATTAAGAAAATCCAGAATAAATTGAAGATCAAGTAATTTATCAATAGAGGACAAAGAGAAGTCCTCCCTATCAACCTCAGTGGTCAAGAGCAAGCTAAACTCTTTGATGATTTCATCTTTATTGAGCACCTTTCCATTTTCACCAAGGAAAGCAAGTGGAATTTTAGAGATTTTGGTAACAATCTTTGTTTTCTTATCAACACATTATTTTTGTGCCTTCCTATGTCCTTGACCAGGCATTCTAGGACATTCATTTGATGCTCTAAGGAATTGCTTTGTTCATTGTACATGTGCCACAAAAAAATCACACCATTTTGGATGAGGTCATCCGGATCATAGTATTTAAACTTAAACTAGGCTTCAAAGTCCTTTTCTTGTGTTTCAAGCTCTTGGGAGAAAATTCTTACAATATTATCCACCTTTGTCCTTATATCATTAAGGTTGCTGACAATGGTGCAAGATGAACTCAAGAGCCGTGTACCTTCACTTAGCATTCGATCCATCCATTCTCCTATAGCTCCACTCCTTGATGTAGCTTGTTCAACTTTCTTAAGAACTTGGTCATCCAAAGAAGAAGCCACTGGTTCAACAACTTCTGAAGACTTGGTCACTTTGATAAGAATTGAGGCGAGTTGCTAAATTTGTGCCTTAAGTTGATCTTTCTTCACCTTTTCCTCGTCATACATGGAAACTAAAGCCTCCATAATAGATTGAGTGTATTGTGCCATAAAATAATGAGTTTTCTTTCCTAGATCAATCCTTTGAACGATATAATTTGAGTCCTGGACCTATCCAATGATAGAATCCTCAGGAAGAATAGTAATCTTAGCATATTTATTCCTATTCTTATCAACTTTTACCCTTGACAAATTATTGGCTTTCTTGACTGTCTTGGGTTTCACAAGAACAAGATGACTGAAATCAAATTCTTCGAGAGAAATTGCTTGTTTCTTTCTTTTATGTGCATTCGACGTCAACCAAGGTGGTAAAGTTGAATCATCATCCTCACCTATTGCCATCTCCTAAGAGAGGTTGATAGAATCTTGAATGATGGTGGTAATGGAGAGGTCATGGTAATGACATGAGGAGGATTCTCAAGGGATGATTCATTGGATTTAGGGACTGCTGCATTCATGAATTTGTTGAAATCATCCATCATGGTTGCAGACACTTTAGATAATGAGGGAAAAGTTGAGAATACATTATTGATATTGTCATGAGGTGTGTCTAAAGTCCAAACTCACTAACACTAGTGGAGGATACATGAATTACATTTGTGGGGGAAATGCAAGTAATCACAGAAGGATCAGACTCAGAAGTAGGAATAGATGTAAGTGAAAATAGAGATACCTAGGGTAAGGACTTATCATCTTGTGGTAGCTCTTCCTCATCAAAATCACCTTGTTCTTGACCAACTTCTTGTTTGTCTTCCAATTGATCAACATCAATTGATTCCTTATCCAGATGTTCAACTTCCTCTTGCTCATTTGGAACCTCTAATTCCCATATTTCCTGTGCATTTGAGCTCGAGGGTTCCCCTTTACCTTTAGTTTGGGAAATTTGGGCAAAGTATTGGGTTCCTCTCTGATCTTGATTATGATCTCTGATCTTTTTCCCATTGGGCCAACAATGTCATCATCAAAACCAGATAAGAAAGGTTTCAATGGAACACCATGCATAGTCAAACACACATTGGTATTCGTCATAATACTTTGAAACCACGCTCGAATGGAAGTGCATTCCTTTTGCGATAATTGAATGAGAGACAAAGGAGTAGAAGAAACTTTATTCTTCTCATACATGGGATCCAAGATGTCTCCATCTTCCTCTAGATCATCAGGAATATCAACAAGACCAAAGTTTTCAATTTTATCAACTGTCAACCGGTAGTAATCAAGTTTTCTTACATCATGCTATGACTTGCAATCGACCCAAACATCTTCAATCTGATGCACATGAAGATATGCCTTTTTCAGCTTATTTCTCATCCCCTTATAATCAAAGTCCTTCCTAGCCTTGAAGAATATCATGGTAACCCTTGTCATCTCTTCTTCCATTGCTCTGGCTTTGAAAATGGAAGTAATGGAGTATCTTCCAATGGAAAGAGAAAATTTAAAACTTTTCTTATGAGAACCTAATTGGACCTCATGCACTGCATTCATTTGACGAGTGAGCTCCATCAATACAATCTTATAAGATGGGTACCTTGGGCTCATGAAAGGCTCACCAACAAAAAAACCAACTCTAAGATATGTGAAAGTCATAAATTGGAGTAACATGCAGCCATATTGGTTAACCACTTTCTAAGCATTATCAGACACCCTTTTATTGTACAAGTTCTTGTTCAACATAAGCATATAATAACCGAATAATGCATCATTTACTCTTCAGAAATGATTCCGATTGTTTTAAAGAACCAACTAGGAATAATATTTATGTACCTCAATCTGTCTCTTGTCACCAGTTGTAAATAATCCTAGAAAATATTTCATTGAAGTTGTGCAGCATACACCAAGTACGAAGTCATGTAGAACTTTAGTGTGGTAGGTACCTTAGTGAGCTATTCACATATAGCATCACTGATCTACTTTCCCCAAAATAGCTTCTCCTTATTTTGTCTGATCACATGAATGTATTGATAATTAAAATATTTATGTAAGATAACAATTTACTCTATGTTTGTAGGTACAATGCACTGTGGCCATTACACCTAGATGGAGCAAAATTATTTGAAGACCCAACCATAGGAGATAAAGCATATGAACCTACAAGAAATGATGATCAGGTAAACACACATAATTGTAACATACTTTAATTATGGAGAGAAAATTTAGATTGACAACAGTTCTTTCAAGACACGAGGTAATGGATTATATTACAAAGCATGCAACCAAAGCAAAAAAGAGTTCAAGAACTTATCATCAAATGTTAATGCGGTTTGCAAATATTGAAAATCCAGATGAAGCAACATCAAGGGCATATAGGAGACTTCTAATAGAAACACTCATTGAGAGAGACATTGGAGCACAAGAAACATGTCATATGTTATTAGAGTTATCATTGGTAGAAAGTAGTAGAGTATTTATTACTTTAAATGTTTCGAGAGAGGTGTTCAAGCTAGTGATAAAAGGTGAAGAAAATGATGATGAACATCAGGTCTACAACATTTCATTAAAGGATACATGGATAAACCATATGCAATGGAAAGTGTCACTCTTATAGATCATGCAACTAGATCTTGGACTTATAATTCTGAGAAAAAGAGATAACAAATGGGAAGAAAAGACTATAACAACTATTGTGAGAGTGTTTCCAAGCTTTACCACCATACCTACACATCAATTAAAAAAATGGGTTGATTTTTGTTAGTCAGAGTTATTATTGTACAAGCCATTTTGTAATATACAAAGAGATATTGGACTTGATGATAACATAGTTATATCAAATTGGGAGTCACTTAATTATAATCCATGGCATTTGGAACAAAGGATTATTTCAAATGAAGCTGAAAATCATAATGATTCTGAAGATGAGGATGATTTACCAAATAGTCAAAATACAATCTGTAGTCACACAAATCTGTCCAGCTTAATTAAATAAATATTCGCTATTTATTTGATTAAAAATCCACTAGCCATCAGTTAATTAAATTAATATTTAATTAATTTATTCCCAAACATTCTTCTATTAATTAAATAAATTATTCAATTTATTTTAATTCATTCATTAAATCAAATTTAAATCAATTAAATAAATAAAATCTATTTATTTAATTAAATCCCCCTATTCCTCTTTTAAATAAATTAAATAAAAACATTTATTTAAATCATTATCCTCCCCCCCACTTGCATTTTCCTACAAATGCAACTTGCACACATTTATTGAAATAAATGAATTTTTATTTTAATAAAATCCTATTTTCCCTCACCCACAAAATCCACTTGCAAAATCTAATCCCCTTCTAGATTCTTCTAAACCCCTTCCTAATTAGCCTAATCCATCCCCTAATTATTGTCACATTCCTAAGCAAAATGAAGTCACTTCTCAAAGACTTCAAAAAGTCTTTAAAAAGCATTTAATGCTTTGTGTGTTCAACAAATTAACCCCCAAAGTCTTCCAAGACCACTAATGGCTCTTACATGACCATTTATGGCTCTTACATAACCATTTATGGTTATTTCAAACTTGTCTCCCCAAACATTTATTGTTTTGACCATATTCATCCATTTCACATTTGCACAAGAGTTTATCCATTGGATAAAAGCTTTATTCTTTGAATAAAGATTTTATTCATTCAACCAACCTTGACTCTAAAATCCCAAGGTCATATCAGGCATTTAATGCTTATTCCCTCTCCTCTCAACCTATCTCACATTGACACTTGTCATCCTGGGATTGGGTTGAAAGCCCTCACATGGATTTGAAATCATTCAATCCTGACCCTTGTTGAGATTGCTCAATCTCAACCATCCATTGCTCCATTTTTCCTATAAATAGAGCCCATTTCTTCATAATCCAAATCCTGAAAACTTGCATGCATTTAAGCTATAGACATTTTAGAGAGCATTTTTAGCATAATCATCTAATACCTTGTTATTTTGGTTAAAATATATCATTTTAGCATCAATAGCATAGCATTAGCTTCTCATTTCATATTCAAAGCACAATATTACAATCTCAATCCTCCATAAGCATCCATAGTGCAAAAAGCTGCTGAGAGCTACACTATTTTGGAACTTGGAGAGGAGAGGAACAAGGGAGAAAGGAACCAAAACCATGCTAAGAGGCATTTGGAGATGCCTCATTATCTTTGCTTCTTTAGTTAGATATATTAGCATGTTTTTAGTATCTCTCTTGGTATGCCTTTTTAGATTAGTTTTTGATTAACTAACACTAACAATCTAACGGTTTTGTGTCTTTTTGTGTTGTTGATCATTTACTAACCTTGTGCCATTTAGGAGGGCATCATTTGGTGAACCCGACGTGAATCGAACCACCAAAAACATCTCATTTTTTTTCTAACTAACATGTTTGATTGTTGAAAGTGTCACACAGGTTGCGCTTTAGCGCTATTGAACACGTTTTGGCGCTATTGACACTTTTTCTTTTAGCGCTATTGCTCTTACAATAGCGCTATTGTAAAAGTTTCAGCGCTTTTGTCACTATTCTAGCGCTTTTGTTCTTCTTCTAGCGCTACTGAAGATCTTTTAGCGCTTTTGACTCTCTATCAGTTTTGTTATTTCATCGCTTCTGTGTGAAATAGCACTTCTGTTAAAACGCCGACTAGTGCTATTGCAACAGAATGTCGTCCAAATCGCCTTGTAACCACAAAAAAGGAAATTCTTAGGCTTGTGGAAGCCCCCCTTGAACATCGATTTTACTAACACGTTTTTGTTCATGCAGGTTAAAAACTCACCATAAAAATCACAAATTTGTCCTTTGGTGCTTAAAAACTTGAAAACACAAAATTGTATTGCTTTCTAGTTAGGATTCATCTTTATTTTGGTGCGTAAAATCAACACACAAAGTTTCTTTCCTTGCATCAAGCTAAAACTCACAATCCACACTTCAATTTTGGGCAAGTAAAAAGAACGAACCACTTGTTTTTGATTTTTTTACAAACAAATTTTACTTCAAGCAAAAACGTGTTTTTCATTAAGTTGACCAGGATTTTCGAATTCTAGATTACAAAACACATTGCCTTTGAAGTTAAAACGAACACCATGGTTGTTGGAGCAACATCTCCAAATAGTTAGATCACATGTGCAAATGATGGATTAAAAAGAACAAGTGTTTTACGTGTTTGGCACGCTTGTGCAAAAAGTTAGTCGAGTGGTCCTACCTCTAACACACACTATCCTCTCCCTTGGCTCTCGTGGTCCTAGGTGCAAGAGAAAAGTGTTAGTAATGCTCAAAATTTTTATCTTTTTAAGAGAGACCTGCCAAGGGACCGATACTCTTGGGAACGACCTCGAGCGGTAAATCCTTCGAGCCGCTATAGAAATTAGGTGAGAGCGAAAGCTGTAGCCTTGGGTATAGCTGTTCCTACAGTGTAACTGGCCGAAAGGACAAATGGGCCCCACCACCAGTTACAAGGCTCTTAAGTGAGTCACTGCAGAATGAACTTATGTCCAAAAACATCGAACATGACTAAACACCTTTAAGTAGTAGCCCACCCTTTCTATTGATTGAGAATATTTGCGATATAATTTAGTGCAAGAGCATAGATGGTTTTGCTCCCAAGATACTCACCATACATATTTCCTTGAGTAGAAACATAGCTTTTTGAAAAGTCACTTGTGGCTTGATAAAAGTGGTTACTCCCCCATCATAGGGATCATCTATTTGTTATGCTCGTGCAAGACTTAGTATATCACATCCTTACCTGCCACAGTGGGATTCATAAGGTATGTAGTACTAAAGTTGAAGAAATATCAAGATGTGGGCTAAATTTATCACAACTGGCCATTTGACCTTAGGGATAAAAAGTGTTTGAAGTGTGTTCATTTTAAAGACCAAGTGCAAATTGAGCCGACTTCAGGCTTTGGAAATACACCTTAAAAATACATCTAAAGGAAGGGTCATATACAAGTCCAAGGATTGGGTTGATCTAGACCCATACTCATTTGTGCCTTTGGAGGCAACATTCTTGTGTTTGTGTGCTTGCTTTTGTTTTCTTGTCAAAGAAAAATCAGAAAATCAATCCCAAAAACAAAGTATTCATCCAACATTTCTCAAAAACAAACCAAAAACATCAAAAACAAAGTGCAAACCCCAAAAAGTCAAAATTTTATGACCATTCTTCACATCTTGCGAAAGAAGAAGTGTCATCAGAATATCAACTTGAAAAGAAGACCATTAAGCTCAAAGGCTTTGATCAAAAGGAGGAAATTCTTCTATATAAATAGACAAATCTTTGTCTCACATAGAGTCTTTCTACATCGCATGCGTCTATACATTCAAGGCAAAACAAACGAATTTGATTCCGAATCATTGAACCGCAGAGCTTTTATGCAATATAGAGCTCTGAGTTATCACAAAAACCAAGGAGGTAAGATTAATCCCAACTTTTTCCCAAACGTCTGCATCACCTACAACACAGCTCGAGAAATACCTCCAACACCTGAAAGGGAAGAGGTAGAGTTTGTCCCATTTGTGACACAAAGTTTGTATTGAAGCTGAAAACATTTTCATCCATCATCTTATCCATACATCATCACTTCATCATCAATCCGTTCCAACTCTCAAAACATTAAGAGGTTCTTGTCCTAAGTTCTCTTTTTAGATATTGCTTGAAATCAAACACATCACATCACTTTTTAGATTGTTTCTACATCTAGGATAAGCTCATCCTAAGAGACACATCTACGCAGGTTAAAACTAGTTCATGAGTGAATCCTCTCATTACTAGGTAGTTAAATCTGTAACACATCTCAGATTTCTCTACACCTTATCACATCAAATCTTCTCAAACAAACAAGCAATTCAAAGAAGGAATTTCGGTTACATCCACCTTAAAAGTGCTAGAGATCCACGTGCAACACAATTCACCAACCATCAATCTCTCATTTCAACAACAAATTCATCATCATCTTCAATCAACTTCAACAAAAACTTGCAAGCAAAATGGCCCAAACCCGATCACAGTCCAGGCAACGAGAAATAGAAAGGGAAGAAGAAGAAGAGGAAAATCTCAATGAATTTCAAGAAGCACTTGGAGGAAATGCAGATGACGAAAACCCAAGTACTCCCACTCCTGCAACAATAGAAAGGGCTCAGCATAACCCTCTCTTTAACAAATTGTTTGATGAAATACTCAGGAGCAATGCGGATGCTCACTTCTTAAGACTCGCTCAAGAAGGAGCCAAACTCCCCTCTGACTTTGATCTTGCCCAATTAAGACAAGCATCAGAAAGACAAAGTCGCCATGAAGAGGAAAGAGGTAGAGATCCCATCAGATATAACATTCCTCGAGGTAACCCACCACCTCCTCCTCCAAATGAAATGGAGATGTTGCGGCAACAAGTCGAGAATCTCGCCCAACAGTTTCATAGTGGTGTCAAAATTAACCAATTCTCACTCAATGACATTTGTCCCTATCCTTTTGATAGGAATCTTTACATGCCACCATTTCCACGAGGATTCGAAACACCCAAATTCGAAAAATATAGAGGAAAGGGAGATCCTCATGATCATGTCAGAGAATTCCATTCCGCTTGTCTTGAAGTGGCATATGAAGACACCTACCTAATGCGCCTTTTTCCCCAAAGCTTGGGAGGAACAACCACATCGTGGTTTTCCCGACTACCAGGTGGCATTAGAACATTTGAGGAACTCATCCAGAAGTTCCTAGCTCATTACTCTCATAACATTGAACGCGACATCACCATGGCTGATCTGTGCCACACCAAACAAAAACCAGGTGAACTATTCTCAGTATTCCTGCAACAATGGCGTAAAATGTCTAGCAGACGTTCTCTTCAGTTACCTGAACGAGAACTAGTGGAAATATTCATTTCCAACTTAAACGAAGAAATGGAATTTCACCTGGATGTCAAAGACACAGACTCTTTTAATGATATGATTACCAAGGGTTTAAAATGTGAACGGGCACTCATCAAGAAAGGACTCATCAAAATATTTAATGAACCCAAAGATGGTCCTCGCCCATGCTTCAATAGCGATAAACCAAGCTTCTGGAATAAAAACAAGAATATCGTCAATGATGGGGTTGTGGATGCCCGAACTATCCAAAATGCACAACCTATGGTTCGGTTTGCAGGACAAAATCCTCCATCTCAAAATAGCACAAATGTTCCTTCCAATCAAGGTCGCATCACATCTCACGATGAACCTAGACCTCGTCAGCAAAAACAGAAACGCACATACACTCCCTTAGGGGAACCCATTGAGACAGTGTTGCGACAACTCATTTCTCAAAATTTGGTCACTCTGCCTAAACTATCAAACTATGAGCCTCAGGTCAAACCAGCATGGTGGAGAGATATTGAACACTGTGAATTCCATCAAGGAAGAGGACACAAGACAAGTAATTGTCACTGATTGAAAGATCTCATTCACGATCTTATTGATCGAGGAGAAATTGAAATTGAAGGACATGACCCAAAAACAACAAATAATGATCATCTGATGTTCAAAAATCCACTTCCATCACAAGATCAAAGGGGTCCTTCCACTTCCAGATGAGGCACTGATACCACTGATTATACGCAGGCTGCGTATAATTACACTGTAAATCATCTGTATGATGCCAATGAACAAGTTGCAACCATAACCTTCAAAAATCCCAACTCAAATTGCAAAGTTGTTACGCGTCGCGGCAAAGTTACCATCAAGGCAGCTCCACAAGGCACCACCTCCATCCCAAAGCAGTATAATCTTGTGGAACAATTAGACAAAACCCCTGCACTTATATCCATCTTAGAGCTTCTGCGCCTATCACCCTCTCATAAAACTATCTTGGATCAAGCACTCCAAGAGGCGTCAGTCCCTGCAAATCTGAATACGGACCAATTTCAAGCCATGGTTGGAAGTCTCAAGTCATCACCTTGTCTCACTTTTTCCGAAAGTGACAACTCTTCCTTCCAAAAACCTCATAATGCCTCACTCCACATCGAAGGATTTATTAACCAACATAGGATCAAGCGAGTCTTGATCGATAATGGAGCAGGCCTAAATATTTGTACACTACAGTTGGTCACAGCATTGGGATATGCGGTAGAATCAGTGGATCCTCGTCAGAAGATCACAATCAAAGCCTATGACGATGTGGAGCGTTCATCCAAAGGAGCTATGGTACTACCAATTCGAGTGGGCCCCGTGGTAAAGCACATCATTTGTTAGGTTCTGGACCTTCCTCTGCCATACAATCTATTATTAGGGAGACCTTGGATACATGCCATGCAAGCTGTTCCATCCACCTACCATCAATGTATCAAATTCCCACATAACGATGTAGAGATCACAATTCTGGGTGATGCAAATCCCTTTGCATATTGCCATAATATCAGCCATCAACCAGAGACCACCGTTCCTAATAATAGAGAAGCCATTTCTTCCACATCCTATATAAGTCCCAACTCTCTTGCCCGTTCAAACACCACTATACCCAAGCAAGAAAAGCTTAAAATGAAGATAGCAGAGGAAGGTCCTGGGGAATACAACTTGAGTCAACTCTTTTGTGTGGGACAAATGCCCACTTCTCCTAGAACACATGGTAAACCACAACAGGTACTCCCGCAACCACTAAACATACCAGCATGTGCTTTGACGCCTTTTGTTCTTGGAAAGAGTCAAGAGGAAGAAACACAAGATGAGGACCTGGCGGAATGGATCTATAAAGATCCCATCACCACTCATATACCGCGAGTTACACTTCCTACGGAACAGTATGGCAAAGGTCTCCTCATTATGCAACAAATGGGGTATGATGGTCAGAGTGCTTTGGGATATTGCAAACAAGGACGACATGAACCCCTACTACTAGAATTCAAGCCCAAAGGTAATACAGGCCTAGGCTTTGAAAAAGAGATCTTTCCTAAACTCAAGTTCAAAGGAAAACCCAGCAAACCATTTTGTCCACCTACTGCAAAGCGGACACCTTTCATAATCAAAGCACCCTCAAGCACCATCCCAACTGCCCCACTGAGGCTCCAAACCCCAACACTGCCATCACCAATGCCACTCATCCCACCAAACGAACCAGTGATCCCATCGGCAGCACCATTAGCAGCAGCAATTGTACCACAACCCGCAGCAGCATCTATGACACCAGTAGTTCTAGCAGAAGCCACTAAGTCAATATTACCGATACTCCCTATACCAGATCCTTTAATCCCCACCAACCGCCCTGCAGCACCGATCATTACAAAGGTACATCAACCAATCACACCTGCAGTATTTAACTCAAAGGACATCCCAGTATGGTACAACAATCGAATGCTAGAAAGTGAGTCAGAGACCGACTCACATGAGTGGGAATTTGATTTGGTACAGCTTAATACTTCAAATGAGGAAGACACATCACCACCTCCGCCACGCAAAGACATCCCTATTTATGGAGAAGCACAGATAAAGACCACATGGGTTCCTGAACTGGAAACATCTTCCACAGACCCTACGTCTCATCCTACGCCTGATTCTGACAGGGAGAGTACCATTAACGACCTTCACCATAACGTCTTAACCCTCACCAATACATCTAACGCACTTAACCTAATCGATGAAGTAATGCCCATTATCCACCTTGAACTCATTGAATGGAACCAACCAAATTCCCCATGTCTTGACTTCTTCCAAAACGATGAGGCCATCATTGACTTTTTGGAATTAAGGGATAACCTACCAAGCGGGGATCACAAAGCTGGATTCGCCATCGAACTTAATAGCACAGCATACTTCGGGGCGGATGCCAAACCGTTCAGCTGCAAAAATATAACAATAAAACATGGATCTTCCAGTGAAAACCACACTGTGGCACTGTTTGATCCGACAAAAGTAAAAAGAAAGAGCATATCCAACGGTGAAAACCTCTCTGAGGTGCCTGAGGATGAAGGGTTTGACATTCTCCCTGATAGTACACAACAGGAACGATCAACAATTCTCATCGAGGAAACCAAAGAGTACAATGTGGGGACTCCTGAAAATCCTCATATCATACATCTGGCATCTCTTCTCACTCTAGAGGAACAACCTAAATTTATAGAGTTCTTCCAGAAGCGTCAGATCAACTTTGCATGGTCATATGCAGACATGCCTGGGCTTGATCCTGATTTAGTCATGCATCACCTCACCGTAGCAGAAGGAGCCAAACCTATCAAGCAGAAGCTTCGTAAGATGCATCCTCAAATTGCAGTGCTAGTCAAAACAGAACTCAAGAAACTCCTAGATGTTGGTTTCATTAGACCAATTGACTATGCAGAATGGATATCCAATATTGTGCCTGTTGGCAAACCAAAAGGGGGCATCCGCATTTGTACTAACTTCAGAGATCTGAATAAGGCATGTCCTAAGGATGACTTCCCCCTTCCAAATATCGACATCATAGTGGATCTGACAGCAGGACATGCCATGCTTTCACTCATGGATGGCTTTTCAGGATACAATCAGATAAAGATTGCACCAGAAGATCAACATAAGACAGCCTTCACCTGTCCATGGGGCACATATTGTTGGAATGTGATGCCTTTCGGTCTCAAGAATGCAGGAGCAACCTATCAAAGAGCAATGACCACCATCTTCCATGACATGATGCATACTATGATGGAAGATTATGTGGATGACTTACTAGCAAAATCACTCACTAGAGAAGGGCATCTCCACATCTTAGATAAAATCTTTGATAGACTGGAACAATACCATGTTCGACTCAACCCCAAGAAATGTGTCTTTGGAGTGAAATCCGGGAAGCTTCTAGGATACATTGTATCAAGCAAAGGTATTGAGGTCGACCCAGCAAAGGTAAAAGCAATCATGGATATGCCACCTCCAAAGAATATCAGTCAGCTAAGGACATTACAAGGACGGCTTCAATCCATCCGAAGATTCATTGCACAATTGGCTGATAAGTGTCACCCATTTACACATCTACTACACAAGAATATCCATTTTCAGTGGGATGCCAGATGCCGGCAAGCATTTCAGACGCTTAAAGACTATCTCATGAATCCACCACTACTAATGCCACCAGATCCAAGTAGACCATTGTTACTTTATATCTCAGCAACAAGTACAACATTGGGTGTACTACTGTCACAACATAATGCAGAAGGCAAAGAGTGTGTTGTATACTACATCTCTCGCACACTGGTGGGCTATGAACTCAATTACACCCCTATTAAGCGAGCTTGTCTAGCAGTAATCTTGGCAGCAACTAAACTAAGGCACTATCTATTAACACACAAGGTACAACTCATTGCAAAGATTGATCCACTCAAATACTTACTCAGCAAAGTAGCATTGACAGGCCGCTTGGCCAAATGGGTGATGATTCTAAGCGAATTTGACATCGAGTATGTGGATCGTAAAGCTATCAAAGGACAGGTTATTGCAGATCAGTTGGCTGATGCACCACTCATAGGCGATCATCCTCTTATTTCCAATTTTCCAGATGAGGAGATATTCATGATCACAACAGCACAACCATGGAAACTATATTTTGATGGTTCATACACTAGGCAGGGCTCGGGGGCAGGCATTCTGTTTATCACACCTCAAGGTGATAGCATCCCGAAGTCTTACAGGCTCACATTTCCATGCACAAACAATATAGCCGAGTATGAGGCCTTGATCACAGGACTCAAGTTAGCCATACAATGGAAATTACAAGAACTGCAAGTATATGGCGATTCTCAACTAGTCATTCGACAAGCAACCGATGAATATCAGACTAAGGATGATAAACTCATGCCATATAAGAAAATGGTGGACAATCTAAAGACATCATTTACTACTATCACTTTTGAGCAAATACCAAGAGATCAGAATCGAGCTGCTGACGCTATGGCTACCATCGCATCTCTCCTAGATCTTCCACAAAATTCAACACGCTATGAGTTCTTGGTAGAACAACTTTGGATCCCCGCTTATGATATCCCTGAATCCGAGATGATATGTCGCCTTGTCGGTTCCGAATCCCCATGGTACGGTGAGTTCTACACCTATCTCTGCGATCACACCCTTCCTCCCAAACAATCAAATAACCAACGAAAAACCTTCATTCGCCAAACTGCTCGATATACCATTATTGCCAAAACCCTATACCGACGCGGTCTTGATGGTACTCTCCTTCGATGTCTGGAACAAGATGAGATCACAAAGGCTTTGGAAGAGGTACATGAAGGAATTTGCGGGACTCATTCAAGTGGTCCGTCACTAGCCAAGAAACTCCTGCGCAATGGGTACTATTGGCCATCTATGGAAAAGGATTCTTACTACTTTGTCAGAAAATGCAAGAAATGTCAAGTTCATGGCGACCTGATACATGCACCAGCCCAGGAACTGCAACCAATCACGACACCATGGCCTTTTTGTCAATGGGGCCTTGACCTTGTGGGTAAAATCCATCCATCTTCATCCAATGGCCATAAATTCATTATTACCGCCATCGAATATTTCACAAAGTGGATCGAGGCTGTTCCACTTACCCAAGTCACCGGCAAGCAGATCGCCTCATTCATCCTCAACTACATCATTTGCCGGTATGGTGTGCCCATGTCCATCGTCACAGATAACGGTCTTCCTTTCAAAAATCAGGATGTCCGTGAACTTTGTGAGAAGTTTCATATCCAACACCGCTTTTCCACCCCCTATTACCCACAAGGCAATGGTCAGGCCGAAGCATCAAATAAGAACATATTAAGAATCCTCAAGAAGATAGTCAATGATGCCGACCATGATTGGCATGTTCAACTAAATCCAGCACTATGGGCATATCGAACTAGCATTCGAACCCCTACAGGTGCAACTCCTTATTCATTGGTCTATGGTGCAGAAGCTATCTTGCCTATTGAGGTTGAAATACCATCATTACGGATTTCCTTGCACAATCTCATCGATGACGAAGCCTACAGAGTATCCCGTCTTCAGGACTTAGAGTTACTTGATGAGAAACGACAAGCTGCATACAATCACCTCAAAGCCTATCAGCAGCGCATGAGTAGAAGCTACAATCACCGAGTTAGATCTCGTACATTTGAGGTAGGTGATCTTGTTCTTCGAGAGAATCCTCGTAACCAACCAAATAGAGAACATCAGGGCAAGTTTGAATCAAACTGGCTGGGCCCATATGTTGTCACTGCTGTATTCGGGTCCGGGGCATATCAGTTGGCTACATCAGAAGGAGAACCGCTTGCAGATCCAATCAACAACATGCACCTAAAACGGTTTTATACCTAAGCTGTACAGAGCATTAGGCTCCCCTGCATACCAGAAAATACCAAAAACATTTAGAAAAATATCCTAAAGAAAATACAAAAACATTCAAAAAAGTAAAGAAAAATCATGCATCCAAACGGTGAACAACCACTCCGGTGGCACCTTGGGTAAGTACGATGGTGAAAACCTGGCAAACAGGCGCCACTCGTAAAGGCTATGGCTCCATTGTCTTTCAGACTTGTTGCGATTACATCTACTTCATACATACATCCATCCATCCAAAACCATGGCTTGTTATTTTTCTGAAAATATGATACATACTTCATGTGTCTAAAGCATCCCACTTGTTCATAGTCATGTCTAAAACTGGGGGCAATGCCCTTAACCTATTGATGGAAGTGGATTCTACATTGTCTTATGATTCATTAAATTCTTCATTCAAGCAATCATCAAAAATACCAAAAACATTGGAAAATATCTCGCAAAAATCCAAAAACATCGAAAAACATCGAAAATCACATAAAAACATGGCAACACCTTGTACATACTCATCCGCAGATACCAAGACAAACATTGACAAAATACTCACACAATGACCACTTATCAATCAACCACACAATCAACATCAACACTCAAAAACTGTCTTTAACAAGGATGCATCCTTCCTTACCAAAACAAAGACAAAGTGACGTTTTCTTTGACAAGAAAATTAGGTTAAGCTATCAAATATTTGGTTGATTTGTGAGTACAATCATTTGTTTATCTGTATCGGGATCTTTCAGCATTGTTTTGTTTTGTTTGCGCATTATTTTCGATGAAGTTCTGGGGCATGTACTAATGGTGTCTACGTGGGAAGTTCACCAAGTTATGTGATCTTATGCAAAATGCGGTCATAGATCACTACGGCTTGCTGACTACAGCGTATACCTCGACCATATGAGCATGAACCATTACCAAGGATCCTTATTCTTTATTCTTTATGTATATATTGTTTGTATGCAGGTGCAATGCTCTTCCTTTGGTTCCTCCTACCTCATCCAAACTGGATAAAGGTTTTTATCTCTTAAGTACGATATGAACTTGTCTCAGGATATGATCAGCCTAAGATCAAGGAGGACGATCCAAGTCATGCATGAATAGAGATAATCCTTGTCTGTTCCGCAAGCAATACTCTGGTCGACTTGACCCTTATATCAAGTCGTTTGTATTAACTTGCTATATTAAAATCCATGAAAGGAATACTCAGGTCATCTTGAATCATTATGTCAAGATGCTTGTATTCTCTTCCAATATTTTAAAGCTCAATGATGAAAATAGAGCACTATGGATCGTCATTTCATCTCATATGTTTATATATTGCATTCCGTTGCATATCACCCATCCGTTCACTCATTCATATATAGGCTTTATATTTAAAATGGGAAAATTAAGCTGGTTTGGATACAATCACGATCGAGTACTCTGATACATCATCAATGCATCATACGAAGTCTTACAAAACCTTGCATTCCTCATGCTCATATCATCCTTACATTTAGTTGCATCTTGCATTAAAACATTTAGTTGCATCTTGCATTAAACATTTTGTTGCATCTTGCATTAAACATTCATGTCATTTTTAACTTTGCATATAGTTCATTTTCTTGACATTTAGTTTTCATTAATCATTTTGTATCATTGCATCAATCATAAATAATTAGATTCATTCATGGGATCAAAATTGTCTTTGATTATATTAAGCCATTTACTATGCATTCCTTTAAAGTATCAGTTATCCATTATCATTTTATTATCCTTTATCATTTGTTATTGTATACATTCATTTATCCATTTAGTGAAAAAGCACATTCGTTCATCCATTAACTAAGTATCTTATTATGCTCATTTTAGGATTCATTCGCATTGCATTCATTATCATCTTTTCAATTGCGTTAAGGTGCAGTTATTAAAACATTAGTTATAGTATCATCCCATTATCATGTGTACTTAAATCATATTTAAAGCATTTAGAAACATCGAAATCCATTTGCTTACAAAAACATTGGTTCTTAAACATTTTATAGCCATTATGCATATGCATTCATTTAACACATTATCATATAAACATTTGTACTTTACATTTTGTTTATCCATATAGCATTCATTTAGGCATTATCATATAAACATTTGTACTTTACATTTTGTTTATCCATATTACATTCATCTAAACACATCTAGATGCATATTCATAGATAACATCATTCATTCGACCATTGCATTAACATCATCACATAAATCATCTCATTATTATATCAAAATAGGAAACATCAAAATCTTGTTCATAAATCATCATAAACATACATCATCATCATGGCATTACATATATAAAGCATTACATTAAAAATCAAACAAAACATACATATATAAACCTGCATTCATATGTCAGTATCATCATCAAAACATGCATATAGGAAACATCTCATCAATGCATACATGTACATATATCCATCTACGCCATAACTCATCATCTTGCATCAACATCCATATAAATCAAATGCATATCATCAAAATATGGGCTCTCCTCATATATCTCATCTCATATATCAGAGTACAATGAAGTCTACAAAATCGGCTACCAAGAGCCATCCAAGATACAGTCCAAAAAAATAAACAATGATACAAATACATATAGGCATGAATGCTCTCTCAAATGCCGCTCTGGCTTGATGCTGTCCCAACACCTCCCCCTGCTCCACCACTAGTGCCTGCACCACCTGATCCATCTCTCCGTGGAGGCCTCATCGAACCACCACTCCCTCCTGCATCCCTTGATCTCTCCCTCCTCAAAGGAACCATCACACCCCCACTGCTCTGCACCCTCTGTGATCGCTTTGATCTCGCCTGCCGCATCTGCGAATAGCTGAGAGCTCGCTGACTCACTAGCACCACTTGCTCATATAACCCTCGCCAGTACTCTATCTCAGCCTGAGCTCGCCGCATCTCCCTCATCACCTCCTCTGAAGGCCCCTGTGCTCCTACCCGGACTCTCTCCTGCAGCTCCGCCAATCTCTCCACTGCAGTATCTCTCTCCCGCAGCACCACTGTCAACTCTGACTCTCGTGCAAATAGCTGCACATCCCTAGCTGCCACCTCTGCCTCCAAATCCTCTATCCGCGTCTGCAAGCGTACTATAATGTGGTCCCGCAGATCTCCAGTGGCTCCCTCCCTGGTGTCCATAGCTGCCTCCCCTACACCTCCCTCTCCAGAAGTCCCCTCCCCTCTGTCCATCGGGATCTCCCTCTCCATCCCCCTCCCACTCACCTGCACTCCTCTCGGAATCAATGGTCCCTGTGAGATCTGTAGAGGCAGTCCACCTCTCCCTCTCCGCTGACTCCGCATCCCCAATCCTCCTCCACCTCCTCCACCTCCTCCATCTCCTCCTCCACCACCTCCTCCATCTCCTCGACCTCCTGCCCTCCTCCGTCTCCGTCCCCTCTCATCCTCAAATGCTGGGATCGGCTCTGCAAGATCCGATATCCGTAGTATCGGGTGCGCTGCTCGGTACTGTGTGTAATCATCTGTAACCCCTGCATCAACGACCCTCGGTCGTAGGTCCCATGGCCTCGCCTGCAGTGTCCGAAACTCTGCCAGTGCCTGATCATAAGGTAGCACTGGACCCCATGCATACCTCTCTCGAATCACCCGCGCATACTCTCCAGAACCGCTAGGCAATCCCTGCTGCCGTTCAAACTATCTCATCACTCGCCCAGGCACCTGTCTCTCCACATGATAGGAGGTCCTCCCAATGAGGAATCGGGTCATGAAGACATAAGGTAATGCCTCTGCGTCATCATCCCATGGCTCACACTCCAAGTATGGCCGCCATATCACTGCATCCAGGTCATCCAATGCCCGTCGCCACCACTCTAACTTCCCCAAGTGGGACTGACTCATCATGCCACTGTACATAAACATGTACGACTGATCCACCGCACGGAATCTCAGACTCACTGGTCGAGTCACTGGTAGGTGCTCCCATGCCCAAATATGTAGCAACGTCATGCCCACTGCTAAGGAACCCCTCCCTCGGTACACTACCTCATGGAGCTCCTGATACATGTGCGCCAGCACGCACGACCCCCATGCAAATCGGGTCCCCTCGGTCATCATCATCTCGATCACATGTCCCCATCCCACCGCCAACCCATGTGACCGCCTGTCTGGACACAACAGTCCTCCCACAATCCCGGACAAAACTGCTGGAAGTGGCTCATACAGTGCCGCTATATCCTCCCATGCGATCGAGCCATCATCAATGAACACATCCTCATCAAAAATCCTCTGCACTGTCACAGTCCCCCAGGATCTATCATATGTGACCAGCTCTCCTCGAATCGGAATCCGTAGGATACGCCACACATCCTCTAACGTCACGGTCATCTCCCCCTGTGCCAAATGAAAGGTGCACGTCTCGCTGTGCCATCGCTCCGCCAATGCTGTGATCAATCCGTGATTCATACGAATCACGGGCATGTGCATCACCTCATAAAGACCCGTCGCTGCAAGACAATCAATCTCTGCTTGGGTCAATCGGTCATGCAACCCCTGTGTCGCAGGATGGCACTCGCGTAACTGCAACACGCGCAAATCCTCCTACACATGGATATTCATCAATCACCATCAGTTGTTTTGTTTTCAAACTTTCTTAAGTTTAAACCTAGACTATCATCAAATACTTTGATCAAGTATCTTCGGGTCTCAACAGGTAAGCAGTCATGGCCACCTAGACTTCAACAAGCATTTATCCTAACAAATGACCTAAGTCTCATCAGGCTGCTATGGTTCAAAACAACTCCCACTTCACCTCGCCATCCATCAATCATCGACATCGGGAGATTTTCTTCATCCAAACTGGGGCATCTTTTTTCTCCTCACGCAAAAGCGCTATTTAACCAACAAAAGCGCTAGTTTCAACAATAGTGCTACAACTATATCAAAGGCGCTCAATCAGCTATACCAAAGCGCTACAACTACAAAAGCGCTACAACTATTGTGCAATAGCGGTATTTTAACTCAATAGCGCTCAATTAACCTAGCAATAGCGCTATTTAACCAATAGCGCTAAAACTTACACATAATAGCGCTAATGCATGGCAAAAGCGCTCAAACAAGGGGACAATAGCGCCATTGTGGCACAATAGTGCTATTTTATGGAGCAAAAGCGCCAAAACAACAGTTCCAGCGCTCTTGCTCTGACTTGACTTTAACTCAGCTAAAACCCTATCAAAAATGCACAAAACTTAAGTTTTCGAATTTGCGTACCGCTGGTCCGTAGTCATCTGGGCGCTGGAACTGTCGGACTCGCTCGAATCTGTGCTCAGTGATCGGAATCGGCATCGTAGCTCCTGCTCGCTCCTCCAAATGTCACTATCAGAGCTCTCGTTTTCAATTGGTCGCGGTCACAAATGATCTTGTTTTCACCCCTTTCACCCCATTTATACCCTTCGTGGTCACCGTAACTTCCCCCCTGCTCGTCGCCGTGGTCCCCGTGAACTTCCCGAGCCCCCCATTTCTCCATGTTTCCCCCGTTTTCTTCTATTTTTCACCCGTATGGCTAACTTCTTCTCTTCTACCACCTTGCCAATTTTCGTTCTTTTTCGAGAGATCGCCCGATTTTTCAAAAAAATTCGGCCCATCTCTCGAGGGGGCATACCACCCATTAAATTCACATTTTATGGGGCATTTCTTCACACCTATTTTTCTTTCTTTGAAACGATGCGATAAACCGCACCGTCTCAAAGAGGGGCAAATGTAGTCACACAAATCTGTCCAGCTTAATTAAATAAATATTCGCTATTTATTTGATTAAAAATCCACTTGCCATCAGTTAATTAAATTAATATTTAATTAATTTATTCTCAAACATTCTTCTATTAATTAAATAAATTATTCAATTTATTTTAATTAATTCATTAAATCAAATTTAAATCAATTAAATAAATAAAATCTATTTATTTAATTAAATCCCCCTATTCCTCTTTTAAATAAATTAAATAAAAACATTTATTTAAATCATTATCCTCCCCCCCACTTGCATTTTCCTACAAATGCAACTTGCACACATTTATTGAAATAAATGAAATTTTATTTTAATAAAATCCTATTTTCCCTCACCCACAAAATCCACTTGCAAAATCTAATCCCCTTCTAGATTCTTCTAAACCCCTTCCTAATTAGCCTAATCCATCCCCTAATTATTGTCACATTCCTAAGCAAAATGAAGTCACTTCTCAAAGACTTCAAAAAGTCTTTGAAAAGCATTTAATGCTTTGTGTGTTCAACAAATTAACCCCCAAAGTCTTCCAAGACCACTAATGGCTCTTACATGACCATTTATGGCTCTTACATGACCATTTATGGCTCTTACATAACCATTTATGGTTATTTCAAACTTGTCTCCCCAAACATTTATTGTTTTGACCATATTCATCCATTTCACATTTGCACAAGAGTTTATCCATTGGATAAAAGTTTTATTCTTTGAATAAAGATTTTATTCATTCAACCAACTTTGACTCTAAAATCTCAAGGTCATATCAGGCATTTAATGCTTATTCCCTCTCCTCTCAACCTATCTCACATTGACACTTGTCATCCTGGGATTGGGTTGAAAGCCCTCACATGGATTTGAAATCATTCAATCCTGACCCTTGTTGAGATTGCTCAATCTCAACCATCCATTGCTCCATTTTTCCTATAAATAGAGCCCATTTTTTCATAATCCAGATCCTGAAAACTTGCATGCATTTAAGCTATAGACATTTTAGAGAGCATTTTTAGCATAATCATCTAATACCTTGTTATTTTGGTTAAAATATATCATTTTAGCATCAATAGCATAGCATTAGCTTCTCATTTCATATTCAAAGCACAATATTACAATCTCAATCCTCCATAAGCATCCATAGTGCAAAAAGCTGCTGAGAGCTACACTATTTTGGAACTTGGAGAGGAGAGGAACAAGGGAGAAAGGAACCAAAACCATGCTAAGAGGCATTTGGAGATGCCTCATTATCTTTGCTTCTTTAGTTAGATATATTAGCATGTTTTTAGTATCTCTCTTGGTATGCCTTTTTAGATTAGTTTTTGATTGACTAACACTAACAATCTAACGGTTTTGTGTCTTTTTGTGTTGTTGATCATTTACTAACCTTGTGCCATTTAGGAGGGCATCACAATCAAACATCAGTGGGAGATCATATCAAGACTACATTGTGTACAAATTATGGATGTAACAGAAATAGATATGTTGGGAAGAAGAGATATTGATAAACAAACTCCATGGAGTGCATAATATCAAGGAGATGATTACACAAATAAAGAAATAAATTTTATCAATAGCATGAAAGCGAATGGCTTATTAATACCTAATGATATGATATCAAGTAGCTAAGAAAAAAAAGTACTTGATATTATTATGTCACATTATAATCAAGATGACAATGCCATGCCACTATATATGATAATTCGAGTAACAACTGGAATAGGTAAATCATATATGATTCATGCAATTCGTCAAGCTCTTTATGATGCATCAACACCACAAGGTTCTCCCCTATTATTACTAGCACCAACTGTAGTTGTAGCTTTTAACATTGGCACATCAATAATTCATTCCTCTGAGAATACCTCTTACAAATTTTGTTGAATTAGAAAGCACAAGGCTCATAAGACTTCAAGAAGAAATTCAACATATTGAATACATATTGATTGATGAAATGAGTTTCACTGGAAAAAATTTGTTACAAAATATTGATTCAGGACTATGTCGAGCTTTTCCTGAAAAATCAAACATGAATTTTGGTGGAAGATTGATACAGGAGCATCCCCGGTTCATGACAATTTTGCATCAACCAAAAACATTTTCTTTTTGTTTTGATTTCTATTTGCAGTTTCAACATTTCTTTCCATGTGTATCGGTTTTGGCTCACCAGATCCTGTGGAGTTGGATTCTACTTGAAGACTTGATCATCTTTCTTATTTCCAGACCACATTGCAATTGGATCATTTTCCGACAAGATATCGCTATCGGTTTCCTTGACAGTTTCTTGTTACCAGTTGCCTGGACCTATTTTGGTGATCTACTGGAATCCCTTTCGAAGCTTGTGCAGGCTTGGACATTGATTTCGATGTTCCTTGGCGTGTGACCAACCTTTTCCCGTGATCTACACTTCATCCTTTGTATTTTCCAGAGGAATCTCTTTGCGGAGGCCGACCTTGTTGGTTTTACACATTAGGTCTTGTTCTTCGGGTTTTGATCCCTTTTTGGGCTAATCAGATCCCCTTGGATCATATAAATTATTGTAATTGAGCATTAGAATGTATCTAAGGTTGAAGATAGAACAAAGAAGATAGATCTTGAGATTTAAGGTCCTGGTTGTGACCTATTATGTACTTTGAGCATGTTCTAGCAGGCTTGTGAGCCGGTTTTCTGTAACCCAGATTGTTACCAGTTGTTTGTAATTAGTTTTCATGTTATAATTCAATTTGTTCTGCATTACCCCCATCATATCTTTGTGTTTCCATTGTGTTTAGTCTTGTTGACCGGTCCGGATTGATCTCTTTGAGGGGGACCCTAATCGGTGACTGCTTCAAGTGGTATCAGAGTGAGTTTCATTTCAGAGATTGTGTGTCCTAATAATTTTGTTGTAGGGTGGCGGACTGAGGATCAGCCCTGCAGTTGTAGAGGACTGGCGTAAAAGATGGTGCAAAGAGGAACTAGAAATGGTGGAGCGCATGAGAATGTAAACCTTGTTGTGATGGAAATGTTGTGAGGTATAGTAGCCCGGTTGGAAGCCATGGAGACAACCCAAATAAGAGGTCGAAATATTTGAGATGTAAGTGAAGATGAAGGAGAAGAAGCCCTGACGAAACAAGTAAACCCACCGACGGTTGATCCAGATGAGGAAATGTTTTTGAGGGATTTGAGTAGGGCTTATACTAAACCACATTTTACCCCACCAGAGTGTGATGGAAAGTTGGATTCAGATGAATTGATGGATTGGATCTTGAAGATGGAGAAGTATTTTGATTTTGAAAACACTGTAGAAGAAAAGAAGGTAAAATATGCATGTACCCGGTTGAAAGGTCATGCATCTCTTTGGTGGGAGTATTTGCAAGTTGATAGACAAAGGAGAGGTAAAGAGAATATTAAGACGTGGGATCAGATGGTTGCTAAGTTGAAATCAAAGTTTGCGCCGATGAATTATCAAGTGGATATGTTCTGGAAGTTATAGAATTTGAGATAGAAGGAATCTAGTGTGAAGGAGTACACCAAAGCATTTTACAAGTTGAATATCAGATCCAGACATGTTGATGATGAAGTTGAACAAGTTGCTAGATATTTGAATGGATTGCGGATGTCTATACAAGATGAACTCAGTTTGATCAAATTAGAGAGTGTTGAGGAGGCTTACTAGTATGCCCTAAAGGCAGAAGAGAAGTTAAACAAAAGACATGAGCAAAGGTAGAGAGGCAGAGGTGGAAGGTTTACCAGAGGTAGATTTCAAAGAGGAAGAGGATATACCAGAGGTAGAGGTACCTACACAGATCAGAACAAGGAAAAAGAAGTGACCAAAGAAGGTAATTCATACCAGAAAGATGATAGAAATTTCTATCCGAGGAGAGAACCAGATGGCTACAAGAATGAGAATTTTGGAAGACAAGACAAGAGAGCGTTTAGAGGAACTTTCTTTAAGTATGAAGGAGAAGGACATTGTGCTTTTGACTATAAGAAGATAAATAATACCAGAAGAGCAACAGTGGTGGAAGAAAACCCCATCGGATTAAATAATAAACCGGAGGATGAAGAACTGTTAATGGTGAGGAGAACTTTGTGTCATACTAGGATAGATGAAGAGCCCTTGCAGATGAAGAATTTGTTCAAGACAAGATGTAAGGTAACTGGTAAGTGTTACAAAGTTGTTATTGATAGTGGTAGTTTAGATAATTTTGTTTCATAAGAGATGGTAAATAAGTTGAATTTGGAAAGATACCCTAAACCTTATCATATAGCATGGATTCAAGATGAACATAAGTTGTTAGTAAGTGAGCAATGTTTGGTGAAATTGAAAATTGGGAATTATCATGATGAAGTTTTGTGTGATATTATGCCTATGGATATTTGTCATCCTTTGTTGGGTAGACCATTGCAGTTTGATAGACAGGCTATACATGATGGGAGGAAGAATAAATACACTATTGTGGCCAATGGAATGAAGCAAACCTTGTTGCCCTTGGAGGAACCTTTGTAGAATGAAGTTTGTACGAATTCTAGAATCCTTTCGGTGGATGGAAGGAAATTCCTGGATGGATTCAGACATGAGAATGTGTGTTTTGCCTTGATACCTAAGAAGACTAATAAACTAGAACCGAAAGAGATAAAAGATTTGCTGACAGAATATGAAGACATAATTTCATATAATGTGCCTGATGGATTGCCACTTGTGAGAAGTATTAGTCATTGCATGGACCTGGTTCTCGGAGCTAGTTTGCCTAACAAAGCTGCACATCGGATGACACAGATAGAGAATGAGGAACTAAATAAACAAGTGCAAGAGTTGTTGAAGAAAGGTTTGATCAAAGAAAGTCTGAGCCCTTTTGCAATGCCAACAGTATTAGCACCTAAGAAGAATGGAGAATGGAGAATGTGTATCGATTCCAGAGCAATAAGCAAGATCACAGTGAAATACCGGCTTCCTTTGCCTAAGATGGATGACATAATGAACTGCTTGAGTGGAGAAAAATACTTTACAAAGATAGATTTGAAGAGTGGACATCATCTGATCAGGATAAAAGAAGGAGATGAGTGGAAAACAACATTCAAGACAAATGAAGGTCTGTATGAATGGTTGGTGATGCCTTTTGGGTTAACTAATGCACTGAGTACTTTCATGAGGCTGATGAATGAGGTATTGAAGAAATTCTTGGGTAAGTTTGTTATTGTGTATTTGGATGACATTCTGATTTTCAGTAAGACAAAAGAGGAGAATTAATTGCATTTGAGACAAGTTTTGTAGAGATTGAGAGAAGAAAAGTTGTTGATTAATATCAAGAAGTGTACTTTCATGAAGGATGAGTTAGTCTATTTGGGATTTGTGATATCTGAAGATGGTTTGAAGATGTAACCTGAGAAAGTGAAAGAAATTGTTGAGTGGGTTACATTGGAAAGCATTGGAGAGGTATGATCATTTCATGGTTTGGCTAGTTTTTACCAAAAGTTCATCAGAAATTTTAGTTTAGTTTGTAACCCTATGACTGAGACCACGAGAGGAGATAAGAAGGAATTCAAGTGGACCACCGGAGAAAACAAAATTTTTGAACTTTTGAAGCAGAAGGTGACTGAGCAACCTGCGTTGGCTTTACTGGATTTCAATAAAGTATTTCAAGTGGATTGTGATGCAAGTGGAACAACAATAGGAGCAATTTTGAGTCAAGAAGGGAGAGCAATAGCCTATTTCAGTGAGAAATTGAATGATGCCCAGAGGAGATATTCAGTGTATGATCAGGAGTTTTATGTCATAGTTCAAGCCTTGAAGAAGTGAAGACATTACTTGTTGCCTAAGGAGTTTGTATTGTATACAGGCCATCAAGCTTTGCAGTATTTGAACAGTTAGAGTAAGTTGAATCAAAGACATATGAGATGGGTAGAATTTTTGTAGAGTTACACCTTTGTGTTGAAGCATAGAAGTGGGAAATCTAACAAGGTTGCTGATGCATTGAGTAGGAGAAGGAATTTGCTGACTGAGATGAGAGTGACATTATTAGGATTTGAGGAATTGAAGACCTTGTATGATGATGACCCAGTTTTTGCAGAACCTTGGAGAGCATGTAGAGAACCAGTTATGGTGGATAGAAGCAAGTGGTTGGATTATTTCATTTAGGATGGGATGTTATTCAGAGGAGTTCAATTGTGAATACCTAAGAGTTCTATGAGGGAGAATCTGATAAAGGAGAAACATAGTGGAGGATTGGCTAGACACTTTGGTATTGACAAAACAGTAGCATTGGTGAGTGAGCAGTACTTTTGGCTCCAGATTCATAAGGATGTTAAGAAATATGTGCAAAGTTGTAGACTCTGTCAAGTTGCAAAAATGAGTAGTTAGAATGTGGGATTGTCTAAATCTTTGACAGTACCGGTAAGACCTTGGGAGGATATAAGTATGGATTTCATACTTGGATTACCTAAGACACTGAGAGGGAATGATTCTATATTTGTGGTAGTGGATAGATTCTCAAAGATGACTCATTTCATACCTTGTAAGAAGACATTAGATGCATTACATGTAGCAGACCTATTTTTTAAGGAAGTGGTAAGATTGCATAGATTACCTAAGAGAATAGTTTCAGACAGGGACACTAAGTTTGTTGGCTATTTTTGGAAAACACTTTGGAAGAAGATGAAGACAGATTTGAAGTTCAGTTCTACTTTTCACCCACAGACTAATGGATAGACAAAAGTAGTTAACCAGAGCTTGGGAAATTTATTGAGATGTTTAGTTGGAGATAAAACTAGAAGTGGGGATTTGATTTTAGCACAAGCACAATTTGCATATAATAATTTAGTAAATAGGAGTACCGGTAGAACACCTTTTGAGATTGTTACCAGAGTGCATCCTAGAGGTATAACAGAATTAAGAGATATTAGCAGTGAGGACCAGAGAAGTTCAGAAGTAGAAGACTTTGTAGATCACATGACAACCTTGCATATTCAGGTTAAGAAACATTTGGAGGACATGAACAACAAGTATAAGGAGAAAGCAGATGAGAAGAGGAGACATAATGAATTTGAAGTTGGTGATGAAGTGATGGTGTATCTGAGAAAAGAGAGATTCATAGTTGCAACCTATAACAAGTTACAGATGAAGAAGTTTGGACCCTGTAATATTTTGAGGAAATTCAGTTCTCAAAATGCATATGAAGTGGAGTTGTCGGATGACTCGAACATATCACCTATATTCAATATTACAGATCTTCATAAGTATCATGAAACATAATTTAGTGAAGACATTATTGCATACTTGGAGAAACAGTTATCCCAGAAGGAACCAGATCAGATTGAAGACATTTTGAATAGTAGGATTGGGCATAGCACCCAGAGCAGTCAGTATAAGGAGTATCTTGTGAAGTGGAAGGACAGATTGGTTGAAGATTCATCTTGGATTTCTTAGGCAGAGGTAGAGTGCCTTGGTTTTCCTCTGACCCTAGCAAAGTGAGAGACTCACTTTTTTCAATAACCCCAGATGTTTGATGCAGGAGCATCCCTGGTTCATGGCAATCTTGCATCAACCAAAAACATTTTCTTTCTATTTTTCTTTTTGTTTTCAATTTCATCATTTCTTTTTGTGTGTACTGGTTTTTGCTCACCGGATCCTATGGAGTTGGATTCTACTTGAAGACTTGATCATCTTTCTTATTTCCACTGCATCACATTTGGATCATTTTCAACAAGATATCTCTATTGGTTTCCTTGCCAGTTTCTTGTTACCGGTTGATAGTTTCTTGTTACTGGTTGCCTGGACCTATTTTGGTGATCTAGCAGAACCCCTTTCAAAGCTTATGGAGCCTTGGACGTTGATTCTGATGTTCCTTGGCGTGTGGCCGACCTTTTCCCATGATCTACACTTCATCCTTTGGATTTTCTAGAGGAATCTCTTGGCAGAGGTTGACCTTGTTGGTTTTACACGTTAGGTCTTGTTCTTCAAGTTTTGATCCCTTTTTGGGTTGACCAAATCCCCTTGGATCATATAAATCATTGTAATTAAGCATTAGAATGTATCTAAGGTTGAATATAGAACAAAAAAGATAGATCTTGAGATTTAAGGTCCTGGTTGTGACCTATTCTGTACTTTGAGCATGTTCTAGTAGGCTTGTGAGCTAGTTTTTTGTAACCCAGATTGTTACCGGTTGTTTGTAATCAGTTTTCATGTTATAATTTAGCCTATTCTGCATTGCCTCCATCATTTCTTTAGATTTTTTCGTTGTGTTTACTCTTATTGACTAGTCCAGATTGATCTCTTTGAGGTCCCTCCTAACCGGTGACTGCTTCAAAGATCAATCATTTTGGTAGGAGATTTGGGACAACTACCTCTTGTTAGTGACAAACAACCTTATGATAGTAATGTACGTGGAAAATTATTATGGGAAAATTTTAAGGTAGTTGTTACCTTGGATAAGTTGTTTAGATAGGAAGGTGAAAGTGAATACCAACAAAGGTTTCGTCAACTACTCACAAATATTAGGGATGCCAATCCAACTGTAGATGATTGGAAAGTCTTGATGACAAGAACAAATATTTCATTACATCCAACAGTTAAGGTGGAATTTGATAATAATATTCATCTATCTACAACAAATGATAATGCACACAACTATAACAAAAGAATGTTAATTCATTAAGAAGATTGATAACTCGTAGCATAACAAGCAAATAAGGTAGTATGAATCCAGCAAGAGGTCAAAATGATGAACTGGATGTTGAACTATTAATTGCTAAGGATGTAAGGGTCATGTTAACATCTAATTTATGGATAGAAGCAGATCTTGTGAATGGAGCTTTAAGATACATTCAAAATATCATATACAAACCTGGATGTGCCCCATTAGATCCACCAACATATTTTATGGTTGAATTTGATAATTACTTTGGACTTCCTTTCGAAGATGCATCTCCAAATTTGATTCCTATTTCACAAATACAAAGGGGCCGCACACGTCAATTGCCCCTATGATTGGCTTGGGCATTAACAATCCACAAATCACAAGAATTGACTCTTTCCAAGACAACAATTGACATAGGACCAAGAGAAAGGACAAGATTAACATTTGTTTCTATATTGCACGTTAAGACCTTGGATGGAATTAGAATCTCACCACCATTTTCATATGATCGTTATGAAAAAATGAAGATATAAAATCAACTCGCCAAAAAGGAAAGCAGAGGAAGAAAGACTCAAATCTTTGGAAACATAATATTTTTATGTAATGTATACATTGTTGAAGTGAACTATTCTATTTAAATTGAGAATAAATTTTTGTTTTTAAAGATGAAATGTCGCATTCATTATGAATTCCTTTTGTACACTCCATTGAATATGATAGGCATCATGATTTGCAAAGGATAATAATACTTTATTTAAATAAAAAAGGTGATAAATTAATACTTTACATGTCGCTGTACGGATGCTACTAGCCTAGATATCTTAATACATCTATCTAAAATACGCTGTGAGATATCAGTCTCAAGGCGCCTATCTATTCTCAACAACAATTTAAAATAGGCGTCTCGAGACTGATATCTCTCGGCGTATTTTAGATAGATGTATTAAGATATCTAGGCTAGTTATATTATAATATTATTGTAAATATTTCTATATATTTATTATTATACTGTTGTTATTTATTAATTTATTATTATAAATATTAGAACTATACTATTGATTTATTACATCAGATAAGTAAAATAATATTCTTAATTTATATATTTATTATATCATATATATGTTTATTTATTTAGATTTATATAATTTGTTAAATGGTTTTATAATAATTTGTTAAATGTTTGTTTGGCGGATGTGTAAAATAAATTTGATAAGAAAATTTAAACATGCTAATACCTAAAAACTTGCCTAAAAATATTCATTCAAATAGTGGATATGTGAAATTCGGTAATAAGATGCAAATTTTCAAGCCAATTAGATTGGAGGAAAATAATTTCTATAATTTAGAAACTTAAAAATCATGCATCTTAACTTTATAATTTTTTTGAAAAATATATGAATACATAAAATTCATAGTTCTAATTGGTGGAGAAACAATTGAGTAATAGTGAGTTAACAAAAACTCATGGAAATCGATTGCAATAGTACTAGCCTATAGACAAGTATTAATAAAACATTAATTATAAAGCTAAAATTTGTCTACAACAAACCAAACAATACAATGATGCTTTCTCGATTAGCTAGCCAATTTACCATTTGATAAACATTCTTGATATAATAGAAGTTAGCCCTATTGAAGTGACACTCTTTATAGGTGACAAAATATTGTTTGCACTTGTTTAGCACACCATTTGTTCTGCCACTACATCTTTTTGAGTTATTCATGAATGCTAGTAATCTTTTTATTTTTACTCTACACTTTGCATGGCCAAAGCTAAGGATATGGTCTCATAATAGAGACATGGACTCCTAGTTTTACTCCAAAAACAATCTTATGAAATTAAAAAATATAATTTAAAAATTAAATTAAAATATTCTCTTATAAGAAATTCTAATATATAATTAACAATTTTAAGTTTATATATATATATTTTTTTATAATAAAAAAACTTATATATCTATGTGAAAATTTAATAATAAGGTAAAAAAATCAAAATTTTATTACCATAAAACTAACCACGATGATTTTTCTCTTTAAAAAAAACCAAAGTGACTTAAAATTTCTTATAAATAAAATTAAAAAATCATCAATATTTTACTTAAAAAAAGCTCCTAATTTTACCAACAATGCGGACTCAAAACAGTCGAAGTTAAAGAGTTATTAGCTTTTACGTCGAGGGTTTAGTAAGGGTTTTTGTCGTCAAAGCAGTCATGACTGAACAAGCAGTGGCGATATTGAATCCACGTAAGCGCTGTGCAGAGCATAGACACAAAAAGAAAACAAAGAAAACGACTGCAGATTTAAGTAAAACATTAAAACCTAAACAAGACTCGGAAGATTTGTCTGAACAAGAAAATATTAACGAAATTTCTGGGTCAGATAAGTATTTGTTTGGAGAAGAGGATGGAAGCGAAGAAGAGACAAATGGGGGTTTTAGAATCTCAAATGGAGTCTCTATAACTATTGCAGAAGAAAAAGAAGAAGAGGAAGAAGAAGAAGAAGAAGAGGAAGGTTATGCAGGAAGTAGTGAAGAGGACGAAGATGAGGATGGGAGCAATATATACGGGGAGAAGAAGGGAATTCTCTTTACTGAGGGTTCGAATGCTTTTTGTGCGGCGTTCGCCAAAATTATGGAGAAGAAAGTTGCAGACGATGCACTGGTAACTCGGATTTTGTTAAATTTGTTCCATTTCTTTCATATAAGGAAATTAGTGAATATTTTTTTTTCTCTTATAATTTACAGGAACTATCAGGGTTATGTATTGACAGCTTCTACAGTTTACAATTTTGAGAATAAACATCTGGAAATAACTAATTAGATTTGAGAATTGAGATTTGTGGATAAACTCTTTATAAGATTAAAGCCTTCTGCGAATAAACAGTTTACGAACGTTTTCGGACACACTTTGTGACCGGTCTTCATGATAACGCTTAATGAAATGTGGTCCTAATATTTTCCTTATTTTTCCGGGAACTCTTTATACGATATCAGAGTTCTCAGAGAATTTTAGGTTTATATATTCGTTTTTTGAATTTCTTGACGATTTTATTTCGCCTGAACTGAAGTTTTTTATATCTTAAGAAGCTCTGGAAACATGTGAACAAACATATATTAGGGAAAGGTTTAGGGAGCCGAACATTTTTAAAAATTATGACATAATAGATACTGGAACTCTGAATTGTTCTAATGTTTGTCTGATAATTCGATGAAAAAATCCAGACTAGAGGCAAATGGGTTTCCTACTAAAGTTGTCTTTTAATATGATGTTCAATTAGCTAATGGCTAAAGCTTAAAATATGCTCTGGCCCATGCTTTTTGGATATTTGAACGATGAAGATAAGTAATATAAGTTGAAGGATTAGCTTTAAAAAATATTACTTCCTTGTTGTGTGCTTCAGATACCACCACATATTAATAGAACGGTCACATCTAGTTAAGAAGCAAGCTCATTAGTCGTATTTGAACTTAATATTGTGCCCATCTTTTATCAAACTAAAACCCATGGGTTTAATTCCAAGTGGTTATATGAACTGTGTTGAATATTTTGTCATTGATGTCAAAGCTAGTCAGTGTTTTTCTTAATTAGTGGCAATTATATTTTATCCATGCTATTGTTTGGTGAAATAAATATCATCTGCTGGACGTGGTAATTTAGTGAGGAGGTATGGTATTGTTCTTGGTGTATGATGGCTGTAGGTGTTGGTATATAATGCCCCTTAATTGGGAAAGCCTTAATTTGTCCTAAATTGCGCTAATTCTCAAATAACCAAGTGGGCAGACGAGTTTAGAAAATACCCTTTTCTTTTTCTGATTAAATCCCTGCAAGCAGATTAGAGTTTCCTTACAATAGTAATCTCAGAGAATCAGAGTTGTAACTGTATGGCAGAATGATAATTATACCAGCAGAACAGAAAATAGAATTGAGTATCAACCAGACTTGCGTAGCGATCAGATTAGAATAGTAATCAGATTAACATGAATAAATATCAGTTTAGTGAATTCTTAGTAGCATTATTAATTTAGAGTATTTAGATTATAAACAGAGTTTGAGAATTATTCATTAAATATCCTAATTGTCTCGGAGACTCAACCACGTAAAAGTATAGGGGAATATGACCTTGATGGGGTGTCTCAGACCCTCTATGCTGGGTCCAAGAGTGGATATACCATCTCTCTTGGCCTCATGTGGCCCATGCCATATATGAGGTGGCCTACCCAGTGAGGTATCCCCTTTCCGTTATTTCCTCATCTTGTCAACCCTCTCCTTCTCTTCAAGATTGAGTCGCAGTACATTTGTGCACCATGATAGGGGAAAGGATGCAACAGGGTGCCCTGAATACCATCTCCTCTAGGCCCAAGGGCAGCACCCACTGTACCCCCTTGGCCTCATGGGACCATCAAGTCTCCCATAGAGGTGGCATACCATAGAGGGATGCTTCATTACCGTTCCCCCCTTGCAGACCTTCCTTCTATCGCAGCATGAAAGATATTCAGAAAGTAGGATAATACACATATACTATATTAAGTTACTGTAGTATATAATGGTCTGGCTTTATTTGTTATAATCATAGTTCCAGGACTTGTCAGGACTCTCTGAGTCTTGGTGAGTCCCGAGCCGAGTGACCCTAGCCGAGTCTCAGGGATTCGGGACTCTCCAGGAACTCGCTCTAGGCAATACTCACTAGAAACTGGTTTTTTCCTGAGTCCTGATTCGGGTCAGCCTTGCCGAGTCCGCGCCGAGTCCGAGTCTCGTTTCTATGGTTATAATGTACATACAAGTAGTCATTTCAATGGCATGCGAATAATTCATAAAGATTTTTTAAGTAGTTATGCAGATGATGATGATGATGATACATAGCAGATATAAATTACTGTTCTAAGATTTAGAAGATTGCACAGGATAATCGTACCACACAGTAGTAGCTTTGACGGGCTGCCTGAAATTTTATCTCAAGATAAGTTTTTTCTTCTATCCTTCGATGCCTCCTCTTGGATGTTAGAATGGTCTCTTATACATCTTCTTCCATGCTTTAGGGTCATGCCCTTTCTCTACGGTTATGCTGTTTGTGAAGAGAGAGTTCCCAAACTCGCCGCGAGTCAAGCGAGTTCGCCGAGTTGGCAAGTCGAGCCAAGCTCGGTGAGTTTTGCTGACTCGGGACTCGGACTCGGTGAGTTTTGACCATAACTCGCCGAGTCCAAGCTCCAAGACTCGGCCACGACAAGTCAATGTTTTGACTTGTTTGACAAGTTAGTCTCTCTGCCAGGATTCATATATGGAATATAACATTTAAGTATAAGTCTCACTTATACTTTAAGTTATATTCCATATATATTGTCAGGATGTTTGAGAGTGGTTTCGGACCTCCACGAGTTATAATGCAAAATCTAGTTTTTGGAGGATCCTTCAAATTTCTAGACTTAGTCAAATTTCAGGCCATTTCAGGATCAGGATGACATTCCAGACTTTTAAGGCAAGTTCACTCTGACCTTGATGTAAGGGATGGGACCTAGGAGGACACTATGCAATCAACCAAGGTTTGATTTAGCAGCTTGAAGCGTGACCAAATAGTACACAAAACCCTAGGAATGATCTAAATAACCCCTAATCACTCAATTGACCTAACCTCCTTCACTCCACCTTGAGGAGATCCACTTGATTTGATGACCTTTGAGAAACTCAATCCCTTCAATGCAAAGGCTAAGACACTAAAACGACCAACAACAAAACTAAAAGAGCTAACCCTAGAAAGCAAAAAATGGGGGTCTTCATTTGCAATGGGGCGATGTGTGAGTACCTCACAACAGGGATGTTTCTTAAAATTTTGAAAAAAGGGGGTGAGTTGGGGACATTTCCTACCTGTCCCCACATCCCAAAAAATCCCCCCATGGGGCACAAGGTTATTTTTGGCAAGGGACATGTCTCTGAGGAGCATATTTTCAAACCCTTCTGGCCTCACAATTCTCCCTTCCATCCAACATATATATAGCCTAAAAACTAAGAGGTCCAAGAAAGACCAAGGTCAACTATAGTCCCAAGGTAAAACCTAAGTTCAACAAGCACACTATTTAATGCTACCATACACAAGCACTCCTTACAGTTTCCAAGTGAAGATGTTCATGATGTCTCATGTTGGTGCTCCCAAAATTTCAATTTGGCCAAAGAAAATACTAAACAGAAGCCCCAAACAAGTAGATACTCTACCAGCATGCCTTTCATGGCATAACAAGCTAGCACACATTATAATTGGGCTTTATTCAATAATGGGTGCATGAAACAAGTTTTAAATTGTTAAAAATATCTTGATTTCAAGGGTTTTTTATTTTGCCGGGTCAGTGCCAAGTCGTTGCCGAGTCATAGCCGAGTCACGAGTCCAGTCTGCCTTGCCGAGTCCGAGCCGAGTCCGAGTCTGGGAACTTTGGAAGAGACACCTTCTTATAACTGACTTTTGCCCTTTCATATCCCACGTTTAACCACATCTGAGCTGTTTTACTTAATCCTTGTATATTAATTAGTAGTTTATGGACAAGAACATTGCACTTCTTAATATTTAGCAAGTCCGATATGAATTAGGAGGTTGGTTAACCATAAAGTTTGATTCCATGAAATTGTGATGTCCTACATTTGTAAGACAATTTCATTGCCTGGACCTGCTGATCGAGAGGTGGTGTTCGCTAATCATCTATGTTACCCGAGGACGCGTCCCCGGTATTTTTTTCAGCCGTCCCCATAAATTCTGCATAAAGACAATGAATTTTGACAATGAATTCTATAAGCAATTTGACTTTGACTTTCAATTTAACACAAATTTGCCACAAGAACTCTACTAGTTCTTATATGTTAAAGTTCTATAATGGATATGTGCATGTTTTATCCATGTTTTCATATGAATATTTTAAATTTCCCTATTTATTTTAATTTTCCCTACTTTTATATAGCCGTCCCCAAAATTGGCAAAAAAAATCACCGTCCCGAAAACGCGTACCCCCGTCCCCTGCCGTCCCCGTCTCGGAAACTTGGGGTAACATAGCTAATCATAGATTATTGATTTAGGGGCATGACATTGTATACTCTGACAGTTTCATACTTTGATTCTTGGCGGCGCATTAATTTATTTATCCTTTTTGAGTGATGGCAGATTCTTGTTTGACTGTGAGTGGGGGCGGCTTATTCTTGACGACAGCTATGTGATGTCAGCATGAAAAGGGGAAAATCCTGAAGTAATTGATAAATACCTCAGCCGTTCCTTGTTTAGAGTTTATGGAGACAAGTGTGCATGCTGCATGTTAAGCTTTTCAAGATTATTTTTTTCTGCTGTTAATCACTGTCTTCATTTTTGGTAGGGGACATATTTTGTTTTTCTTTCGTACTTGCGACAGATAAGAAGTAAAGAACTATTTCAGCAGGATGTGTGTAATTTTTGTATGGTGATTGAAGTGCTCAGTGTATTATGAAAAGTGTTAGTAAGTTTCAATGCATTCGAGTTTGTGTGAAAACTGAAGTTGGTGCTCACTTATGTAATTTAAAAGTTCAAAATACTGATTCACCTGGGGCTTCAGTATTTTCTGTGTGCTTTTCAAATTGATGTTTTGATTTAATATAAGGTTTTAATTTATAACCGTATAATTTTCAGTGATTTTAGTACCATAAGAATAGTGGATTAAAGTTCTATAAGACAATTATGACAGTCAAAAGATAATTGTTTGTGGAACAAAAATTATACAAGGTAACTTTAATCTTTTTAAGGGTTATGTATCCTGTTGGTGGAAATAAGCCACACCCGGACCGACGATGGACTGGTCCAAGAGGGGCCAGTAGCTCAGTGGTAGAGCACTCCAGCAGCGTATGGAAGGTCCTAGGTTCGATTCCTAGCTGGTCCATGTCCCAACATGGTATTAGAGCCAGGTCCAGGCTAGGAGCCCCAAGCACACGAGAGGTGTGGCTTAAGGGGGGTTGTTGGTGGAAATAAGCCACACCCGGACCGACGATGGACTGGTCCAAGAGGGGCCAGTAGCTCAGTGGTAGAGCACTCCAGCAGCCTATGGAAGGTCCTAGGTTCGATTCCTAGCTGGTCCATGTCTCAACATATCCTATGTTACACAGAATGTTGATGGGAATCACGATTACACTCCTAGCAGAAAACAAATCATGACATTCAAAACATAATTGTTTGTGGCATGAAAATTATTTAAAGTAACTTAATAATATTAAGGGTTATGTATCCTAGGTTGCACAGAATGTTGATGGACATTGCAACTACTCTGCTGGAAGAAAACAAGTCATTATTCTTACTTGGTCAATATTTTCTATGATAATAGCCATGACAACCATATGCATGGTGTTCCCGCTACTAAAAATGATTAAAGTTGTGCCTAGAAAAGACCTCTTTGTGGTATATGTAATGCCATTTCAGTTTATTCTTTTAGCTATTATCTCTATGAACAATGTGAAAAGATGTGGCAAGAGGGAGGGAGAGGGATCATTACCTTACCTAATGTTGGTGTGATGTCCCCTTCTAGTTGACATCTGTCAGCTGAGTAGATTAGCCTATCACTGACCCTCGTAGGCTGATGAGGTTGGGTAGAGGGTCCTCCAAAGTTTGATTCACCACCTTCAGAGCAAGCACTCCAGGTATGTTCTTCGTTTGAGGTCTCCAGGACTCCGTTTGAGATACTTTCTATTTTTAGCAGTCCTGCTATTTATAGCCAGTAGGTTGGGCAAGGACAGATTATGGTTTGGCAGTCTCTAGTTCAGACGGCAGGCATTTCTGATGAATACTTAGAGAGATATTAATATTTAATTATTTTTAATTAAATATTAAATGGCGAACTTTAATGTTTTAATGTTTTAAAAGTCACTTTAAGTTATAACTTAAGTGAGGGTCTATTTCTCATCAAATGGGGCCAGTTTTTATATTAAAAGGAAGATGATTTATTTTTGACACTTCAATAGTCAAAAATAAATAATAAAAGTTAAAACATCATTAAAGGCTAAATCGCACTTTTCTTGGGAATCGCGCCAACCCTAAATGGAGAAGATTAAAGAAGATTTTAGGTCTTCTTTTCATTATGCTAAGTTTTGATATTTTGTTTGGAGCTCTGAGAGGAGTTTTGGCCAAGGGTTTCAGCAGAAGATTCTTCTGCAGTGATCAGAGGTATCGGCACAGGGAAACGTGGGATTCTTGTACAACAGCATCAGAGGCTGTGAAATATTAGTTGATCTTGCTCTTACAATTGGTTTCATTCAGGGACCAGGTTTGTGCTTATTAGTCAGAGAGGTACCGTTATTTATCAGTATTTTGTTACTACAGCAAACAAGGAAACAAAGAAACCCAAAGAAGATATTTTTTGATGGCTGTACGGCTGCCTAGGGAGTAGCGCCAAATACCCTAAGGGGCTGCGATTTACATGTTGGAAGGATCCAAAAAAATAAATAAAATAAGGAGAAGGTGTGCCTAGCCTAGAGTCATCCATTGAGCTACCATGCAAGCTGTTTGGGTCAGTCTGGAGTGAGTTATAGTGTGCTTTCATAATGGACTGTGTTTGACCAGCAAGGAAGAAATAAGGGTTTCCAAAAATTCTTGGTATTTTTCAGTTCCTATCTTTTATTTTCTGTTTATGTATTGAGGGTAAATAAAGGTTGAATACATGCAATAAGGGTTTGATCAGTTTATTACTGAATTAGAATTGATTTCTAGCGTTTCCCTATAGTTGCTTTTTGTGCTTAAGTTTGTCAAAATTATATTTGCTGTTACAATTTTGCAAAGAACACACTTGAAACGCAACAGGTTCAGTTAAACGTCAGTTGTCTCAGTTGAGGACCTTTTAAGGTTCTTATAGTTGGCCATGGGTCCAGTGAACAATTATCCCAAACATCCTATCCTTGAGCATACTAAGGTTTCACCACAATTAGTAATTAATATTAAAGGACCTGATGCAGTGAATTTAAAATGTACTTGCATATGCCTTGGCTCTCTTTGAGGTGATAGACATATCTTGGCCAACAATGGGTAGGCCACAGGTGGAGTAAACAATAATCTGGTGATAGCAGATGTGCAGGGACTGGCCCCTGTACCTGGCCTGAATAGATCTCGGTCCAGGTCTGGGCCCTGACGCACCTCGGGCATGCATCCTGGGCATTCCAGGTATGTCTGAGATGTACCTGGGGGCACCCAGGGCATGCCCTGGTCGTACGTGGGTGTACTCACAGGATATACACCCCCAAAATGACATTTTCACTTAAAAATGATTTAAATACAAAAATCGAATATTAAGAAATAAAAAACCCTCAAAATTGAAAATAAAACCTAAATAATTCAAACCTATCTTAACAGTTCTGGTTTAGGGTTTCGTCTGGAAAGTAAAGCCTAACTAATTCAAGACATTTTCACTTAAAAATGATTTAAATACAAAAATCGAATATTAAGAAATAAAAAACCCTCAAAATTGAAAATAAAACATAAATAATTCAAACCTATGTTAACAGTTCTGGTTTAGGGTTTCGTTTGGAAAGTAAAGCCTAACTAATTCAACCTTACTAATCAATTATCTTTATATCACCATCAGCTGTGTTTCAAGACTCTGTATTTCTTTTTGCAAATTATGGGTATTTTAATGATTTTTATCTTTATCACCATCAGCTGTTTTTTCAACTCTTTATCTCTTGTGCACATGATGGGTCCAAGCATACTGAACTTGGGGAAAAAACTGCCCTACTGGCAAACCCCTTATATGAATTGGTATCAATGATCCTAAGGAGTACTGAAACCTTGTGTCTCATGGAGATAATACACTCTAACCCTGAGCATCCTGGGGTATGCTTACAATTGGCTATCAAGGGGCCCGACCTTTAAGGCTTACAGCAAATAACAGCACGAAACTATGGTTTACTTTCAAGCATATATCAATAAAAATAAAATTTCTTTTTGCATTATATGCACAAGCACTTCATGCTTCTGTGATGGGTATTTAATTTTTTTAAAAACTCGTTAAAATCATTTTTCTGAATTGTGAGCCACATAACTATGCTTTCATCCCTGACCATGTATTTCCTGACTCTTGTTAAAGGATTTCAGCCTCTACAACTAGTAGAAAAGGACTGGCAGGCTTGACAGACAGATCTCTACCAACCTGTGTTATTGCCTATCTTCCAAGCTAATAGATATAGCTGAGATTTTATCATTTTTATATGTTAGCAATTTAACACATGTTGTTTCCCTTTAAATGTAAAATAACATGGCAGTTGTACAACTACTCGATAGCTGTCTTAAAACTTTTGTAATAATCTACTTTTTAAGCAATCCTGGGGCATATAATAGCATTTATTGACGTAAGTTAAGCCGCTTAAGTCATTATTGTGTCAAGACTCAAACTATCACTTAAATAAATCTTTAGCACATTCTTTGATGACTTTGGAATTGTTGAATGCATATGAATTGTCTATTGAAAGAGAACTTGCTCAAATTAAATCCATGTAGGGGTTTATTATAAGGTTTCCTTACAAGTTTTCATTCAATGTGTTGCAGGGGCCTGTTTTGTCTGCACATAAGAAACTTATTGCAAAGAAGCTTGATGAAGAAGCTAACGAATTGAAGGCCAAGAGTGAGGCCAAGAAGGAGAAGCGTCTGGTAAGTGTACAGTTTCTAGTTTTCATGTTTTCAAATTATTGGAGAAAAAATTTCCATGTGATAGAGCAGTTGTTGTATTTTACTAAGGTAAATTTAATGAACCTATCACTGGTGTTTACACCACTTTTTTTTTTATGTTTGAAAAATGATGTTAATGACAATCCATCTGTTCACATTCTCTGATACTTTTTTGAAGAGCTATTTTGAAGATTTTATACAGGTCATTTCCAGCGACAGTAGCATAAGAGTGCTTGCTCATCTCTGAAAATTGCTGAATTTTATGCCATCTTTTATCTTATTCTAACTGAATTTCTCATTTTATAACAAATATTTAGTATGTAGAGGACGAATTTTGTATTACCAGAGGGTGAGCCGTGAATGGCAAGCACCTGGCTAATGATTCATAATCCACATCGCTTATTTAAAGTTATTTTGCAAACAAATATCAGTCTGAATAACCTTACCAGGCAGATTGAAAACCAACACCATTTCCAATGGAATTATCAAGGGGAAGTTTGAGCCAATATAACAACCACTTGTTACAACCAAGGAGCAATTTAATGTGCTGGGGACCATAAGCTGTAATATTTTTGTTGCATCGGATGCAGCATTAAAAAGGAAAGTTACCATTAGAGAGCAGCTGTGACCCATGGACTATACAAGAAGCAGAACCCTAAGACATAATTACTCCAACATTAACAACACATTGCTGCTATACTTGGGTATGCATCCAATATATTATATAACAGAACTCAAGACTAAAGGTGTATAAATTAGGCTGTGTTTCCTGGTATGAAATTCTTTTGCATGGCCTAAGCTCCAGAGTAAATGACATGAAAAGTATTTTTGCATTACCCGAGCTTCAGAAGAAACTAGCAGAACAAACACTTCATACCACTGCAGAGGAATAAATGATTAAATTTTATTTATATAAAGAAAGAGAAGAAGCGAGTTAGGCAGGAGGCGATTTTGTACCTAATGGAAACTGGAAATGCATTAATGAGTTTTGAAGATATAGATGAATGTTTCACTGTGCTCCTGTAATGCCCCCTTTATAAATGCCCTAGTTTTTACCCTAAAATCCTACTAGGGTTAGGAACATTAACTTAATCATAAGATATCTCTAATTTATTGGAGAAATTCAACCATAGAGAAGCTAGAATAAGGTGACTCAATAAGGTGCCTTAGAGATCCTCTACCCTAGGCCCAAGAGCGGATATACCATCCCTCTCGGTCTCATGTGGCCTGTGCCATCCTTATGAGGTGGTGTACCTAGTGAGGTGTCCTATAACTGGTACTTCCTATGATTGGACTCCTTAGTATGTTGATCCACCATGACAGAGGGTTGAGGTGTATTTACAATAGGGTGCCCTAGAAGTCAATCCCTTCTAAGCCCAAAGGCAGTACCCCTTGTACACCCTTGGCCTCATGGGACCATTTGGTCACCACCATGAGGTGGCATACCTAGAAGAGTATCCCATCACCGTTCCCCTTCTTGTAATCCCTTATTATGCCTATCATGGCTGAATATAACAATCAAGCAGGATATACAATGAATCCTAAGCAGTCATAAACATACAGTAATTATGAACAGCCATAAACAGTCAGATATATATCACAAACAGTAATATATATTATAAACAGTTATAAACAACAGCATATTATTAATCATCAATAAGCGGATAATATTCATCATGCTGTGCATAAAGAACTCATACCCAAACCCACAAGTATATTTGAACTGCTGTATATTTAATCTGATTTTATTCCATGCTGGCTCTTGGTGCTGGAATGCTCCTTTATAACCTTCGCTTGGTGCTGGAAGTTCATGACTTTCCCTATGGGTGGCAGTGATTTGAGAGGGAGACGTCTTTTCAAGAATGTCCGCTGCTTTTTTGTAAATTGCTTTTCATTAACTTAACTAATGATAATCGCCCCTTGCTAATTGTCAATGATAATCTTATATTTCACGCACTCCTTATTAACTTTTATTAACTATTCGATGACGAGGAATGTGATTTCCATACCATGGAGAAGAGGATCAATCCTTAGACTGATGCAGATCCAGGAGATGGGCGATTAAAGTATGCTGGTTGGTTTATGAAATCATGAAGTCTTACTTTGTAAGTTGATTTCGTATTCAAGTTTGCTGCTTGTGAAATGGATATCAGATCAGGGCCACGACAATCTCTCAAATTCCAACGCTCAGAAATAGCTGTTCATAATCAGTTCTGCGCAGGAGAATGACTTCAATTTAGGGAACCAGCTTGCAAACAAAAAGAAGATGATTGAAAACGATTAAGTTTTCATCTGACCTCTTCCACGCTAGTCAGGATTTTTGTATTGTTAGCACCAAGGTATTGAATTTGCTCAAAACAACTTCCTCCCCAAAATGAATGTGATTGCTCTTGCATTTATACCCATTTGATGGTGCTGAAACCCAAAAACAAGTCCACCACAAAACATACCTTCCAAAACAAGTCGGCCACAAATCTATGATGTTTTAAATTAGTATTAATCAAAGTTACCCCGAGTTTCCGGGACGGGGACGACAGGGGATGGTGGGACGCGTTTCCGGGATGACAAATTCTTTTGCCAAATTAGGGGACAACGGGGGACGGCAAAGGGGATGGCTATATAAAATATAGGAAAAATTTAAAATTAATAGGAAAATTTCAAAATTCTAAATGTTCATATGAAAACATGGATAAAGCATGCATACATACATTATATTCATATGAAAACAATACAAGATGGATATAGCATGTGTATGATACTATGGAAAGTTGAAAACATTTTAGAATGTAAATTCTGAACATACAACATTGTTAATACTCAATAGACAATATGCAATTATGCATTCATAAATCAGAATTTCAATTCATTCACATTGTCAATATGCATATCAATAGACTCGGAGGTTAAATTTTCCCTACTTTTGTCGACACAGTTTCCCCCCATATTTTTCAACGGGGGTTTGGGGGCAGCGCCCCCAAGGTGGGGTCAAGGGGCATCGCCCCTTGCGGGGTCAAAAAAACTTATTCTTTAATAAAGGCGTTGGGTGTTATTTTTCTATTGACTACACTGCTAAATGCCCAAAAAATTTAAAAACTTATTTTCTAATCTCTGTGTCAAAATGCCCAAAGGCTACACTGCTGCCATATAGTTTCATTGTCAAAATTATGAATTAAATTAATAAATTTAAAATTCAATTAATGTTATCTTTTAATTTTTTTAATTTTTAATAACAATTTGAATTAATAAGGGGCCTATATTAGAAAATTTAAATAAAAAATTGAAAATACAACTTTTAAAATTTTTTTAATATTTTTTAAGGGCCTTAGATATGGGGGACGTTTGGCCATCCCCGGGACGGATTGGGGACGTCCCAGCCGTCCCCGACCGTCCCCGGGACGTACGGATGTCCCCTAGAGCTAGGGCAAGTGTCCCCCCGTTTCGGGGAAGTCCCCTCAAAATACAGGGCAATTTGGGGACGGGGGGAAACGTCCCCTGGCCGTCCCCAAGCCCCCGAAACGTCCCTGGGACGGGGACGGGGGTTTTTAGGTCGGGGTTTTTATGCACTATACAACACATAATAAAATACTAAATATTCTATCCTCTCTTGAACACAATCTCCTCTTATGCTGTTGGAATGTGGAATTTTACTTAATTGAAAAAAAGAAAAAAGGAAAAAAGGATAGGGTTTAGGAAGCTACTTTAATGTTAGGAATGTAAGAGCAATGGACAATCTTTGATGAAACTCAACTAAGCTTTGTTTTGATATGCAACAAACATCTCCACAAGGCTAGTGCGATCTTCTAGGGATAGCTAATGATTTTCAATCACCACTACAAGTATAGTGACCTTCAATGGGAAGCATATCAATGAAAGAGTGATTGTTGAAGTTAAGCTTGACTAAGATGGATCTAGTTGACTATGCATGACATTTTACAATCAGCAAGGTGTTAGTGGTATGGATGTACGAATTTCACCATTGATCATGCACAAAGTTCTTTCATTCATCTAAACAACATGAAATTTAAACAAGAAATAGAGACCATGCAAATTGTTGAATCAATGCACAAAGTTCACCATATCTTCAATGAAATTAATATTGCTGCTTACAACAAAGTCTTGGCAACAATCTTTGCCTTCTCCTCCTATTCTACTCTAACTATTTGCTAACTATCAATCTGCTATTCACTATTAACTATTAACCTTTACAAATGAAGAAGTGGAGCCTTATATAGGTAGCTTGTAATGTCCCCACTTTGAAATAGAATTTAATAATAAATAATAATAATAAAAATTAAATATTAAAAATTAAATTAAAATATAAAAGAATATAATTAAATATTATTAATTAAAATTTAATTAAGTTAATGAATGGTTAAAAGACATGGAGGGAAAAGTTGTGTCTCCCTCAACAATGAGATATAAAATGGAGAAGAGAATTTCATTTGAGAGGGGGATAATTGGGAAAATGAGAAGCTTACATCTGATTTAAGTAAGAAGTGCACTCTTTCAAAAGGTGCTTATGGTGAAAGGGTGTGTTTGTTGCCAAAGGGCATTCATGATGAAGAGGTGTGACCTCTCCCTCACATTGTGAGATATAAAGGAAAGGAATCAATGCATTCAGCAATTTGACCATGGATTGGATCAGATCTGAAATGTTATTAAGTTACAGGCAGTAGCATCTTTGTTCTTGGTGGTATGCATGGGGATGTGCTGAATATGTATGCTTAATATATGAAGCCTGATAATGTTGTTCTGCATAATTTAGTAGTAATATTACTATGGACTACGATATGTTTGCCAGTCATACTTGATTTTATACATATTCATAATAGATAGAGGAAAAGAACAGAAATCAGGTCTGCTAGAAAAGAAAGGAATGAGTAATAAGAGCGGTGACAGGTATGAATACTTACCTCTGAATTAATATTAATGTTAGGCATTGTTTTATACATATATTAAAATCCAATACATGCATCAAGGAATATAAATTAAGATGGATGTTCTTAAACAAATCAATGACAATTAATGTAATATAAGATATTTATTCAGAACAGCCTCAAATTATAGTACTGTTAGACATAACATATAAATATATACCTGCACATGAATCTAAGGATAAGGATACGTAATACAATCAAATTCAGGTTGCATAAATTACTGAAATGCTGATATGGGGAAGAATAAAGTAATTAATAGAGCACGGACAATAGATAATACTGATACAAAGTAATGCTCAGAAAATATTAATGGTAATCCAATACAAAGCACTAATGTAATATATTGTCACATGATAACTGTGTTAGATATAATTGATTATCATAATTGAACAGATTGAATAAATATAACTTCACTGGAAAATTACAAATTATTCATTGAAAAGGAGGGACTCTCTCTTAAGTACACCACTCCATAGTGGATGCTTAACATCTGCCACATGGAGCCAAGAGGGGTGAAGCATCTGCTCTTGGGCTTAGGAGAGAAGGTGGTTGTGATGAGAGGGAACAACGATAGAACACCTCGTTGGGTACGCCACTCCATGATGGATGCCTAACACCTGCCACATGGAGCGAAGGGGGATATGGTATCTGCCCTTGGGCCTAGGAGGGAGGATTTCTTGGACAACCTATCCAACTAGCCTACCCTAGTGTATTAAGGAAAATTGATTGGTAACTAACAATCTGATTCTATTTAGATATAATAATCTGATTTCATCTAAGAAATATAATAATCTAATTGTCCAACAATTGTAATTCTAACGGTAAATGTGTTGATTGTAACTAGGGTTATAGGGGTTCGGATTGCCTTAAGGCAACATCTGAACCCCCTTTAGGACCGGGTCCTATCCTAGGGTAACGTGACCCTATCCTAATTCACAATGCCACGCTAAATACACGCCATTTAACATTGGCGCCAAAAACCAAGGAGGCCGACTTACATTTCAAAGAATAAAAGATGCATATAAGTAAATGACAATTTGCAAGTCAATCAATCATCAAGTTCAATTACATAAAAAGGTGGTTTAGCTCTGCTGTGCGAATTCTTAAGAAGGGTGCCAACTTAAGGAAGAGTGCGAACTTATTCAGCTTGGTGCGAAATTGTCCAAGGGGACATAGCAGATCTTGATGCAAGTCATTGAAGCATACAAGGACAGATCTGATATGTGAAGATCATATTCAAGCTAAGTATTGTACTTATATTTAGAGGAGAATATATAATCTGACTTGTGGGTCTTTCATGCTGGGTTTTTCCTCCTTGGAGGTTTTCCCAGGGTATGCTTGTTTGTCTTCTATTCTATTTCTGATTTATGTTGGCTTATTAAATATTGCAAATCTGATTACAATCTAGGGCACAATTTAATCTATGTTGGTTTCCTAAAATACTGCAAATCTGAATACAACCTAGGGCATAATCATTTATATAAATTTGGTTAACATACCTAGGGTTTAAAATAACAAAATGATGCAGCATAATTGATATCATTTAATTCATTGGTATATGTTTTAGTTTTATAAATATTACTTCATATGTGTTCTCAGGAAAATAGTATACAAAGGTACGCCCATAAAACTTAATGACCTATATTTAGATTTGGGCAAATTTAGGTTAATTTAAAGTGTAACTAATTAGGGGGCTGTTATCACAAAAGCTTGCTCAGCACATAGCTCTTTACAATGGGTGGCTCAAATTGATTCACATTCAATGGCCAAGATCACAAGATAGAAAACCCTAATTAGGGTTTGTTACACCCATTACAAAGCATTTAATGCTTGACCAATGATAACATTAATTGAGTGGGACACATGTCCTTGAGTATTTGACCAATAAATGATGAGGCTAGGTACATCGAATTTTGTGTCCACATGTGGTAGTTATCTGCCTTGTCGGATGAGTCAGGTGCATTGAATCTGGACCCTTCAACTTAGAATGATGTGATTGGATAAGTGATGAGGTGCCATTTTAGCTAGCTCATTGTAACTCATCACAAGTTGTAAATGAATGAGGCATATCTCTTGATACTCAACATTATCCAAGCGCCTATAGTGAAGAATGGGATGATGGTGGGAGGTACTCCCAAATTGATCATCTTCTTGACTTGATCACCTTCGCCTTGGAGCTATCTCTCTGATGTGCTAGCAATAATTCTTGGATTTCTTGAGGAAATTCAAGATAGTTGAATATTTTCTTCCTTTAGTATGTGCACTCTCACGATGAATCTTGTGCTTCCTTGATCTCTTCTATGTGATGAAATCTCTTCCTTTATGAAGCAAGTTGACATCCTCGCATTGCATATACCTCCTTAGCTTGAAGAATGTTGAAAGAATGAGGTATATGTGTTGACTTCCTTTGATGCTACGCTCTATACTTGCTTTATGGTGTTTTTCTTTGTGATGGAAGTCGTCCTATCTGCTGCCTTGCACGAGCTTTGAGACTTGGAGTGTTGGAATATCTTGGACCCTCCTTCATATGCTGAAGTATCAAACGGTGTGATCTTGATGTTGTATGTGAGCTGATGAGCCTTCATCTTGGAGCTGATTCCTTGCATGCCCCCATCCTTGTTGCTAAGTTCTTCCATAGCTTGAATCTCTTTCTCTAGCTTGCCTTAAGCATGTTGGGGTGTGAATGCTGTTCATCTTCACCTTGCTGTCTTCTTGATATCTACGTCTTTGGGTTTGAACACTATGAGCTGATCTCCTGTATATCCTTGTCTCCCTCAAGTGATGGAGTTCTTTCTTCCTTGCCCTCACAATCTGAAAAGTAAACACACCTTGATCAAGAAGAGAACAAAGTTATTCTTTAAATTTGTAAATGAATTCCCTTCGTTTGATCTCTAAATTTTCATACAAGATCTGATTCACTAGTGTTCTAAAGCTTGATGTGTCACACTTTCAGTCCGAGACCTCATTTTCAGGTCTGGTTTGTATCTCAGGTCTGATTCTGATTTAAATTTCTGATTTGAAATGTTTCAAGGTCTGATTAATCTTCTGGGTATAAGCTTTTATCAGATTTGATACCTTTGACCTGATTCCATCTTACACCCTCACCTTCCTATCCTCTATCCTCTATCCTCTATCCTCGTTTGATCTCTAAATTTTCATACAAGATCTGATTCACTAGTGTTCTAAAGCTTGATGTGTCACACTTTCAGTCCGATACCTCATTTTCAGGTCTGGTTTGTATCTCAGGTTTGATTCTGATTTAAATTTCTGATTTGAAATGTTTCAAGGTCTGATTAATCTTCTGGGTATAAGCTTTTATCAGATTTGATACCTTTGACCTGATTCCATCTTACACCCTCACCTTCCTATCCTCTATCCTCTATCCTCCATCCACCTTTCATACCCCATGCCTTAACCTCCTTCCTATCCCTATCCTAACCTACCACTTCCATGTCCCTTACCTTACATCCCATCTTCTAACCTATACCTTTACCTACCTAACCCTCTCCCCATCCTAGTATACTCATCCACTACCCTTCATCTACATTTACACCTACACCTACATCTTCCACCCTCCTATCTCTATACCCCTTAGCCCTACCACATCCTAACCTCCCTACCTACTTAATTATTCCCATTTCCCACCTTTATTCCTAATTACCTTCTTCCTACCCACACCTTTCCACTTTACCATCTACCCTCATCCTAGCCTACCCTTATCCTATCCCTATCCCAACCCCCTTACATCTCACACCCCTTACCCTTTTCACTACCCCTTATACCTCCCGTATCCACTTTCAATTACCCCTTATGTCTCTCTTTCCCCAGCATCTTCTCCTTCCCTTCCTCACGTGGCATTTCCCTTACCACTCTTCCCTTCCCCCACTACACCTCACATTTCTTCGTCAATCCCTGCCCCATCACATCTTGGTCCCCGCACACTCTAAAATGGAGAATTAAATAAATTCTTTCAAGGGCTCTCATCTTGGGCCCCACATAATCTGAAATGGAGATTTGGAAAGCTTGTTTCAAGACATAATATTTCCTTTGATTTCCTTTACCACGTAGCTTTGATTTGGCCCCACCAAAATTTTGAAATAAAAGAAAAGGTTTTAAAAGAATTCTCAAAAAAAAAGTATCCACCTCATCAGTCTTTGCAAGGTGTGGTAACATAAAATAAGGAGGTGGCCCTTAATGAAGATGTGTCACTTTAGTGAAGATAGAAGAAAACAGACCCTTTAACATCCACCGGCTATATAAGAAGACACTCATCCTCATTCTAAGGCATCGATCAAAGCAATTTATACAATCTGCTCTGGATAAAGTGATTGATCATTTCATTGATCAAACATACGTTGACAAGGAGAATTGGAACAAATTTGAGTTTACGACAAGTTGCAGCAGACAGAGAGGCAGAGCTACAAATTTGAGGATCAAAATTCAGATCAGAACTGATTGTTATTTCCCAGATTTGAATTAATGATGCATTAAGGGTGTGAAGAATTGTTTTGTTTGCATGTTTCTTGATTCATTATATGTCTTTCAGGTTTTGATAGGAGGATCGGAAGCTGATAAAGAGATGGTTTCAGACTACACTCAGGCAAATTGAATTCAAGGACTCGCACATCAATATCCACATTTGAAAAGAGACAATATCAAAATTCAATCACATGAAGAAGATGGATCAGACCATCACTATGCACTTACAGAGCTGAATGCGGGATATTCAACACCTTGAACAGAATTGGAGTTTGATACAAAGGCAAAGGGGCAGATTTCAAAGGAATTCCAGATCATTTTCCAAGGTTCGGATTTGATGTTTGATATGAAGATAGAAGAAAAGAGAAAGATGAGCACCCAAGGAAGCATGGAGGACAAGTCACGACAACATCAATCTGGAAGATAATTATTCAGAAATAACTTCCTCCACCATTTAAGAGATCTGATCACACTTACATTGAGAAGCAGGTTGAAAGGAAGTGCTCCCTGATTGGAGTAAAATCTGCTTCCATTGCTCATAGTTGGGAGCAATGTAGGCACTTGAATGGATGAAATGAAAGGAGTGGGCAAAGGATGTATTAAATTTCAAGTTTGGATTTCAACTTCATTTGAACACTTGAGTGAATTCCTGATTCGCTCCTGTACCTTCCAAAGGGACAGGAGCGAAGTTTTCAAGCTCATGTACCTTGCTAAGATCAAGAAGACATGATTGGAGAAAGAATGGACAAAGAGAAGGAATTGACATATACATGCCCTTGAAGTAAGTGAATTCAAAATTGAGCGATGAAAAAGCAAAGAATTTGTGCAAACTTGACAAATCCGCTCCTGACCCTTCCAAAGGTACAGGAGCGAATTTTCTTTGAGGTCATGTACCTTCCAAAGGTACCCAAGCGAAATCTCTTCTAGGCCTTCCTGGGGTCAAAATGATGATATTTTCATATGGAAGAATTGGAATCTAAGCCTAAAATGATGAAAAGAAGGCAATATGTGAATTTAGCTAGTAAAGAAGCTAATTCGCTCATGTACCTCTCAGAGGGACAGGAGTGAAATCCTCAAATGGCCTTAATTGCTCACTCAAACAATTAAATGGATCCTATTATGAGCTAGGTTGAGGGCAGATGGACTTGATCAAGGTGGAAGGACTCGAAAACTAAGTTTAAGAGCAAAATTGAAGGAATATGAAGTGTTTGAATCAAAAAGAAGAACTTCGCTCCTAACCCTTCCAAAGGTACAGGAGTGAACTTAGAAGGACTCCCTATCTTACTTAATGCACTAAGAAGATCTTGTTTTAAGCTAAGATGGAGGAGGAGTTGAGTGTGAATTCAGCTGAAAACAAAATTTGCTTGTGTCCCTCTCTAAGGTACCAAAGCGAAATGCATTAATGATTTGCTAATAAAGGCGCGTTAAAGGATTTCTTCAAGGTAATTTCAAGTGGCCAAACGTCCTAAAAATCATAAGAATTAAACATGCCTCAATCAAATAATGGTAAAAACTTCATCATTTTCTCAATTCGCTCACTTCCCTTTCTAAGTTACCAAGGCGAAATTTTATTAGGGACCTGTACCTCTTGCGAAATCAGGTGAAGAGCAAGTGCTTTGCATTGGAAGACCGGCTGGAGAGAAGACTAAAAGCAAGCAAGTCGGCCTATGAGCATTAATACAATAACAAAACCAATTTCACCTTTTGGCGCCAAAGACTAATTTGAATTTACAATTTGAGAGTCGGCCAGCTTAAGGGAGATGCAATTAAATTTATTTATCCAAAGCAAAGTCGACTTTTAGAGAAAGAGGTGAAGGCGCCTATTTAAAGGAGGTTGATTCTTAGTTATCCATCATTCATTTCAAGACATCTTATCTTCCTAAAAGGCGAATTCAAGATCAGATTTGAAGAGCGAACTTAAAGAACTTAGACCTGATTCAAAAAAAAAGTGAACTTAAAGAACAAGATCCACCAACAGTTAAAGGAGTGAATTCCAGATTTGTCAATTACAAGACAACAATCTCCACAAGCTGAAGTTCATCAAGGAAAAGAAAGAAATCAAAAGGACCAGGTTGGAGGGAAGATCGGAACGAGGATCTCAAGAAGGATATTTCAACATCAAGGTCAAAGGAAGACCTCTTCAAAAGGATCTCATAGGCAAACACAAGAGAGTCAAGGAAGGGTACATCGTTCATCAAGTATATCAAGGACGATGGAGGATCGACAAAAGTCATCATAGAGGAAGTACCAGACAAGGTGGCATCCCAATCACTGTTCCTCCAGTCAGATAGGTCCACGTCAGCATGTCCAGATTCAATGTACCTAACTCACCAGTGATGACACAAACTTCGAGGCACCTACCCTTGACATCTACTGGTCCATTCTTATGAAATGTAATTTTCTCATTGGCTAAAGGAAAGTTTGTTGTAACAAACCCTAATTAGGGTTTTCATCCTGAAATCCTAGCCATCCATTGTTAATCAATCAGAGCCTTCGAATTGTAAAGAGCTCCCTATATAAAGCTCTGGCTCTTCATTTGTAAGGGTTAAGAGTTAATAGTTAGCTAATAGTGGTTACAATAGCTATTAGTCAATAGTGAGTAGTAATTAAATAGCAATAAGAATAGATTAGGAAGAGAAGGCAAGAAATTGTTGCCTAAATTGTAAATGAACTCCATTATCATTGAAGTTATGGTGAAATGTGTCATTTCTTTGCAATACGCATGGTCTCTTGTCCAAACCACTAGCTTCTTGCTAATTGTAAGTGCGCCCTGCGTGGTCAACTGGCATAAAATAAGTTTAATCTCGAGTCGTTACACGTCTATTGTTCATGCATTAATTCGAATGGTGTTCAGTGTCTGATGGTGTACGATTTGAATATATTTGAAGCATCCCTTAGAAGATCACATTGAGTTGGTGTCAGATTGTTCAACCTGATGGTGAGACCCAGCCAAGTAGGACTCCACCTAGTCGTTCGTCCATCTTCTTGCATTCTAGGCCTTAGATTAGATTCTCCAAACCTTGTATTTTTTGCCATTTCTTTATCTTCCAGCCAGTAGATATGATTCAAGTTCCAGCAAATCAGACGCTCAGGCAGTCGAACGTAAGTCCCCTTGTGATTCCAGCATAATCACAATAGACGAAATTGAGCTTATCCACACGTAGAGAACCTACACATTAGAACCTTGGAGTTGCCTCGATTGATCCTTAGGCTAAATCTTCAGCGTTTGGGGAAACTTTGTTCAAGAGAGGATAAGATACCTTGGTATTTTATTTTGTGTTCGCATGTGCATGAAAAACACATCAACAGAAACATGTAGTGGACACCTAGCCATCCCCAAGGCATTTGGGACGTGTTAGATGTCCTCTGATCATCCAACATCCCTTGATCGTCCTAAGGATGTCTAGGCATCCCCTACAAAAAAGCAATTTTTTATGATGTTTAAAAAAAATGGTTCATAACAATTAAAAAAAGACTGTTAAATATATCATGACAGCAGTATAACAGCAGTATAACAGCAGTATAACATGACAGCATTTATAACAGTAGCAATAAATATATCATGACTGTGTTATAACAGCAATTAAATTAATCATGACAGCAGTGACAAAAATGATTGTTGGATACAGCAATGATTATATTATGATTCAAATTCATAGTTGATGATATAAGTTATAAAACAGTTAACATTAATGGCAATAATTTAGATTATTGATTTCATTGTTCAAAAAGTTGCAAACTTCAAAATTCTTGATATGGTGTTAAAGCTTTATTTGCCATAATCTGGTATACTGTGGTATTAAGTGAGAAGTACAAACAAATAATTCCTTTTTGGAATGTGTTTGGCATGCAAGCTTCTGCAGACATAATCTGAGATCATTTTAACATTCTCATGTTATATTGCTGCTATCATATTGCTGTTCATTGACATGTAGAAAATTTGACTCTCTGTCCCCCTGACTCCATCCCTGAAATGCTGTGGAACACACACAAACACATACAAAGAGACACACACACATATCGCACCAAACATTGAATCCACATTTAACCCCAAAAATCTCTACAAATTCAAAATATTGAAAACCACAATCAAATATGCATTGAATTTGGAACTCAATCTGCAACTTTCAGCACAATAGTGATTCTTGCATGAAAGCACACAGGCAGCCAGGAGGGCTTTTGTCCCTGAAATTGGATTTACCAAAGGGGTAAATAGAAGAACAAAACTCATTATCAAAGCAAACAATGAAAATTCAAAAGTAACCCTTCTTATAGAGCTATTTTTGGAGAAAGTACCTTTTTGCTTTTTCATTGCTTTTATGAAAAAACATTTTTGATTTTTCGTTGCCTTTTTGGGAAAAACATTTTTCCTTAATAAAATTAAAAATAACATAAAGTATCTTTTTGCTCACGTTTCAGCACCTTTCGTCTAACGACACTTATTTGTGTACTTAAAACTAGTGAAGCATAAATCGGGAAAAAATCGGATTAATCGGGAAAAATCGTTAAATTTTTCAAATGCCGATTTCCCCCCCCCCAAAAAAAAAAATTGAAATATCATTGACCAACACCTTTGACCATTTTCCTTGACAAATTTTGAGGATTTGTAGATTTTAACACTGATTCTAGGTCGATTTGAAGATCTGGTTCATGTCTTGGGCCCATGAAAAACCCTAAACGAATCTTCACAAATTTCTTCCACTGCCGCACCAACTTAATCGTTATAATTCTATAATATATTATTGTATAATAATTATAATATAATAATAATATATTAATATTATTTAATATTAATATATTATTATTACATTATAATTATAATATTTTAATATACTATAACAGTATAAATATATCATTATATTAATATACTATTATATTATTAACATTAATATTATAATAGTATATGAATATAATAATATATTTATAGCAATAAAAAAAATATTCATTATATTAATATCAATAAAATCATAATAATATATTAATAATATTAGTATAATAATACTATCAATATAATAATATATTAATATTAATACTATAAAAAATATAATAATATATTAATACCATAATAAAATAATTATTATTACATTATAATTATTATACTATAATATACTATAGAATTATAAGGATTAAAGCATGAAAATATCATTATATTAACATACTATTGTATTATTATATTAATATAATCATTATATTAATACTATTGTAATTATATAATTTTATATTAAAAAAATGTTAATTATTTTATTATAGTAATATAATAATATATTACTATAATAAAAATAATAATATTATTATGCTAAGGGTTACCAGCAGCTTATGTTCGAGAAGGGGACATTACACAATTTGTATTTAGATTATCAATTCAAGACCACAGATTATTCAACAATTTATGCACAACAAGGACATGAAATAAGTCTAATGTCTTGTCTTTTTAAGTGTGATGATAACTGTGAACTCAGGTTGTTTGTCTTCTGTAACCAAAAGAAGATATCTGAGTGGAGACGGTTGAAATTGTTAATTAATAATTATCAATGATAAATGATTATCATTGATTATTATTGCTAGTTTCTTCTTTCTTGTCATGAGAATTAACAATAGCTGAACACATTTTCCTATCTAATAAAAGGTACTTATGAGTGTGTTATTGATTTTGAAAAAGCTCTAGCATGTTTCTCTTTTTCTAATGTGTTTTTTTAACAAGATTCATGGCATAATTTTCTTTGCCATCTCTTTGTCTTATATTACGCTTTTTATTTTAATTTGTAAGGCCATGCAATTCCTCACTTTACTTGCAGCAGATGTGTTTCTATAACTACCTTAGAACTTGTAAAGGACAAATCTAGTTTTGTTGGATTGTTTCAGATCAGAGAGAAGGGGCATGTGAAACCAGAAAACTTTTTGGATGGAAAGGAAAAATCCCTCATTAGATTGGCAACAAAAGGAGGTACTTTTTCATTTTTAGAGAGCTTAATGGAGCATGATCTTCCTGATCTGGGTTTTTCATCGTACTGATACATCTTTATTTGGTTTTTTCCAATGCAACTGTTGCTGAATTTTGAAATCTCAGTGGTAAAGTTATTTAATGCGGTGAGTGATTGGATTGTTATTTAGGCATATATATGTAACACACAAGTAATTTCAACAGCTTCCTTCACTTTCTATTTATATTGATATATTTAGTATTTTGTAGGTTTGCTTTCCAGACCTAAATGTGGTTTCTTCCAATCATCATGGTCATTTTTTATGATACTGTGATCAAAGATCGAGAATCTTTTTTGGTTTTGATAACAGGTTAGCAAGGCACAGAGTGTCCAGAATGCATTTGATGTGTCAAAATCCAAGGAGGCAAAAGGTATGATTTTGTCGTCTTTACATAAAATTATCAAATTACCACTGATTGATCTTTTACCTTGCAGCATGTCCCTCTTCATTGCTTCATAACATGGTGCTGTTGATTGTTTCTTGCTTTTAAATTCTGATTTGTGCTCAGTACGTCTCATTGATGTTAAATCAACTAATGCTATGTTTCATAAGCATCAAACTGTTGTTTTGTATATTGAGAAAGAGACAAGGGAAACTTTTGTCTCTTAGTGTGTTACTATGGATTTTTATTGATATGTTGTAAAATTGCATTTAAATAAACTTGTATTTTAGAGGAATATTGATGCACCTAAAGACAGTAATGTTGGGACTTCAGGATTTACAATATTTTTAACATATAGGGTTGGAAACACAAATTTTATCCTTTGTAAATTCATCTTTGTTTTCCCTTTCTAGACGATGAACAGAAGTCATGAGTTTGTTTCGGTTCATGTGGTAGTCAGAATATACTACAGAAAATGTGTCCTTTCATCATGTTAATACCATGCTGAATTGGAAAATGTATAAATGCAGTAAGATTATATTAGGAACATTTCGTTTAAGATCAAGCTTTGAAGTTCCCAAATGAACCAAAATTCTAAACTAAGCAGTAGTTTTAAAATAAAGCTGAGTGGATGACTTTTGTGTGTAATTGTTTAGCCAAAAGTAGTCTCAAGTCAGCATTAATTTAGTTATTGAAAGTTGAAACCTAAGCATTTACTTACTATTTTAATCTTGTTTGAATGGTAATGTAAATTATAAATTTGCTGATAAGTTTTATGCATTCATAGGCAACGTATTAGGTAGGCAATTCTCAAAGGAATTTCTGCCATGGCATCAATGGAAAAATTGGCTATTTTTAATCATATTCTGCACTTGAATACAGTGACTTGGATTAGGCATAAACTGTATACAACCGTATGTTATATAATTATGATTGGTTGATTCACTGTTTTAGTTTGTCCTTTTGTGTGATATCTTGTTGACTTTTAATGCCAATTAAATGTTTGTTGTTTAAGTTTTCTCTTATAGTAATATTATCTTAGTTATTCATGTATTTCTGAGCATGTCTTCTGTATTGCTGTGGATAAGTATTTTGATTAGAATTCTTATAAAATGAGCTACTGTTTTAATAGTTGCTACAAAGGAAAGCAAAGCAGCATTCCTTTCTGAGTTACGTGGTGCATCAAGCTCTGTTAAGCCTGGACAAATCAGTTCCATGAAGACACCTTCAAAGCTAATTGCGGTAAGAATATGTCTGGAGATAGTAAATTCGCTAATAAACAAGTAGGAAAATATTTTTATAATATTTCATGGTTCATTTTGACTAGAGATTGTGCCATTAAGTTCCAGAAAGTTAGATTTTGTTTTTATTCCTATCATTCTATTTAAAAGTTCCGTGTTTTGAAATTTGTGGAAATAGGTCCTTAAGTTTGCATGACTTCAAATTTGATTCCTAAGTATTTCTAGCTGAAAATGGAGTAGATATTATAGTCATTTTTGGAGAACTTGTTTTTGTGGTTGTCTGCAATGCTGCATTAACCTCTATTTATTTGGGAATGACTTGGTGTAGGCTAAATATAATATTTAAAGGATTGAGGAGATTAAATAATAACACCATGAATTTCAGAATAAAACTAAATATAATATTCATGGGATCAAGGAGATTAAATAATTGCTCCATGAATTTCAGAGTAACACTAAATATTGTTATTATAAATCAATGTATACAATAGAGATGAAAGGCTCTATTTATAATAGGTTACAAGACAATGTTTCTAGAAAGAAACAATCATAAACAATAGAAAAGGAAACTTACCAAACCAAGTAAGATGACCATTATAGAACATTAAAATATTATTTTAATACTCTCCCTTAATGGTCATTTGTAATGTCCCCATCTAAACAATCAAAACATGATAACACCGCTCTAAAATAAAATTTAAATAATAAATAATAATATAAGTAATATCAATAAATAAATAACAATAAGATGAAATATAAAATGAATATAAATACTATGATATAAACAGATAGGTATTAATAAAATATATTCATTAAGACAATAAGAATGAAGGAGATTGATAATAGAGAGACACCGATTGGAAAATATTGTGGAGCCATAAGTAATCAAATACCAGACCATTGATTAATAACCTCTCAGTATTATCAAATACTAGCATCAACCAAGGCAATTAAGTTGACCAACGAATGGAAATTATCGAGCCTTGTTCTAAGCATACTCCTCCGTTTGAATCAGGACGTATTGCTAGCCACGTGAACAATGACCTGGCAAAATCCAAAAGCATTGGAAAGTAAGAGTCTAATGAATAATAAAGACAAGATGTAATTTTTCCATATACAACGATCATACAAGAACATTATCGACCCAGGCAAGAATAATAGATGGTACTGGTATTAAGGCAACACGATAATACCCAGTCAAACATCAAAATAAATTTATCAACAGAATAATCACCGACATGCCTATCGTGGGTAACAAAGAGTGTGAAGAGATCATTAATAATCGATTTAAGAGGAACAAATGACAGGAGAATAATGTAGCCACAAGACTACGTACCCATATAATATTAAATGTGCTTAATGAGGTTCGATCATATCCAGTAGGTAATACGATTGAATTAGTCAATATCGATTTGGCGATGAAGGAAATTAAGGAAAAATCATAGCAATTAAGATAAGTGTGATACATACCTAATGACAAATTATTTCAGCTAACACCGATATAGAAAGAATAATTATTAATTAATATTTCCAAATAAATAGTAACTATCTCTCTAACGGTGCGATTAGCAAAGTAAAGAAGTAGTTATGCTTTGGAAGGAGTGTGATGTTAATGTTTGTGTACGCTGCAGGAGATTTTATTTTTCTTGCGATGGTTGTATAACCATTTTGTTGATATCGTGCCTTACTTTTATCAGTTCGTCTCTGTTCGAAGATATTGATTTCTGCATTTATGAGTTCCTTCTTAGCTGGAAGTGTTTCCAGTTTCTTGTTACCTGTCACCGACCATTGCATATTGCCTTTGGCTTCATGGGAATTTCACACTTGGTGGAAGCGTCTTATCGTATTACATCTGATAAGAAGTGCAATGGTGTCAACACATTTGCTGCTCTTGTCAGTGGCGGTTTATGAAACGTAATTCAATGTATTTGCTGCTTTGGATAGTGGGCGCGTGAAGTGTTGGCTCTTCATCTACCTTCACTATGTTCATATTCGAGCTTGCTTTGTCATTACACGATTGTTGCGGATTGTATTTTGGGGGATGCATGAAGTTTAAGGGATCGACATATATAAAAAGCCTATGTTCAAGCCGTATTGTAGCAGCTATCAGCTGTCTGAGACATTATCGACTTATTGTGTTAATTGTCAAGTGATTAAGCTTGTGAATGTTTGTATCAGATTTGTGCCTTTAATAAAGGTTGATTTTTGGTGTGGTTGGGTTTTTCACCCTCAGGTGGAGGGTTTTCCTAGGATAAAATTCTGTGTATCTTTTTCTTGCGATATTTTTCTAAGTTTCAGATTTCTATGTCTTACCTTTTTGGTTCTTACATTAACATGTGACTCGTCCGTTATGAATGGACATGACCCTCTAATGTAATACACATAGAAGAGTGAATGAGGAAGGAGGAAATCATCAATCAATTTATTTTTATTCCTTGTGTCCAGATCAGATCATATTACCAGTACAGATAAGAGATCATCATTGTACAGGTATCATTGACCATACCAGGATCAACAAAGATACTCTGTATTAATTGTACAATTCAGTACTTGGTATATGGATCAAGACCATCTTTCATACATCTACGCGTTGAATCAGTAATAGCAGAAATATTTGTTCTTATATCATCATATTGTAAGTAATAACAATTGTAAATTATAATGTATCATAGTAGCATTAATCATTTGGGGAATTAATTGGCAAAACAAAAGTATAAGATTTTTTGAAAAAATTGAGAAAAAATCGGATTTACAAAAAAACATAAAAAATTGCAGAAAAACAATCAAAAACTACTTTTTTTAATATTTAAGGGCATTTCCATAGCATAGAGATATTGTAGGCAAATAAAATAGACACTTAAACACATGAATTGTAGAAAACAGATTTTCGTTTATATTCATATCGCTGATTACATTGCACCAAACATACCACAACATAAATAATATCTAGATGGTGATAGATGTCAAAATGTCGATTACAATATAGTTTGTAACTTTGTACAAAGTCAACCTGTAAACCAAGTACAAAATTCCAAAAAATCAACTATAGGCAATGACATGCTAGAGGGTAGTAGGCCTTGATGATGAAGCTCCTGGGTGAGAGCCTGTCCTAGCTCGTTCAACCCTTTCAGAATCCAAGTTGGCTTCCATCATGAGATCAAAATCTTTAGGCCCAAATGAAGTATCATCAAAATCAGCAGTAATCAATTCATTCTCTGGATCTATCTCATCGAGGTTAATTGGCTCGTTTTCTTACCAGTTCCTAATTTTTCCCATGTAGAAATTAGTCTTTGCCTTACAAGTGAGAAACACAATGAATAGAGAATACAATTTGAAATTATTGCAACTATATATTAATATTCTTACCTCGAGCTTTCTTTATCTTCAAGCGGAGGTTGTGGTGAACAAATACCAAGTCATTCATCCGTTTTTGTGTTAGGCGGTTGCATTTCTTGGAATGTATGTGTTCAAAAACACTCCAATTACACTCACAAGCTGATGAGTTGCATGGTTGGCTCAAAATGCGCACTGCCATCCACCTTAGATTTGGTAATTCGTTTCCAAAAGAAGCCCACCATTGAGCTGAAAAACATATTATATGGAGATGATATTGTAAGACTAAGAATATCTTAAAATCTTAACAAACTTAGTGAGCATGTTGGCAAAATAAAGAGATTGTCAAAAGTTTATAGAGTCTACCTGGTTGGATGGTCTTTCTGCCTTGCATGGCAGCCCTAGAAGAGAGAAAACCCTTAGCTTGCTTGTACACTTCCAACTCTAACATAGCTACATCAAATTTTTCAATGTCTGGAAACATTTTGTCCATGCACTTGTAGAAGCCTTGTTTGATCTCAGCATCAATATCCATGTATGAATCCTTGTAGAATAACAAAGGATTGAGCAAGTATCCTGCATCACGGAGAGGAGAGTGCATCTGTCCATCCCATCTTCTATCAATTATGTCCCACAATGGCATGTACCTCTCCCTGTTATTTCCCAACTTACTCCTTGTCACCTCCTTGGCCCTATCCATGGCCTCATACACATATCCCATGGGGGGTTTTCCCCCATCCACTAGTCTCAAGACTTTAACTAGAGGCTCTGAAAATTCTACAATTTGTTCAATAGATTCCCAAAAGCTAGTAGAATACATGTACTCTGCCACTACCATGCCATTTGCTTGATTTGTGAAGCCAAACTCTATCCACTCAGCCAAAACAAACATTCGCCTCAAATAAGTTTTTTGCTCACATAGTTTTTGCAATGCAAGGAAGTGTGTTGCAAATCTTGTCACCCCTGGTCGAACTAGCTCCCCGCCTCTTGTTAAAGAGCGCATCATAGCCAAAATCCTCATGTGATTATAAATAAATTTAGTAACCTTGTGAACCTTCTGCAGTGCCTCCTTAACCCATTCAATTTTTCCAATGTCCTCTAGGGTTAGATCAAGGCAATGTGTTGCACATGGTGTAAAAAACATAGAGGGGTATTTATCTGTCAGAAGTCTCCCAGCAACCACACAAGCAGTAGTGTTGTCTGTGATAAATTGAACCACATTTTGTGGCCCTACATTCACAACTACCATGTCATACATCTGAAACAATGCAGTTGTGGATTTCATTATATTAGATGCATCCATAGATTCCAAAAAAATAGTGCCAAACTCACAAGAGACAAGGAAGTTAATGAGAGTTTGGTTCCTTCTATCTGTCCAACCATCTGACATAATGCTGCAATCAGTTTTAGCCCACTATAACCAATGCTCTTTTACAACATCTTCAACATCACTAACTACATTTTTGAGCATACCAACCCTCAATGACTCATAAGATGGGGCTTGAAACCCAAGAACTACAACTGCAATGGCATCTACCATAGGTTGCCAATATGGATTTCTGGAAGCATGGAATGCCAAGCTAAAGGAGTACCAAAAATTACCAATTGCCTTCTTGGCTTGTTTAGTGACAATTTTCCTACATCTTGTGCTCTCGAAAGGGGTTTGTGATCCTGGTGTAGTACGAGGTTGGAAGAAAGTATTAATGTTTCCTCTACCTGTGTTTGATCCACGTGCTGTAGAAGATGGTGCTGACCCAGATTCCCTAATATCCCCATCTTCACCATCCTCCTCACCCAAATGGTTCCTCTTGGCACCTGTAGAATTAGAACCTAGTTCAACCCCAATTCTGGCCTTTTTGGCCTTACTCTCAACAATCCCTTCAAGAGATTGCTTTCCCTGATACGAGACATCTACAGGGCATATTTTGCATATCTCGGTGTTATTTCCTCGTTCTTTGGAGAAATGCCATTTGAAACGATAAATTCCACCACTTATGTCCTCTAGACACCAATTGCACTTGACCTTCGTCCTACCTGGAACTGCTGTGCAATGTGTCCACGCAAAGTCTTTTTGACGTGGCATCGTGATCAAGAATTAGTTCTGCAAAAACATTACATTCAGTCTTTAACTTTTGAGGGATCTATGGTTGGGGTTGTGTACAATAATTGCATTTGAAATTCATTGACATGGGAAATTGGAAGTGTTAATGTAATTGATTATCAAGTTTACAACAACGAAAGAGATGGTAGAAAGTACAAACACAAATCAGAAATTTGAACAATGGAGGATAATCAAATCCCAAACTGAATTCAAAGAGATGTACCCATATGAAGGCAAAAAATGTTAACAATATAGCTGTAACTCTTTTCTAACTTGTTGACCTATAAGTATCCATATAAAGTGACAAAACTATCATAGCCAACAATTCATAATCCAAGACTTCCAAAAATCCCTAACTAGCTTCAGCAAACAATACAATTAGATGTCCAATACAAAGCTAATCCAGTTTCTTATGATGGTTATTCTGCTAAAATGAATTGCATAAGGTAGAAGCCACTGGCTAAAATTAATTGCATAAGGAAGAAGTCATTGCCTTCTGTCACCTTGGGATATGTCCCTGCTTGGATTTAGGGTATGGTTCTCTTCAACCACACACTGAAGTTTAATTTTAGTCTTTGAATTAGCCACTGTCATTAATGACATAGAAGTCATTGTGTCCTCTAGCTTGGTACTATTGTTAATAACAGTAACACAATATATTAATTATGTGTTATTGTTATTAACTATATATTAACAGTCTATAATTATATACAATAACTATATATTATGTGTTACTGTTAGTATATTGTGTTACTGTTAATATATAGGTAATAACAGTAACACAATAACTATAAGTATATATTAATTATGTGTTACTGTTATTAACTATATATTAACAGTCTATTAACAGTAACACATAATTATAGTTAATAACAACAAAATATAAACTGTATTACTGTGCAAATTCTGATATTAATATATAGTAATATCAGAATTTGCACAGTAATACAGTTTATATTAGCACTATATAACCAGTGGCTTCTACCTTATATTTGCATCGTAATACAGTTTAATATATGGATTAACTATATATATGTTATAGTAATATCAGAATTTGCACAGTAATACAGTTTATATTAGCACTATATAACCAGTGGCTTCTACCTTATATTTGCATCGTAATACAGTTTAATATATGGATTAACTATATATATGCAATCAATCAGTAACATATATTAGCAGAATAACATATATACTGGATTAGTTTCAATCAGTTTCATATATCTGCAATCAATCTAACAATATAACGGGTAACACTATGTAATAACACAATATTAACTATATATTGCCTATGTTCATACTTTCATACAGATAATATTGTTAACATGTTCATACGGGTAACACACGTTCTGGTCATAGGTTTATCTGTATGTGCTGTCCGTATTATATCTAAAAATCTAACAATCGGTAACACATACGTTCTGGTCATAATAATAATGTTCATATGTTCATATGGGTAATGCATACAGTAATACGGGTTTTTAATATCTAAAACTCTAACAATCGGCAAGAATATAGTTCCTACCTATGAATACGTTAGACAAAACATACCCGGTATTCTTAGAGGGTCTTGCCAAATTCTGGAGGTCTACCGAACTATCAACTTCCTTCATAGGTGAACCACCTCGTGCGCCTTCCTTTGCAGCTTCACGCGATTTTTTTGTTGTTTCCGGAGCAGGTGTGGAATGAATACGTTGTGCGAGCCACTATATAGCCCTTCGCAGGTTTTTTCTGCACAGTTCGCGGGTTTTTTTTCTTAGTTCGTGGTATTTTTTTTGGTATTTGTGCTCTTTTAGGGGTTTTTTTCACGATTTTTAGACGATTAATCTCACAATTTAATTGCGATTAAATGTGGATTAAATCGTTGACAATCACTGACTGAGATCTGTGATTTTTTGGAAAAAATCGGGCTGAAAAAATCGAGGCCATTGGCGATTCCCGATTAATCGGGTATAATCGCAATTTTTTGCTGTTTGTTGCTTCTATGGAATCTATCATTCTTGCATTAATATCAATTTTGATCATTGTAAGAGATTTTTGGAAAAGAAAGCCTCTTGCAATTGATTTATAAGTCAATTGTTCCCTTATTCCTTAAGTAATAACATAAGGGGACATTACATCATTGTACTAACTACCCTACAGAAAACATGACAAAATCTGTAGGTCTTTTGGTCATGAATGCAGAGAAGGCCACCCCCTTCTCTTCAGAACGCTTTGCGACATGAGCCGATTGCTGAGACTCTCCGTGGTTCTACAAAACTTCTAGAGACGACCAAGATAGCCACAATCCTTCCAATCTGATGTTGGGAAACTAAGTTGTCCCTCCCTTTATCTAGAGACACGAAGATCAGATTCTCAAAAAGCATCGATTTTTGTTGACAAAAAAAGGGCAAATAATTGAAACCACAATTTTGTGGAAAAATCGCCAAACCCTTCACTACATCTGAAAGAATGCAATAGCCATGATTTTGTCAAAAAACCGTCAATTTTTTTGTAGATGAGCACTAAACCCAAAGCAGACTGCAAGAAACCATGATTTTTGTGTAAAATTAAAAAAACTTTCCATGATTTTTTTGGAAAAAAATTAGAAAACCTAGACACGATTTTTGAGGAGAAAATTAAAAAACCTAGACAATTTTTGAGGAGAAAATCGAAAAAATCCAAATACGATTGTTGACGAGTAAATTGAAAAAACCTAGGCACGATTTTTTAGGAGAAAATCTAGAAAGCCCAAACAATAAGTGTTTTGTTTTCAAAAAAAAATTATTAAACCCAACAATAATTTTTTTTCTAAAAAAATTATAAAACCAAGAATAATTTTTTTAAGGAAAAAATTATAAAGCCCAACCATAGTTTTCTAGGAAAAAATTATAAAACCTAGAATGTCAATCATGACTTTTTGTGGAAAAACTAGAATACCCTCTTGTAGAGAAAAAACCAGAGTTATCGGGTTCGACCCCCTAGACCCCTGGTACTGGTCCTGTACGGTCCGGGTTCGGGGTTCGCGTCCGGTTCGCCTGTGGTTCGGACAAGGTTCGTGGTTCACAAGCCTGGTTCGAACCAGGGCGAACACAAGAGGACCCAGGGTCGAACCCAAGAGGACCCAAGTCAAACCTAGGGGTCTGACAGCCCAAAAATGAATTTTTTCTTTGCAAAATTTATTTATTTTTGAATTCCACCACATAAAAAGAACAAACAAAAATTTATTTATTTTTGTTTGATCATCAAATGGATTCTCTAATAGGTGTGTGGCTTGACCCTATGTCTCAAGCCACATACCTATGCATCGTACAACCAAGAGAGAAGCACAAGTCTGTACGAAAGAACAAGTCAGAAAACACAATTCCCATACGGGAGAATGCACCTTGATCAGAATTTTGACTTCTTTGGCCTTGTTCTTGACGTCTTAAAAAAGCAGAAAATTGATGCGCTGCCTTGGGACCCTGCAAGGGGCACTGCCCCTCAACCCCGCAAGGGGCTTTGCCCCTTGACCCCATTGGGGGTGCTGCCCCTTGACCCCGTTGGGGGCGTTGCCTCAAACCCCCATTAGAGAATCCATTTGATGATCAAACTTTAAATTGTTGAAAGTTGAAACAATGATACTTGAATATTTTATCAATTTGATATTAAACTTGATGTATATGATGCTGTTATGGTATGATCATGATGCTATGATTACAAGTTTATGTTGGTTTTGATGTTTATATGATGCTATGTGACATGCTAATCTTAATTCATGCTTATAGGCTGCATATATATATATATATAATTTACATGTTTTTGTACTAACGAACCCAAATGAACCCAAACCCCTTTTCAAAATTTTGCCGTACTGGCGTACCGGGTTCTTCGAACCCGAACCGGTGCCTAAACCCAAACCGGTAACTTAGGGAAAAACCCACGATTTTTGTGTGAAAAAATTGGGCAAAAAACGAAAATGCATGACTATGATTTTTGGGAAAAATCGAGCAAAATCCTTTTACAAAATTATGATTTTTGTGGAAAAAATTGTACAAAACCCATATTTCCTCGCTAAAACCCTTGTTTTTTTGTAAAATCGGAAAACCCTAGCCCAAAAAACTTAAGTCACAGGTGCTCAAACAAACCAATCCGCGCTATGAAAAAAGTGGGCGTGTGTAACAAAAAACCATGATCAGAAAAAAATTGCAACCCTCGACACTAGTTGTGGGAAATAAAAACTTGCACACGAGGAGAGAGAAAAAAACCTTAGGTCACAAAAAACAAAACACCCGTCCTATGTGTTTCAAAAAAAACTTTCGACGCTCGTGAGAATGCAGCAGTTGACACCCATGAAAAAACCAGGTTGTAGGTGAGAATAAACACCAAGGGTGGGAAAAACGTGTGACAAAAGGTAGGTCATGACCACAAAAACCCTTGGTGTTGCCAAAAAATGTAGTTGAAAACCCAACAGTGGCAGAAAAAACCTGAGAAGCCTGCGATTTTGCAAAACAACAAAGTTGCGAAATCCAAAAAACCCTCGAGGACACCATGAGTTTACATAAAAAATCGTAAAAAAAGCTTTTGGAAATAAATTCCAAGTAAGATTCTACAATTTTTTAAAAAATTTGCCAAACGATCCTAACCATCTCTAATACCATGTTATTATAAATCAATGTATACAATAGAGACGAAAGACTATTTATAATAGATTACAAGATGATGTTTCTAAAAAGAAACAATCATAAACAACATAAAAGGAAACTTTCCAAACCAACTAAGATGACCATTACAGAACATAAATTATTATTTTAATAAATTTAATATTCATAGAATCCACTTTACATATTTACACAGGCCCTTTGAAAGGAACCCCATTTTACTCCCTAAACTATTGAACTGCCTTACAAGAATCTTCTTGTATGAACCTAACCACCTAACCACTAACATTTATAGTATTAACTGACTTACTAATAATCGGTTATACTTATAACCTATGCTCATAACACACCTAGGACATTAATTTTATCATGTAATAAAATGACAAGAAATCAAATCTTTGGATCAAACACAAATAGACGTACAAAATGAAATTGACAGACACTAGTGTTGATGTGTTTTTTAGACACTTCAAACAGAGAATGAAATGCCAAAAGTATTCTATCCTCTCTTGATCAAAATCCTCTTGGATGCTAAGTTAAATGATCAACCAAGATGACTGCAAGGTTTCTTTAGTTAGGTCTTGATGTGTAGATAGCTCAATTGGTTGATGTGATTGCTGGTAATCCAAGGGGCTTTACGTAAATGTTTTTTAAGAGATATTACTTAGTTTCAGGGAATGCTTTTCGAATGATTTGCAATATAGCTCTCTTACTATTACTAATGAGTGATTGATAAAAAAATGCAAAAGTTGAAAGGTTGAGAGATACTAAACTATTCCTAAGAATGCAAGGACGAAGGACAATTTCGACGAATCTTTACTAGTCTTTGCTTTGACATACAAGAACAACTCCACAAAGGTTAATGCAATCTTCTAAGGAAATTATATGATTTTCAAATTGTACCAAACATAGACACCATCATTTGAATGCATATCAATGATTAAATAATAATTGAACTTAAGCTCATTCAAGAATTCCAGTTGATCGCGCAAGGCAAACTTACAATCAGCAAATTGCTAGTGGTATGGATATACGAGTTTCACCATGAATCACACACAATGTTCTATCATTCAACTAAGATAATTAAAACAAATTTAAATTTGAATTGAGAAGATGAATAACCATGCAAATGCTCCAGAGATTGAATAGAAAACACCACACTTCAATGTCTTTATTAATCCAGCAGCAAAATAGCAAGAATTGTTCAAGTCTGTCTCATATCTCCTTACGAAATGAAAAATGGCAGCTTATATAGAGCTCCAAAATAAAATAGAGGGCCAAGATTGCCCTGAAATGAACGACTAAGATTAAAACCCTATTTAGGGTTAGTTGTAGCCAACCAACCAATTTCAAATTCAACCAACAGAGATTCAACATCTTTCTAGCACAAACTTTGAGGAAGATTCGTCCAATGAGAAAATTGACATCATATGGAATCACAACAAACTCTCTTCTAGAAGCTCATTCCCTTGATCCTTCTCCTTGATGGCAAATTCAATGAATCTAGACATGAGTGCGTTGAGCTCTTCCGTGGACAGGCTAGGCATGTTGTCAAGTTTGAACTCAATGACCTCCAATGTATCATCACAAGTGGTAAAACTCTTTTGTCTTTCCACTTCTTTTTTTCGAAATACTCCCATGAAGACCATGAATGAGGACACTCAGTTCAAAAGGGCATTTGAGAAACCCGTGGCTGGGAAGAAGATAGACTTTACTTTGTCATGTAATTCATCAACACTAAAGCCATCTTTATCAAGCATATCTTGTATAAACACTTTCCTGGTTGAGATGATGAACTGATCTTGAATTCCCTTAAGTGTTTCTTCCATCTTGACACAATCATCTGTGTCTTATCAAGAGTTTCCTTCCTTGTCATCAAAACACAATACCACCTGTTGAAGTCATATAATACTTTTGCTTCCATTACTCCGACAACTATTACCATTTGTTTAGGAACTTCTTTCAGCACTTGCAAACATGTTATGGTCTTGTCTTGGATGTATTGAAACTCTTCCCACATCTCTATGATGTTTTGAACCATGCACAAGAATGCGATGACTCTGTCATATGTTTGCATGAATTCGTGAGTAAATGCACTAGCTTGATGGAAAGTATTCTCAATCCATGTTTTAGTAATTTGTGCTATCAGTCTTGTTTCTTCTACTCCTTCGACTGCTTCTTTGTAGAGTATCTAAGGTGAGAAAGGTGCATCTTCTTCTTGTCGGGATGACATGTGATGGATATAATCTATCGATTGTTTGTTTTCCTTCTTCAATTGTTTCTTGTTTCTGACCTCTATCCTCAACTCTTCTTCCATATTAGAGGCTGATCCTCTAAATTCTTCAACTATTTGAGTTCGAGTGATAGGACCAATGTCTATTTCCCTTATATCATAATCTTCTGCTGTAATCTGATCTCTTGGTTTATCAAATTTGGGAGTAGCCACTTGCAGTACTCAAGAACCAGAAGCATCATTCACAATCCTGGAGTATTTCTTAGGCTTCTTTTCCTTATTTTGTTCTACTCTTGCAAGCAAAGTATCCAGATCTCTTACCTCATCAACTATTGTCACTGTTTTTATCTTCATTCTTTCTTTCAACCATTCGGGCACTTGGTTGTTTTGATCATCCACCTCTTCTAATCCAGATTGTTGCTGATTTTCTTTGGGAGCTATGAATGTGTCTTCATGAGGCTCTTGATTTTGATCATTAACATCCATGCCTTGTACCTCTCCAACTGTATTGATTTGCTGATCATAGGTAGGTTCTTCAGTATGAGGTGGTGAATTAACTTCTTCATCATCTCGTTGATTGGTATCACTAAATTCATTGATACTTCTATCTTGTACATTCTGAGTGACCCCCTCATCTTCTTGTGAGATGTACTTTCCTTTTGAAGCTGCATTCATGTCCTCTCGGAAGGAGTGCTAGTAGTAGATGGAGTACTTGTTGACTTCTATTTCTTTCGCTGAGCTGGATCATCATTCACTCCCTTTCTTTTCTCTTTTTGGGCTTGTGAACTTTCGGGAATGTCTTGCCGACTTCTCTCCTCTTGTGTGTTTGTTTCATTTCCCGTGCTTTCATCCTCAGATTCTTCTAAATTCTCATACTTGTAAGATGACGACTCTTCATTATCCATTCGATCATATGTTGGAGTGATGCCTTTTGCTCTTAGCTTATCAGCTTGAGAGTATCCACTTTTTAGTGTTGTCTAGCACTATTTGATTGATTACTTCTGGTTGAGTGACTTCAGAAGTGAACCAATCTAATGATGAAAGAGGCCTGTCCTTCTCCTTTCTATAATGTGGCAATATTACATCTTCATCCCCTTCGATCCGATCTGGTACTCACAACTCTTTTGTTTGTCTAATCAGCTTAAGATATAGTCTTGAATATGCCTTTTCTCTTATGTCGAAATCATCAGTTGCATTAGCTCAATGGTCTTCAACATGCATGAAATGATGAAATCTTTCTTTATTTACTGTCCCGATGTTGTGATAGGGATCAAAATTACTTCTTGAGGTATGAGTCCCGAGGTTGTAGCATTGTAGCTCTTCTTTTGATCCTTGTGCTGCTGAAATGGTGGAGCATGTTTCAAATGACTTACCTACCATGATTGGGAAGGTGGTTTTAGCTTTCTTCTTTCTCTTCTCAATTGCATCAAACTCTAACAATTGCCTAGATACTTCCAATAATACCATTCTATCTGTAGGATATCTAGGGAGACGGTAGGCATAAGAGGAGCATCCTTGTATTCTCAAATAAGTGAATTTTGGGAATTGAGTTTACCAAAAACCATATTTCTTCACTAACTTCATAGACTCCTTAGATAACCTAATATGAGTGCCTCCTTGCAATGTTCTTACAATGTGCATGGTGAAGGCATCATTCACTCTTCTGTAGTGAGCAATACTATTATTCAAATGTAATTGTGGATATGCCTCATACGATAACATTTACCCTTTAGCTGGTCCAACTGGTGCTCTACTATTCAATCCCTTGTATTTCCCAAATCTAGCTAAAATGTATACCAAGTATGAACTCATATAAAAAGTTTTAGTTTGCTCCACATTCTTCAATTGCTCATGTAAATTATCACTTACTAACCTTGCTCAGTTTATGGTGTTGGCTCCCTTAGCCATCTCTTCGATGTAGTACCACATCCAAGGCTCATATGATGCAGCTTGAGTTGATCCCGTTACTCTGTTTAGCATCATTACAAGTTCAGCTAATCCTTCTTTGAAATCTGATTTAATAACTATTTTCTTCAGTACTCTCTTATGACTGCTTCTAGGCTCTATGATCCAATTTTTGTTGAGGATGTCATCACACACTTGTGGTTTGCTCTTATATAAGGCTAATGCATCATCCTTGCTCTTGTAAATCATTTTGTCATATGTAGGTACATTGAATACCTTAGCTATTGATATCTTTGTGAGATAAGCTATCTTCTTGCTGTCTGGTACTACAACTTGCCTCTGCTCAGGGTCGTAGTGTCTGGCACATTTGAGGATTAACTCGCTGCATTGGACTGCTGGTGGAAAGCTGGCTATATGAGAAATGCCATTCCTTGTAAGCTTCTTCGCCATTTTGGAGGTGTTGTATTTGCCTTTCCTGAATACTTGATCCCGAAAGTCATCCATATTCGTGTGTCTGAAGTTGGTATCGCCAAATTTTCGCCATCTGAAAGTGAGCTTGGTTTCAAAGCGTACACCTCTTCATTTGAGCTTGTCTCTTATTCCCTCTGGTCTTTGCTCCAGACATTTACCTACAAGCAAGATAACTTTATCACAAAATAGAAATAGGTTGGAGTTTTAGTGATTGATTAATTTAAAATTAGAATTTATTGTTGACATTCAAGTTAATTAAGTTGCTAGCGAAATTTGATACTAACAATCTTTAGATTATGATATTTCAAACAATAATCATTCTATCAATCACTTTTCGTACCTTGGTTGAGATGAACAATTAAAAACCTTTCATAAATTTTTTCGAAAGCTACAGCCTTTAGGAGAGAAAAATCAGACCTTGAAATGAGTGAATAAACTCAGGTTTTCAAGCTCTTATTGCAAAATGCTGGATCTAGGGTTTCTTGAAATTACCAACAAAGGTGAATTTGCCTTGAAAGAAGTCTTACAAATGATATTTCGCCAAATGTCAAGGTCTGACTTGACCAAACTTCTCCCCTCTATGCTGCTGTAGGTCTGTTGCTATGTGGACTTTCATAGAATTCTTCCTTCAAAGTGGATAAAATGTATTCTTTTCAAGTTGTTTTCCAAAATTACCCTCTTTAATCAAGAAATTTATTGTTTTTTGCAATGAAAATCGCTGGTCTGAGTAAAATTCGCCTTCTCCACATATATTTTGATCAAATGCGATGATCAAAATCTGATTACAAAATTGTTGCTTTGAAAGTTCGCTATCTTGAAAGTTCACTGCCTTCTAAAGTGCAGATCTGTATTTGAGATCACTTGATTGCTTTGAATGATGTTTGAAATGAATTTGGAAACATCTCTTTATATAGGCACTATTTGCCCAAGAGTCACCCCTTTTCACTTCGACCTCTTCTAGGCCAACTTGCATTCATATGGAAATAAATGTTTTCAAGTTTTCAAACTGATGGGCACTCCTATACTTGCATTAGCTTGAGCGGTGAATTCAGGTTCTTTTGTATTAACCTTGCCTTGGCGGTGATTTATCTCTTCTTTGCACTTTGGCATTTGCAAATTCATTTTGATGAATTCATAATTGTGATTTTGGTCAAGGCAATTGGCCTTTTCCCTTTCATTTGTATCACAAAACCTTGGCAGGATTTAGACCTTCATTTGTAGCACATAACATTAGCAAACTTGATCGGCATTTTACCCTTCATTTGTATCACAAAACCTTGGTGGGATTTAGACCTTCATTTGTAGCACATAGCATTAGCAATTTTGATCAGCATTTTATCCTTCATTTGTAACTTGGTGTTTTGCAATTCGTTTGTATCTTGATTTTGGTGATTTCCTTCTCAATTCTAGTTTAGGATTTTGCAATTCGTATGTAGTTTAGGATTTCTTATTTCAATTGCAACTAGTTTTCGGCTTTTTCCCTTTCAATTGTAGTTCAGGATTTTGCCATTCGTTTGTGGTTTGGGATTTTGCAATTTGTTTGTAGAGTTCTCGCTTTGCTCAGAGGTGGTCTTGTTGTAGCAGCATTTGAGGCTTTGTTTGTACTAAAGTCGTTTGGTGAAAAGCATTTCTCATCCTTATATGAACAAAATCCTCACTTCCAAATCGGTCATTGGAGCTCCATTTGCATAAGGTGATTTGAAAGATGGAAATCTACTTACCTCACCTTATTAAGACAAATCGGACTCTTAAGCTTTGTTCACACAAGACAAAAGTTGACAAACATATCACTTGTCTTCTCTAGCATCAATTTTCTCACATTGCCAATTAGTGATTTTTTTTTTAATTGCACACTCTCAACATGGGCGATGTTGATGTGTTTTTTAGCACAATCGAACACAACATAAAATACCAAGGTATCTTATCCTCTCTTGAACAAAGTCTCTCAAATGTTATGCTTTGCGATCAAATGAGACAACTCCAGGGTTTCTATTGCCAGGTTTTGACTCGTGGATAAGCTCAATTGGTTGATATGATTGCTGGTAATCCAAGGGGACTTACATTGAATGCTTGAATGTTGAATATTTAGATGTTGCTGGAACTTAGATTATAACGACTTGCTTGGAAAATAAATTGGCAAAAGAGAATAGGGTTTAAGAAGTCTATACTTTTCCCAAGAATTTGAGAACAATGAACAATCTTTGGTGAAACTTGACTAAGCCTTGCTTTGACATGCAAAGCAACAACTTTGCAAAGCTTAATGCGATCTTCTAAGGAAAGCAGGTGATGTTCAAATCACTATCAACAACAAGGATACCATCAAGGTGATGCATATCAATGTACGAATAGCAATTGAAGTTAAGCTCATTTAAGGATTCTAGTTGACCACACAAGACAAACTTACAATCAACAAATTGCTAGTGCTATGGATAAATGAATTTCACCATTAATCATTCACAATTCCTATCATTCATCTAATCGACATGAAAGCAAATGAATTGAGAAATAGAGACCATGCAACTTGTTGAAATGACACATTAATTCACCATAATTTCATTGAAATCATATGTTCTTTACAACAAGATTTAGGCAACAATCTTTGCCTTCTCCTAATCTAATCTAACTTCTATCTTCTAATCTATCTATTCTTCTACTCTTATTGTCTTGCTATTCATAACCTTATTACAAATGAGGAAACTGAGCCTTATATAGATAGCTCTTTACAATGAACGGCTCAGATTGATTCACAATCAATGGTCGAGATTACAAGATAGAAACTTTAATTAGGGTTTGTTACAACAAACTCCATCTGACCAATGAGAAAATTACATTTATGCTCAATATTGAATGCAAACCAATGAAATATGAGGGTAGGTAACTCAAAGTTTGTGCCTCCATAGGATGAGTCGGGTGCATTGCATCCATGCTGATGTGGAACTCCTCTGATTAGTGGAGTGATGACTAAGATGCCATCTCAACTTGCACTTGTAGACTTGATTCATCATCATGAATGAGTATTGAGTAATATCTCTTGATACTCAACATTATTCAGTTTGCTCAATGTGATGATGGTGATTGATCTTCTCTTATTCATGATCTAGTTGATGAATGGTGTACCTAGATGGGGTGAACTCCTCAATGCACTGACTTTGATTCTTGGATTCCCGAAGGGAATCGAAGATTGTAAAACATTTCTTCATCAAATAAGTTATCTTTCCTTCATGCTTCAAGGTCTTGACTTTGATCTCTGCTTTGCATGACTCGAGCTTGATCTTGATGTTGACTTGTCCTTGATTCCTTACTTAATCACCAGCAAATCAAACAAAACGGTGTCAAATACATAGAATACATACTAATTTCACTTACATCCCACCTCTATATGCCCGATTTTGTGCATCTATAGGTCTGATGCAATGTGAATTCTCACACAATTCTGCCCTTGTCTGCCTCCAAAAAGAGTCTTCAATTTAACTTATTCTCCAAAATCGCCCTCTTGATCAAAATATTGTTGCTCCTTGCAATGGAAAATCGCTGTTCTAAGTATAATTTGCTTTCTTCGAAGTATTTTGATAAAATGTAATGATAAAAATCTAAATGCAAACTCGCTACCTTGTAGTCCAGATCAAAATTCGAAATTGTTTTGAAGGATAGATTATGTTTGAAATGAAATCCAAACACTCTCCCTATATAGGCGTTTAGGGCTAAAGGTTGCCACTTTCTACTACAAACCTCTAGGCTGACTTGCATCATAAAAAAAAAGGATTTTATTATTTCATGTCGGGTGCTTTCCTCACAACAGCTGACTTGCATCTCCACTAGTCGGCATTTTCCTGTGTTTTGTATTTGCAACATCAAATCAGTATTTGCATATTTTGATTTCGACTTGATCATTTTAGGAAGATCAGTATTTTGCCTTTCGTTTGTACCAAAATCGTCTTATATTTCATTCGTACCATTATCACTTCATCAAATCTAAACTTGGATGGGCGGCATTTCAAGCTTCATCTGTACCTCACTCATTTTGCATTTTGTTCATACCTCTTTTTTTCTATCAAATTAAAACTTGATGAGATAGAATTTTGAGGTTCCTTCGTACCCAATTGATTTCAAGTTTCATTCGCATCATCTTCATTTCATCAATCTCAAACTTTATAGGACAAGATTTTTACCTTCATTTGTACCTCATTGATTTTGTGTTCCATTTGTACCACCTTCATTTTATGAAATCTCAAGTTAGATGGGTGGAAATTTTGCCTTAGGTCGCCTTTAAAAATTACATTTGAATAAAGTGTTAGAAACTTAGAACACATTTTTTAAACGTTACATAGGAACTACGATATTAAATCACAACTGGACCCAGTGTTATAATATTTTCTCTAAAGCAAAAGGTGCATGACACTTTATGTTTTTTTGTAATATGCAGCCCACTTGCTCTGATATTTTTTGTTTTGTAACTTGTGATTTGAAGAGGGGTTTTGCAATGTTTATTCATGATATGATAATAAATACTTATATCATGAATTGCAGCTAACAACATTTCCAGAGAAGATAAACTAAATACTAAATCACAATTTTTTGAACTTCAAATCTGATACAATCGATTAAGTTGCACTACTATGGCAAGTTATTACATAGAAAGCCGACATAGTAAGTTCTTGACATACCCTTTACTGCAGCTCTATTAAATCCGGTTACATAATATTGTTAATGTTACTGTAGCTATGGTCGGACTCCTTCAGGCCGACATAGATAATATAAATGTCTAAGTGGCCTTTCGGACTTATACATTTAAATGAGCCGATTCATATATATTAAATATGAAAATGTAATTAAGTGTTTGTAAGGCCGACTAAGCTAAGTCCGTCACCTCATTGAATAAGTCATGTTCTTTCATAGAGGGCTGGCCCTTTATGAAAGGGTAACTCTCACATATATATAGAATTAAAAGGAGCAGTACAAATAATAGAAGAGCAGATCAATATCATTGAGCAGATCGATATTTAAGAGCAGACCAAATATATTAGAAGAACAGATCGAACCATCATAACAGCAGATTATCATACATAATCAGGGCAGATCGTCTTGGTGAAGGAGGCAAACCAATTAAGGGCAGATCTATCTTGTATAGAAGGCAAACACTACCTATCATTGTCTTATTGTGCTTCAAGGAGTGAAGTGATCTGTATAGGCCCTTATTATTGGCCATTTTAAAAGCTTCGTGCTGCTCTTATTTAATATATATACAGAGTTAATTGTTGCTGGGTTTTTCTCCCTCGAGTAGGAGGGTTTTCCCAGGGTATCTTGTTGTGTTCATTGTTCATTGTGTTGCCTTTTCTAATTGCTCTTAATCTGATCATAAAAACAACATGGTATCAGACCAGGTTTTAGAAAAGATCCGATCAGATAGGAGGGCATACTGTTAACTATAACATATGCTGCATTGCATATTTGAGTACATGATGGTGGCATCGATTGGAGATTATTTGGTAACCATTTGGAGGAGTTTGAAGGCATATTTTATTACAGGTCTGAAGTTAATATCCAGAAAATATACCGCTACCAGTAAAGGATGATTTTACTCATGGAGGCCACATCGATTTTATTCTCTCATGCTAGGCGCCCCTTCCTTGGAGACTCTACATCATGAGATTGGCTGCAATTTGTTTTATTTTTGTCCACTAATCAGAACAGGGGTGAATTGAAGAAATAATCGATTGGGTCATGTGAGGGCACTTGTGGTTTGGATATGTGCTTGTTTCTTCAATGACATAGGCATTACCATGTTGATGGAAAGCCAAGATTCTTGGTTGTATGCTCTCATTTTCATTCAATAAAGGAAGAAGTTATAAGTGTGTGGACACTTTCAGAGCTCTATGCATTGGAGGCAACGTTGATGGTCATTGTGCATGATTTAGTTACAGATCTGGTACAGCAGCAAAGCAAGCCTGATTCGCCTGCCATTGGAGGTGATTTGTCTTGGTGGACTGTTGACAATTTGCCTAGGGTTTAACCCTATTCTTAAGCGCCACATTTCGGAGAGATGTTCATGATACATTTGACACCATTCTTTGGAGCAGCAGACAATTCAGATTGGAGTGCATCCTTGCATTTTCAGGTAAAGTAAAGTGGCTGCAACAAAATCAATAAAGAGATAAGTATTTCACGGTTGAATAATGTTCATGAATTTCATATGTAGTTATTAATTCATGCAATTACATTGGATTAGAGAGTCATGTATGCTTCTAGCATTGGTATTTCTCTTCAGGATAGTTCAGTTTTATGAACTATTAGTAATCTCTCTATAAATGTTTCCAAGACGGATCAGGAGCAAAAGGATGATGAGAGATTGCATTTAGTTTCTTCAAAGAGGAGTAAATAACATTTAGAGGGAGTCTGACAAACCAACAGAGGCAACCTTAGATGAGGAGGTCAGGAGGTTGATGCAAGAACTTGGAGCTTCAGAGGGAGCCACATCATCATGAACCAAAGCAAATTCATCTAAGCATATCTTGAGATACTTGCGTGGCACAATTGGTTATGGCTTGAGATATTCTTCCAATGTAGATCTAAAGTTGCATGGCTATTCTAATTCGGATTGGGCTGTAATTGTAGTTGATAGACAGAGCACCTTTGGATGTTGCATTAGCTTGGAATTGTGGAGAATGAAGCCCTTGCTGAGAGGGAGTCTCAGCCTCAGTGATTTCATGAGATGTACGTTAATGCATTCTTCTCTGTGATGGAGAAGTTTGAGGTGCAAGCCCTTGTTAATGCATTCTTCTTTGTGAGAGAGAAGTTTGAGGTCAAAGCCCTTGTTCCACCCTCTAGGAGTAGCCATGGTGGATGTCATGTGAGAGACTCCATGACTTAGCACTTGTGTTTATTCACCCTCTGGAAGTAGCCATGGTGAACGTCATGATGAGATGACGACATCATGTTGAGTGATTCCGTGATGAGCACTTGTGTTCATTTGCATTTCCATTCATGGGAGCAGCCATGATGGACCTACCCTCTGGGAGTAGCTATGGTGGATATCACTACATAACTCAGATATTGAGAAGGATTCCTCCCTAGCTAAGAGGGAGTGTTAATGTTACTGTAGTTATGGTTGGACTCCTTCAGGCCGACATATATAATATAAATGTTAGTGAACAAATCTGAAACATATGGCTGTAATGTGCACAATATTTTGACCTATATGCAGGCACCAAACTGAATCTCCAGACTGTATCTTCTAACAGCGTAGAGATCGTTGCTTATGAGGGATTTCGTCCTCACAAACCTCTGAGAAATAATCTCCAGCAAACAAACTTTAAAATCTCCAACTAAGCATGCTGGGAATGAACTCTCAAGAGTCTTTTATAACATTCACAGGAAAGCCCACACACTTCACTAGCCAATGTGGGATAAATAGAAACACTTTCTTTTGTATGTTAAATCTCTTTTGCCCAAGTGCAATTGAATAAGGGGAACATTTAATTTTTAAACAACTTCCCTTTTTTAAACCTTAGTCCCCTTAACAATAAAGTTAAATATTTTAATTTAACTTAATAACTTCAACTTTATTGTTAAATAAATAATATCAAATGATTATTAAAATCTCCAATCGATATTAAACAATTACCACCAACATAAATGCCATCCAAGAATTCATTGGAGATATTGACCCAGCCCAAACTGACTTACTATAAATAGTAAGTATCCCAAAACCACACCAAAACACCTCGGAAGAAACTGAAACTGAAACTGAAACTGTATAGGCCAAATATTGTCAAGATCCCTTAAATGTCCTGGCTAGCCTACAGGACCATGGAGAAATAAGCTAACGACAACATCATACTACATGTGCTAGAAAGGGGACATTACATTTTTTGCTCTACCCTTAGTTATGCACCATACGTCTCTTTTACAAAACAAGAGAAGCTTCTAGGCATTACAAAGACCCATTTCAATGGAGCTCCAATTTTAAGAAAAGAAGCTTCGTCCTAAAAAACAAACAAAGTAGATGACAAAAAGGACCTTGTTCGAGAAATAAGAACAGTTGCTAAGCTTTAAAATCCCTCTAAATATAAGAAAAACAATTTCATGCTAAATAAAAGACCTGTGGTAAGCTAAGGATTGGAAAAAGGCACAATAAAAACAAAGCTGCCAATTACTAAGCCCTGCTTAAGGAGAACAGTAAACAAGCAACATGCTCTAATTTATTTAACTTTCAACTAGTCCCTTGTGGTAAGGACACTGCTGCTTAACTACATGAAAATTGATCGACATTCTTTTCCATAAATGGATATGATCACATACCTTCCTGTCAATTATTTACTTTCAAATTCAATCAAACAACCATCTTGCAATAAAACATCTCTAGTTATTTCATTACTTGGAGCATCATGTTCTGCCATGAAAGTTTTATTAAAGTCAGATGTAGCAAGAACAAAAGCAGTACACATGACCTTCTTTGGGGCTTCAAGTGCAGTTTGTTCAGGAAGGTGGTCCTAAAATTCACTCTAGGTCAGGTCTGATCAATTCGCATTAGGTCTGATTACGAATGGTGGAATGGTGTTATGGACATTTTGCTAGCTGGTCCTTGTTTCTCTACCCTCTCCAGTCATTGTTGTTTCTTCCAAGCGACAAACTTCATCTAGCTAAGGTTGCCATTGGAACTCCCTTGGAAAATACAAACACATTGAGAAGATTTACGGCATTCTTTCTCAGAGCATGGATATTTTTTCTCCCAAAGCACTTGCATAATCCAGATCCAAAGGAATATAATTTTGCATAAATTTAGTAGCTACTTTATCATCAAGAAACAAATGCACGAAACTTAATCTTGGGGCACTACTAAAAACAACCGGTATGAGCTTGGGCAGGAGAAGTGATGAAATCCTAGGTTGATCTGCTTGTAAAGCAAAAAAAAAGAAAATTTAATAATTAGGCAGGAATAATGGCAACCATATGTGACATCTGCTTGCTGATCCAGCCCAATCTTACCTCATCCTTGAAGGCGATTTCAAGTTAATGGTTGATCTACTTTGTGAAGTTTCCACTTTCCAAATTAATGGATGATTCTTGGATGCTATACAACTTGTTAAATACATGACATGTTGATCAGGAAATTACATCGCATTCAATGCTTGTACTTACCTATTAAGATCGACCAATCATCTGATCTCCTAGACAACAAGGAGTCAAATGTGGTGTTTTTTATTGCAACCTCTAATCTACTCTTCATTTTCATAGATGCATTTTTTGTTCTTCCTTTTCATAGATACATTTTTTGAGTCATGGTGGAATGAACCCTGGATCATTTAGCTTCTAATTTGTTTTTACCAATCTAAGTCATAGCTTATTTATGGTGTCTTGTCATTGTTAACAGAAGCAAAAAATCTTCAAGGAATGTTGCAGTGGATATAATAATTTTTCAATGTGGTTGGCAAGCTCATGCCCTTTAAGCTGCACAGAAAGTATCTCTATCAAGCTGCTTGTTCACTGGCAACCATGGAGGATCGAAAACAATGTTACCAATCTGACTGTTGCTATGCTCATTGGAAACCATGTTCTGGAGAGTTACTGGGAAAATTCTAGAATCTCCATTGATCATCTTATAAACTCCTGACTACACACTAGTCTACCTCTTGCTCCATTTCTTGTGGCTAAATTAGCTGCCAGTGTTCTCTTTTTATGTGTTTGCATTGCAGGATCGTAGTTAATTGGTGTATGCAAAGTTGATTGTACAGTGGAGGGACTTCTGAAAATTGATTAGATGGGGCTGATTGTTGCTATGACGATCATGAAGTTCACCTGGACATAGTTGAGCTTTACTTGAACATAGACGATAATCTGAAAGCAGTGGGTAGGTCCTTAACGAACATACTTTTATCATGATTTAAAGGATGTGAAAGTTCATTTACATTGAGTTTCACCAATTATGGGTAAATGCTAAAACCACTTTTTACTGGAGCCCTGGAATTGGAAGACGCCTTTGACTGCTCTTATCTGGAGGAAATACTGGCATCAATAATTCAGGAGCTTCACAGACACAATACTCATATAAAATAGAAACAGGACTGTCAGGCATAAGAAACTGAAGCAATTTTGTGTTCACCTTTTTGCTTTCAAATTTTAGTTAGTAATGGTCATTGCTTCTAGGTACATATTCACGTTTGTGCCAAATTTTGTGTATACAATGCTCTGGTTGTTAAATCCTGTTTTTTGATATTGAGGCAATTCTATAATATATCAGTGCCCATATTTTGTTATGGTAAATGTTTGCATTTTGTAATTTTGGTGGACAGTTGCCATGTAGATAGCATTTTTTCTTCATATTTACATATATGTTTTTTCTAGTTGTCACTGTTTGTTATGATCTATCTTTTTATTATTATCTGTTAATGTGCATATGTTGACAAATTCCTAGAGGCAATTATGCCATATTTTCATAATTACAAACTTTTATTTTAGCAGGAAGCAAAGAATGAACAAAACAATGCCACAAAAGAACCTAGATGGGCTCCCTTGCGCGATGATTTTATGCTCACAAGCTCAAAACTCAAGGACTGGGATAAAATGCCGGTATGGAATCTTATTACACCATATGAGCTCATCTGTTGCTTTTCCTGCCAATTTTCCTTTTTTTGGCCATCCTTGAGTGAAATGCATTTGCGCTTTCGGTTCCAAGCAACAAATTGTTTTGTTCCATGGGTTTATTGATTGCAAAAACCAAGAAACAAGTACAGATGTAAAATGAAATAATATTGATACTAAAATCTAACCTGGGGTTTTTCGCAAATGTCTTGTGCAGGATGCAGCTGCAGACATTGCAGAAGAAATGCAGGGTGGTGATAGTGATAACTCTTCTGATGAGGACTAAACTGGGCATAAATAATATGCATAGGTAACAATGGCTTCTATTTTCCTTTGAAAATAATTTCATTGATAGAAAGTGAACTATTATTGTAGTATTTTATTGAAGGAAAAATTCTATTGTGTCATCTACTTACTCTGTTTTTAGATCCATTGGTTTATAGGAATTTGCTTCCCATTGTCGGTCCCTCTAGTATTGGTTGCAGAGATTGCTGACAAAATAAAAATATTTGATCATGTACAGCATGGCCTGGAGGCTTCTCTGAACAATTTCTATGATGCCTGCAAGGAACAACTACTCGAAGTAGCAGAACTCTCAATTTTTTGCAGCCTTCATTTAGAATGCTGAAAGTAGAATTTTCAATCTCTAGTATGAAGTGAATGATACTTATCCAAGTTATAGAGTTGACACTAATACAGAGATCTCTTATAAGAGTCATTTGATGTGCTGTATTCAAATAAAAATGCTAACATGGATATGAATAGATTCTTTTGGGATCTCGATTGTTTAGTAGATGTACGGAGTGGATTCAAATTGAAAATAGGCCACCATGTTATCTTAGATTTTAATATTTTATCAACTTCAATGATTCAATTCAGGTTGATTCGGGTTGAAATGTTTTCATATGAATCATTTTCTGATTCATATATCCCAAATTCAAGACTATTGTATTTTTCACATTATCCTCCATTGAATGCAGATCATTGATATTTATAGTTGCTTGGAAATGAGAATACATTTTTTAGTGTAATCTGAAAGTGTTCATCATCATAGCTATTTGAGATTTGTTGGTCAAGTAAACAATAATTTCTTTATTGAAGGTTTGTCAAACAATGCCGCTACTCTATGTGATCCAGAGAAATCGATACTGAGAGGCAAACAAAGATGGGAGACAATCTTAGAAAATGGAGAATGGTTTATAAGGTTGTTCTTCATTGAAATTAGAAACGAAATGGGTGAATACATGAAGAGATTAACACAATTATGATAACCGACCTTTAATTTCAAGGTCAATCAGTTGACCTTTATTACTATTATAAAGCATTTTGTTATAAATTACATATTGTGTTTTTATTAGTTCTTGTCAAGGCAGGATACTAATGCATCCATGCAATCCATTTTTTGATTAATTTAGCCAATCAGAATATAGAATTAAAAATTCTGAACAAAAAATCTAGTCTAAATTTAATTTTAATTTTAAATAGTTAAAAAAAACAAACATTTTCTTTAATTCTATTGATAATCATAAGCAAAAAAAATTATTTTAAAAAAAAACAAAACATTTTCTGCAAAGAAATTGTTAAATAAAATGTGAGAAACCTGCAGTTTGTACACAGTATTAAAATAGACATGTACAAATCTTACATAAATTATTCCACAGCTTCATTGGCACTTAGTTTTTTATTTTCACATACTAAATTGCTAAATAACACTAATAATTGCAAGTACATCTAGCACTCCCTCCCACTACATTTTGTATTTGTTCATGATGTAATATTCCTTTCATTGAAATGCTTGTGACTTGTGAGATATATAAATGTAAACCTTGTTTTTTAGGACACTTAGAAAGGGTATTAATGATTTAAACATTAGAAATCAATGGACGGAATAACAAGGACTTATTTAATGAATTAATATTTGTAAGATTGTATAGTCAATATTTTTGGTCAGTTAATTAATAATAAATTTAGATTTAGACAATAGAGTTTAAGTAAATTAAAATTAAATAAGTAAAGTAAATTATTTTATAAATCAATTTTTATGAATTTTTTATTAATCTCACAATCTTTTTATTATTGATCAAATTTTTTGATAATTATATGTATCTCAAAAGTTTAAATTCATAATTAGTTTTATAAATATAAAAGATTTAATTGTCCATTTTTTTATGTTTTGAGTTTGCTTTTTGATTAAAATGCCTTATATATAATATAACGTTATTAAGAACATTTTAAATCCAAATATTAGTTTCCAAGTGACATTTTCATTCAGCTTATAACATCCCATATCCTAATCATACTATTATTGATCTTTAGAATAGTGATACATTTTCCATCACCTCATATTAGATCTTATAGTTTTATCATTTACATTTACCTTTGATGTTTTAGATTCCCTCCCACTAGACATTGTGAGTCAAGCCAGCATATACTCACTTCCAAATTATGGACTTTCATCAAATAAATACACCATCACACTATTAATCCCACTTCATCCTATATTCCAAATACATATCCTAACACTATTGGCAGGAACCTGAAGCCAAGAAAAAACATATCCCTATATCCCATTTGAAATATTAATGAAATGAATAAATCCAACAAACCTACCAAAGCTCCTAAAACAAGGAATTCAAAACAACATTACACCGTTAACTAGAAATACTACATCCCAATGGTAAACAAACTTCACTCCTTGGTAAAATATATAACCAATAAGGCTCAGCTAGCTGATACTTTGGCCTTACTAGTGTAGATGATTCGTAGGTTCTGTAAATATTTGAAAGCCAATAAACAATACAATGCTACACCAAAAAAGTTGTAGAGCAGGGCATCTATAGACATACCAGAAGCCCAATAGGGCATCACAGCTATATGCCCTCTATGGTCAGTGAACTGCTGAACTGCATCTAGTGGAGACAAACCTGCAAAGAAGTAAAAGTCCAACTCCAGTGGCTTAGAAAAACATCCATTACATAGTTGTTCATTAATAAAACTCCATAATAACATTTAGGCTTTCAAAATCCATAATATCAAATAACCAGGGCTTACATACTATCCATCAGGCAACATCATTGTGCTGCACGCATTGTTGGTGGCTGTGTTATCTATTTCTTGTTTTGTTTATTGAGGTGGCTTGTCCAATAGTGACCAAAAAATTGCGAAAGCAGCAGCTTGTTAAGTAACAGTTGAATAACAACTAACATTTAAAGATTATATAGATTTCAAAATATACCCAAAATATGTGAAGCGGCCTAAGCTATATGAATTCCTTGGGAATTATGGATAATACCATTTAATATCAATTCAATGGTAAGAAGTGGAATAGGCGATCTTGTTAGACAAAGAGGAAAAATGGCTAAGAGATTATCCACTATGTTCTTACTATTAAAGCTCTTCCCATAGTTTTCAGTAGTGTCATTTGTAGCTTCAATTTTGCAGATCACAAGCCAGTCACAAACTAGTGTATGCAACTATTTTTCCCATTGAAAAGAGAATGGAAACAAATGAGATGTACTTTATTAAAATATCCAGACTTGGTGTGTGTGTTGTACTGAACACATTTTCAGTCAAAGAGCACAAAAAGCCTTTTGGTGAATAGACTTCAAGATGATTAGGTAAAGACAACTCCGAACAAGTTTCTCAAAAAGGTTCTCACATAAAGGGCAATGTTAAAAAGAATTCAACTTGATATTACACTCAATTTCCCCAAGGGTTCACTTTTGGTGCATAAATAAGACAAGCGAACTGTTTGAAATAAGCTATGGTGCACGATGGTTGATAATGCATAACATCAACCATATTTTTCTTTAATCTAAACCTATGCCATGATCTATATTTATATGAACTAAGATATGATCTAAATGATATCAATCAACATAAAAGATGCTAGTGAAATTAGACAGATCAATCTACATTTTTTCCAAACTTGGTGGATGGGCACCTACCCAAAACAAGGACATTTATTGTACAACAATCATGCTCTGTTGTCTATAGATGATGAAGCAGATGGTAAGCTCAGGAAGGAAATTAACTTTGGTGGACTAGAAGATTTGAGTGTGTCAAGCAGGTTACAACTGTGACTAGACAATTCTATGTAATTGAATGTTTCTACATTCTTTGTTCCACTAATGGTATATAATTCTATAATGCCTAGGTTCACAGATTCTATTTAGCTCATCCAAAACTTATAATGGTGCTTATTGTACTTAATAAGAGGCTTTCATTCGTTTTTCTGTGCATAAGTCCACCTTAGGCATATTTGAATCAATCGCCAACTGCTGTTCTGCCGTGTCTGAAACTATGTCAAATCATTGGCTACACAGAATAAAATATTTTGGACTTGTACCATCATTTGTACTATTACAAAAGCAAAAAAAATGAGTCCCTCAAACATGGGATATAAAAGGGAGAAGAGAACCTCATTTGTGAGGGGGGAGCAGAAAGAAAGAATGGAGCATGTGAATCAAGGAAGAATCAATGGAAGAAGGAAGGAATGGGAAGTAAATAAGGAAGTGACTCTTTCAAAAAAGGTAGAAATTATGAAAGGTTGTGAATCTTTCGAAGGGCACAATTATGGAAGGTTTTGACTCTTTCAACAAACATAAATTATGAAATGTTGTGACTGTTTCAAAGGGCATAATTATGGAAGGTTGACTCTTTCAATGGGCATAAATGATGAAGGGTTGTGACTCCTTTGAAGGGTGGTGATTATAAAAGGTTGTGAACCATTACAAAGGTCAGGCATGATGAAGAAGTATGACCCTTCCTCACATTGGAAGATATAAGGGGAGAATGTTTCATTTGATGAAGGCACCAAAGCATAGCCGAATTTCTCATAAAGCAATCCGATCATACCTGAACCGTGATACTCTAATCTCTATTGGGCAAAATATAAGGTGATTATCACATGATTTGGCTCTTCCCCTTCATAACTACTAGGTTCTACGCTCTAATCATTCCCCATAGTACTTGAAACAACTTTGTGTTTAAACATGTGCGGATGCTATTTTACAACATTTGAATAGAATCTATAGTTTAGAATTGCATCATATGGAGTTTCATGGCATGACATCATCCGTGGCAGTGTAGGAAAGTTGCTACACTGGTGGTGAGAATAAGTTCATAATCCTAGTCGTATGCCTACTGGATTTAATCCTTGAATCTAAAACAACTTAAGAGAGAAACTAAAATGTCATTTTATATAACTTTACTAAGAATAATATCTAACTGTTAGTATCTTTTGGTTCACTCTGGCACTATAGCAGACTCTAGTCAAGTCTAAAAGAACGGTATACACAAGAAACACTCAAAACAAAGGCAGTAACACAAAATGGTAGTGAAAGTGAAAATGGTATGTTAGGCATATAAACGTACCGGGTCCCATTTTTTATCATTCATGTCAACCTCATTAAGCCTTTCCTGCAATAAAAGCACCTACCTGATAAATTTTGGAAACATTCCAAACATCTTAGCACTAGAAATTGGCATTTCATTCTCTATTCTTTGAAATCTGTTAACCTGAAGCCAAGGAAAATCATATCCCCGTATCCCATTTGAAATATTCAAAAAAATGAATAACTCTAACAAACCTACTAGAGCTCCCAAAACAAGGAATCCAAAATAAGTTAAATAACATTACACCCTGAACCAGAATTACTAAATCCCAATGGTAAACAAACTTCTCTACTCGGTAAAATACATTACCAATAAAGCTCAGTTAGTTGATACTTTGGCTTTACTAGTGTAGACAATTTGCAGGTTCTGTAAAATATTTGAAAGCCAATAAACAGTACAGTGCTACACCGAAAAGTTGCAGAGTAGGGCACCTATAGACATACCAGAAGCCCAATAGGCCATTGCAGCTGTATGTCCTATAAGGTTAGCGAACTGCTGAACTACATCTAGTGGAGACGAACCTGCAAAGAAGTAAAAGTCCAACGAACCCCTAATAAGCTTGTATGTCAGCTTACTGCTAGTATAAAAAATATCCATTACATAGCATTTCATCAATAGAACTCCATAATTAACATTTAATTAACATATATGTGGAATAAACATTTAGGCTTTCAAACACTGGGTTAGCTGTTTTGAAAATAAGGTTTCCTTCTACAGCAGCTACTTGTGATAAACAAAGTAGGTCATAAGATTTTTCCCATCTCTTCTTCTCTGCATCAATTATTTGAACTCTTGTTGGGTTCTGCATCCCATGTCTGCATTGGAATCTCATTTCATCAGTCCTTCACTAAAGCCAAAAGGATTAAAAATAAACATGAGTGAAAATAAACCAAAACATTCATTCCCCCAAAAAAATAAAACAGTGTGGAAACTGAAAGATTCAGAGAAAAACAGCCATCCAAATCTGAAGTGTTTTATCTACAGATCAACATTCGAAAGAATACCTAATAGGTATCATGGGAAAATGTATTAATTATATTATAGCATTAAATTATCTCCAAAATCAAATATGTCAAGCCCACCACTGTCATTGTAATGCAAGTAACAACAAAAGGTTAACAGAATAATATTGAGGGTAAATAACCAGGGCTTATAGCTTCAAGGATAGACGATAATAATACTAAGTGTGTAAGAACTTATTTAATTATTTCACGTTAACATTATTGTGTCAGATGGTATAGTTGGAAATGATCCGCGGATATGTATGCACAGGAATGTGGAACCCTAGGCCTAGCGCGTAAACTGTGTGAAATTATTCCTCTAAAGGAATGTGGAAACATAGACACTTCGTCAAATAAATGTGACCTCATGGCGTGCCATGATCTCTAAATGCACAAAATGAGAAATGTGGAAATACCAATTAAAAGTGTTTTTTATTACTCTGGAAAGACATTTCCTCCACCTGATACGATTGGGATTGAATCCATTCAAATGGAGGGTGAAAGTGGTGTGAATGGAGAGAAAAGGTAAGGAAGAAAGGAATCAGGAAGTTGTTGTTAAGAGAATTAAAAAGTTACCGAGACTAAATAATTTCAATCCAAAATGAAAGTTCCTTGCAAAGTTTATCATGCCAACTTGAATTGATTGGATTTGTAACAAACAATAATGAAATCTTTCTTGTCTATGAAGGATTAGCTGGAAGAAGAATTCACCCTCGGTTGCTCTGCCTCTTCCTCTGCTCTACCAGAAAATTGTAACACCTCAAAAAAGACAGACAGACCAGCGTGCACGCTGAAAACCAGAAAAATGAAAAATTAAAACAAAGCAAACGCTTAAAAAAATTTGAAGAAAACGAAGAGAAAGAACAGAACTTTGACAGAAAGGGAGAAACACAAAACAGAACATCGAGGGAAAGGGGCAGTCAGAGAAAGGAAGAATGTCTGTAATGGAATGAAACTGAATTGTTTATATTTATATTGAAATTCAAATGCTTTTTCACGCTCCCATTTGAATTTTCTTTGCCGTTATCATTATCTCAACGGCTAGTCTTTTAAGGGCGATATTCTTTCGCCAGCGGCACGGTGATCCATTCTTATGAGGGTTTCTTTGGTCACCACGAGCATTTCCATTCTTTGTTTTCCCTTGTGTTTTGATTTGGCCTCCCCCGGGCATTTCTATTCTGTTTGATTCCCCTTACCCGCATCATTATGTTTGATTTATTTTATATTATTTTAAACTATTCATTAGTATAATTATTTATCTTAAACTATCTAAAAATGATATCTATTCGAATCAAAACTCAACAAATCCATTTGATCTCAAGGGGACCAAAAGGTAATCTAGAGCATATAATTGTGAAGTCATCTAATAGTCTCTACAAAATAGATTAGCAACATATTATACATATTAGCATTAATCAATTAATGTTACTTCACATAGATTTTCCTTATCTCATGAGTTGTGATATGGATGATGAACATAGCGTGGGCATGTTAATAATCTTTTATCATTCTATATGTGTACTATACACACAATCATGGTTTTCTCAACCATATCAACGTTAATATCTCAATGAGTATTCAATAGTGTGTATATGGTACGTCTACCTTGATGTTGCTAACCTCACTTTGCTCAACATTATTGGTGCTAGCAAGACCCATCAAATCATAAAATCACCAATGACTAGTGTATATGGCATATCCCACTTGGTGCCCAACAACATTGACCTCACTTTACTCAATACTATTGGTGTTAGCAAGCCCCATCGACTTGTATAATCACAAATAATTAATTGATGGCCAATACACTCTTATCCCCTTATCAAGAAAAATGTGAGAAGCTCTTGCAATAAGAAACTAATCAAAACAACTTAGTTTACTCCTCATCAAAGTTCAAAAGTAAAAACAAAAAATTGAATAAATATACAAGCTATAAAAACACATCAAAATTGCAGCACAAAATCACTAAACTTGAAAAAGTAAAATAATCTACCCCTATAAGAAATTATTTACACATTTCACTCGAACTTTGAGAAAATAATTAGTTGGGGAAAGCGAATTTCCTCTAGCTTCTTGTTGAGTCCTCCAATCTCTATTTTGAACCTATTAAACTCTATTCTTTATATGAAACATGTCAATCTCTAATATCTTTATCAAGAAAAAAAAAAGATTTTTAGACATGTTTATAAGATCCATATAAAAATAGGAAGTTGTCAAACCAAAAATACCCTCATTTATTCCAAAGATAAATCCATGATTTAAAATACTCCATTATGCAAAAACCTTTAACATTTCTTGGTTTTTATCTTAGGACCTATAGATAAGTAAATGCATTTGAAATCTTATTTTACTACTTCACTTAACACGTTATTTCTCAAAAAGCAATAGATGATTGTGACTTGGATTCTTGTTTGTCATAATGTACACTTTGATAAAAAGATTAAAATGAGGTTTGAACTTGAAAGCACTATAAGCCTAACTCCTTCAATAACTTTGATAACTAACTATATTTGATAAATAAATAATCAAAACAAAACAATCACTTGAAAACAAATTGAAGAAGAAAAAAAAACAAAAAACATTTGATAGAAAGACAATCACAAAAAGAAAGAACATCTATAATCGAATGCAATTGCATTGTTTATCTTTATCTTAATTTGAAATATGTTATCCTACTCTACATCACAATTTTATTTTTCTTTCCCATTATTATTTGTTTATCTTTATCTTAATTTGAAACGTGTTTTCTTGCTCTACATCAAAATTGTATTTTTCTTTCCCATTATCATTCTCTCAGTGGTCTTTCATTAATTTGGGAAGTGATCTCTAATTTTAAAAAATTAATGGGTTTTAGATTTTTTTTCAATTATTTTAGGCACAAGTAACATGCACCTAATTTAAACAAATTAATGTTTGTTAGGATTTTTTTTATAATACTTTAATTAAATTCATGTTATATATGGATATATAATATCAATTAGTAATTTTATTTTTAGATATACAATGGATTTGTTATAACAATTTATATTTTACGTAATTTTTTTTATATAAAATGATTAAAAATAATTTTACATCTATCTATGGTAGTAGAGAAAAGATTGAAATCTTCATTTAAAATGTTAGCAATAAGGAGGACACAAGTAACAAACCTAGAAAGTTGGGAAAAATACTAAAACTTAAAAATAATACACAATAATTGCCTTGATGCTCTATAGTTTGATGGATTAACCATTGGTGGTGAGTACACCCCATCATTCAGGTCTAATGACATGCTACAACTACAAAAGCCTAAAGACTTATTCAATTAGTGTTAGCGTGCCAGAATGAAGATGGGAAAAACAAGCAAGGTGGATTTGGATGGTTAGCATACAAATCAAAACACTAAGACATATAAAAACGTGAAGCATAAATCAAATCACATAAAAAACATGAAGACAAATGCTTTTTACCTTGCAAAACCTTTACCTTCTCCCTCGGATGGAGCTTGGATGAAGTCGAAGTGTGCCCAAATGCCTCCAACGTGATGTCGATTTTCTCCTAGATTGCTTGATGTGGTTGGCTACACAACATTGTGCACAAATGGATGTGAGGGATTTGAAGGATGAGATGGATAATATGGCTAAGTATGGATGAAGGATAACTTTGGCATGATGAGGGTGCAAAGATGGTTTCCTAGGCACAAACTAGCAACATGAACTTGCTAAAATTGGAGATGAAATGTGAGGGGATGGAGTCCTCAATTTATAGGGAGAGAGGAGGAGAAATGAAGGGCTAGGATTGACCCGAGATGGAGGGTCAAGATTCCTTGTGAGCCCACACAAGGCCCAAGAGGAGGTGTGTAGACCAAGAGATATGTCTTAAAGGCATTTCTTATCTCCACACCCTCAAGGTACATTGGGAAGACTTCCCAATGTGCCTTGAGAAGAGCAAGGGATGGGACATTTCTTGAGGGATGGAAAGGAAGAATTAAAAATTCTTCAAAAGGGATGCTCATGGGGATTGGAGGAATAAGGAGGAATTAAAAATTCCTTGGAAGATGAGATGCCTAGAGGAATGTGAGATTTTGATAATCTCACATTCACTTAGGAAAAGGGCATTTAAGGAGAGTGGTTGGATGGAAGGGACAATGAGTTGACTTTGTGGCTAATCATCAATAATATCTCATCCAAACAAAGTAAAATCAACAAACGATATCCACAAGTTCATGATATTAGGAAACTTGGAAAAATATTCCTAACAATTTAAATAAAACATAATAGGATTTTAGCAATAGATTTTTTTTTTATTCAAATGTGTTTATGTCACCATTTCTTTTCTTACTTGATAATTTTGATGATAAGTGAGTGGCAATAGCAATGACAACTTTCAAAAGGTTTTAAAATCTATGAGCATACTCTTATTAAGTTGTATCTAAACCACTTCTCTCTCCACACCTCTTGATTGTACCATTTTTATTTTCCCTTCTTTATCTATGATCATTATGTTTTTATTATTACAAATATGAAGTATCCTTATTTGCCGTATTTCATGTAAAAAAATAATTGCATGATTATTATTACTATTATTAGAGGGTGGTGGTAATGTGGGGGGAGGGGAGATTAAAAAGAGTGTGATATTCCCTATTCAAGACATTTAGTCAATAAGTTTATGAACCCTCTAACTAGATAGGCATGGATCATTTTTTAAGTTTTTTAAATTTTAATTATGCATCTAGAACACATTAAAGTACCTCCAATATAATGTAGTAAGTTGTTTTAGGCTCCTACTTTTATATTGTGACACGTTATTAAACCTCACAAGTCCCACCAAATTTGAAGAATTTATAGAATCTTATTGGAACCTCAAATATCCTTCAAGAGAATGATCATGTGTTCAAACTATTGTTGTTCTAGAAGATACACATCTTCTAAAAGGAGTTGAAATATCATATAGACAAAGAGGTAGGTCCATGAAATAGAAAAGTTTTCATATAGGAGACCTCTACATCCCCAATAGAAAGAAATATATAACTTACCTCATCTATAAATTCATAAGATTGAAACTTGGGATGAAGTTGCCAAGTGAGGTGAATATGTGAAGCCTAGGTGAAGACATTGAGAAAATGTATTATGTACATCATATTGTTCCTTGTTTGATATCACCAAATCACTCTCTACCACAACTAACAAAGGACTTTGAAACATTAATGCTATCATCACCACCCTCTAATTCCTCTTCCACCTTCCTTTGTTACACTCAAGGTTACCAAGAGACGGGGGTACTCGAAGACTAGTACTGGTATTGGTATGCCTAATTTTGAAAAATAGGAGACAAGGGTACTTGGAGATGCCAATTTAAAAAAAAATATAATTTCATATTTTTCAAAACATATCATGACAGAGAACTTTGAAAACAAGAACAATAGTAAAGTTTAACATTAACTTTAAAGTTGAAAAAAACCTGAAATTAAAATTGTTTATATTGTTGATACCACAGTTAGCCTAATTTTTTTAGTGAAAGTAAGGTAATATAGATGTTAAGCACACTCGATATTGTCCACTAAATAGTAAAGGCAATTTCTCTTTAGACTATTACAATGATAAGAAATCAATCCTCTCAAAAGTTCTACACTATCAATAGATCCAATCACTATAACTTTGCATGGTTTTTTGTCTTCGAGTGAAATGATTTCCTTATTAGTCATTTCCCTATGACTTTGCTTTGTTGCAAGCATATCTTATTTGTTTGCTTTATTTTTTTTACCTTTTTACTGCATTTTGCCCTAAGTTTTCTAGGAGGAGATATAATTTTTTGGTTGGGAGACTTTGAAGATGGCAAGAGACGACAACCAAAAGCACCTTATGCATCAAGAAGTTTTTGGAGATGTCTCTAGTATTGGAGACGTGTCTTTGGTACCGATATGAGTCTCCAAGGGTAGGAGACGAGACTCCTGATAACTATGGTTACCCTCAATGGTCAAACCATTGTAAACTTAGCTAAGCTCATGTTATGGGTGCATCATGTACATTATTTCTAAGATTACCTCACCCACAATTATATAATGTAATACAAACACTTCATTTTTTGTTTAGTATATGCAAGTTTATGCCTTGTACACTTTTCTTTATCATAAAAAGATTTTGAAATGTTGTTTTATTTTGATCCTACCTTTATTTGGCATCTTCTTTTTCCTACTTCTCAAATTCTCATCATCACTAATATGACCCAATGTGCACATAAATCCTCCCTAGTTAAATTTTAAGATTATCTACAAAATATAACATGAGGATTTTTTTTAAAGGTATAAAAATTCTCTTTTTTGTAATTTTTGTTGTAAATATGATATTTCCATATAGACACCAAGGTTGGGTTCATGGTGAGAAAGAAATATAGGAGGTGGTGGAGGAATAAGAGATCAATTGAAATGGTATCCATGTGAGTAAGTAGAATCTTTGCCTTGGAATTTGTCATTGATTGTAATATGTTTGGAAAATTTAAGTACTGGTGAGTTATTTCTAGTTGTGAGACCCATGATTAAGACCTATCTAGATTGATAAGATATTCTATATTTTTCTTAGTAAATCTTGGTGAAATTATGACTTTCCTTCAATTGTGTTTGGTAGTCTATGATTTGAGTCTTTTTTAGTGAGGATGAGTGTTGATAGACACTTTCCTATTCTCAACACACTCATTCAATGGTGACACATACATAACCTATTCAGATTAGATTTTTTATGTGATGTAAGAGTTTCTTGAATTTTTTAAATGCAATTTTTCAGGTCTCTATATATGGTGGTGCATATAAAAATGAGTTTTACTACCTTGTGGTTTGGTGTAAAGGGTATGTTTGATAAGTCACATGTTTGGTGCAAAAATATATTTAGATATGATTCTAAACATACATATTAAATAGAATTCCCTATAGATGTTAAAGTTGCATTAGGTCAATATAGAAGCCTAGCATTTTATAAGAGATATTAAAATTTTTATTTCTTGATAATTTGAGATATAGTATCAAAATTAAATAATTATATTTGGATAATAGAGCTATGCATGGGTTGATCAATGGAGAATAAATACCATATATTATTCAATAATTGAATCATTAATTTAATTCTTATTTTTTTCTGTTTTAGCTACAAGTTTAACTTTTATTGGGGAAGAGGTTCACTCATAGGTATGATCATTTCCTTGCCAAAGTAAATATATAAAACTAAGGTTATGACTGTGAATGCAAGTATTTATCAAGTTTTAGCTAACATTTAATCAAATATAAGGACATAAACTAGCTTATCTCAATTTGCCCAAACAAATTTTCTAGAACTTGGTAGAAGATACAAGAAATTTACTATGATTTCTTAAATTGATGCTCTATTTTGTTTTCCAAACATACAATGCCCACAAAAATCAAAGTGCTCATCAAAATGTATTTTTATAATTTTTAGCCACATAGGTGGACTTACAAAACCTAGTGGTATCATGATTAAATAAAGTTCCCATTCAAGTTCCCCTTGCTACCACCAAGCTTCCTCTCACCAATATGAAACGATGCTTATCAAACATTACATTCATTCTCAAATTATTCAACTTCAAAACTAAAATTAGATTTCTATTTAATTTACAAATATACAAAACACTAGGGAGGGCTTTAATCCTCCTATCACTAAAACACAACAATATCTTTCCCCGTCCAACAACCGGATATGTAATGTTACCCCCCAAGGTAGACATTACCTCCATCATATTTCTCATATGTGGAAAACCATTCCTTATGACATTACAAGTAGAAAGTAAAACTTCATCACCTGCATTCAAGATACTGTTTCTTTTTATTTCTACTCTCTTTCTCCACTTGTCCTCTTTTCACGTAGTTTCAACACTTAACTATGTTCTTCTTTCTAGAAGTCTTAGAATGAACTTTAGATTTCTACTTTGGTTTTTGATCTCCTTTGGACCCTTTTTCTTTAGGCATACTCTTGAAACTGAGAGCATCACCTGAGCTATTTGTATCTTTTCTCCTCATTTCCTATTCCAACAAAGTCACTTGAGCTATGACACTTTTATTTTCTTTTTATATTATCCCCCTTACACTAGCTTTTCTACAATAGCCTCTTGAACTATCTCCAAGTTGTTCCCCTTCTAATAAATAAACACCTTGGGCTATTGACATATCATAAGATTATAAGGGTTGTTCCACTTTCCTCCCTTCCCTTAATACTTTGTTTTATTATGTTTTGAATCCATCCTCTCCTAAAATTCTAAGTTAGCTCATACATTGTAAACAAGACCAAGATGACAAAGTGAGTGAGTTTGTTTGACATTTTCAATTCATCCTAAAAAAATGCATTATCACTTACCCAACATCAAGATTCAATGTATTTTCATGGATTACTTCTTCCTTTTCAAGCTAGAGAATGTTTCAAAAGTATAATACTTTTATGAACCTTAGTGGAACCTGTAGACACCTAAAATTGTCTTGTCTAATTAAATAAATATCTTTATTTATTTAATTACTTTAAGCATAATTCTTCTATTAATTAAATAAATATTTATTTATTTAATTAATTCATTTATCCTCTTCTAGCCTTATTTCTCATTTAAATAAATACTTTTATTTATTTAAATTATCCTTTTCCTAAATTAAATAAATATTTCATTTATTTAATTGATCCCACTTCCTCTATTAATTAAATAGATCTTTATTTATTCAATTAATTCATTAACCTTTTCTACCCATGACACATGTCATTCATCTCTTAATTCCTACACTACCTACCCTCTCATTATTTTCTTATTTCCTCTACCTACCCTCTAATCATAGCCGACCATTTATCTTTTACACCTCTCAATATTATCCCTCCATTTTCATATAGTGTCTTCTATATAAGGAGATGCTTCCTTCATTATCAACTATGCACCCCGATGATTACTGGACTACACTACGCTTTTGAACTTTCATATGCAATCCTACTTGCAACCACATTTCCGTTCTTTGTTGAGCTCTTGTGCGCATAAAATCTGAGAGCAAATATATCAAGCAAGATCAATGGAGATAGGAAGAATGGAGATTCAAACCCTATTGGACATGTGATGGTATAATCTTTGTGATTTCATTTGATTTGCATTGTCTTAGGTAATCTTCATATGTTATGGTGGATCTTTGTTGTTGTTAGGCTAGGGTTTTGTGGTTGAATTCATTTAGTCTTTCAACATTATTGTTATCCATTTTCACCGTATACATTTAGGCACACTCGGTGGGACTCTTGTCTCTTTTGCATTTAACATCTTTTGTTGCAGATTTTGTGTTTTTGAAGTTGCAGATTTGACATTTCCGACAATATTTTGATATTTGTGCATTTGCGTACTTTCGGATCGCGTTTTTTGATTTTCTACCGCGTCTGTGAAATCTAGAATCGCGTTAGCGCCTTCGATAGTATTTTTTTTTTTTTGCAGATTCTAGGAAGCGCGCCTGTGTTCCCTAGTCGCGTTTGTGAATCCTTCAGGCGCGTCTGTGTTCAGGAACCGTGTCTATGCTCAGGAACCGCGTCTGTGTCAAATCTAATCGCGTCTGTGTTCAGGAACCACGTCTGTGTTGGATCTAATCGCATTTGTGTTTCTGGCAACTACGTTTGCGTGCAGTTGTTGCATTTTGATTTCTCTGATCTAGTTTTTCGTCATTCGGATTTCAGATCTGGTTTATTTTGAACTAACATTTTCAGATCTAGCTAACGAATTTGGTGCAACTTGTTTTGAAAGCAAAATCATTTTGTTGAAGGCCCTTATTTCACAAAGTCTTTTGGGATCTAAAAATTTACTTAACTTGTGTGCTTGCAGGAAGGGGTGATCGTTTGAAACAATCCAAACTACTAATAGATCTTTGTTGCAGGGCCTTGGCAAGGGTTTTTGATCTTTATTGTGTGCCTTGTTTTCATAGACTAGCAAACACTTCAATTGGTGCACTAAAATTGAACCATTGTCTTTTGTCTTGGGCAATAGGCTTTTTTTTGTTTAATCTTTAGAGGACCTGTCTCCCCGTGTGGTCATTAGGACTACTAGTGAGGAGAGAATGACCTAAGTGGTAGCGAGGAAAACCCACCTTTTCCGAACCACTATAAACAACTATATTCATGGTAAAAACTATGGATAACGTGTGCTGATTAGTTCATACTGACACTATGTCTCCCCATAAACCCGTTTGATCAAATTTATTTGATCAGTTGTAGGGCATAACCCCTACCGGTTGGGAGCCTTCTGTATTTACAGAGCTGAAAGTGCCGCATGTATGACCACACGAGTGGATGCCCTTACTAGCACCTTTTTGTTTTAGAAGCCAAAATCCTTCTAGTTGTTGGGGCAGGAGGTCGAACCTCTGGAGCGACCCACACACATACGGTTCTTAGTAGAGATACATAGTTCGCCACGAGGAGTTTTTGTGGGGACTGATGCTTGGCTGCCCCGAGAAGTGAGTGCCGAGGGTGGAGCCATTGGGGTCAACCATCTAAGTATTCGCTCTGAATAGCGTAGCCTCATGTGGGAATCAACAACTATTGTCCTGGCCAGCCATAAGAATTGTGCTTGACTTATTTTAAACATTCAAACATTCAAGACCAAACATCAAAACATTGTGTCTTTTGTGTCTTCAAGTGTATGCAAAACATTTTTACATCAAACAACACACTTTTCTTTGAGTCATTTTTGAGTCTAAACAGTTGCAAACATTGAGTCCTCATCAACATTGTGTCCTCTTGTCATGGAAAACAAGTCAAACATTTAGATTTGGTCACAACAAGTCACTACACAGATTAGAAAAATTGCATAGAGCTTTTAGAAATGTGTCTGTATCTGACATAACCACATCTGTGTCATATAACCGCGTCCATGAAGGACAAAAACGCGTCTGTGTCTTTTGAGCAACATTGCACTTACAACATCTTAGAAACACGTCTGTGTCATTTAAGCGCGTCTGTGTCTGACAGAATAGCGTCTGTGTCATTTGAGCGCGTCTGTGAAGTATACAGGCACGTCTGTATTCAGAATTGAAAACTTTCATAATCCAACAAACAAGAACAGTCAGTTTCAGACTTATTGAGCTTCCTAGGTATCTCTCTCGGTTTTCATCTAGCATTCAACTTGTCTTTGGGTCTCACAAAGTCCATCATTTCTTTACACCTTGCATTACATTCACATTTGTCTAAACTTGAGTCAAAAGGTCACTTGTTTGTCCTCATCATACTTTGTCAACATATTACATCCAACAACATTTTGCTAAGTGGTCCCTCATCAAGGTCTATCACCTTTGGGTCTCATTTGGTCTTACTTAGAGTCAAGGTCAACTTACCTCATCAAGAGAAACTATCATCTCTTTGGAAGCCACACCTACTCTACTACATACATACTTGGTCTTACACTTTGGACATTGCAAGTACACCTCAGATTCATTTACATTCCATCCAACTCTTGGTCTTCCATACTCTTTCCATATTCATCTAGTCTCACACATTGGTCAATACCTAGTTCATGGTTGAAACCCGTTCCCAAAAATCTAGGAGAGAAACTAAAGACGCTCAAGAGTCCACAAACATGAGTTCTTATGCATATGACAATGATATCTTTTTCAATTCTGATCATACTACATTACCTGACATGGATGCTTATAGAAACATTCCAAATGTTGAGCACATGGACACTACAAACAACAATGATACACACAATGACAATATGGACAAATTTTCAGTACATTCAGCAGAAGTGGAAGACACCATTATGGATCTCCATTTCAATCGATTGGTTGAGGAAATAATGAGGAGAGATAGACAATATTTCTTACAAGTGATGGCACAAAGTGGAGCCAAGATCCCTCATGATTTTGACATGTCTCAAATAATGGAAAATTGACCTTTGCAACAAACTCACTCCAACATGGATCAAAGGAGGCCTAATAGTGGAGGCAATAGAGGACCACATATGGTGCCTGAATCACCATCATCTTTGTTTCAAAAACCAGAGGTCCCATACACACATGGTCAAGCATATGATACTCACCTTCGCAGACCATTATGGAAGTCTTATGCAGAAAAATCTACTCAATCACATACCAATGCTAAGGACCAACCACCAAAGCAATTGGATATTCAAAGGCATGCTCAAAATTTTGACACAAGGAAACCCCGCGTCAAATTTGGGGGCAACACACTAGAACAAACTCATGACATTCCTGAAGAGTATGGTATACAAGGACAAAGCAGATATTCCATTCCTTATCATGACTCTATACCAAGTGGTCCATATACACAACATCACTATAGACCTCCTCCATATGAACATGTGTATGATCAATACCATCCATATATGCAACATGCTCCTCCTCCACCTGGTGGTTTAAGCATGGGGTTTGGTCTAAGAAGTTGATCCCCACCTAAGAACAATTTGGAACAACAAATTAAGGACTTACAAAAGAAAATGGAGGACATAAATACACCGAAGCCAACTTACACAATGAGAGACATATGTCCCTATCCATTTGACAAAAGCATTCCAATGCCTCCATTTCCTACACACTTTGTGACACCTAAGTTTGATAATTATAGAGGAAAAGGGGATCCTAAGGCACATATAAGATAATTCTTCACAGCTTGCATTGAGGTAGTAGCAAAAGACACATATTTGATGAGATTATTATCACAAAGCTTAGGTGATCAAGCTATGGAATGGTTCTCCCAACTCCCACCTGGAATTAAGTCATGGGGTGACTTAGCTGAGGCATTTATACAACATTTCTCATACAACATAGAGACAGACATATCAGTCACTACCTCGTGCAACACCAAGCAAAAAGATGGTGAATCTTTTTCATCATTCTTACAAAGATGGAGGAATCTAGCCAGTAGATGCTCTTGTGAAATTCCACAAAAACAAATGATAGAGATGTTCACCAAGAATGTTAACAAAGACATTGGTTATGACCTAAGAAAAGCTTGTTTTTCCACCTTCAAGGATGTCATTGAGAAAGGCTTAGCAACATAGAAGGTCCTAATTGAGCAAGGCATCATCAAAATATTCAAGGAAAACAAAGATGACTTTAAAGGAAAAGATAAGCCAAGATTTTGGAATAAAAACAAGAACACAGTCAATGATGGTGTTGTGGATGCCAATACGGTATGACCCAAAATCATTTTTTCCAGATCAAGCTCTACAAACAATCAAGTGAATACTTAAACAACTTCAAAGTCACGAAGGAAGTACACTCCATTGGGAGAACCACTTGAGTTAGTTTTCAAGAAGCTAGTGGCAAACAAAATAATAACAATTCTAGATTTTCCTCCATATGAGCCAAAGGTCAAACCAAATTGGTGGAATGATGATGAATATTGTGAATTTCATAAGAGCAAAGGTCATAAGACAAGAAATTGCCATCGACTGAAGAACATCATACAAGATCTTATTGATAGAGGTGACATTGAGATTGAAGGACACTCATCCAATGAAGAACATGAAATGTTTAAAGAACCATTCCTAAAACATGACAAGGGAAAAACTAAATCCACAGATGACCAAACCAACTATACCAAAGCATCCTATAACTATGATTCAACTATCAATCACATTTCGATGGACAATTATGTCTCTACCATTATCATCAAGGACAAAACGCCTGAGAATTCTACCCATAGACCCAAGATTTTCCTAAAAGGCATTGGATCTTCTTCCAAACCTACCTCTGAATGTAATATTAGAATTCATTGAGGTAAATTCACTTTGCAAGGTGCTCCAGCCAAAAACACCGCTTCTTCGTCAACCAAATCTGAGTATGATCTTGTAGAACAGTTGGGGAAGACACCCGCGCTCATCTCCATCCTTGAGCTCTTACGCATTCCCCCACACATAAAGCCATTCTTGACAAAATCTTGAGAGACACTGCTGTCCCTACTAATCTGAACGTGGACCAGTTTCAAGCCATGGTGGGATACCTTTCTGTTCCACACTCCCTTACATTCACAGAAGCCGATGACGCCTCCGTAAGTCAACCACATAATGCACCATTACACATTGAAGCCTTCATACACAAACATCGAATAAAACAAGTCCTAATAGATGGAGGAGCAGGTCTAAACATTTGTACATTGAACACTATTAAACAATTGGGATTTTTTAGATAAAGTTGTGAATGCTACAAATAAAATTACGATCAAGGCATATGATGATGAAGAGCGCTCATCCAAAGGCACAATCACCTTACCTCTCAGAGTTGGGCTAGTAACAAAAGATGTGGTTTGTCAAGTCCTAGATCTGGATCTCACATACAACATATTGCTAGGATGTCCATGGATTCATGAAATGAGAGCTATTCCCTCAACATATCATCGATGTATCAAGTTTCCACACAATGGAGTTGAAGTGACCGTCAAAGCTGACCCAAATCCATTCATATATTGCAACAATCTGCAACATAGATCAGAAATAACAATACCAGTCAATCGAGAAGTTTTTCCATCTCCAGCATATGTGGATCCAGAATCATTGAAAGCTTCTACATCAAAACAAACAGAGCTCAAAGAAAAATTCAAGGTTAAAGACCTGGGATGCAGTGAGTATATCTTTCATGTTGATCAACTCCCACTATCTCCTAAGAGATTGAGTCTACAGGAACAACCTAAAAACAAGTTGCAATGCCAAGGAATTGGGTGTGAACCACCTAGTGTTGTGGCTAGTAAGTCTGAATGTAAATCTCCTCTAGTGGTGCAAGCAGCTCTTGATATCAATAGTCCTAAGTGTAGTTCCAACGAAGAATCTATTGAGCGTATCACCAACCCTCTTGAGAACTCATATAGCCTTTATATTTCATCCATTCATTCCATTTCCACTCCACTCCCAGACTTGGATCAACAAGAATTACAAAAGCCCTTACTCATTGGGGATCAAAAATCAAGCTTTGAAAAGAAAAATCTAAAAGTAAAAAATAAAGAGAAGTCCTTTAGTCCAAATCAAAATCAAAAGCTATTAGACTTTGCAAAAATCAAGGTCAAGGATAAAAATCCTTTGAAAGAAAAAGAACAAGAGTTGATCTCCCCTAATATCAAAATAACTGAGGGCAAAAGCTCTAAAATTTCAAGTCAAAAAGCATACTTGTTGATCCTAAGTCTCCATCATGCTATCCTACTTTCACTTCTTTTCACAATCACAAACCTTCATAACTCATCCACTTGTTTCGCACATCCATTCCCTTCTGGTGATTCATCATGGACCTTTAATGGAACTTCCTCGAAGGACTTTGTTCTCAGGGATGCCCAAACTTCTTTAGGTGACACATATATGGGCCTACGTAGTCCACACATTAGTAATTCTATCTTAGTTCCTTTATCAAGGAAGACAGTCGCTCGAGCTACATATCATTCAGTCAAGGAATGTTGCAGTTACAATCATAAGGTAAAGCCTCATACATTTGAGGTGGGTGACTTAGTTCTCAGAGAAAATCCTAAAAATCAGCAAGACAGAGAGAAGAAGGGCAAGTTCGAACCAAACTGGCTTGGTCCTTACATCATCACAATAGCCTATGGATTCGGTGCATATCAACTCTCAACTACAGAGGGTGAACCTTTGGAGGATCCTATCAACAACATGCACCTTCACAGGTTTTACACATAGCTCTTCAGAATATCCTAATTTAAAAATATAAAAAAATAAAAAAAATAAAAATAAAAATAAAAAAAACAAAAAAACAAAAAAAAAAACAAAACAAAAACAAACAAACAAAAAAACATTTCGTCCAACAGTGAAAACCACTTCGGTGGCACCTTGGGCAAGTACCATGGTAAAAAATGGGTCACCGGTGCCATGAGTAGAGACATTGCTCCTCCCTCCTTCAGGATTCCATTTCATCCTTCACTTTGCACACACTCACAACCTATCCATTCATAATAAACTTACCCATTCCCATCATGGCTTGTTATTGATCTACCTAAGATTGGTTAGCCATTTATAATAATAAACCTTCCTTTTCACCCCTTTCCATCCATAATAAATCAACTCCTATTTGTGGCTAAGGCAAATCCTACGTCTAGTAATGGGTGTGGAACTGAAAGCATCACATGTTTCGAGGAGTACAGTCTCTTCCAACTTCCTTCAGTCTATCCGCGCACAATCCACAATAAAGAAACACTTTCATCGCCAATCCACAATAAAGTTCCATCTTCTCTGCAATAAAGTATCAGTTTCATGGATTCAGTCAGTTTCAGATGAGACACAACAACAACAATGGGATTCAACAAATCAAATCTTTCAACAGACTCAGACAACATTATGGTTCAATGCTATCTATCATTTTTGTGATAGTAAACATTGTAACCACAATCAAATAGACTTATACAAGTGACAAGAGACACTAAACTTGAGGACTATAGTGAATGTTGGTGTCGAGTCTTGGTTTTCTTTTTTTGATTTTATCTTTTGGTGACATGTCTTTTAGCTTTTCCAAGACTGACTAGAGATTTTATCTCCAGGATGTCTTTGACTAGAAAGGCGAGGATGGGTTATCATCACCTATTTTTCTTTTGCTGTTTGTGGATTGTCTCTTAGTAATGTTATGACTTGTCCAAGGATATGAGGACACTGTGAGTCTAGTGTGAATTGAGGCATTCCTTGTTTGTGACTGTCTTATCTCCATGCAAATAGGTACAATGACTTTCTGGGTCGAACATATGCCTCAATTGTTATAACCTATTTTGCCATAACAAAGCTCAATGATGATAATGCACAAGAAGCTCTTTCACTTTCATATCTTCTATCTTCCATCCCCTTTTCTTGATTGACTTCCAATCGTCCTTCTTGAGTCCATGTAGCCTGCTATCACATGACTGAATATAATGACACACCAAAAATATTTGCATCTCATGTAGTTTGCACCTGCATTACCACATATAAGCATTTCATACATACATATAGATATGACAATTACATCACATCCTGCACACAACACATATTAGCACATTTTACATTTGCATTATCATATTCATTTGCATTTCATACATTCACATTTGCATTGGCATAACACATTAAAAAACATAAAAGAACAAAAATAGTGCATTCCATCATATACATATTTGCATCCATATCATAAGCATCACATAAAAACATCTCATCACATAGGTACGCATGCATATAGCTGCCGCAAGGATGAATCTCATACATATCTCAAAATCATAAGTGTCATGATACAATGATGTCAAAATCATATGGCTACGATCACCCGAAGGTGTTTACATCATCATACAAAATGGTACAAAACTGATACATAGGGAGCCCTCTAAGGCTATGATGAACTCCCTCCCTCGGAGCCCCCTGGCCTCAACGGAGTTTGAGCCCTAGAAGGACCCGCCCCAGGATTATCTCTCCTGTCCCCTCTATCTGGTGGTGGTGGAGGACCCATAACCCCACTGCTGGATACCTGTCTCTGGTCCCTCCCTCCAGTGGTCATCGTTGTCTGTGATGGTCTACGGAAGCTCCTAGCCGACTTCTTTGGTGGCACAACCCCATAGTATAGGTCTCTTCAGTAGCCTATCTCCTCCCCAGCTCGCAGAACATAAGCATAACCAGCTCCTGTGTCCTCTGCTGCCTGCCTCCCTGCCCTCAGTGTCGTCTCAACCTTTGTATAGCGCTGAATGGCCTGATCCCGCTCCCGTTCTGTGTCCCTCAGCTGTCTCCTGAGCCTATTTGTCTTCCGCTCTAGATCCTGGATCTCATCTGCCTGTCCCTGGCAGACCTCCCTCAACTCTAGTAGCTCATCTTGCTCCTCCTCCTCTCCCCCCTGTACCTGTGGCTATTCATGTGGCCGCCCCTGCCCCTGTCCCTATCCCTGTACCTGTCTGGGACCCTGTGCTGCTGGCACTTGTAATGGTAAACTACCTCGACCTCTCACCACCCGAGCCTATCTCTCCTCCCCACCCTCTCTTCATGGAGCCACTCTCCTCTCTCCTATCATCCCCTGCCTCCTCCGTTGGCCTCTACCTCCACCATCTCCATCATCATCCTCATCCCCCCCACCATCTCCATCTATCTGCTCCCCTGGGTCAGTCAGTTGTGGAAATGGATGCTTAGCCAAATATGCAGCATACTCTGCATCCATCCCTGCATCCTATATCTCTTGCCACATATCCCAAGGCATGGGCACCATCTCTACCAGATGCATCACTGCTTGATCATATGATAACAACGGCCCGAAGTGTGCCTGATCCTTGACTGTCCGAGCATACATCCCGGAACCCCGTGGCATCTGCTGAATCCTGCCAAACTGCTTGCATACCTTGTCAACCAACTACCTCTCCAGTACATAGGGCGTCTGCCCAATCAGATACCTGCTCTTGAAGGTGTATGGCAGCTCCATTGCATCATCCTCCCATGCCTCACACTCTCGGTATAGTCTCCATACCACAATGTCAATCTTATCAATGACCCTGCGCTAGTGCTCCAGTCTCCCGATCCGCGGCTACGAGGTAATCATATCATATAAATACACAAAATTGAGCCCATGATCCCTGCCTCTGAAATGTATTGGTCGGGTCACCGACAGATGCTCATAAGCCCATACCTGCAATAATGTCACTCCGCAGTCCAATCCTACGGATCCATGATATACAAACTGATGAAGCTCATAATACAAGTGTGCTAGCACGCACGGTCCCTAGACATATCTGGTATGCTGTGTCACTAGTGTCTCCAAGGTACTCCCCCAGCCCACAGCCAACCCTCGTGTCCCCCTATCTGGACATAGGAACCCACTGATCACTCCTCCCAGCACTGCTGGTAATGATAATCCAGTCTGTGTCATCGTGTCCCATGCCACATGTCTAGCCCTCATCTCTAGTCTTGGATCCTGAAACACTCGTCTTAGTGCGTCCCCGTCTCTGTCTCGATCATAGGGTATCAACTCCCCATCGTTCGATATCCTTAGAATCCTGTACACATCCTCCAAGGTGACTATCATCTCACCCATCGACAAATGGAACGTGCATGCCTCAGAGTGCCATCTCTTAGCTAAAGCAGTCAGCAATCCCATGTTTGCCCGAAACTTAGGCACATACAGAATGAATCGCAAACCCATAACCTCAATCGCGACTCTGTCCTCAAATGTCAGCTCTGGTCGTAACCTCTGAGTCGATGGGAATCTCTCCCGTGACTCCATCATAGGTAGGTACTCCTGTAGTCAAGCAAATCAACTGTGTCAGTTAAAGTGGCATTCACTGTTCATCACAAAATGTTGTTTTTTTATCTTAAGTGCTTATGATACTCTATCCTAGTGACACTCACTGTTCATCACAAAGTATTGCTTCTATCCTAGTGGTACTCCCTGTTCATCACAAAGTATTACGTGTTTTGCACTCCATGTTCATCACAAAGTGCTGCTCATATTTGTAGTCCCTGTTCATCACAAAGTGCTTCTCTTATTAGTACTCCCTGTTCATCACAAAGTACTATGTCTTGGTACTCACTGTTCATCACAAAGTGCCTCGATCTATTCTATCCTAGGGCCTCTGCTTGAGTGTATCCTCTTGAGTAGTTTCCTAATTGGCAACGTATGTTCTGTCACAGAATTGTCAATCCTAGCCCTATCTGCTATTCTAGTCTTCCCTAGAGGACCGACTTGAGTGTATCCTCTCAACAGCTTATCCAATTGACAACGTATGTTCATCACAGAACTGCCGATTTTCCCTAGAAGACATAAATGCACATTTTTGGCACAAACACGCCTTCATGACATAAATGCGCTTATGTATTGCATAAACGTGCATGCTCTGCATAGACGCGCTTGAAGCACACAGATGTGCCTATGCTCTGCATAGACATGCCCACATTGCACAGACGCGCTTGCACAACGCAGACATGCTCGCATTTGACATAGACACTTTTTCCTGCACAGACGCGCCTGTCACAAACACAGACGCGCCTAGCCAACCTAGACGTGCCTGGCACCAACACAGACGCGCCTTGCCATTTTTTGACATTTTTTGACATTACCTAAAGCGCATTTATTGCTCTACCTAGCATGCATTAATGACAACATTTATTGCGACAAAGTACAAGGAGGTTTTTTGGTACTCACCGGCTCTCCTGCATCTACTGGCCTTTGAAATCGATGAACGCGATCGAATCTGTGAACCAAAGCCATCGCTATTGACTGCTGCAGCTCTATTCTCTCTCTGCACTCTGATCTCTTAGATGTGTGAATGACAATGAGGATGTTTTACCTCATAGTCTATTTTATAGACTTCCCTAGCCCTAGCCCTAGCCCTCGTTTCTCGAGTCAGTCTTCTCTATCCCGTGACTCTGTCACTCTATCCTATCCGGTCAATCCATTCTACCCTTTATTTCTTATCGAGAGATTGTCTGCGATATTTTTAGACATTTTCATCCAATCTCTCGAGGGGGCATATCATTCCCATCTTGAGGCAACTTTGTATCAGTTCATATTATCTTCTTTGAAACAACACGACAAGCTGCATTGTCTCAAAGAGGGGCAAAATGTAGACACCTAAAATTGTCCTGTCTAATTAAATAAATATCTTTATTTATTTAATTACTTTAAGCCTAATTCTTTTATTAATTAAATAAATCTTTATTTATTTAATTAATTCATTTATCCTCTTCTAGCCTTATTTCTCATTTAAATAAATACTTTTATTTATTTAAATTATCCTTTTCCTAAATTAAATAAATATTTCATTTATTTAATTGATCCCACTTCCTCTATTAATTAAATAAATCTTTATTTATTTAATTAATTCATTAACCTTTTCTACCCATGACACATGTCATTCATCTCTTAATTCTTACACTACCTACCCTCTCATTATTTTCTTATTTCCTCTACCTACCCTCTAATCATAGCCGACCATTTATCTTTTACACCTCTCAATCTTATCCCTCCATTTCATATAGTGTCTTCTATATAAGGAGATGCTTCCTTCATTATCAACTATGCACCCCGATGATTACTGGACTACACTACGCTTTTGAACTTTCATATGCAATCCTACTTGAACCACATTTCCGTTCTTTGTTGAGCTCTTGTGCACATATAAAATCTGAGAGCAAATATATCAAGCAAGATCAATGGAGATAGGAAGAATGAAGATCCAAACCCTATTGGACATGTGATGGTATAATCTTTGTGATTTCATTTGATTTGCATTGTCTTAAGTAATCTTCATATGTTATGGTGGATCTTTGTTGTTGTTAGGCTAGAGTTTTGTGGTTGAATTCATTTAGTCTTTCAATATTGTTGTTATCCATTTTCACCATATACAAAACCCTTATAGACTAGAAAACTAAATGAACAAAATTAACAAAGGCTCATCCACTAGCCCCTTGGCCTCTACCCAAAAGTACACGACATCCTACAAAAAAAACATTTTGTACGCTAAATAATAAGGATATTGTTAACATTATTAATTGAAATTAAACTACCTTCTTATATGCATATGTACCTTTCCCCTACTCTAAACAATTATACCAACAATTTCTATTTATCTTCAAACCTTTTCAATAATTTGTCTCATAACCCAACACCTATAGAGGGAGCTTATATATCATGCATAAAATTATTACAAATCATGATGCTTGACTTAATTAGGATTACACATATTCCCTTGAAGATTATATTAGTAGAGGAAGATAGAACCAAGAGTATCTAACTTGAACTAGACAAACACATGTGATTATTGATTTGTTAGGAATATAAATTTTACTAGATACTAATTTTAACATACATACATACATACATACAAACAATATTTATAAATATGTATTATATGTATAACAACTAAAATAAATTGAATGTTAATATTGATAAGTGTTCGACAATTTTCAATAAATGAAGAAAAAAAGTTTAGTTTATGAGCAAGGTTGACCGTCAAATTTAGGCCCAGAATACATCTACTCAACATTGCATTAAACAGTAAAAGTTGACAGATCTTAGAGAGGATTGTGTGACGTCCTTGGAGTTCTTCTGGAATATTAATATTTTTTAACGAAATTGAAGATGCCCATCCATATATATCATACAAAAATCTTAAAGAGAATCATCGAAGAAAACATAGATCAAGCGACCAGAGATACTAACTTGATTTTGCATGGGAAGTTGCCTCAGTCAAATCTGATTAAAAAAAATGAATATAAAAATTATTGAAGATTAAAATTGAAGAGGTCGGAATCCTTATTGGCATCCAAATATTGCCGCAAAGGTCTCCAATCATGTTATTTCCTATACTTGAACAATTGGAGCATTTCGCTGCTAATATATCACCAATAAGTTGATAAAGATTTTTTTTTTCAGATTCTGCAACTGAACAATCTCTACTATGTGTATGACATAAATAATAAGCAAAATAGAAACATAAGAAATATAGAAAATTAACTAGTATGTTAGGCTACAATGCCCTGCACTCTCTGCTCTATATTCATCACTGAAATCTACCCCAGTATATTATTTTCCCTGCTGCTGGTAAATTAACAACCATCCTTCTTATTTAATAAACTAGTCTAAAAGCCTTCGTAGGTAGATTACTACCAGTTACAACTTAATAAATTAAAGAATCATCTCTTTATTTAACTCCATCAAAGACTGCAAATTAACTCCTAAAGTCACTCTACCCAACTCTAACAGTACCAAATCATGGGACAACTATTATTATGAAGACCAGTCACCCTCAACAGAGTGTGAAGGGCTGTCAGGTTAATGCTCTGCATCATCCTCCCCTTGTCTTGAAAAGCTCAAACATTTCAGTTCTTTTGTGTCTGGTTCAAATGTTGGAACAACTTGGCCGGACTTAAGCAAGTCAGCTTCTGAGACCCAAGAGTTATAGGAATCAGGTAGGCCTTCCTATTTAACAAAATACAACTTATAAGATTTGGATCGAGTAACCACCAATTTGGTATCAAGTACTCGTTAAATTCGCTCTCTTTTCTTCTTTGGCATCTGTTTGGTCCAATGGTCATTTTCCTTCTCATTTTTCTCTTCTCCTGACCGATCATCACTAGTTCCAGCTGAATATGAATGAATGTTAGCAACCTTAAAGATGGGACTAATGTCCAGATCTTCAGACAATTCACTTTGGTAGGCAGTGTCATTTATCCTCTTCTTGATTTTGCAAGGCCCAATTTTCTTTGGCTTCACCTTGTTGTAGGCACCTTGAGGATACCTTTCTTTCCATAGATGTACCATAACCATTTCTCCTTCTCGAAAGACTTTTCTTCTTCGATCCAAATCAACTTTCTTCTTATATTAATCATTCATGGACTGCAATTTGAGCCTAGCTACTGTTGTACCTCTTTAACATTCTCCAAGAAATCTGTAGCTTCTTGTTTATTGTGTGGGATTATTGGCAAGTCAACTAGGTCCACAACTTCTTTAGTATTCACACCATATACAATTTGAAAAGGAGACTTCCCTGTGGGTCGATTTATGCTAGAATTATAGGTGCACTTAGCTTGAGGTATTACCAAATCCCATTGTCGAGGATTCTATCCAACTAAACACCTCAACAGGGTGCCAAGGCTTCTATTTACCACCTCTGTTTGACCATCAGTTTGGGGATGGTATGCTGAACTGAACTGTAACCTACTATCCAACTTCTTCCATAAGACACTCAAAAAATCTCTTATGAACTTGGTATCCCTATCACTTGTTATTGTTTTTGGAACACCATACAACCTCACAACTTCGATAAAAAAATGTGCCACTTGACTTGCATCATTGGTCTTCTTACATGATATGAAATTGGCCATTTTAGAAAAACGGTCCACCACTACAAACACTGAATCATTGCCTGTTTGAGTCCTTGGAAGCCCCAAGACAAAATCCATAGAGATATCAATCCATGGCTCCTTTGGCTTTGGCACGGGTAAGGGCATGTATAAATCTGTATTTTGGCTTCCTCATTTTGTTGTTTGACACACCCTACAAGTAGCAACAAACTTGTTCACATCTCTTCTCATATTGGGCCAAAATAACTTCTCACTTACTAACCCAAAAGTTTTATCAGATTCCAAAATGTTCACCCAAACCATTTGAGTGAATCTCTCGCACAAGATTTTCCTTTCTTGATCCTAAGGAAATACAAAGTTTTGAACCCTTAAACAAGAATCCATCTAACAACATGTAGTCTTCAAATGGCTGCATATGAGTATGTTTGGACTGTTTAAAATTGCCAAAATGCTGCTAAAATTTGATTTTTTTTTGCATATTCCTTCTTCATTTATTCAAAACCAACTAGCCCGTGACTCATAACAATCAATAAATGACATCTTTTACTCAATGCATTGGCCACTACATTGGTTTTACATATAGGCTTGCAAGAATGAAGCCCATTTAGAATGTTTGTGGGACAACTTACCTTTGTGAATTTCTATACTTCAAAGCTTGATTGCTAATCATCAAAACAAACTCCTTATGTAAGATATAATGCAGCCAATATTTTAATGCACCAGCTCCTTTCGAGCAAGCTTATTACAAATACTAGCTCCTTTCGAGCACCAAACTAGAAACAATAATTGGAAGACCAAGGGTCCCAACTTAGAAATCCACTTTAAACAATGTGACAAATACAACCAATGGAAGACCAAGAGTCACAACTTAGAATTCCACAAAGATGTCCGTCTTGGGAGTTGAACTTGGGTCTCCACATTGAGAACTCAATGCTTTAACCAATTAAGCTCAACCCCCTGAACCGGAAGAAGTAATACTTGAAAACACTTTATTCCAATTATAAAAAATTAACCTACTATTTGAGATTCAATAAACGTAACAGTTTAAAATATCCCTTGTGCTAACAACTATGACTTTTATCTTTACCAAATCTCTAGAATAGTCTTACTTGGTAATTAAAAACTCCTAATTTTAAGATTTGAAAATTATTGTTATTATTCTTATTAAGGAAATAACATTATCATTTAACAACTCTAGCTCTCAAATAAGATAAGGTGACCTTTAATTTTAAAGTTATTTAATTCATTTAATACTAAAAGAATATCATATTATTAACTATGTAAGTGTCATAATTTTTAACTTTCTATTTATTTGTTATCCATTTAAACTCTTAATTTTGGTGAAGCTACATCAAATACTAGAGCAATAGATTATATTAGCATTGTCATTCAAAGTTATTAGATGAATGTTTATTTATACATATTTGCTTGGAATCTCCCTTCTGTATATTTTTGAACATTTTCAATCTTAACTGAATGATTATGATAACTGTAGTGTAGTTCTCTCTCTATCGATTTCAAGAATTATTATATAAATATACATCTATATATTACTTGCATATGAATTTCTATATGGAGGAAGAGGCAAAACATGTAACTTATAAAAACATACATTTGAATTCAATTATCTATTTTTCATATATTTTATTTTACTTGTTGAAATATCTCTGAATATATAGATGTGAATATAATACTTTATAATATGGTTTTTTCTTGTTAACTGAACTATCATACCGGATATAATTCTTATGTCCAACCTATCCATTTATAAATAACAATCAAATTAGATTGCTTTTCCTCAAGAAAGTTCTTATGTAAATAAATAAAACTGTATCTCTAACAACTAGATAGCGGATAGGTTAATCTTACTTGAGCATTGCCTCATATTTTAACAAAGATTCACATTTATTTACTCCATTTTACCACAAGTATTTTCTCACACTGATCAAACTCATTTTTTTTCTAATTAAGGTAATTTAAACATAGAAATTGACTCAAAAACTAACATGAATGGCCCACAATGACAAACCTCACAAACACATCCATATAGAAAATAAAATATCATTTTCCTCTAAGTTTAAAGATGGTTGAACTTAAACTTCTCATAAAGGAAATATATTTGCAATGAGTGTTACTTTCTTCTCTTATAGTCCTCCTTGCCTTCTTGCACATAACCAACATATTCTTGAGCATAGTTAGACCACAATAATATTTCATATTATCTTTTTATCATTTTTCATCAAGTTTACTAGGTAATACCAACATATTTCCATAGAATCATCTCATTTACAACCTCCCGATCTATCTAACCCTCTATGAAAGAAAATCATGTAACAATTTAGCGTTGTATTATCTATGTGTGAGACAGAGTGTTACATTCTTTACTTAACACTCCCCCAATATCTACTCCTAAAGCATCACATTCAATTGTAAAGAGTTTATGAAATTCAAGTATGGCAAGGGTAGATGATTTTGTATCCTTCTTCTTGGGCTGTTCAAAACTAATATCAGCAACCTTTGTCCAAGCAAAGACTTTCCCTTTTGTGCAATCACTCAATAGTGCACTTATGTGATTGAAATTCCTGACGAATATCTTATAGAAATTTACCAAACCATAGAAGCTCCTTACCTCAATAATACTTTTGTGGAGTAGGCCACTCAAGAATAGCCTTGACCATTTATGGGTTCATGCTCAATCCATCGGAGGAAATAACATTTCCCAAAAATGCTAGCTTATCCTTGCAAAATTCACTCTTTCCTTGGTTGATAAATAACCTTTCTACCTTGAGTATATCAAGTACTATCTTCGAATGTGCTAGATGCTACTTCAAGGATATACTAAAAATTAAGATATTCAAAATAGACTATCGCAAATTTTCCAATGTACATTCTAAATATTTGGTTCATTGTTCACATAAAAGTAGCTCGTGCATTGGACAATCCAAATGGCGTCACCAACCACTCAAATAACCCATGTTGGGTTTTGAAGGAATCTTCCTCTCATCACCTTCCTGAATCTGAATTTGATGATAACCGCTTCTGAGGTCAACCTTGGAGAAGATCATAGCACCTGACAAACAATCCAACAGCTCATCCATCTTGGGTAACAAATAACGACACTTCATAGTGATCTTGTTAATGGTTCTCGAATCCATACAAAGTCTCCACTTTTCTCCTTTATTAGGGGAGAGTAGAGAAAGTGTTGCACATGGAATCATACTTTCTCTCACAAATCTTTTATCCACTGATTCAATGATTTTTCTCCTCATTTCTTCATTCTCTAAGGGAGGCAATCTATAAGTTGCCTAATTTGGGAGTTTAGCACTAGGAATTAGATCTATTTGGTGAGTAGTGCCTCTAGAGGGAGCCAAACTAGCTGGTAGGTCACTTGGTGTCAAGTTTGAATATTGTTGCAGTAGATTTTGCACTTCCATTGGAATTGTTTTCCAGTCTAATTTTTCCTTTACTCATGGGTACAACAGATAACACACCTCTCCCTTAGATTCTCTTAAAAAATCTTTCCAAATCATTGTGAATAAGGACAAAGCTACTATTTATGTTGCTCCTTCTCCCTTGAAATGCTTCAAAATATGAAGTTTAGCCTCATGTTGTATCTCATAGGTGTCTCTCTACCATGATAAATCATATCCCTATCAAATAGCCAAGGCCTATCCAATAACAAGTGACAAGCATCTATTTTCACTACATCACACAACACGTTGTCTTCATGTGGACCGATTTTAAATTGCACAAAACAAGATTCTTTCACAAGCACACTATGATCTTTTTTCAACTAAGAAATTTAATAAGGATTCAGTTTTGATACGCAAGAAAGATTTAATTTTTGTACCATCTTTGTACTTACCAAGTTATCAGTAGAACCTCCACCAACAATCACATTGCATACTTTATCTTTGCACTTGCATTGTGTTCGAAACATAGTATTTCTCCTCCAATCAACTACAATGGTTTCCTTGTCTCCAACTATCATGGTCCTTCTCAACATCAAATTCTCACTTGTCCCCACTTTCACTTATTCTACCAAGGGCTCTTCTTTTTCCTCTTCTTGAGTCACTATGATTCTCTTGGGGTTTTGAGGGAAATCCACAACTCTATGTGACTCACTAGAAATATATCATTTCAAGGGTCTCCAACCCTAAAAGAATTGTTGTCCTCGTCCTCTACCTCTAAAGTCACCTCTTCCTTGGAAGTTTGGCTTCACAACATCTATGAATTTTTATTCATTGGTTGATTTGGATGAACTTTCTTTTCCCCCAATTGAATGACCACCTCTTTTGTTGGCTTCTCTGTTTACTCTACTCAATTTCTCCTTTTCTTTTAAAGATAATTGATAAGATTCATCTATGGAATTCACCTTGAGTAAGGCTAACTCAGTTTGGAGCTGAAATCTGAGTCCATTAATATACCAGGCCATAGTATGCTCATTGTCTTCTTGCAAATTGGTTCTAATTTGTAGCTTCATAAATTCTTCAGTGTAGGCCGATATGGAGGTCTCCTTGTGTTTAGTTTTGAAACTCCCTAAAAATGTTCTACTGGTAATTTGAAGGCACGAATCAACATTGACCATTTCCTTTATAAAAGTATGACATGACTTTGTGCTTTTACTTGTCACAATACCCAAATCACTTCATATTGCAAGAAAAAAAACCATGAGAAATATCTCTTTCATGAACACAAAGACCTTTCTTTTTCTTTTTTCATGCCAACTAATCAAAGAAGTGAAAGATCCTTTCTACATAGCAAAGATAGTAACAAATTATAGAGAAGAACTACGACCAAAGCTGCTTTGTAAAATATGTAACAAACAATCATGTACCATATTACTACCAATCATGGAGTAATCAACCATGATGATAACAACATAAAACCAACACATCATTACCTGGTTCAATAATTGTTTCACAGCCGAATGTGTCTTCATTCTAACTATTTTCTCCTTCAGATTTATTGTCATTTCATTCCAAGGCCGCAACCGTTGAGAACCCCCGTGCCCTAGCTCTTCGAGAGTATAGTTTTACCAAATGATACTATGTTCAAGACCTTATTGATCGAGGTGACATAGAAGTAGATGGTCACAATGCAAAAACTTCTAATACTGATCATACTATGTTCAAAAATCCACTCCCATCATATGAGAAAGGAGGTTCCTCCCATAAAGGTAAGAATCAAGATAACACGACAAATTATACATGTGCAACCTATAACTATACTGTCAATAAACTTTATGATGCCAATGAACAAGTTTCTACCCTTACCATCCAAGGCAAGGATCCCGCATGCAATGTTGTTACTCGTCATAGCAAGCTTGTCTTACCAGGTGCACCATCAAAAGAGACATATATGTCTGAACGTTATAACATTTATGGACCAATTAGATAAGACGCCAACACTCATCTCCATACTAGAGCTTTTGCGTACATCACTCTCATATAAAACCATCTTAGATCAAGCTCTCCAAGAAGCGTCAGTTCAACCCGACCTCAATACAGATCAATTTCAAGCCATGGTTGGGAGTCTCAAATCATCACCATGTCTCACTTTTGTGGAGAATGATGATGCATCCTTTCAACAACCGCATAAATCCCCTCTCCATATTGAGGTATTCATACATAAACATAGAATCAAGAGATTCTTGATTGACAATGGAGTTGGCCTTATCATTTGCACATTATAGTTGATCACCACTCTAGGGTATATATAAAATGTAGTAGATGCCAGAAAGAGGCTAACCATCAAGGCCTATGATGATGCAGATTGCTCCTCTAAAGGGTGTGTCACTCTACCAGTCAGGGTAGGACCCATGGTGAAGAATGTGGTTGTCAAGTCCTAGATCTCCCTCTTCCATACAATATCCTATTACGTAGACCACAGATTCACGCCATGCAGGCAATACCCTCCACTTACCATTAGTGCATCAAATTTCCATATAATAGAGTAGAAATGACTATCCTTGGTGATGCCAACCCATTTTATTTTTGCAACCATATAAGACATCAGCCTGATATCATAGTTCCTAGAAATAAAGAAGCCACCGCCTCATCATATTACATTCATCCAACAAACCTCACCAATCCACCGATCCCTATATCGAAACAAGAAAAATTGAAAATGAAAGTACAAGATGAAGGCCCAGAAGAGTATAATATTAGTTAGATTTTCTATGTTGGACAACTACCCCTCTCACCTAGGACTTATGAAAAACCACAAAAGTCACTCAAACCATTTATTGCATCCAATACTACTACACTTGATGGCTTCATCCCTGACAGATCAGAGGAACAAGAGACTCTTGATGAAGATTTGGTAAAGTGGATCTACAAGGACCCTTCTGACATAGCTAGACAACAAGTAAGGATCTCGATAGAAAGGTATGGGAAAGGCCTTACGCTAATGCAAAAGATGGGCTATGATGGCCATAGTGCATTGGGATTCCACAAGCAAGGTATACAAGAGCCATTACAACCATTTTTACAACCCGGGGATACATCTGGACTTGGATTCAACCCTGGTTCAGGCAACTCTTCTAAACTTAGGATTCTAGGCAAATATAAGAAGACCACTCCAAATATCATCCCTTCGAGAAGTGGGATAATATATATTGCCAATAAACCTCCCAGGTCTAAATTTTATAGTTATGAAGATACTCCTCAATTTGCTACAAGTAAGAAAAGGAGTTATATTGCCCGGCAAACTTTCAGTCTTGGGATAGGACTCTTGTCTACCTCAGACACCCAAGCAACATCAACAAAACTGCTTGATAAAACTACTGTAGAAGCTCTCGACAAACCTGTCACATCAGCGGACATCCCTATAACGCATAGTCACAAAGTTTTATAGAGTGATTTCAAGATGGATTCACATGAATATGAGTGGGATTATTCATTTTCACAATCATCTGATGGGGACACTTTTGAGGTTAAGAAGTTGAAGGAGATGCATTTATTAAGGCCTTTTGGGACCCTGTTAATGAGGACACTTCAAATAGGTCACCTCTCGAGCCTGTTTACAAAGAGGATAGTAATGACGATGACCTTAGTTCTTCCGTATTTACCATAACTGACGCATCCTATGAACTTAGCCTGCTCAATGAAGTAATGCCAATTATTTACCCTGAACTCATTGAGTGGAACCCGCAAGATCCTCCAGACCTTGACACCTTCCAAAATGATGATGCAGTCATAGAATTTCTGGAATTATGGGATGACATACCAAGCGGGGATCACAAAGATGGGTGTGCTATTTAACTTAACAGTGCGACTTAATTTGGAGAGAATGCCACACCTTTCAGTTGCAAAAATATTACATTCAAAATAGGATCCTCAAGTGAAAACCACACTATGGCACTTGTGGAAATAAAAAGAGTAAAAACAAAGGACGTATCCAATGGTGAAAACCTCTCCGAGGCACCTAAAGATGGAAGGTGTGACATTATCCCCTTTAGCACTAATCATGAGAGATCATCTATTCTCATCAAAGAAACAAAGGAGGTTAATCTGGGGACACCTGAGAATTTACACATACTGCATCTAGCAGAATCACTGACCCCATTAGAAGATCATGATTTCACAGAGTTCTTTCGCAAGAAACAAATTAATTTTGCGTGGTCCTATGCTGACATGCCAAGAATTGATCCAGAACTAGTAATGCATCACTTAACAGAAGTAGAAGGAGCCATACCAGTAAAACAAAAGCTTAGAAAGATACATCCTCAGATTGCACTATTAGTAAAAGATAAACTCAAAAAGCTATTAGATGTGGGTTTCATATGACCCATTGACTATGCAGAATGGATCTCCAACCTGGTACCAGTGGCAAAAATGACTGGGGGCATTCATATCTGTACAACTTTTAGAGATCTAAATAAAGCATTTCCTATGGAAGAATTCCCTCTTCCAAACATTGATATGATCGTGGACCTCACAGAAGGACATGCGATGCTCTCACTCATGGATGGATTTTTCAAGATAAAACCAAATAAATATTGCTCCAGAGGATCAACACAAAACAACATTTACATGCCCATGGGGTACATATTGTTGGAATGTAATGCCATTCGGTCTCAATAATGTTGGCACCACATATCAAAGGGCAATGACTACTATCTTCCATGATATGATGCATACACTGATTGAAGACTATGTGGATGATTAATAGCTAAATCATTAACCAAAGAGGGTCACCTCACTGTACTAGACAAAATATTCAACAGACGAGCAATATAATGTACGCTTAAATCCAAATAAGTGTGTCTTTGGGGTAGCCTCCAGGAAGCTGCTAGGATATATTGTTTCAAACAAAGGAATTGAGTTTGATCCCGCAAAGGTCAAAGTAATTATGAAGATGCCACCTTCTAGGAACATCAATCAACTAAGAACATTACAAGGAAGGCTACAATCAATTAGGCAGTTCATTGCACAATTGGCCGACAAATGTCATCCCTTCACACATTTGCTTCACAAGAATGTTCATTTAAAATGGGAAGAGAATTGCCACCAAGCATTCTAATAGTTAAAAGACTACCTAATGACACCACCATCTCTAGACAAGCCCTTATTATTATACATATCATCTATAGCTACGATCTTAGGTGTCTTACTTGCACAACATAATGCAGAAGGCAAAGAATGTGCAGTATACTATATTTCCAGAACATTGGTAGGGTATGAACTTAATTAGACCCCTATTGAATGAGCTTGTCTAGCGGTGATTTTGGCAGCCACCAAATTAAGGCACTACATGTTGACACACAAGATACAACTCATTACCAAGATAGATCCACTCAAGTATCTACTCAGTAAAGAAGCACTAGCAGGTCATTTGGCAGAGTGGGTTATGCTCCTTAGTGAATTTGACATAGAATATGTGGAACACAAAGCCATCAAAGGACAAGTTATTGTTGATTAGCTAGCTGAAGAACTACTCACAGGCGACCATCCTCTCATTTCCAATTTTCCAGATGAGGAGATTTTCACAGTTACGCCAACATGACAATGAAAGTTATATTTTGATGGCTCATACACCAGACATAGTTTAGGGGATGGCATTCTCTTCATCACACCTCAAGGTGATAGAATTCCAAAATCATATCATCTTACATTCCATGCACCAACAACATAGAAGAATATGAAGCCTTGATCACAGGACTATGCATGCCCATGCAGTGGAACTTAAAAGAGCTATGATGATTCATAACTAGTCATCTGATAGGTCACTGATGAATACCAAACTAACGATGATAATCTCATGCCTTACAAGAAAATGGTTGATATATTCAAACAAATATTCACAACTATCACTTTTGAGAAGATTCCTCATGACCAGAATAGAGTTGCAGATGCAATGACTACAATAGCCTCTCTCCTTGATCTTCCACATAACTCCACATGCTACGAGCTCTTAGTTGAACAAATTTGGTTCCCCGCTTATGATATCCCAGAATTTGAGATGGTTTGTCAATTCATCAGTCCTGATTCCCCATGGTATGGTGAATTTTATGCCTATTTACATGATCAAATCCTTCCTCCTAACCAATCAAACAATTAATGAAAAACCTTCATACACCAATCCTCTCGATATACCATCATTTCTAAAACCCTATACCGTCGAGGTCTCGATTGTACTCTCCTATGATGTCTAGAGAAAGGTGAGGTGACAATAGTGTTATAAGAAGTACATGAAGGTATTTGTGGAGCTCATTCAAGTGGCCCTTCATTGGCTAAAAAGATCATGTGGGTAGGATACTATTCACCCTCTATGGAAAAAGACTCCTACTCCTTTGTCTGAAAGTGCAAGAAATGCCAAGTTCACGGAGATTTGATACATGCCCCAATGCAAGAACTACAACCTATCACAACACCATGGCCCTTTTGTAAATGGGGACCTGACCTTATGGGTAAAATCCATCCATCTTCATCCAATGGTCATTAATTTATCATTACTGCCATAGAGTACTTCATCAAGTAGATCAAAGTTGTTCCACTCACCCAAGTCACTGACAAGCAGATCGCTTCATTCATCCTCAATTACATCATTTGTCAGTATGGTGTACCCATATCCATCATCACAGATAACAGGCTCCCTTTCAAAAATCAAGATGTCCATGAACTCTGTGAGAAGTTTCATATCCAACATTGTTTTCCCACCCCATATTATCCATAAGGCAGTGGTCAAGCAAAAGCATCCAATAAGAATATATTAAGGATCCTGAAAAAGACAGTCAGTGATGCTGGTCATGATTGGCACATTTGTTTGAATCCAATACTATGGGCATATCGAACTATCATTAGAACCCCTATAGGCGGAACCCCCTACTCACTAGTTTATGGAGCAGAAGCCATCTTTTCTATTGAGGTTGAATTACCATCTGTATGTGTCTCCTTGCGCAATCTAATAAATGATGAAGAATATCGAGTTTGACATCTTCAGGACTTATACCTGCTTGATGAAAAGCAACAGGTTGCCTACAATCACCTAAAAGCCTATCAGTAGCGCATGAGAAGAAGCTACAATCATAGGGTCAAACCTCACACATTTGAAGTAGGAGATCTTGTTCTCAGGGAGAATCCTTGCAATCAATCGAATAGAGAACACTGGGTCAAATTTGAATCCAATTGTCTGGGTGAATCCTCACAATCAATCGAATAGAGAACACTGGGTCAAATTTGAATCCAATTGTTTGGGTCCATATGTCATTACTACCGTCTTTAGGTCTGGGGCATATCAGTTAGCAACTTCAGAAGGAGAACCACTAGCAGATCCGGTCAACAACATGCATCTCAAAAAAAATCATACATAAGCTATGCAGAGCATCAGGCTCATCTAATATCTGAAAATACCAAAAACATTTAGAAAAAGTCCTGAGGAAAATACAAAATAATTAAACAATCAAGAAAATAGTTAAGAAAAATCATTCATCCAAACGATGAAAACCACTTCGGTGGCGCCTTGGGTAAGTACAGTGGTGAAAACCTGGTAAACAGGCGCCATTCGTAAAGGCTATAGCTCCATTGTCTTTTAGACTTGTTGCGATCACATCCATTCACCCATAATTTATACCATGGCTTGTTATTGATCTAAAATCAAGGTTATTGCCTCATGTTTCCCATGTCACGCTTTCATACCAACACTTAACTGGGGGCAATGTTCTTAACCTACTGATGGGAGTGGATTCTGCATGCTTATGATTCATTGAGTTGCTCATTCAAAACATCCTGAAATAATACCAAAAGCATTCATAAAATCTTAGAAAATCCCCAAAACATTTGAAAATTGTCCTAAAGAAAACACAAAAACATTCGCAACATTCAAAAAATCCAAAAACATGATGAAAACATCAAAATAAATCAAAAACATTACAAAGTATATTATTCCTTATGCATACACATCGCAACAATCACGGAAACAACATTTTGAAAAATCCTAAATAATGCCCACCTAGCACAATCAACCAACAAATCACACATCTGCACACAATTGTCTTTACAAGGATGCATCCTTCCTAACAAACAAGACATGGTAACATTTTCTTTGACAATAAAATTTTGTTTGGTTGATAAACACTTGGTCGAAATTTTTGTATTTATATTAGGTTCCTACGCTACTCTAGGATATCCACAAGTGACTGGAGCAGCTGGGATGGTTCCTGATATCTTTTTCTTTGTGTGTGTGTTGTTTGTGGATTGTTCCAATGAAGTTTGGGGGCATATACTAATGTTTTCTATGTGGGATGTTCACTTAGCTCCACGATCCTATGCAAAAATACAATCATGGATCACTATGGCTTACTCACTACAACGTATACCTCGAACATTTGTACATGAACCAGGATGGAGGGGAACTTTTCTTGTCTATGATGTTTGCTTACAGGTGAAACACTCAACCTTGGTTTCTGATATCTCGCCCAAGATTGATACTACCATGATTGGTGATGAAAATCAAGCACTGTGAATAAGTCACGGACCACCATTTCATTTGATCATTTTATATTGGATTCCATTGTATATCACCATTCATTTGTTCATTCATTGTTCATATCTGTTGTCCGCATGTAATTAATTCAGGTTCTATTAGAAATCTAAGCATATAAACCTTGTCTTGGGCACATTCACGACAGAGTTCTCTGATACATCATCTCACATCTCCATTCTATATCTGCATTTTCCAAACCAACTTGACATATATATATCATGTAGGAATGGCATTATCGTTTAGTTTCATTTACTCATTTAAGTGCATTCATTATCATTTAGTTGCATTTTATTCATTTAAGTGCATTCATTTACTCATTTAAGTGCATTCATTATCATTTCATTTAATTTACTCATTTAAGTGCATTCATTTACTCATTTAAGTGCATTCATTATCATTTAGTTTCATTTACTCATTTAAGTACATTCATTATCATTTAATTGCATTCATTTACTCATTTAAGTGCATTCATTATCATTTAGTTTCATTTACTCATTTAAGTACATTCATTATCATTTAATTGCATTCATTTACTCATTTAAGTGCATTCATTATCATTTAGTTGCATTTTATCCATTTAAGTGTGGTCCTTTATTTCATTTAAAGTGCATATATTTATTCATCATAAAGTGCATTCATTTAAAAACATACATGACATTTTTTTCATTCATTTAGATTCATTAAGTACATCTTAAAAATGCATAGTTTACTCATGTCATCCATACCATTATCTCATCATTTCAACATATACAATATTATCTATCAAATATAATTATTCATTATCTAATCTCATCATTTAGCATAAATCATCATCATTTCATCACATTAATATCATTAAAAAAACATCATACATCCATTAAACTTGCATCCACATGTTATCAAATCATCCATATCATACATATAGAAATCATATCATCAACATGGACATCTAGAAAGAAAACATATCCATATCATATATCTAGCCATAAATCATATCATCATCCTGCATAAAGAAATCATGTCATCACATGGATACATATCATATCATCACCAAAAAACTGAGATCTCATCATATATCGCATCAAAAAGAACTCATGTATTAGAATACAATGATGTGCAAAATATTGGCTACCAAGAGCCATCCGAGTATCAGTATAATAACAATGTAACAATGCATAGAAGCACCTCAAATGGCACTCTGGCCAGATGTCACTCCCCACCACTCTCACCATCTCACCGAGGAGGACCCATCACACCACCACTGCTCTGACTCTTCTATGACCTCTCTAATCTTGCCCACCGCATCTAGGAATAGCTCATCACTCACTGACTACTCGTTACCACCTGCTCATAATTCCCACCAGTAATCAATCGCTTCCCTTGCTCGCTGCATCTCCCTCATCATCTCCCTAGTCGGACCCTGTCCTTGTACTCCGACCAACACTCACACTCTATCCTACAGCTCCCTCACTCTATCCACTGCATCATCTCTCTCTCTTGTAAAACTGTAGTCAACTTGACCCCTCGTGCAAAAAGTTGGGCATCCTTGGCTGCAATCTCTGCATCTATGTCCTCCAACTGTGCCGCTAAATCTCGAATGTGCAAATCAGCTGTTGTCAGGCGAATCTGCAATCACAATATCACCACATCTTGTAGGTCTCCCTCTCCCCCACCTACAACTCCCTGTCCCATCTCCATCATCTCGTCACCACCCTCTCCCCCACCTACGACTTCCTGTCTTGTCTCCATCATCTCATCACCACCCTCTCCACCACCAACATCTCTCCCTTCTGCTCTTGTTGCTCCCTGTATTAGTGGACCCTGTTATAGTCAAAACGGCTGCCCACCTTTGCCTCTCCTCTATAACCGTCCTCCTCCACCTGCTCCACCTCCAAATCCACCTCCCCCACCCCCACCAACTCCACCTCCTCCTCCTCCTCCAAAAAGTCCACCACCTCCACCTCCTCCATCTCCCCTACCCTCTCCGCCACCCCTGCCTATTCTCCTCCTCCTCCCCTTTTACGGTGCTCTGTCATCCTCAAATGGTGGCATGGGCTCTATGGGATTTGAGATCCGTGGAATCAGATGAGCGACACGATACTATGCATACTCCTCTGTCACCCCCACATCTGCAACCTCTGCTCGGTATGCCCATGGTCTAACTAGTAATATCTGAAACTCTGCTACCGCCTTCTCATGGGATAATACTAGTCCCCACTAGAACGTCTCTTGTACTACTCTTGCATACTCACCTGACCCTCGGGGAAAACCCTTTCTATGCCCAAACTGTCTCATCACCTGCCTTGGCAAATGCCTCTCTATCATGTACACTGTCTGTCCAATGAGGAACCACCCCATGAATACATATGACATTGCCTCTACATCATCCTCCCACTACTCACACTCCTGATAGGGGTGCCATATCACTGTATCTAGCTCATCCAATGCACACTTCCCGTACTCCAGCTTCCCCAGCTGGGGCTGTGTAATCATACCTCCATACATATATACATAGGGTTGGTCAATCACCCTAAACCTCAGACACACTGGCGTCGATATCGGCAAGTGCTCCCATGACCAGATATGAAGCAAGGTAATCCCTACTCCCAGCAATGAAATCTCATGGTACACAACATCATGCAAATCCATGTATAAATGTGCCAGCACACATGGTCCCCATGCATATCAGGTGCCCTCACTGATCATCTTCTCAATCACTTGCCCCCAACCCACTGCAAGCCCATGCAACCTCTGATCTGGACATAGTAGCCCCCCACAATGCCTGATACCACTGCTGGTAATGCCTCATATGAATCCGCTATGTCCTCCCATGGAACCGGTCGATCAAACACCTCTAAATCCGAATACGGGAATACTCGCCGTAGTGCTGCCTCACCTAGCGCCCTGTCATACGTAACCAATTCCCTAATAATCAGGATATGCAGTATCCTCCAGATGTCCTCCCATGTTACAAACATCTCTCTCATCACCAAATTAAAGGAGCATGTCTCGCGGTGCCATCACTCGACCAATGCTGTCAATAATTTGTGATTCGTGTGAATCACGGGTAGGTGCATCATATCATATAACCCTGCTAAACATATACAATCTATCTCTAGAACTACCAACTGATCTTGCAAGCATTGTGTGGCTGGATGCCTCTCATGCATCTGCAACACCCCTAGGTGATCCTCCTACACAAACCACAAATCACATAAACACTGTCAATAATCTTTTCTATGCAACATTGCCTCTTACTTAGACTTCATCGGATGCTTTTTCAAAGTATCTAAGCTTGATCGGGTAACTCGAGTCACTACTAAACCTAGACTACCAACAAACATTTACATCACTTGCCTAGTCTCAATAGGTTCACTTAGTCTCATGGGTCACTATGACACATGCGAAAAACAACCGTTGCTATCAACTATCCATTTGACATTCAACTTGGGGCAACTAACACCGATCCTTCTACACTTACAGACAAAAGCACTACAACACTGACAAAAGCACCACAACACAATCAACAATGCTATTTCCAACATAGAAAAGTGCTACCCTAATCAATTGCGCTATTTTTTTCCGACAAAAGTGCTCATAAATATCAAAATTGCTACAATGTGCAACACATGCGCTACACTAAGCTCATTCTTTGAACCAAAGAAACATGCTAAAACTACAAAAATAATAGTGCTATACCTCATATACCAAAGCGCTATATTGGTAATAGTGCTAAAACCACTGCACAAAAGCGCCATTGCGGCACAGATGCGCTACTTTAGACAACAAAAGCGCTAAAACAACATTTTAGCACCTTTGTCATCCGACATTTTCCCCTAGCTATTTAATGCACTAAATGAACTCAAAAGGCAAAATTCAGAACTAGACTTACTGGGGGACCATACTTTGCTGGCTTTTGGTACCTCTAGATGCCCTCCAATTGATGATTGGCAATGGGAAATACCATTTTTGCTCTCCTACACTGCTGCACAGGTCGCTGTCAGAGGCTCTAGATTGCTATGGCCACGTGTACAAATGAGGACTGTTTTACCCCTTCTCCCCTATATATAGCCTACCATTGCATCAGCCCATGACTACCATGACCCTCGCATAATTTTGAGGCTTGTTGTTTCCCCATTTCACGCTTGTTTTCCTCCATTCTCTCACCATTTCCTCTAAATTACTCTATTATGCTATCCCTTAACTTCTTTCAATTTTTTGAGAGATCGCCCAATTTTCTGAAATTTTGTCCCATCTCTTGAGGGGGCATACCTAACCAATACCTTGGTGCATACTGGGGCACGCAATATGTTTACTTATTTTTCTTTGAAACAATGTGATAAACCACACCGTCTCAAAGAGGGGAAAATGTAGACACCCAAATCTATCCACTCAATTGAATGAATATTGAGTATTTATTTGATTATTTAAACCATCGATCAATAGTTAATTAAATTAATATTTAATTAATTCATCTTGAACCTCTTCTCCTATTAATTAAATAAATTATTGAATTTATTTAAATTAATTCATTAAACCATATTCTGACAATTAATTAAATGAATAAAGCATATTTGTTTAATTAACCCCTCTCCACATTTATTTATTTAAATCTCTAAAACCCTCCTACTTGCATTCTCCTACAAATGCAAGTTGCACAATTTTAGTTGAAATAAATGAATTTTATTTTAATTAAAATCCTCTTTTATCCTCACCCACTTGCCCACTAACTTTATTCTAAACTCTTCTAACCCCTTGTAATTAGCCTAATCCCCCTCTCTAATCACTTGCACATTCCCAAATGAAGGTCACTTCTCAAAAATGCCTCAAAGTCTTTGAAATGCATTAAAGGATTTTATTTTTCAACAAGTTAACCCCCAAAGACTTTCAAAGCCTTTATGACTCTTACATAACTATTAATGGTTAACTCCACCTCCCCACATGGTTAGAGACTTTATCTCTAACTCAACCCTCATTTAACTCATGGGTCTCTTCAAGCATTTATTGCTTTGACCATGGTTATCTCCATTAACTCTTGCACAAGAGTTTATCCATCGGATAAAAGCATTGTCCATTGGATAAAAGCTTTATCCACTAACTCAAGCCTAACCAAGCCCTCCTAGGGTAATCCTCATGTCATCTCAAGCATTTAATTCTTCTTCCCTCTCCTCTCAAGCCATCTCATGCTGACACTTGCCATCATGGGATTGGGTTGAAAGCCATCACATGGATCCCAAACCCATCAATCTGGACCCTTTATAAGCCCACTCAATCTTGGCCATTCAATCAGCATTTTTCCCTATAAAAGGACCTCATTCCCCAAGAGAAAAGAGAGGGAGGACAAGATTTGAGCATTGTTATTATAGTAAAATTCACATAGACATTAATTAGGAGCATTCTCATAGCAAATCTTTTACACTTGCATAAGCATTTGTTTTCTTTTACAACCATCTTGAATCTTCATATGGCATCCATGGATAGTGCTAAAAGATGAGAGCTACACTCATTTGGGACTTGGAGAGGAGAGGAACAAGGAAAAGCCAACACCATCAAGCATAGGGAGGGAGTATTAGAGTTGTCTAGTTCTTTATTTTCCCGTTTTCTTTGTTATCAATCTTTCTTGATATGCTTTGAAATGGATTCATTTTCATGTTATGCTTAGAGTTGAAAGTTTACTAACATGATTTGTTTATTGTCCACTAACCCCTTTTTCACAACATCAAAAATATAACTTTTATCACTATCTTCTTTGCTAAGAAAATATTTTAATGTTATCTTATTTTATTAGGATATTCCATTTTATCCTTTTAATTTCTTCTTTCCATCTTCCTCCTTTTAAGGATTAAGTTTTATTAAGTAAAATTTTATTTTATTTATTCATGTCTTTTTATGGAGTTAAAATTAGTAATTCAAGGATATTAGAATTAATTTAATATATTATTCTTGTCTTATTAAATCTTAATTTATTGTAGAATAATTATATTTAAGTTTTTACTTCTATTTATATAATCAAATAAATTTTAGCTTAGGATATCTGTGTGAGTTATGCTTAGGATAACATCTCTCTCTCTCTCTCTCACACACACACAATATATATATATATATATATATATATATATATATATATATATATATATATATATATATATATATATATATATATATATATATATATAGACACACACACACACACACACACACACACACACACACACACACATACTTCTCTAGCCTCTCTTTATTTTCCCCCCTCTTTACCCCTCTTTATCTATTTTTATATACTTATCTCCATATCTCTCTCACTCACACATACATTCCCTATTTCTCCATACCTTATACACACAAATCCATTATAGTAGGGCCTTCAATTTATTTGAATTGACAATCCTACACTGAAACTTGGTGTCCTCCTCCACACTATTTAAGAAAATTAAAAGAGATGTCTTGTCTTTTTTATCATAAGAATTCTTATTTTCAATCTTCTTTATAACCAATATATGGATGTATTTATCCATATTTACACATGAATAGAAGTAGCAATTCTTCTAATATTTTTTTTTATCTAAATGTGTTGTGGTTTTTGAACATTGAATTCCAAGTTCCATATGCATTCTATGATTTATAATACTTTTAAGAAATTCTTATCAGTTTGATTGGTTGTCTAGATTTTCTTTTAATTATCTTAGTTTCGAATCATATCTATATTTTATCCCACCTTGGTTCATGTGAATGCTATTCTTTCACTAACAAATTCCTCTACTTTACAACCTCCAATATTCACTTAACTTTTTATTACTTTATCAACTTGTACAAATAAATATCTATTGTCTATCATTTAATTTCAACAAACAAAATCATTTAACCAAATATTATCTTTGCATTTCTCTTTCTACATCAAAAGAGAAAAAATAACAAAATTTACATTCTTTCCTCATTATGATTGAAATTTACTTTCTTTTTTTTTGCTTGTAAATATGCATATTCCTATGCTCTTTTCTTGAAAAGCCTATTTTTAATAATAATATCATTAAATATTTTCGTTATTTGTATTACTATATCCATGAACTCAACTACCATTAGATCTTCCTCTCCCCCATTTGACATACTTAATATCTGCCCTCTTGTTTCTTGAGGATTGTCAAAGTTGTTGATTCCTTATATACTTTTTTGTCTTTGTTGCAAAATCATTCTTCAAGTTTTTTGCATTTTTGTCCAATCTATTTTTTATGAAATAACAATGATCCAATGAAATAACCTAACTTCATTTATGTTAAATGTTTTCCTTCAATTGCTATTAACATGAAATCATATTTGAATGACAAAGATCTAAGTACCTTTTCACAAATTAATTTATCTACAATGGTTTCCCATGGCTATCCAATTGATTCATAATATCTTGCTTTCAATTACCTTCTCACAATTCTACTCATAATATCTTGCTTTCAATTACCTTCTCACAATTCTACATTTGAAGATTCTCAAATTCACTTTGTAGATTAGAATACTTAGTATATGACTTGGCAAGTAGATTACACTGTGTCTCATGCTCCCTAAAAAAAATTTGGTGGGTAAATTTCAAGGAAAAAGGTTCAAATCTAAAGCCCTATATACTTAAAAAAATTCTTGAGACATATTTTCTTCATTTATTTATTTTTAGCTATTTATTACATTATTAAAATATTTTAGTTGTTTTACTATTCATATCCATCTTCTACTTGCCCCCTTATATTTTTATAGGTTAACAATGTTTGCATTTTAATTTCCAAATAGTAGCGATGTTCTATCAAAAGAAGGATTTGATAAGTTACAAATTATTGTTGCTATCCTTTAAACTTTCAAATTTCTAAATTCAACTTTGATACTAAATATGAAAAATAAATTATTATAAATATTTTATATTGTTGTAACTAAAAATCTATTTATATAAATCAAAATATATTAAAAATCAAATGTTAAAAAATATTTTAAAAATTGTACATATTATTCTCATTTATATTATAAAATCCTTCTATATTTATTAAAATAATTGTTATGTTACAATAAAATAACTTGCACAAATGAGACAAAATGGAGAGTGGAGGAAGAGGAAAGATGAAGCTAAGGTTTCTAGTGAGGATGGAGACAAAGCTGAGGTTGAGGTGGATGCAGATCTATGGGCCCTTGTGGTGAGGTGGTTGCCTCAAGGCTCATGAGGGTTTCACCTAGTAAACTTGAGTTATATCACGACAGTTCATGGCATACTAAAGAATCCACCTAATTTTAAAAAATATTGCCCTAAACTCCTAATTTTTTGTCACCCCTTCCCAATACATAGCTCAAATTAAAAACCCCCTTATTTTCACCAAATATTGTATTTTTATAGCCTAAATTAAACCCCCCTTATTTTCACTAGATAGACAATATATTGTTAAAGATTTTTGAGATATTAAACCCCCCAATATGAATGCATGTCATATAACATTGCCTAGCCAATGAATCCCCCATGCCTTGGCTGTTATGGGCTCTTCGTGGACGAGATCCCAAGATTTTGTTGGTGTTTAGACTTTTTTCCTATGTTCAATGAGGATTTTTGGGTCACCTACCCTCTATGTGCACAAGGGTGGACAAATTGGGTGGAAGCTATGTTTGTTTCCGCTTGGTGCTTCTGCGCCTAGTTAGTGCTAACAATAGAGTTTGTGGGGTGTCTAGCTAATGTGGAACTGGTGTTGGAGGTTTTGTATTCTAGTGCCATTGCATTCCTTTTCACCTCACTTGCTCTTTTTCATGTGTTATCTAGAAATTTTGGCTGCCATTTCTAGGTTGGGTTGTTTTCTATGATTCTCTTAGGCACAATTTTATCTACGTCTCTTGCTGATGACTCTAACTATTTGTCGGGGGTGAGTGTTGGGGGCATGTCTTTGGCTTAGAATTGAGCTACCTCTAGTGTGGTGCTATATTTTTTGCATCCTCCTATGTGGGGTGTCTGGGTGGATGTTAGTTGGACCCTTTTTGTAGGGTATTGAGGCTTCTGCTTGCATCTCTTTCAAGTTTGTTTGTCTAATGACATGTTTTGGTGAGGATTTTGAGTGTTCTAGTGAGCATTTACAAGGTGCTATGGATGTGCTTTTTTTCTAAGAGATTTGGCACTCCTTTTGGAGTTGGATCTTGACTTTTAGTTGTTGGTTAGTTTTGGATGTGTGTGATGGGCTAGTTACCCAACACAAGTTTACCTAGAGAGGGTGATGCTTCCATGACGCCTACTCCTAGGATGGATTATGGCTTCTTTCTTTTTGGATCTTTACACTCTCTCCTATTCCCCCCCACTCTCTTGTTTATACTCTTGAGGTGATGCCCTTAGGGTCTCTCATTAGGAGGTTTCTTTGGTGTTTTCTTAGACCTAGGTTGCTAGAGGGAGCTGATAACTCAATGATGAATGGATAGTACCAAACCGGTACTGAGAGGGGGGGGTGAATCAGTATAGACAAAAACACATTCCTAAAACCGGTTTGTCAGCAGACCCTGTGCTTTGGCAGACAAATAGTAACACCGATCTTAAACAGAGTACAACTGACAAAACCCAGAATAACTGAGACAAGCATAAACCGGTTGACACTTATCTTTTCATACAATCTAATATTTCATTTCCATTTCACCCTAGTGCATGAACAGGTAATCTATCATCAAAAATATAAATAGCTAGATCAACATGATTTACCTTCAGACACAAATCACTTAAACCATCACATGAATAACACCACACATGACACATAAATTTTTCACGTAGAAACCCAACTGGGAAAAACCACGATGGGGATGAATACCCACAAGCTATTTTTGAACTCTTTAGAAGTCCGCTCTGTTAGGATTCTTGTCCAGTTAAAGACTAATACAATAGGTTCTGTTAGGAACCGATCCTGTTAGGGATCACCCAGTTAAGGGGTGGCTAGAATACCCAGTTAAGGGTTAAACCCTGTTAAAGGTTACATTGTTAGAGGATTTCATGAACTCAATGGTTTTGAGTCACCTTGTCAAAGGATTGACAATAAGCCGGTTAAAGCTACCCTGTTAAGGGATTTCCCAATTGTTGAAGTGGTTAGAGATCAACAGGTATTATAATGATTTGGTAACAACACTCAATGCTAATGCAGATCCGCTTTAGCTCCTCTTCACCTTCTGCACTTACACTCTGCAGGTATCACTTCTCTCCTCTGGTCTGGCAAGAATCACGTATCTCTTTACTTGGATACACACACACAACTTTTTCCAACAACCTCAGAAAGAAACACAACATCGACCTTATAGGAAACAGATAGGTCGATAGCATAAACCCTGTAGCGTCCTAAAATTGTGACACTTGCAATTTCGACCGCATTTGGGTCTTCACGATGGCGACGCAACACTGAACCTGAATGGAGACCCCGAAACTTGCTCACGACACCAAAAACTGCATTTTTCAGCACCCTGGCCTGATCCTCCTTGCACCCCGTTGTCCCTGGAGGTGGGACCATGGCGCCCAGCGCCCTGGTCCCTGGCCCTATTTTGGGCCCCGTCTCCTATGGGGCTTCAGGTCTTTATGTTTGCAATTTGGAAAATAGTACTTCCTGGTCGGCCCAAGGTCAGAAAAATCAGTCTTTTAACCCTAATTGACAAGTATATAAACTACTTTTCCTCTCTCATTTTGGGGAGGAGGGAAAAAAGGCGTGGAAACGATATTCAAACATTCAAGCATTCAAGCATTCAAGCATTCAAACATTCCTTCAAGCAATTGATCATTCTAAGTCTCCATTCAAGGCTAGGTGTTGCATTCAAGACAAGGATTCAACCATTGAAGAGGAGATCACATACTACAACATACAACATACAACATACAACATACAACAACATCTATACCTTCGCATATAAGGATACAAACATCCTTACAACAAGGTATTAGTACTTGTTTTACATTACATTTACAACATTTCTCATTTCTTGGTTAATTCCAAAACTGGGGTTTGACCTAAAGGCAAACCCCTCATCCCTAACCCCCCAATCGTCCTCTCTTTTCTGTGTGTAGGTTGCAGGTACGCGGCTGTAATTGAAGATCTGGAATCCTTGTGCAGAGACAAACAAATCCACCTTCGTTTCGCGGATTTTCCGGAGGACCGTGTGCACGCCGGGCGCCATCGTCCCATCAACTTTCGCTCAAATTTGCAGGACAGCGCCACCCCGACATTTTACTGCTAATTCCAGGTTTGTAGCTTCATATCATATTCCTATCTCTGTTTATAAGTGAATCTTTCCTACTTTGCATGCATTCCTAGTTCAATCTTTCTATCTACATTTCTTTACAAAAGAGGGTATCCTTGATGTCTTAACCCTTGAAACTCATATAGAATCCAATCTTGCATTGCGTGGGATTGGATCTTGTGGGTTTCAACCCCTCTTTTGAATGTAAAGTCCCTCCTAAGTGAAAACCATCCACCCTAGTGACTCTCCCTTCTCTCTCCTTGGATTTGGGGAGGGGAGAACAACTAGGGTTCGATTTTTTCCGCTTTACATTTTGGTGAACCCGACGTGAACATCCTTTCTGATTATTCATGGTTAGATTTGAAAATTGGATTCCTTGATTACATTTCCATGTTTGATCTTTTGCAAAATTTTAGAGGTCAATTGCATAAAAACCCTAAATTTTCTTTTTAGTAGTTGAGCTTGTGAAATGTTTAATTGTTAATGCTTGTTTCAGATCTACCCTTCTACTGCAAATTATCAAATCATACCTGTGCTTTAATTTTGAAAATTAAGTGGTTAAGTGTCAAAACCCTAATTTTTAAAACCCTCTTGATTCAACCTTTGTTCGACAATTTCACTGATCAAAACATCTCCAAATCGGCTGTAACTTTGGATTCCGCAATAAAATCACAATATCTTTCATCCCTGAAAATTTGGAAAAAAGTTGCGAGGACCGTGTGCACCTCGAGCGCCATCGTCCCCGACATTTTTTCCGAAATTTCGGGAGCTAGATCTTACTCTATTTTTCTGCTAAAATCCAGAATTTTGGCTGATTTTATCAATTTTAACACCTTCAAAATTAAAGTCAAAGTTGGTCTAGCGATTGCTTGGATTGAGGCTTCTAATCATTCAAAAATTGTTGAAATTGAAATTTGTGTCAAAATTGTGTTTCTTACAGTCGTAAATCTGAAAAGTGTGTTATCATTCATTCGAAATTTCAGTGATTTATCCAAATTTTTGCAATTTGTGACTTTTGAAATTAAGTGCTTAATTACAACAACTTTGATTTCCCCTTTCAAAATTGAATTTTGCGTGAAATTGAGTCAACTTTCAAATTTCAAAACTTGCATTGCTTTTGGTATTCCCTCTAAAATCATAAAATTCAAAATTTCAGTTTCCCTCTCTTCTTCAAAATTCAAATTTTGCATTTTTCGACAATCTTGGTAGGGTTCAATTTTGAGATTGCAACTTTAATTTGGCCTATCTACAGATCGTAAAATCACTCAATTTTTTCAGGTTAGCTGTAAAATCATCATAACTTTCATCCCTGCAAATTTCGAAAAAAGTTGCGAGGACCGTGTGCACCCCGAGTGCCACGGTTCCAGACATTTTTTTCGAAATTTTGGGAGATTGTCCTGATTGTATTTAACAGCTTAAATCTAGAAGATTGGCTGGTTTTATTGAAATTTTCTACCTCTAAAATTCAAAATCTTCTCTCTTTCTTTAGTGCATGAGTTTTACAACAATAAGTCCTACTTACACTATTCCCGTTAGACGAAGCCTTAGAATTAAGTCTTTCCAAGGTGTAATTACCGAGGAGATGGAACCTAATTTGAATGGCCTTTTTAACGAGGACATGGGTAATTCCTCCAATCCTCTTAATGATGAAGAAGCTCTCCATGTGGTTTCTATAGAACAACTTTCAAAATTGGATAACCAATTTGATGATTTTCGACAATGGATGTCTCAAGAATACCCTGATAGTCAAGCTCTTCCTTTAATTGAGGGTCTAAAACGTATGCTTCAAAGTGATAAGAATGGAATTGATATTTTGCGTGGTATTGCACGCATTGTGGATTCAAATGTGATGCCTATGAAGAGTTGTGCTGAAACTTTGGGTTATACACAACCTCCTACTCAAGACAATCATTCTATTCCTTTGATGACTTCTATTGCTAGTATACCTACTTTTACATCAAACATAATGACTACTTCAACACAAGACATTCCTCCTATGATCACTAGTCATGGGGGCAATCCCTCTTCTTCAATCAATCTTCTTTCTTCATTCAATCCGACCTCTTCATTCATTCCTTCAATAAATGTTCTTATTATATCACCACAAATGAACATGACACAAGGGGGCAATTCGTTTTCCATTCCTCCTTGTAGTGTTCCTCCTGTCCAATCATCTCCTATGACTAACTATCATAGTGTCCCACCACCTTACTCTCTACCTTCTTTCAATAACATAACACCTCCATCACAATCTAACACGTCTAATATGAACTCTTCGACTGAAGCGACCATTAACAATCTTGCACAAACTGTCTCTTCTTTACAACAACAAATGGCCTCTATGAATCAATCTAAGTTTAGTGTGCCCACATTTGATGTCGCGAGCCCACTTTCTCTTGATATTGTTTGAGCTATTCCCCCTAAACATGTTGAAATTCCGCATTTGGAGCTTTATAATGGTAAGGGTGATCCTCTAACACATGTTAAGACCTTTCAAACAATATTTACTGATTTTGCTTATGACCAAAGCTTGCTTGCAAAATTGTTTGCTAGAGCATTAAGAGATAAAGCCCTACAATGGTATTGCTCATTGCCTTCCTATCCTATTACTTCTTTCGAACAACTTGCAAATGCTTTCATTCAACAATTTCAAAACAATATAAGTCCTAAAGTTACTTTGATTGATTTAATGCATTGTAAACAAGGTGTTAAAGAAAAAGTGACTGATTTCATTGGTAGATATAAGCATTTGTATGCTCAAATTTCTTTTCCAGTGCCTGACAATGATATTCAAAGAATCTTTATTTCTAATTTACAAAAAGATATTAGAGGAAAACTCCTGTTTTCTGAGTTTACTTCTTTCCAATAGTTGTGTGCAACTCTTCACAATTATCAACTGACTGTGAGTCAAATGGAACAATCACATCCTATGGCTCCGAGTGATAAGGGTGATAGTAGTCAACAACCATTTGGGAAGTTTAAACCGAACAGAGAGTCCATTAAATTCAATGAAAACATCAACAACAACAATGTGAATGCAGCATCAGGTGTGCCTCCTATTTCTAAGTTTTTCAAGAGAGAAAGAAAGTTTACTCCTTTGAATGAATCATTGCATAGTATTATGAATAAGCTATTGGAACAAAATGTGCTTACTCTTCCTCCTATAAGACAAATTGATCCTGCAAAGATTACTTCACCTTATTTTGATAACAAATTTTTTTGTCAATTTCATCGTCAACCTGGGCATGATACTGAAAAATGTTTTGCTTTAAAGGGTAAAATTCAAGATTTGATTGATAATAATACTATCTCCGTTTCTGGTGTGAATGATACAGGCAATACATCTGTAGCTCCTCCTAACCAAAATCTTCAGATTTTTACTGATCCATTGCCTTCTCATACCTCTAATGCGATTGATACTACTGATTCCTCTGTCTCACCTGATGATCGTGTGTCTATGACTCCGAATGTGATTAACTTTGTGGAGCAGCAGAAAATCCCTAAAGAACTTTCCATTACCTTTGATTCTAGTGAAACTATCAGGGCACCTGATGGTCCTTTATATATAGTTGCAAAAGTCAAAAATACACCTTGCCGTGGAGTGCTTATTGATCCTTCTTGTATGGTTAATATCATTACTGAAGAATTTCTTTTTACTTTGCAATTGAATCAAGTGATCTATGATGAAACAAATGTGATTGTGAAAGTATTTGATGCATTTTCTTCTCCTGCAATTGGTTCTATTACATTACCTATTGAGGTCCATAACAAATCCCTTGAGGTGGACTTTGCTATTATTCCATCATCCGAACAATTTCGTGTGAAGCTAGGCTATCCTTGGCTATCTTCCATGAAAGCTATTGCTTCTCCTATTCACAAGTGTTTGAAATTTCCCCATAATGGTGAAGTTGTTACTATCAATCATAGTCTCTTTAAACCAGCTGAAAGAATTCCTAGTGTTCCTATTGATTATTTTTGGCCTAAACAATTCCAATCTCTTCCTCCGCGAAGTGATCATCTTTTCAAATCTTATCAAAAGTGGAAAAAAGATATGATCCTATCTCTAAGTGAACCTAGAACACCCAAACTTGACATTCCTATCATTCTTGAGAAGGAAGTTCTTCCTTTGAAAGATAAAACCAATGTCTTTCCTCAAGAAGATTCCCAACCCATTCCTATGGATGTGACTATGCCTATATCTAATAAACCTCCTAAGAGTAGACCTATACCTCCTCGTCATGATGGACTTGGTCTCCTTCCTAAACCAAATATTCCTCCCTTATATGGAGCAGTTCCTCCTCCTTCCTCTTATGGAGAGAAGAGACCTTCCTCTTCTCCTATTATTCAACCTAAGAGACCACAACCTAAACACCCAAGTGATAAGGATGAGAACATTCCTCCTCCTTAATCTTCACAACTTCCTACTAAGACTAGATGAAATCGTTCTGCACGTGAACGCCGATGAAAGCATCGTCTTAGAGCTCAGGCAGCTGCTTCTCAAACTTTGCAATCCCCAAAAACACCTTCAACTAATATTCCATTTTCTCCTCAGCTGACGATTGAGCCGAAATCTCCTAAACATAAGATGCATGATGGTCTTGATCCTGTGCGAGTTAAAGATCCTATTTTTATAAATCTTGATGATGATATAGATGAAAATGTTATTCATGATGAAAATGCTACTCCTGTTCATTCTGATCGTGAATATGAATATGTTGATGTTGATAACCATCTATCTAACGAATTTTCTAAAGCACTTATCCTAGCTCCTAGACAAGAACAACGTGGCTCGGAACATGAACATAGCCCTTGTTTGGATCTTGTGATAGCTACATCTGCTGCGTTGGATGTTCCTCCTCTAGCGTGTTCCCTACCTTCCCGAAACATTGATCAGCAAGATCGGGGGGTGGATGACGTGCTAGACTAGTTTCATTAGCATAGCAGATTCTCTCCTCCTCTATTTCTTTTGTTACTTCTTCTATATGTTATTTTCATTCTTCTATTTGTTGTCCTTAGTGTTGTCTACTTGAGGACGATGCAAAACATTGAGATCTCTTTTGGTCTCTCTCACGTTGACTCAAAAGACACATGTGTTCCCTTCTTCTAGGTGACCTTCCTTGATTGGGGAATGAAGAACAATTATGCATACATACATATGATATACATGAATTATCATACAACATACTAACCTCGAGGAAAGCGAAGTCACCTTGTGCTTTGTGTTTTGTGTCCATTATCCTTGGGCTTATCTCACACTTGGGGGCTAAATCCTTGTGATAACGTGCTCCTTTCTCATTTCTTATATGTATCACTACCTTAAAGCAATCACCCCCGGTGAGGCGTGTGCAATCGCTTTAATGTAGGGGGGCATACATCCCGTTCATATCTTTTCAAGATACTTGAAAATTTCTTGGCAAATTTAGCCTTGCCTTGAAAATTTTTGATATCTTTCTTGCATGACTCATAGTGAGGGAACCTTACTACTGACAGTCATGGTTCTCCCTCGTGATCTTCCCTTTTACTTTGTCAATCGAAGTCGTAAGATCCTTAGTCCACTGGGGGCTTGGTGTATCTTGCCTCCTTGACGTGGTGAAAGTTTTTCAATATTGTTTCCTTGTACTTTACCGGAAGTATGAGCATACGCTTATACTCCCGCTAAAGTGGGGGCTAAATGTAGCGTCCTAAAATTGCGACACTTGCAATTTTGATCGCATTTGGGTCTTCACGATGGCGATGCAACACTGAACCTGAATGGAGACCCCGAAACTTGCTCACGACACAAAAAACTGCATTTTTCAGCACCCTAGCCTGATCCTCCTTGCACCCTGTTGTCCCTGGAGGTGGGACCATGGCGCCCAACGCCCTGGTCCTTTAGGACTAGGGTGCCCAGCACCCTGGTCCCCCAGGACCATGGCGCCCAACACCTTGGTCCCTGGCCCTATTTTGGGCCCGGTCTCCTATGGGGCTTTGGGTCTTTATGTTTGCAATTTGGAAAATAGTACTTCCTGGTCGGCCCAAGGTCGGAAAAATTAGTCTTTTAACCCTAATTGACAAGTATATAAACTACTTTTCCTCTCTCATTTTGGGGAGGAGGGAAAAAAGGCGTGGAAATGATATTCAAACATTCAAGCATTCAAGCATTCAAGCATTCAAACATTCCTTCAAGCAATTGATCATTCTAAGTCTCCATTCAAGGCTAGGTGTTGCATTCAAGACAAGGATTCAACCATTGAAGAGGAGATCACATACTACAACATACAACATACAACATACAACATACAACATACAACAACATCTATACCTTCGCATATAAGGATACAAACATCCTTACAACAAGGTATTAGTACTTGTTTTATATTACATTTACAACATTTCTCATTTCTTGGTTAATTCCAAAACCGGGGTTTGACCTAAAGGCAAACCCCTCATCCCTAACCCCCCAATCGTCCTCTCTTTTCTGTGTGTAGGTTGCAGGTACGCGGCTGTAATTGAAGATCTGGAATCCTTGTGCAGAGACGAACAGATCCACCTTCGTTTCGTGGATTTTCCGGAGGACCGTGTGCATGCCGGGCGCCATCGTCCCATCAACTTTCGCTCAAATTTGCAGGACAGTGCCGTCCTAACATTTTACTGCTAATTCCAGGTCCGCAGCTTCATATCATATTCCTATCTCTGTTTATAAGTGAATCTTTCCTACTTTGCATACATTCCTAGTTCAATCTTTCTATCTACATTTCTTTACAAAAGAGGGTATCCTTGATGTCTTAACCCTTGAAACTCATATAGAATCCAATCTTGCATTGCGTGGGATTGGATCTTGTGGGTTTCAACCCCTCTTTTGAATGTAAAGTCCCTCCTAAGTGAAAACCATCCACCCTAGTGACTCTCCCTTCTCTCTCCTTGGAGTTGGGGAGGGGAGAACAACTAGGGTTCAATTTTTTCTGCTTTACATTTTGGTGAACCCGACGTGAACATCCTTTCTGATTATTCATGGTTAGATTTGAAAATTGGATTCCTTGATTACATTTCCATGTTTGATCTTTTGCAAAATTTTAGAGGTCAATTGCATAAAAACCCTAAATTTTCTTTTTAGTAATTGGGCTTGTGAAATGTTTAATTGTTAATGCTTGTTTCAGATCTACCCTTCTACTGCAAATTATCAAATCATACCTGTGCTTTAATTTTGAAAATTAAGTGGTTAAGTGTCAAAACCCTAATTTTTAAAACCCTCTTGATTCAACCTTTGTCCGACAATTTCACTGATCAAAACATCTCCAAATCGGCTGTAACTTTGGATTCCGCAATAAAATCACAATATCTTTCATCCCTCAAAATTTGGAAAAAAGTTACGAGGACCGTGTGCACCCCGAGCGCCATCGTCCCCGACATTTTTTCTGAAATTTCGGGAGCTAGATCTTACTCTATTTTTCTGCTAAAATCCAGAATTTTGGCTGATTTTATCAATTTTAACACCTTCAAAATTAAAGTCAAAGTTGGTCTAGCGATTGCTTGGATTGAGGCTTCTAATCATTCAAAAATTGTTGAAATTGAAATTTGTGTCAAAATTGTGTTTCTTACAGTCCTAAATCTGAAAAGTGTGTTATCATTCATTCGAAATTTCAGTGATTTATCCAAATTTTTGCAATTTGTGACTTTTGAAATTAAGTGCTTAATTACAACAACTTTGATTTCCGCTTTCAAAATTGAATTTTGCGTGAAATTGAGTCAACTTTCAAATTTCAAAACTTGCATTGCTTTTGGTATTCCCTCTAAAATCATAAAATTCAAAATTTCAGTTTCCCTCTCTTCTTCAAAATTCAAATTTTGCATTTTTCGACAATCTTGGTAGGGTTCAATTTTGAGATTGCAACTTTAATTTGGCCTATCTACAGATCGTAAAATCACTCAATTTTTTCAGGTTAGCTGTAAAATCATCATAACTTTCATCCCTGCAAATTTCGAAAAAAGTTGTGAGGACCGTGTGCACCCCAAGCGCCATGGTCCTGGACATTTTTTCCGAAATTTCGGGAGATTGTCCTGATTGTATATAACAGCTTAAATCTACAAGATTGGCTGATTTTACTGAAATTTGCTACCTCTAAAATTCAAAATCTTCTCTCTTTCTTTAGTGCATGAGTTTTACAACAATAAGCCCTACTTACACTATTCCCGTTAGATGAAGCCTTAGAATTATGTCTTTCCAAGGTTTAATTACTGAGGAGATGGAACCTAATTTGAATGGCCTTTTTAACGAGGACATGGGTAATTCCTCCAATCCTCTTAATGATGAAGAAGCTCTCCATGAGGTTTCTATAGAACAACTTTCAAAATTGGATAACCAATTTGATGATTTTCGACAATGGATGTCTCAAGAATACCCTGATAGCGAAGCTCTTTCATTAATTGAGGGTCTAAAACATATGGTTCAAAGTGATAAGAATGGAATTGATATTTTGCATGGTATTGCACACATTGTGGATTCGAATGTGATGCCTATGAAAAGTTGTGCCGAAACCTTAGGTTATACACAACCTCCTACTCAAGTCAATCATTCTATTCCTTTAACGACTCCTATTGCTAGTATACCTACTTTAACATCAAACATAATGACTATTTCAATACAAGACATTCCTCCTATGATCACCAGTCATGGGGGCAATCCCTCTTCTTCAATCAACCCTCTTCCTTCATTCAATCCGACTTCTTCATTCATTCCTTCAATGAGTGTCCCTATTTCATCTCCACAAATGAACATGACACAAGGGGGCAATTCATTTTCCATTCCTCCTTGTAGTGTTCCTCCTGTCCAATCATCTCCTATGATTAACTATCATAGTGTCCCACCACCTTACTCTCTACCTTCTTTCAATAACATAACACCTCCATCACAATCTAACACGTCTAATATGAACTCTTCGACTGAAGCGACCATTAACAATCTTGCACAAACTGTCTATTCTTTACAGCAACAAATTGCCTCTATGAATCAATCTAAGTTTAGTGTGCCCACATTTGATGTTGCGAGCCCACTCTCTCTTGATATTGTTCGAGCTATTCCCCCTAAACATGTTGAAATTCCGCATTTGGAGCTTTATAATGGTAAGGGTGATCCTCTAACACATGTTAAGACCTTTCAAACAATATGTACTGATTTTGCTTATGACCAAAGGTTGCTTGCAAAACTGTTTACTAGAACATTAAGAGATAAAGCCCTACAATGGTATTGCTCGTTGCCTTCTTATTCTATTTCTTCTTTCGAACAACTTGCAAATGCTTTCATTCAACAATTTCAAAACAATATTAGTCCTAAAGTTACTTTGATTGATTTAATGCATTGTGTAGTCACATAAATCTGTCCACTTAATTAAATGAATACTTAGTATTTATTTGATTATTTAACCATCAATTAATAATTAATTAAATTAATATTTAATTAATTCATCTTAACCCTCTTCTCCTATTAATTAAATAAATTATTCAATTTATTTGATTTAATTCACTTAACCAAATTCATACCATTAATTAAATAAATAAATCATATTTGTTTAAATTAAATCTTCTCTCACATTTAAATAAATTAATATTTATTTAAATCCCCCAAAATCCCACCTCTCACATTTAAATAAATTAATATTTATTTAAATCCCCCAAAATCCCACCTCTCACATTTAAATAAATAAATCATTTATTTAAATCACCTTTATCCTCCACCCACTTGTATTTTCCTACAAAAGCAAGTTGCACAATTATTTTAAATAAATAATTTATTTAAATCACCTTTATCCTCCACCCACTTGTATTTTCCTACAAAAGCAAGTTGCACAACTATTTTAAATAAATTATTTATTTAAAATCCTATTTATCCTCACCCATTTGAAACCTTTAATGGTTTCCCTTAAAGTATTCAAACTTGATGGCTTTAAAGTCTTCAAACTTGATGGCTTCCTTCTATAGTCTTCTTAAGACTTTAATGGTTTTCCTTAAAGTCTTCAAGCCTTTAATGGTTCCCCTCAAAGTCTTCAAGCATTTTAATGCTTTATCTTCCTTTTTCTCATTTAAATAAATTAATGTTTATTTGAATATTTATCCAAATACAACTTGCACACATTTATTGAAATAAATGAATTTTTATTTTAATAAAATCCTATTTTCCCTCACCCACCAAATCCACTTGCAAAATCTAATCCCCTTCTAGATTCTTCTAACCCCTTCCTAATTAACCTAATCCATCCCCTAATTATTGTCACATTCCTAAGCAAAATAGAGTCACTTCTCAAAGCCTAAAAGTCTTTGATAACCATTAAAGGCTTTCAACCTTCAACCACTAAATGTCTCAATGTCTTGGATAACCTTTGAAAGCTTCCAACCTTCAACCACTTAATCCACAAAGTCTTCAAAAACCATTAATGGTTAACCCAAACCCTCCTACATGGTTAAAACATTTGTTTTGACTCAACCTCTACCCAACCCAAGGGTCTCATCAAGCCTTTAATGCTTTGACCATGATTATCTCTTAATCATTTGCACAAAGGTTTATCCTTGCATTAACTCCTAATCCAGTGGATAATCCTAATTTAGGCTTGACCTTTACCTTCTAGATAACCATGAGGTCTCTTCAGGCATTTAATGCCTCCAACCTCTTCTCTCAACCCAATCTTATGTTGACACTTGTCACCATTTCATTGGTGCAAATTGTGCACATGGATCCCCAACTTTCAAGCTTGACCCTTGATTAAACCTTTCAATCCTGGCCATCCACTGCTCCATTTTTCCTATAAATAGAGCCCATTCTTTCATAATACAGATCCTGAAAACTTGTATGCATTTAGGCTATAGACATTTTTAGAGAGCATTTAGCATAGCATAACTAAAATCTTGTCTTTTTGGTAAAATCAATCATTTTAGCATCAATAGCATAGTATTTAGCTTTTCATTTCATATTTGAAGCTTAATATTAAATCTCAATCCTCCATAAGCATCCATAGTGCAAAAAGCTGCTGAGAGCTACACTCATTTGGGACTTGGAGAGGAGAGGAACAAGGGAGGAGCAACTATGAGCATCTTGATTAGCTATTTCATTCTATGTTTATATGCTTTCTATTTCATGCTTAATATCTCTCTTGATATGCCTGTTTAGGATAATCTTTTGTTGCTAACACTAACGTTTGTTTCTTGTGCTCTTGTGTGTGTTGCCATCAAACAGATTTTCTAATCGTTTTTGCAGAGCATCATTTGGTGAACCCGACGTGAATCCAAACACCAAAAAGATCAACTTTTTTTTTTTTTTTTTAACCAATAACATGTTTGAATGTTGAAAATGTCACACAGGTTGCGCTTTTGACACTGTTTTGGTGCATTTGACATTATTTTGGCGCTATTCACCCTGTTTCAGTGCTTTTTCCTTCTCTGTCTTTCCCTTTCTTTTAGTGCGTTTGTGTTAAATAGTGCCTCTGTTCAAACGCAGACTAGCGCTATTGTATCAAAACGTTGTACAAATCACCTTGTAACCAAAAAAAAAAAAATTAGGCTTGTAGAAGCCCACCAAATAGGCGGATTTTACTAACTATTTTTCTCTTTTGTGCAGATTTAAATTAGATTAAAAAGTAGATTTATATTTTTTTACTAACTTGTTTTTTGAAGTTGGTTTTAAAAATGAATTCACTTTTTATTTTGGTTTAAAATTAACTTCACATTTCAACTTTGGGCTTTTAAAAAAAGAATCACATATTTGTTTGGGGCTCTTAAAAAGAATTTTATTGTTCCAAGGTAAAAAGAACCACAAACTTATACAAAAACAACTTTTTTTTTTTTGCAAGTTAGGAAACAAACTTCGTTTTGGTGCTTAAAATAAACAAGGCAAAATTTATTTCTTGCATCAAGATAAAACTCACAATCCACACTTCCATTTTTGGTGCAAATAAAATTCACAATCAACTTGTCTCATTTTTAAAGCAATTTTACTTCATGCAAACGTATTTTTCATTAAGTTGACCAGGATTTTCAAATTCTAGTTTACTCAAACAATTGCCTTTGAAAATTAAAAAGAACACCATGATTGTTGGAGCAACATCTCCAAATAGTTAGATCACATTGCAATGATAGATTAAAAAGAACAAGTGTTTTTCGTGCTTGGCACACTTGTGCAAAGAGTTGGTCGAGTGGTCCTACTTCTAACACACACTATCCTCTCCCTTGGCTTTCATGGTCCTAGGTGCAAGAGAAAAGTGTTAGTAACACTCAAAATTTTATCTTTTTAAGAGAGGCCTGCCAAGAGACACATCACTCTCGGGAACGACCTTGAGCGGTAAATCCTTCGAGCCGCTATAGAAATCAGGTGAGAGCGAAAGCTGTAGCATTGGGTATAGCTGTTCCTACAGTGTAACTGGCCGAAAGGACAAATGGGCCCCACCACCAGTTACAAGGCTCTTAAGTGAGTCACTGCAGAATGAACTTATGTCCAAAAACATCGAACATGACTAAACACTTTTAAGTAGTAGCCCACCCGTTCTATTGATTAAGGATATTTGAGATATAATTTAGTGCAAGAGCATAGATGGTTTTGCTCCCAAGATACTCACCATACATATTTCCTTGAGTAGAAACATAGCTTTTTGAAAAGTCACTTGTGGCTTGATAAAAGTGGTGACTCCCCCATCATAGGGATCATCTATTTGTTATGCTCGTGTAAGACTTAGTATATCACATCCTTACCTGCCAAGGCGGGATTCATAAGGTATGTAGTACCAAAGTCGAAGAAATATCAAGATGTGGGCTAAATTTATCACAACTGGCCATTTGACCTTAGGGATAAAAAGTGTTTGAAGTGTGTTCATTTTAAAGACCAAGTGCAAATTGAGCCGACTTCAGGCTTTGGAAATACACCTTAAAATACATCTAAAGGAAGGGTCAAAAACAAGTCCAAGGATTGGGGTGATCTAGACCCATACTCATTTGTGCCTTTGAGGCAACATTCTTGTGTTTGTGTGCTTGCTTTGTTTTCTTGTCAAAGAAAAATCAGAAAATCAATCCCAAAAACATAGTATTCATCCAACATTTCTCAAAAACAAACAAAAATACCAAAAACAAAGTGCAAACAACAAAGAGACAAATTTTATGACCATTCTTCACATCTTGCGAAAGAAAAAGTGTCATCAGAATATCAACTTGAAAAGGAGACCATTAAGCTCAAAGGCTTTGATCAAAAGGAGGAACTTCTTCTATCTCAATAGACAAATCTTTGTCTCACATAGAGTCTTTCTACATCGCATGCGTTTATACCTTCAAGGTAAAACAAACGAGTTTGATTCAGAATCATTGAATCGTAGAGCTTTTATGCAATATAGAGCTCTGAGTTATCACAAAAATCAAGGAGGAAAGATTAATCCCAACTTCTTCCCAAACATCTGTATCACCTACAACACAGCTCGAGAAGTGCCACCAACGCCTGAAAGGGAAGAGATAGAGTTTGTCCCATTTGTAACACAAAGTTTTTATTGAAGTTGAAAACATTTTCATCCATCAGCTCACTCATACATCATCACTTCATCATCAATCCGTCCCAACTCTCAAAACATTAAGAGGTTCTTGTCCCAAGTTCTCTTTTAGATATTGCTTGAAATCAAACACATCACATCACTTTTTAGATTGTTTCTACATCTAGGATAAGCTCATCCTAAGAGACACATCTACGCAGATTAAAACTAGTTCATGAGTGAATCCTCTCATTACTAGGTAGTCAAAATCTATAACACATCTCAGATTTCTCTACACCTTATCACATCCAAACTCCTCAAAACAAACAAGTAATTCAAAGAAGGAATTTCGGTTACATCTACCTTAAAGTGCTAGAGATCCCCATACAACACAAATCACCAACCATCAATCTTTCATTTCATCGACAACTCATCATCATCTTCAATCAACTTCACACAAAACTTGCAAACAAAATGGCTCAAACCCGATCACGGTCAAGGCAACGAGAAATAGAAATTGAGGAAGAAGAAGACGAAAATCTCAATGAATTTCAAGAGGCACTTGGAGGAAATATGAATGACGAAAACCCAAATACTCCCACTCCTGCAACAATAGAGAGGGCCCAGCATAACCCTCTCTTTAACAGACTGTTTGACGAAATACTCAGGAGTAATGCGGATGCTCACTTCTTAAAACTCGCTCAAGAAGGAGCCAAACTCCCCTCAGACTTTGATCTTGCCCAATTAAGACAAGCATCAGAAAGACAAAGTCGCCATGAGGAGGAAAGAGGTAGAGATCACATCAGATATAACATTCCTCGAGGTAACCCACCACCTCCTCCTCCAAATGAAATTGAGATGTTGCGGCAACAAGTCAAGAATCTCGCCCAACAACTTCATAGTGGTGTTAAGACCAATCAATTCTCACTTAACGACATCTGTCCCTATCCGTTTGATAGGAATCTTTATATGCCACCCTTTCCACGAGGATTCGAAACACCCAAATTTGAAAAATATAGAGGAAAGGGGGATCCCCGTGATCATGTCTGAGAATTTCATTCCGCTTGTCTTGAAGTGGCATATGAAGACACATACCTAATGCGCCTTTTTCCCCAAAGTTTGGGAGGAACAACCACATCATGGTTTTCCCGACTACCAGGTGGCATTAGAACATTTGAGGAACTCATCCAGAAGTTCCTATCTCATTACTCTCATAACATTGAACGCGACATCACCATGGCTGATCTGTGCAACACCAAACAAAAACCAGGTGAACTATTCTCAGTATTCCTGCAATGATAGTGCCAAATGTCTAGCAGACGTTCTCTTCAGTTACCTGAATGAGAACTAGTGGAAATTTTCATTTCCAACTTAAACGAAGAAATGGAATTTCACCTGGATGTCAAAGACACAGACTCTTTTAACGATATGATCACCAAGGGTTTAAAATGTGAAAGGGCACTCATCAAGAAAGGACTCATCAAAATCTTTAATGAACCAAAAGATGGTCCTCGCCCATGCTTCAATAGCGATAAACCAAACTTCTGGAATAAAAACAAGAATATCATCAATGATGGGGTTGTGGATGCCCGGACTATCCGAAATGCACAACCTGTGGTTCGATTTGCAGGACAAAATCCTCCACCTCAGAATAACACAAATGTTCCTTCCAATCAAGGTCACATCACATCTCATGATGAACCAAGACCTTGTCCACAAAAACAAAAATGAACATACACTCCCTTAGGGGAACCCATTGAAACAGTGTTGCGACAACTCATTTCTCAGAATTTGGTCACTCTACCTAAACTATCCAACTACGAGCCTCAGGTCAAACCAGCATGGTGGAGAGATACTGAACACTGTGAGTTCCATCAAGGAAGAGGACACAAGACAAGTAATTGTCACCGATTGAAAGATCTCATTTAGGATCTTATTGATTGAGGAGAAATTGAGATTGAAGGACATGACCCAAAAACAACAAATAATGATCATCTGATGTTCAAAAATCCACTTCCATCACAAGATCAAAGGGGTCCTTCCACTTCCCGGCGAGGCACTGATACCACTGATTATACGCAAGCTGCGTATAACTACACTGTAAATCACCTGTATGATGCCAGTGAACAAATTGCAACCATAACCTTCAAAAATCCCACCTCAAATTGCAATGTTGTTACACGTCGTGGCAAGGTCACCATCAAGGCAGCTCCACAAGGCACCACCTCCATCCCAAAGCAGTACAATCTTGTGGAACAATTAGACAAAACGCCTGCGCTTATATCCATTTTAGAGCTATTGCGCCTATCGCCATCTCATAAAACAATCTTGGATCAAGCACTCCAAGAGGCGTCAGTCCCTGCAAACCTGAATACGGACCAGTTTCAAGCCATGGTTGGAAATCTAAAGTCATCACCTTGTCTCACTTTTTCTAAAAGTGACAACTCTTCTTTCCAACAACCTCATAATGCTTCACTACACATTGAAGGCTTTATCAACCAACACAGGATCAAGCGAGTCTTGATAGATAATGGAGCAGGCCTAAACATTTGTACACTACAGTTGGTCATAGCATTGGGATATGCAATAGAATCAGTGGATCCTCGCAAGAAGATCACCATCAAGGCCTATGATGATGCAGAGCGTTCATCCAAAGGAGTTGTGGTACTACCAATCCGAGTGGGCCCTGTAGTAAAGCACATCATCTGTCAGGTTCTGGACCTTCCTCTTCCATATAATCTATTATTAGGGAGACCTTGGATACATGCCATGCACGCTGTTCCATCTACCTACCATCAATGTATCAAGTTCCCACATAACGGTGTAGAGATCACAATCCTGGGCGATGCAAATCCCTTTGCATTTTGCCATAATATCAGCCATCAACCAGAGATTACCGTTCCTAATAATAGAGAAGCCATTTCCTCCACATCATATATAAATCCCGCCTCTCTTGCCAGTTCAAACACCACTATACCGAAGCAAGAAAAGCTTAAGATGAAGATCGCAGAGGAAGGTCCTGGGGAATACAACTTGAGTCAACTCTTTTGTGTGGGACAAATGCCCACTTCTCCTAGAACTCATGGTAAACCACAGCAGTTACTCCAGCAACCACTAAACATACCAGCATGTGCTTTGACACCTTTCGTTCTTGGAAAGAGTCAAGAGGAAGAAACACAAGATGAGGACCTGGCGGAATGGATCTATAAAGATCCCATCGCCACTAACATACCGCGAGTTACACTTCCTACGGATCAGTATGGCAAAGGCCTTCTCATTATGCAAAGAATGGGATATGATGGTCAGAGTGCTTTGGGATACTACAAACAAGGACGACACGAACCTCTGCTACCAGAATTCAAGCCCAAAGGTAATACAGGCCTTGGCTTTGAAAAAGAGATCCTTCCTAAACTCAAATTCAAAGGAAAACCCAGCAAACCATTTTTCCCACCTACTGCAAAGAGGACACCTTTCATAATCAAAGCACCATCAAGCACTATCCCCACTGCCCCATCGAGGCTCACAACTCCACCATCTACAATACTAATCATCCCACCAATCAAACCAGTAATCCCATTCGCAACAGCCATTACATCCATAGTACCATTAGCAGCAGCAACTGTATCAGAATCCGCAACAGCATCTATGGTACCAGCAGTTCCTGCAGAAGCCACTGAGTCAACACTGCCGATACTTCCTGTGCCAGATTCTTTTATCCCCATCAAACTTCCTGTAGCACCGATCACTACAAAGGTACATCAACCAATCACACCTGCCGTGTTTAATTCTAAAGACATCCCAGTATGGTATAGCAATCGGATGCTGGAGAGTGATTCAGAGACTGACTCACATGAGTGGGAATTTGATTCTGTACAACTTAATACTTCAGATGAGGAAGACACATCACCACCTCCACCACGCAAAGACATCCCTGTTTACAGAGAAGCACAGATAAAGACCACTTGGGTTCCTAAGCTAGAAACATCTTCCACAGACCCTACGTCTTATCCTATGCCTGATTCTGACAGGGAAAGTACCATCAACGACCTTCACCACACTATCTTGACCCTCACTGATACCTCTAACGAACTTAATCTAGTCGATGAAGTAATGCCCATTGTCCACCCTGAACTCATCGAATGGAACCAACCAAATCCCCCATGTCTTGACCTCTTCCAAAACGATGAGGCCATCATTGACTTTTTGGAATTACGGGATAATCTACCAAGCGGGGATCACAAAGCTGGATTCGCCATTGAACTTAATAGCGCAGCATACTTTGGGGCGGATGATAAACCTTTCAGCTACAAAAATATAACAATAAAACATGGATCTTTCAGTGAAAACCACACTGTGGCACTGTTTGATCCGACAAAAGTAAAAAGAAAGAGCGTATCCAACGGTGAAAACCTCTTTGAGGCACCTGAGGATGAAGGGTTTGACATTCTCCCTGCTAATACACAACAGGAACGATCAACGATTCTCATCGAGGAAACCAAAGAATACAATGTGGGGACTCCTGAAAATCCTCATATCATACATCTGGCATCTCTTCTCACTCCAGAGGAACAACCTAAATTTATAGAGTTCTTCCAGAAGCGTCAGATCAACTTTGCATGGTCATATGTAGACATGCCTGGGCTTGATCCTGATTTAGTCATGCATCACCTCACCGTAGCAGAAGGAGCCAAACCTATCAAGCAGAAGCTTCGTAAGATGCATCCCCAGATTGCAATGCTAGTCAAAACAGAACTCAAGAAACTCCTGGATGTTGGTTTCATTAGACCAATTGATTATGTAGAATGGATCTCCAATATTGTGCCTGTCGGCAAACCAAAAGGCGGCATTCGCATTTGTATTGACTTCAGAGATCTAAATAAGGCCTGTCCTAAGGATGATTTCCCCCTACCAAATATTGACATCATAGTGGATCTAACAGCAGGACATGCCATGCTTTCACTCATGGATGGCTTTTCAGGATACAATCAAATAAAGATCGCACTAGAGGACCAACATAAGACAGCCTTCACATGTCCATGGGGCACATACTGCTGGAATGTAATGCCTTTTGGTCTAAAGAATGCAGGAGCAACCTATCAAAGAGCAATGACCACCATCTTCCATGACATGATGCATACCATGATGGAAGATTATGTTGATGACTTACTAGCAAAATCACTCACTAGAGAAGGGCATCTCCACATCTTAGATAAAATATTTGATAGACTGGAACAATACCATGTTCGACTCAACCCAAAGAAATGTGTCTTTGGAGTAACCTCCGGGAAGCTTCTAGGATACATTGTCTCAAGCAAAGGTATTGAGGTAGACCCAGCAAAGGTAAAAGCAATCATGGACATGCCACCTCCAAAGAATATCAGTCAGCTAAGGACACTACAAGGACAGCTTCAATCCATCCGAAGATTCATTGCACAATTGGCTGATAAGTGTTACCCATTTACACATCTGCTACACAAGAACATCCGCTTTTAGTGGGATGCTCGATGCCAGCAAGCATTTCAGACACTTAAAGACTATCTCATGAATCCACCATTGCCGATGCCACCAGATCCAAGTAGACCATTGTTACTCTATATCTCGACAACAAGTACGGCATTGGGTGTACTACTGGCACAACATAATGCAGAAGGCAAAGAATGTGCTATATACTACATCTCTCGCACACTGGTTGGCTATGAACTCAATTACACACCTATTGAGCGAGCTTGCCTAGCAGTAATCTTAGCAGCCACTAAATTGCGACACTATCTGTTGACACACAAGGTACAACTCATCGCAAAGATTGATCCACTCAAGTATTTACTCAGCAAAGCAGCATTGACAGGTCACTTGGCCAAATGGGTGATGATTCTAAGTGAATTTGACATTGAGTATGTGGACCGAAAGGCTATCAAAGGTCAAGTTATTGTAGATCAGTTGGCTGATGCACCTCTCATAGGTGATCATCCTCTCATTTCCAATTTTCCAGATGAAGAGATATTCATGATCACAATAGCACAACCATGGAAACTATATTTTGATGGTTCATACACTAGGCACGGCTCAGGGGCAGGCATTCTGTTTATCACACCTCAAGGTGATAGCATCCTGAAGTCTTACAGGCTCACATTTCCATGCACAAACAACATAGCAGAGTATGAGGCCTTGATCACAGGACTCAGGTTAGCCATACAGTGGAAATTACAAGAACTACAAGTATATGGCGACTCCCAACTAGTCATTCGACAAGTAACAGATGAATATCAGACCAAAGATGATAAACTCATGCCATATAAGCAAATGGTGGACACTCTAAAGACATAATTTACTACTATCACTTTTGAGCAGATACCAAGAGATCAGAATCGAGCTGCTGACGCTATGGCTACCATAGCATCTCTACTAGATCTTCCACAGAATTCAACATGCTACGAGTTCTTGGTAGAACAGCTTTGGATCCCCGCTTATGATATCCCTGAATCCGAAATGATATGTCGCCTTGTCGGTTCTGAATCCCCATGGTACGGTGAGTTCTACACCTATCTCCGCGATCATACCCTTCCTCCCAACCAATCAAATAACCAACGAAAAACCTTCATTTGCCAAACTGCTCGATATACCATTATTGTCGAAACCCTATACCGACATAGTCTTGATGGTACTCTCCTTCGATGTCTAGAACAGGATGAGATAACAAAGGTTTTGGAAGAGGTACATGAAGGAATTTGCGGGACTCACTCAAGTGGTCCATCACTAGCCAAGAAGATCATGCGAGCTGGATACTATTGGCCATCTATGGAAAAGGATTCCTACTACTTTGTCAGGAAATGCAAGAAATGTCAAGTTTACGGTGACCTGATACATGCACCAGCACAGGAACTACAACCAATCACAACACCATGGCCTTTTTGTCAATGGGGCCTTGACCTTGTGGGTAAGATTCATCCATCTTCATCCAATGGCCATAAATTCATTATTACCGCCACCGAATATTTCACAAAGTGGATCGAAGCTGTTCCACTTACCCAAGTCACCAGCAAGCAGATCGCCTCATTCATCCTCAACTACATCATCTGCTGGTATGGTGTACCCATGTCCATCGTCACAGATAACGGTCTTCCTTTCAAAAATCAGGATGTCTGTGAACTTTGTGAGAAATTTCATATCCAACATCGCTTTTCCACCCCCTATTACCCACAAGGCAATGGTCAGGCTGAAGCATCCAATAAAAACATATTGAGAATCCTAAAGAAGACAGTCAATGATGCCGGTCGTGATTGGCATGTTCAATTGAATCCAACATTATGGGCATATCGAACTAGCATTCAAACCCCTACAGGTGCAACTCCTTATTCATTGGTCTATGGTGCAGAAGCTATCTTACCTATTGAGGTTGAGATACCATCATTACGAGTTTCCTTGCATAATCTCATCGATGATGAAGCATACAGAGTCTCACGTCTTCAGGACTTAGAGTTACTTGATGAGAAGCGACAAGCTGCATACAATCACCTCAAAGCCTATCAGCAGCGCATGAGTAGAAGCTACAATCACCGAGTTAGATCTTGTTCTTCGAGAAAATCCTCGCAACCAACCAAACAGAGAACATCAAGGCAAGTTTGAATCAAATTGGCTCGGCCCATATGTTGTCACTGCTGTATTCGGGTCTGGGGCATATCAGTTGGCTACATCAGACGGAGAACCGCTCGCAGATCCAATCAATAGCATGCACCTCAAACGGTTTTATACCTAAGGTGTACAAGGCATCAGGCTCCCCTGCATATCAGAAAATACCAAAAACATTCAGAAAAAATGTCTTGAAGAAAATACAAAAACATTCAACAAAGTAAAGAAAAATCATGCATCCAAACGGTGAACAACCACTCCGGTGGCACCTTGGGTAAGTACGATGGTGAAAACCTGGCAAACAGGTGCCACTCGTAAAGGTTATGGCTCCATTGTCTTTTAGACTTGTTGCGCTCGCATCTACTTCATACATACATCCATCCATCCAAAACCATGGCTTGTTATTCCTCTGCAATTATGATAGTACTCCATACATCTTGCATCCCGCTTTTTCATAGTCATGTCTAAAATTGGGGGCAATGCCTTTAACCTATTGATGGAAGTGGATTCTACATTGTCTTATGATTCATTAAGTTCTTCATTCAAAGCAATCGTCAAAAATCCACAAACATTCAAAAATGTCTCGCAAAATCCAAAAACATTCAAAAATGACTCACAAAATCCAAAAACATTAAAAAACTATTACACAAAATCCAAAAACATCGAAAAACCCATCGAAAATCACACAAAAACATGGCAACACCTTGTACATATTCATTCGAGCAGATGCAAAACCAACATTAACACAGTACTGACACAATGACCATTTATCAATTGACCACACAATCCACATCCAACAAATCAGAAACTGTCTTTAAACAAGGATACATCCTTCCTTACCAAAACAAAGACAAGATGACATTTTCTTTGACAAGAAAATTTTGTTTACGCTATCAAATACTTGGTTGATTTATGGTCTAGTAATTTATATCAGGTTCCTACGGCATTGTTTGTGTATCTTCGACATATTATTCCGATGAAGTTCTGGGGCATGTACTAATGGTGTCTACGTGGGAAGTTCACTAGGCTACGTGATCTTATGCCAAATGCAATCATAGATCACTACGGCTTGCTGACTACAGTGTATACCTCGACCATATGAGCATAAACCATTACCAAGGATCCTTATTCTTTATTCTTTATGTATATACTGTTTGTTTGTAGGTACAATGCTCTTCCTTTGGTTCCTCCTACCTCATCCAAACTGGATAAAGGTTTTTTATCTCTTAGTACGGTATGAACTTGTCTCAGGATATGATCAGCCTAAGATCAAGGAGGACGATCCAAGTCATGCATGAATGGTGATAATCCCTGTCTGTTCCGCAAGCAATACTCAGGTCAGCTTGATCCATTATATCAAGTTGCTTGTATTAACTTGCTATATAAAATCCATGTAAGAAATACTCTGGTCATCTTGAATCTTTATGTCAAGTTGCTTGTATTTTCTTACAACATTTTAAAAGCTCAATGATGAAAAATAAAGCACTATGGATCATCATCTCATCTCATCTATATATATTGCATTTTGTTGCATTCCACCCATCCATACATTCATAATAGCTGCATATCATGCATACATAGTCATAATAATGCATACTCTATTTTACTCATCTTCTTCCATAGGTCTCAGTCCTAGTCCTCCATATCTTCTATCTAACATCAAATCCCCCCTCACCCTCCCTATCTTGATCATCAACTTCATCCTAATCCCTTCATCGCTTCCCATCCTCACTCATCCAACAAAATTAAGCCAATTACTCCGTCTACACAGATACATCGACTCCCACACACCTAGACTATCAACAGATACTCTGATCAAGTATCTTCGGGTCTCAACAGGTAATCGATTATGGTAATCCTAGACTACATCAGGCATTTATCATAATGACCTAGTCTCAACGAGGTTGCCATGATTCCCCACAACCATCCATCACACGCACACACTATCAATTGGTCAACCAATCAAACACAATCCAATGGACAATTAGATCAATTGTCTAAGTCTCAATGAGTATTTTGCTTCATATACCTTGACTTCATTGGGCAATTACATCAATTGTCTAAGTCACATCAGGTCACTTTGATGCACTTACTCAGACTTTATCATGTCCAAGCGACCAACTGACATCAACTGTCACGCTTTGACTTGACCGGGGCAATTAAACCGATTGCACCAGATTGTCTAACCAATTTTGATCAATTGTATAGCATCAATCCAAACCCCACACTACATCTTCTATGTATCTCTTGCATGACCTCAGGGTACCCACTGGCTTGTTGTTTCTTCATATTCACTCCATTTTCTCCCATTCTTTCATCATTAGTTCTAATTTCTTCTATTCTACCTCCCCTCCACTTTTCATTCTTTTTCGAGAGATCGCCCGATTTTTCAAAAAAACATCGGCCCATCCCTCGAGGGGGCATACCACCCATTAAATTTACATTTTATGGGGCATTTCTTCACACCTATTTTTCTTTCTTTGAAACGATGCGATAAACTGCACCGTCTCAAAGAGGGGCAAATGTAGTCACATAAATCTGTCCACTTAATTAAATGAATACTTAGTATTTATTCGATTATTTAACCATCAATTAATAATTAATTAAATTAATATTTAATTAATTCATCTTAACCCTCTTCTCCTATTAATTAAATAAATTATTCAATTTATTTGATTTAATTCACTTAACCAAATTCATACCATTAATTAAATAAATAAATCATATTTGTTTAAATTAAATCTTCTCTCACATTTAAATAAATTAATATTTATTTAAATCCCCCAAAATCCCACCTCTCACATTTAAATAAATTAATATTTATTTAAATCCCCCAAAATCCCACCTCTCACATTTAAATAAATTAATATTTATTTAAATCCCCCAAAATCCCACCTCTCACATTTAAATAAATAAATCATTTATTTAAATCACCTTTATCCTCCACCCACTTGTATTTTCCTACAAAAGCAAGTTGCACAATTATTTTAAATAAATAATTTATTTAAATCACCTTTATCCTCCACCCACTTGTATTTTCCTGCAAAAGCAAGTTGCACAACTATTTTAAATAAATTATTTATTTAAAATCCTATTTATCCTCACCCACTTGAAACCTTTAATGGTTTCCCTTAAAGTATTCAAACTTGATGGCTTTAACGTCTTCAAACTTGATGGCTTCCTTTTATAGTCTTCTTAAGACTTTAATGGTTTTCCTTAAAGTCTTCAAGCCTTTAATGGTTCCCCTCAAAGTCTTCAAGCATTTTAATGCTTTATCTTCCTTTTTCTCATTTAAATAAATTAATATTTATTTGAATATTTATCCAAATACAACTTGCACACATTTATTGAAATAAATGAATTTTTATTTTAATAAAATCCTATTTTCCCTCACCCACCAAATCCACTTGCAAAATCTAATCCCCTTCTAGATTCTTCTAACCCCTTCCTAATTAACCTAATCCATCCCCTAATTATTGTCACATTCCTAAGCAAAATGGAGTCACTTCTCAAAGCCTAAAAGTCTTTGATAACCATTAAAGGCTTTCAACCTTCAACCACTAAATGTCTCAAAGTCTTGGATAACCTTTGAAAGCTTCCAACCTTCAACCACTTAATCCACAAAGTCTTCAAAAACCATTAATGGTTAACCCAAACCCTCCTACATGGTTAAAACATTTGTTTTGACTCAACCTCTACCCAACCCAAGGGTCTCATCAAGCCTTTAATGCTTTGACCATGATTATCTCTTAATCATTTGCACAAAGGTTTATCCTTGCATTAACTCCTAATCCAGTGGGTAATCCTAATTTAGGCTTGACCCTTACCTTCTAGATAACCATGAGGTCTCCTCAGGCATTTAATGCCTCCAACCTCTTCTCTCAACCCAATCTTATGTTGACACTTGTCACCATTTCATTGGTGCAAATTGTGCACATGGATACCCAACTTTCAAGCTTGACCCTTGATTAAACCTTTCAATCCTGGCCATCCACTGCTCCATTTTTCCTATAAATAGAGCCCATTCCTTCATAATCCAGATCCTGAAAACTTGTATGCATTTAGGCTATAGACATTTTTAGAGAGCATTTAGCATAGCATAACTAAAATCTTGTCTTTTTGGTAAAATCAATCATTTTAGCATCAATAGCATAGTATTTAGCTTTTCATTTCATATTTGAAGCTTAATATTAAATCTCAATCCTCCATAAGCATCCATAGTGCAAAAAGCTGCTGAGAGCTACACTCATTTGGGACTTGGAGAGGAGAGGAACAAGGGAGGAGCAACTATGAGCATCTTGATTAGCTATTTCATTCTATGTTTATATGCTTTCTATTTCATGCTTAATATCTCTCTTGATATGCCTGTTTAGGATAATCTTTTGTTGCTAACACTAACGTTTGTTTCTTGTGCTCTTGTGTGTGTTGCCATCAAACAGATTTTCTAATCCTTTTTGCAGAGCATCACATTGTAAATGAGGTGTTAAAGAAAAAGTGACTGATTTCATTGGTAGATATAAGCATTTGTATGCTCAAATTTCCTTTCCAGTACCTGACAATGATATTCAAAGAATCTTTATTTCTAATTTACAAAGAGATATTAGAGAAAAACTCCTGTTTTCTGAGTTTACTTCTTTCCAACAGTTGTGTGCGACTCTTCACAATTATCAACTGACTGTGAGTCAAATGGAACAAGCAAATCCTATGGCTCCGAGTGATAAGGGTGATAGTAGTCAACAACCATTTGGGAAGTTTAAACCGAATAGAGAGTCCATTAAATTCAATGAAAACATCATCAACAACAATGTGAATGCAGCATCAGGTGTGCCTCCTATTTCTAAGTTTTTCAAGAAAGAAAGAAAGTTTACTCCTTTGAATGAATCATTGCATAGTATTATGAATAAGTTATTGGAATAAAATGTGCTTACTCTTCCTCCTATAAAGCAAATAGATCCTGCAAAGATTAATTCACCCTATTTTGATAACAAATCTTTTTGTCAATTTCATCGTCATCCTGGGCATGATACTGAAAAATGTTTTGCTTTAAAGGGTAAAATTCAAGATTTGATTGATAATAATACTATCTCTGTTTCTGGTGTGAATGATAAAGGCAACACATCTGTAGCTCCTCCTAACCAAAATCTTCAGATTTTTACTGATCCATTGCCTTTTCATACCTCTAATGTGATTGATACTATTGATTCCTCTGTCTCACCTAATGATCTTTTGTCTATGACTCCAAATGTGATTAACTTTGTGGAGCAGCAGAAAATCCCTAAAGAACCTTCCATCACATTTGATTCTAGTGAAACTATTAGGGCACCTGATGGTCCTTTATACATAGTTGCAAAAGTCAAGAACACACCTTGCCGTGGAGTGCTTATTGATCCTTCGTGCATGGTTAATGTTATTACTAAAGAATTTCTTTTTACTTTGCAATTGAATCAAGTGATTTATGACAAAACAGATGTGGTTGTGAAATTATTTGATGCATTTTCTTCTCCTGTAATTGGTTCTATTACATTACCTATTGAGGTCCATAACAAAACCCTTGATGTGGACTTTGCTATTATTCCATCATCCGAACAATTTCGTGTGAAGCTAGGCTATCCTTGGCTATCTTCCATGAAAGCTATTGCTTCTCCTATTCACAAGTGTTTGAAATTTCCTCATAATGGTGAAGTTGTTACTGTCAATCATAGTCTCTTTAAACTAGCTGAAAGAACTTCTAGCGTTCCTATTGATTATTTTTGGCCTAAACAATTCCAATCTCTTCCTCCACGAAGTGATCATCTTTTCAAATCTTATCAAAAGTGGAAAAAAGACATGATCCTATCTCTAAGCGAACCTAGAACACCCAAACTTGTCATTCCTATCATTCTTGAGAAGGAAGTTCTTCCTTTGAAAGATAAAACTAATGTCTTTCCTTAAGAAGATTCCCAACCCATCCCTATGGATGTGACTATGTCTATGTCTAATAAACCTTCTAAAGGTAGACCTATACCTCCTCGTCATGATGGACTTGGTCTCCTTCCTAAACCAAATATTCCTCCCTTATATGGAGCAATTCCTCCTCCTTCCTCTTATGGAGAGAAGAGACCTTCCTCTTCTCCTATTGTTCAGCCTAAGAGACCACAACCTAAACACCCAAGTGATAAGGATGAGAACATTCCTCCTCCTCGATCTTCTCAACTTCCTACTAAGACTAGACGAAATCGTTCTGCACGTGAACGCCGATGAAAGCGTCATCTTAGAGCTCAGGCAGCTGCCTCTCAAACTTTGCAATCCCCAAAAACACCTTCAACAAGCATTATTCCATTTTCTCCTCAGCCGGAAATTGAGCCAAAATCTCCTAAACATAAGATGCATGATGGTCTTGATCCTGTGCGAGTTAAAGATCCTATTTTTATAAATCTTGATGATGATATAGATGAAAATGTTATTCATGATGAAAATGTTACTTCTCTTGCTTCTGATAGTGAATATGAACTTGTTGATGTTGATAACCATTTATCTAACGAATTTTCTAAGGCACTTATCCTAGCTCCTAGACAAGAACAACGTGGCTTGGAACATGAACATAGCCCTTGTTTGGATCTTGTGATAGCTCCATCTGCTATGTTGGATGTTCCTCCTCTAGCGTGTTCCCTACCTTCCCGAAATATTGATCAGCAAGATCAGGGGGTAGATTACGTGCTAGACTAGTTCATTAGCATAGCAGACTCTCTCCTCCTCTCTTTTGTCACTTCTTCTATGTGTTATTCTCATTCTTCTATTTGTTTTCCTTAGTGTTGTCTACTTGAGGACGATGCAAAACATTGAGATCTCTTTTGGTCTCTCTCATGTTGACTCAAAAGACACATGTGTTCCCTTCTTCTAGTTGACCTTCCTTGATTGGGGAATGAAGAACAATTATGCATACATACATATGATATACATGAATTATCATACAGCATACTGACCCCGAGGAAAGCGAAGTCACCTTGTGCTTTGTGTTTTGTGTCTATTATCCTTGGGCTTATCTCACACTTGGGGGCTAAATCCTTGTGATAACGTGCTCCTTTCCCTTCTCATTTCTTATATGTATCACTACCTTAAAGCAATCACCCCCGATGAGGCGTGTGCGATTGCTTTAACGTAGGGGGGCATACATCCCGTCCATATCTTTTCAAGATACTTGAAAATTTCTTGGCGAATTTAGCTTTGCCGTGAAAATTTTTGATATCTTTCTTGCATGACTCATAGTGAGGGAACCTTACTACTAATAGTCATGGTTCTCCCTCATGATCTTCCCTTTTACTTTGTCAATCGAATTCGTAAGATCCTTAGTCCACTGGGGGCTGGGTGTATCTTGCCTCCTTGACGTGGTGAAAGTTTTTCAATGTTGTTTCCTTGTACTTTACCGGAAGTATTGGCGTACGCTTATACTCCCGCTAAAGTGGGGGCTAAATGTAGCATCCTAAAATTGTGACACTTGCAATTTCGACCGCATTTGGGTCTTCACGATGGCGATGCAACACTGAACCTAAATGGAGACCCCGAAACTTGTTCATGACATCAAAAACTGCATTTTTCAGCACCCTACATGATCCCTCCTTGCACCCTGCCCAAGGTCAGGAAAATCAGTCTTTCAACCCTAATTGACAAGTATATAAACTACATTTCCTCTCCCATTTTGAGTGGGAAGGACATATGTGTACAAGACGTGGAAACTCTATTCAAACATTCAAGCATTCAAGCATTCCTTCAAGCAATTGAGCATTCTAAGTCTCCATTCAAGGCTAAGTGTTGCGTTCAAGACAAGGATTCAACCATTGAAGAGGAGATCACATATCACGTACAACATACAACATACAACAACATCTACACCTTCGCATGTAAGAATACAAACATTCTTACAACAAGGTACTAGTACTTGTTTTACATTACAAACATTGACATTTACAACAATTTCTCATTTCTTGGTTAATTCCAAAACCGGGGTTTGACCTAAAGGCAAACCCCTCATCCCTAACCCCCCAATCGTCTTTGCTTTTCTGTGTGTAGGTTGCAGGTACGCGGCTGAAATTGAAGATCTGGAATCCTTGTGTAGAGACGAACAGATCCCCCTTCGTTTCGCGGATTTTTTGGAGGACCGTGTGCATGCCGGGTGCCATCGTCCCGTCAACTTTTGCTCAAATTCGTAGGACAGTGCCGTCTCGACATTTTACTGCTAATTCCATGTCCGCAGCTTCATCCTATATCCCTAACTCAGTTTATAAGCAAATCTTTCTCACTTTCTATGCATTCCTAGCTTAATCAGTCTATCCACATTCTTTACAAAAGAGGGTATCCTTGCTATCACAACCCTTGAAACTCATATAGAATCTAATCTTGCATTGCGTGGGATTGGATCTTGTGGGTTTGAACCCCTCTTTTGAATGTAAAGTCTCTCCTAAGTGAAAACCATCAACCCTAGTGACTCTCCCTTCTCTCTCCTTGGAGTTGGGGAGGGGAGAACAACTAGGGTTCGATTTTTTCTGCTTTACACTAGGGAAGCCGACGCTGTGGTCATCTACATTCAATTTGCTCAGAGCAGATCAACATGGAATCAAACCCATCAAGACATTGATGGGCCAACAAGTTACCATCGAGATGCAACCCTTCATACTGGACTTCGTGGTAATCCCACTAAATAAAAAAGGGTATGATGCGATCTTAGGGAGAGGGTGGCTGGTGGCAGCCAAGGCCACCCACAACTGGAAGAAGAACACTTTGTCTATGGAGAATAGAGGTAGGAAGTTTATCATAGACCTCGGGACACAATTTGTTAGTGAGGAACTGGCATCATCTTTGGAATCGAAGGGTGAAGGAGAAGGCAACCTGAGGAATGAAGGAAGGGGCTATAGGGAGCCCAACAATGAAGGGATTCTCAAACTAGGAGAGTACTTTGAGGATGAGACAGGGTCATTGGACGGGCTCTTCCATTGTCAGATGGAGGATTATGAAATGTTCCAAAGCTACAAGCTCGAAGTAGAGGAACCAGAGCAAGTAACAGAGGAGGTGTACCTACCAGAATACAAAGAATATTGGAAGGGAGACACCCCAAACCTCAGTGACGTAGAGAATCCGAAGATCATTCATGTCGGCAACGATTGGAACCCTGTGTGGAAGGCCGCAGCCTTCAAAATCTTTATTCTTCTTCTTCTTCTTATGTACGGGAAGAAGACCGTGGTCCTTGTAGAATTTGTGGTTCCAGGTCTTCGGATGGCCATTGAAAATAGACTTGCCACCAATGGATCCAAATTGAAACCCTACCATGCAAAGCATGCAGGGGACCCGAGAGGCCGGAAGGACACCCGAGAGGTTTGAGGGGGACCCTAGAGGATGGAAGGGGACTCGAGAGGCTGGGCAAGCGACTTGAGAGGCACGGGACCAATGTGAGAGACTCTTGGGTGAGGAAAACCAAGAAGGATGAAGGGCGATCCCAAAGATAGGGGACCCGAGTCGCAAGGAACAAAGGCACGAAACACGGAGACATAAAATGCAATACCGCACAAACAAACACAGCCGTACGATGGAGGGGTGTTGACCGCATGAGAAGGTGGCCATATGATTGGAGGTGACAGTGCTGTTGTTGACCGTATGGGGAGGTTGTATGGCAGGGGTACCATCGGGGACATTACAGTGACCCAAAAAAAAAACGACGACCAACTTGAAAAAAAATTTATTCGATGACATCTGGAGCCAGGACGCTGAAAATATTAGAGTAGAGAAGAAGGGTTTTGGCATCTTAAAATATCACAGAAATGATGCACACCATGGACTTTCATGTGGTTCTGAAGGATGTAAATTGGTGTTGGTGGCGGGGGCATCGCCCCCGAACCTCGCGAGGGGCACTACCCCTTGACTCCGCTGGGGTGCCCCCCCAAACCCTGCGGGGGCACTGCCCCAGACCCCGCTGGGGGCACTGCCCCCAGACCCCAATTTATTTTTGAGCTATAGTACACTTGTTGGAGTTGGACGGAGGGCATTAGAGATGTCACAGTAAGTGTTGTGGTTGTCCCGACCTATGAGAAAGAAGCCTGCAACTAAGCATTGGCTGGGAAGCCATAAGTTGTAGAGGGAGATGGATTTGGAGGTTGGGAAAAAACAGAGTTTGAAGGAAGGCATTGCAGGTCTGAGCAGTTGTATGACACCAGGGAGTTATTCAGTTTAGTTATTAGCCTTTGGGGAGTGTGATGGAGGATTTGAGGTGTGCGCTAGCCTTTGTGCCAGCGGGTTGTGGCCACCTCTAGGTAGGAATGGTATGCTTGAGGAACTTGGAGTATGTCTCGGCTGGACGTGAGGTTGACTTGGTGGATGCAGAGAGGGCTTGGGAGGAGTTGACCACCAGGTTGGAAGCAGTACTAGCGTGAGACATAGCCCAACGTACCCAGGAGTTGGATGTCGACAAGGCAGCGTGGGTGGCTATCGAGGACAAATTGGCTAGGGAGATAGTCTCAATTGAGTAGCAGTTGGTGGAGGTTGAGACTGAAAAGCATGTTTTGTAGACAAGTTTGGTTTAGGCACAAGAGAACTGTGATGTCAAAGAGGCACTTGAGCATTGGATGGTAGCAACCAAGGGTTTTCAGGAGAGGATGCAACAGGTGTGTGGGTTTCAAGTTCGACTGGCGTCATCAGTTCTGTTTAATGTCATTTCTATTTTGTATTAAGTCATCCGGAGACAACTTCTTTTCTTTTGGGGGGGATGATGTTGGCGACAATATTGTACATGGAAATAAAACTAGTTAATTAAGTTGTAATTGTGTTTGTTAGTTGGCAACCAAGGGGTGGTAGTTGCGGTGTGATGGTTGGAGCTCGCACCCCCTCGACATCTTTATTTACTTCTAAATGTAACTTGTGTACGACACTGATTATGAAGGGAATAACATCGGATATATTGCATCTGATATCTATGGCATTATTATTCTGCATTACATACTTTATGCTTTAAGTTATTCACCCAAGAGGGCAAACAAAGTTGATATATTTTCTAGTTTGTTACCAGAGTCTGATAGTGATAGTCTCACAACTCCCATTGAAAAACTGGACCACTTGGTCACATCAGCAAGGGAGCAAATGAAGAGTCTTGGAGAGGTTGCTCGACACAATGTAGAGAAAGAATATGAAAAGAAAATAATTGAGATGTTGATCAAGACAATTGGCAAAGACAAAGTAGGTCTTACAATGAATATGGACCAAATCAAAGAAGCATTGAAGAATGGAGGTAAAATTCTTTCTACTATCTACAACTTTTCATTGTTCTTTGGTGATATTGACAAAAAGAGGAAGGAAGCTCGGTAGGAGATAAAGGCTTTGAGTGAATCTTTTGATCCCTAAAATGATTTAGCAAAATTTTTTGGTAGATCTGTCATAGAGATACAACATAAGATTAAGGCATATGAGGCAGAATAAGTTAAGAGGACTTCATCATTGCAGGAGTTACAAACTCATCTAGTCCCTAAATTACAAATTTTGTAGAGAGGATACAAAGAGACAAAGGCAATTTTGACTACACCAGAAATGGGTACACTTGATGCTATGGAAGAGATTTCATACCAGATCCGAACACACATTGAGATTACATCTACTCTTTTGGAGACATAGGAGAACGATTTGAAAGTCTTGTAGACTAATTTTGCTGATATTTTTCTCAAGACGTAATTGTAAAATTTTGAACTCTTATATATTTGGTAATGCAAATTTTCGTGTGTTGTATTTGAATTTGTTTCAAATGTATTTGCTTACCTTTGTCATTGTTGTCAAAGGGGGAGTAGTATAAGTCAGTCAAAATTTTGTAATAGCATGTAATTGCTAAGGGGGATTTTTGTATTTAAGTTGAGTCATAAGAGTCATGATTGTTGTAATGTGACACTTAGACAAAAAATTTACTAAGTGTTGCCATCAATGCCAAAGGGGGAGATTGTTGGCTTGACGATGATGATAGTGTTGTAATAGGATTTTTTATGACTTTATTTGTGTTATCATTGATGGCAACCATGTTTTGTTAGTCATCTAGGTCATCTAGGCCAACCGGTATAGCCTAACCAGTAGTGGAATCAGTTAGACAACAAAAAAATGCTAAGTTGTCAACCAGTAAACAAGAACAAAGCAATGATCAAGCAACCGATACAGATGATTGGTGAAGAGTTAGATATTGCGGTTTTATAGGAGTGTTGGAGACAGAAACATGCACCTATGTTCTAAACTACATCAACAGAGTTGATGTATTGAGCAAGTTATGATGGTTTTACCAGTCATAGGAAGAATAGAGAACTGATAGACTTATTGTTATGGTTTTGAGTTATGTATTGTTTTTCTGACATAAGAAAAGATGATTGGGAAAATGTAAAAGGTGACTAGATTCAATGAACCTAGGGAATTGTTCCAAGGTTATTAACCAACTTAACAGAGTTCTTTTTAAGGTGATGTAAATTGTATAATTTCATGATCAAGAGTGAGAATTTGATCGTGTGGTGGAAGGAAGTTAGGTTTTGATGTTTAGTTGGTGATAGAAGCTAAGAAAAAGCATATCTAATCATACACATAGGTGCTAACTTTAGATCAGTCAAACTTGTTGTCTTCCTAATAGTTGTAGAAAGAAAATCCTCTAACAAGGTCACTCCTAATAGGGTGCGGTAGGATCCTAATAGATCCAAAGGTGAAATCTTCTAACAAGGTGACACATTAGCTTGTGTTTGTAAATCCCAGTAACGTGGGTGGCTCCTAATAGGGATGGGTCCTAATAGGCCTTATTTTATAGCTCTTAATTGGGCTAAAACAATCTTAACCGGGTGTACCCCTAACAAGGTGGTTGTATGACCTTAACCGGTCAGATCTCTATACCGCAGATAGTTGATTTTTGTGGGTACTAATTCCCACCATGGTTTTTCCCATTTGGGTTTCTACGTGAAAAATCATTGTGTTATGGTTTGCATTCTTTATTGGATGTTTGCTTATGTGGTTATATTTCTTGCATGCTTATTGATTTTCAAGTTGGTAAAATTTGTTCTCAAATTTATCAAGTTTTTTCTTGCACTGATTCACCCTCCCCCTCTTAGCGCCTTATAAGTTTGTCATATCTCTCTTGATCTCTTGTTTCATGTTGAGTCTTGCAATACACCATAGGAATTTTGGGTACAACTTGAGCTTCTATTTGGTAAGAAGGACACACTTGAGAGTTATTAGTTAGATAATGAGATGATATGTCTTAATCCTTCTTATTTTGACATGATCCAAGACCTCTTCACAAAGCTTAAGTCCTTGAGGCTTTAGCTAAAGCAGTCAGGTATTGAGAAGAAAGATGAAAAGTTGATCCTTTCTATTCTTGCAAAGCTTGGTCTAAATTATTTTGTTTTTGTTCCTGCCTTTTATGCTATAAAGGATTTTATGGGCTCCAACTACAAAATGTCTTCTCTTGATGATTTTTTCATTCAACTCATGCGAGAATGATCCACTAATACATTTGGCCTAAAATTCCAACAGAGGTTTCCGACAGAGAAGGTATATTGTGAACAAATTTGATTTTTTTTTGAAAAAATTGCTCGCATTCGTCAGAATTCCGACGATAATTCAATATTTGTTTTCGACAGAGAAGGAATTGGCAATGAAATTTGTGCTTTTTTACAAAAAGTGTCCGTGTTCGTCGAAATTCCGATGACCGTGGGCATTAATTAAAAAAAGAAAAAGACCAAGACATTTCAAACATTATTCTCACGACCTCTTCCCATTCTCACGTTGTCACCCCAATAGCGTACTCTCGCCTGGAGTAAGTGTACTCTAGCTTTTGGATGAGTCACATGAACCATTTTGACCACTTAATGCCAACTCCAAGCAATGTCGACTCATGGAATAGGGTTTGTGAAAATGGGAGCAATGTCAGCTCATGGAATAGGGCATACTCCTGGGGGCTAAAGACTAATAGGATTCATTCCCCTTCTTTCATTCATTAGTATCGGTCAGCCATCTATATATTTGTATCTACCTCTCTCCCCAAGAACTTCCATGCAACTCCCAACCCTTGATTCTTCCTACTAGAATGAGTCGAAGTAGATTGATTGGTTCAAAAGCTGTAAGGTTTTGACTCCGTGGGGTCAGAACCGTGACAGGATTCTCCGTTGGCCTGGGCGCAGGTGTAAAGCTTTGTTAACATCCCCCAACCTGTGCCAAAATGGGAGCTTTGGATTAGGGTGTGGATGTCCAGGAATTGTATTAGTCGGTGTAGCTGCAATTGCCCTGGCAGTCATGTATACAAAATGTTAGAGATGAGATAAGGAATGCTGACTGTTTGACAAACCGCCTCAGAGAAATTGGAAGTTTTGGAACAAGGTATGAACATCTATCATAGGATAAATAATAGAGGAATTTTGTCACATGTTGTAGCTGCAATTGCCATGGTACATGTTTTAAAGATGTTTTATATCATAGAATCAACATTCCAATGTCTATTTATTTTTTAAAATTTGTATATCGTATTCCCAACTGATGTCTATTTTCATGAAACTATTCCTTTAGGCAAACAAAAAAAGCTTGAAAAAAGAACACAAGGTTTAAACCATTATTCATAGCCCCTAGAAAATCTCTTCATTACCAAAAAAACCTATTCATACTTGAAAACATTATTCACACCTAAAACATTGTCCATGCCTAAGACATTAATCACAACATCAAATAATATTCATAGTGTAAATAAACACTATTCAGGTTTAAACTATTGTTCATAGATTCTTTTAACCTCAAAAAATACTCTAGAAGCTCTTGAGTCCAAATTTGTTATTCTCTATATGAATTATGGGGTTTGAAATCTATTTAGTATGATTGTGTAATATCCCTTGTCCAATGATGACTAGAAAACAAGAAATATTCGTTGTCAAATATGTGTGTTATGTTGTTCGCTATTGTTGCGTGTTATGCAGACTGATGTCTCAGAAGTTTTTAGTTTGGTATAGAGGTGAACCATCACATATTTCTCATAAATGTACAACTACAATTGGCTGCAAGTGAAAGAATGATAGCCAAGAATGCATATACAATCAAATTATGATGATCTAACACCAAATTAGACTTAAAATCTGAATGTTTAGTTTGTTGACATTATGTCAAACAATTGGCAAGAGTTCTCAGAAAATGGGTGTATGATGATGCAACCTCAAATTCCTCTTATTTCATATTGAAAAACGATGAAAATCATTTGTGTCTTAAATAATGAGATCAACAACTAAAAATGGGAAAATAATATCCTAATTACGACTCCCTAATTAATATAAGATACTATTTCCAATATTATACTAAGGATAAATATTCAAAAAGTATAATAATTACATTGATACATATATCACTCTCATGCCTTCCTTAATTTGATATAAGGTCCCTCTATCCAAATATGAAGTCTCAAGGGAGTTGTATGTGTCAATTATTTAAGCTTCTTCTAAATCTATTCCAACCTCTTCTTCCAACACATGTCTTGATGATGGTTGAGGATCTTTAAACTTTGAAAATATGAATGAACACACTCCTCTAGACATGATTTAAATACCACATTTAATTATAAACATGGATGCAATGGACATGATTAGGATGTGTGCAATGAAGTGTGGAGTTTCATGAGAAATATACATTACATTTTTCTAAAGAAGATTTAGGTTTCTATCCTCCTCCTTTGTTGACACCCCCTCCCCCATTGTCTAATATATCTATGACTTTTCTAACAACTTTTAATCACAACAAGAGATAATTTTTTATGAGTTTCTTAAAGCCAACTTTATTACTCTCCCCTTGAAAATTTGAAGAAAAAACCATAAACAAAATTAGGAAAATCCTTTTTTCAAGCATCATCAACTATTCCACTAATGAATGTCATGATTTGGAGATTAAAATTCAACAACTTATTGTAGTTCTAGTAACATTTAAATAATAGGTGACAATGAGTTATACACTCATCATATCCCTTCTAAATGAAATTTATAACCTGTTATGTTTTTATCTTGCTATATGACATCGGTAGCTTAATTACCTATTTGGAGCTCATTGTCATTCATGGTACTACGATTTCATGTGCAATCATACTTGGGAGGCAACGTAATAGCCTAGTTCTTCTTGTATCTACATTGTGGAGCAAGAATAATAGTTATCAATTGTTCCTCTTTTTTAAGGATCCACTTTACCTTTGTTGTTTTTTTATCTTTTATAACTTGATATCCTTTCTTGCATAGAATTATCCTCAATCCAAATTCTCTCCTTGCTTGGATGTGTGTGTTCCTTGATTAGGACCTCTTTCTTTCTTGAAACAGTATGTATTTTATGAACGATCTCTCCTTAGTGATAGAAAGTGTGCAATCCTTCATCAAGGATACCATTTCCTAGCAATACGGAAGGTTTGTATTCTTAATCTCCTGCCCATTTCTTAATTTAAAATATGATATCTTTATTAAATATCTCCTCTATTTTTGGAGGTACACATTTTTAGGAAAAGATCTCTTCCTCCCTCTTTAAAATGATCCCTTTACACTCGTTGAAAAATATCTCTTTTACAACTATCTCTTCCTTTCTTATAGAAATGAGGCATGTACAAGGATCTTTCTTCGTAGCTTGGAATGCATGTATGTTTATTAAGGGTATCTTATTGGTGTTGAAGGTGCTTATCCTTGATCGCTATCTACCTTAAGATATCAACCTATAGGTATGTTGACATGTTAAGGGGAGGCATATGAGCTCTCCTTTTTTCTCGTGTTAATTCATTTATGTTATATCCTCATACTAGAAGTGTTGTGTTACATAGCGCCCCCTAGGGCATGGTTATCATTTTTTTGAGATTCGTTAAAGGTTACTTGGAATAGCATGGATTTTTAGTGTGATCATTGTTGTTGTTTACACCTTTGCAAGTGTTGGTTATTATTGTTGTTTGTGTTTTGTGTCACTACAACAACCATTTTGTAGTAGAGTTTTTGGATTGCCTTGCGAACAAATGGTTTTGTTTGTTAATCTTCTCTATCATGGATCACCTAGCATAACACAACTTGCTAGCCAATCAAATCTATGATGTAGCATGAATCACCCAACATTACACAACTTGTTAGCTAGTAGTATTCATGTTTCTTCTCTTTTCTCTTATCATATGACTAATAGTAAGCATCTCCTTAGTAGACCTAGAAGTCATATCTCTTCTCCTGTGACAGAGTGTTCAAGTAGAATTGTTGGGACTAGGAGGTGCGGATCGACCAAATCCTCCACCTGTCGGATGTAGACAAAATGAATGCTTTTTGGATGAGGATGGTACATAGAATCTACTTTCAAAAGGTTGTCAAAAATTCTTGGGACTAGGAGGTGTGAACTAGCCTAGTCTTCTGCTTTTCATGCCATTAAAATTTGAGTTTGGTTGTCATCATTTACTTTGCCAAATTCTTCACATGTAACTCTTGAATCAGTTTCCTACACACAAAATGATGAAAATAGGTTTGTTGATGGGGGCTTTCCTAGGTCAAACCTCAGGTTGTGAATTAACCTTGAAGTATAATGTTTTCCTTTTGAGGGAAAGGATAGATCTAATCTAAAAATGCTTGAAATTGAACATGATACCCTGATGAATCTTTCTTGAATCCTCACACAAGGTTTTAGGATGTCATGCAGAATGTTGATCCTGAATGTTGTGCTTTAACTTGAATTCTCCTTCAATGCTTGATGCATGCTTGATTGCTTGTTCACTTGGAATTGAATTGATTTTATAATTAAGAGATCACTTGAATTGTAGGTAGACCCCTTCAAATGACAGGGTAGGCTTCCTTTTATACCTAATCATGCATAAAGTGTTTGAATTTTTGGAGCCGACTGACATGAAGCTAATTTTTTTTTTTGTGCACATGAGGAAAGAAATGAGGGGTCCTATTTTGGGTCCCAATCACAAGTACCAGGGCACCTAAGGCATCCTAGTCCTGTCAATGAGGACTTAAAATTGAACAGAGGTTGAGGAAGGAGTTGAAAATGTAGATTTCAAGACGATGTGAGTAGAATCTGTAGACACCTAAAACTGTCATGTCTAATTAAATAAATATTTTATTTATTTAATTATCTAAGCTTAATTCTTCTATTAATTAAATAAATCTTTATTTATTTAATTAATTCATTTATCCTCTTCTAGCCTTATTTCTCATTTAAATAAATACATTTATTTATTTAAATTATCCTTTTCCTAAATTAAATAAATATCTTATTTATTTAATTATCCTACTTCTTCTATTAATTAAATAAATCTTTATTTATTTAATTAATTCATTAGCCTTTTCTACCTATGACACATGTCATTCATCTCTTAATTCATACACTACCTACCCCTTTCATTATTTTATTATTTCTTTTACCTACCCTCTAATCATAGCCGACCTCCTTTTACACCTCTCAATCTTATCCCTCCATTTCACATAGTGTCTTCTATATAAGGAGATGCTTCCTTCATTATCAAACCCTAATGAGCGAATGAGCTAATGACTTGATCAATTGACTACACTACGATCCTACTTGCAACCACATTCCGTTCTTTGTTGAGCTCTTGTGCATATAAAATCTGAGAGCAAATATATCAAGCAAGATCAGTGGAGATAGGAAGAATGGAGATCAAAACCCTATTGGACATGTGATGGTATAATCTTTGTGATTTCATGTGATTTGCATTGTCTTAGGTAATCTTCATATGTTATGGTGGATCTTTGTTGATTGTTAGGCTAGGGTTTTGTGGTTGAATTCATTTAGCCTTTCAATATTGTTATTATTGTTATCCATTTTCACCATATACATTTTGGCACGCCTGGTGGGACACTTGTCCCTTTTGCATTTAACCTTTTGTTGTAGATTTCGTGTTTGAAGTTGCAGATCTGGCATTTCCGACAACATTTTCGACATTTTCGCATCTGCATACTTTCGGATTGCGTTTTTAATTTTCTGGCGCGTCTGCGACATCTGGAATCGCGTCCGTGTTTTTTGACAAAATTTTATTTTGCAGGTTTGTATCGCAGAGTCGCGTCTGTGTCGAGGGTAATCGTGTCTGTGTATCACCTGTTTCAAAATTTTGAAGTTCTATTGATTCAGTTTTCGGATTTTGCATTTAAGGTTTCAGATCTGGTTTATTTTTGGACTAACATTTTCAGATCTAGCTAACAAAATTGGTGCAGCTTGTCTTGGAAGCAAAATCATTTGGTTGAAGGCCCCTATTTTCACAAAGTCTTTTGGGTTTTAAAATTTACCTAACTTGTGTGCTTGCAGGAAGGGGTGATCATTTGAAACAACCCAAACTACTAACAAATCTTTGGTGCAGGTCCTTGGCAAGGGTTTTTGGATTTTTATTGTGTGCCTTGTTTTCATAGACTAGCAAACACTTCCATTGGTGCACTAAAATTGAATCATTGTCTTTTGTGTCTTGAGCAATAGGCTCTTTTTGTTTAATCTTTAGAGGGCCTGTCTTCCCGTGTGGTCATTAGGACTACTAGTGAGAAGAGAACGACCCAAGTGGTAGCAAAAGAAAAGCCATCTTCTTCCGAACCACTATAAATAAATGTATTCATGGTGAAAACTATGAATAACGTGTGCTGATTAGTTCATACTGACACTATGTCTCCCCATAAACCTGTTTGATCAAATTTATTTGATCAGTTGTAGGGCGTAACCCCTACCGGCTGGGAGCCTTCTTTATTTACAAAGCTGAAAGTTCCGCATGTATGGCCACACGAGCAAATGCCCTTACTAGCACCATTTTGTTTTAGAAGCCCAAATCCTTCTAGTTGTTGGGGCAGGAGGTCAGACCTCTGGTAGCGGCCCACACACATACGGTTCTTAGTAGAGATACAAAGTTCGCCATGGGGAGTTTTCATGGGGACTGATGCTTGGCTGACCCGAGAAGTGAGTGCCGAGGGTGGAGCCAGTGAGGTCAAGCATCTAAGTATCCGCTCTGAATAGCGTAGCCTCGGGGCTAAAACCCCATGTGGGATCAACAACTATTGTCTTGGCCAACCATAAGAATTGTGCTTGACTTATGTTAAACATTCAAAACATTCAAGACCAAACAACAAAACATTGTGTCTTTTGTGTCTTCAAGTGTATGCAAAATATTTTTACATCAAACAACACACTTTTCTTGGAGTCATTTTGAGTCTAGACACTTGCAAACATTGAGTCCTTATCAACACTGTGTCCTCTTGTCATGAAAATCATTCAAACAGTCAGATTTGGTCACAACAAAACAACTTCACAGATTGGAAAAATTGCACAAAATTTGCAGAAACACGTCTGTGTTAGGCATAATAGCGTCTGTGTTGTCTAGCCGCATCTGTGAAGGACAGAATCGCGTCTGTGTTCCAACAGTCAACATTGCATTTGGCAAGCAAAAAAATCTCAAAAGCGCGCATGCGTTAAGCAGAGCCGCGTCTGTGTCGGGAAACTGCGTCTGTGAAGTATACAGGTGCGTCTGTGTCCAGAATTGAAAAAATGTTACAATCCAGCATCTCAGAAGCGCGTCTGTGTTAAGCAGAGCAGCGCTTGTGTCGGGAAACCACGTTTGTGAAGTATACAGGCGCGTCTGTGTCCAGAATTGAAAAACTGTTACAGTCCAGCAAACAACACAGTTAGTTTCGGAATTCTTGAGCTTCCTAGGTTCTCTCTCTAGGGTTTCATTTAGCATTCAACTTGTCCTTGGGTCTCACAAATTCAATCATTGCTTTACATCTCTCATTACATTCACATTTATCTAAACTTGAGTCAAAAGGTCACTTGCATGTCCTCATCATACTTTGTCAACACACTACATACAACAAGACTTTGCTAAGTGGTCCCTCATCAAGGTTTCTTACCTTTGGGTCTTATTTGGTTTTACTTAGAGTCAAGGTCAACTTACCTCATCAAGAGAAACTATCCTCTCTTTGGAAGTCACACCTACTCTACTACATACATACTTGGTCTTACACTTTGGACATTGCAAGTACACTTCAGATTCATTTACATTCCATTCAACTCTTGGTCTTCCATACTCTTTCCATTTTTCATCTAGTCTCTCACATCTTGGTCAATACTTTGTTCATGGTTGAAACCCGTATTCAAAAATCTAGGAGAGAAACTAAAGAGGCTCAAGAGTTCGCAAACATGAGTTCTTATGAGTATGACAATGATATCTTTTTCAATTCTGATCATACTACATTACCTGACATGGATGTCTATAGAAACGTTCCAAATGTTGAGAACATGGACACTATAAACAACAATGCTACACACAATGACAATGTGGAGAACTTTTCAGTACATTCAGCAGATGTGGAAGAATCCATTATGAATCCCCATTTCAATCGATTGGTTGAGGAAATAATGAGGAGGGATAGACAATACTTCTTACAAATGATGGCACAAAGTGGAGCCAAGATACCTCATGATTTTGACATGTCTCAAATAATGGAACATAGACCTTTGCAACAACCTCACTCCAATATGGATCAAAGAAGACCTAATAGTGGAGGAAATAGAGGACCACATATGGTACCTAAATCACCATCAGCTTTGCTTCAAAAACCAGAGGTCCCACATACACATGGTCAAGCATATGATACTCACCTTCGTAGACCATTATGGAAGTCTTATGTAGATAGATATGCTCAATCACATACTAATGCCAAGGATCAACCACCAAAACAATTGGATATTCAAAGGCATGCTCAAAATTTGGACACAAGGAAACCTCATGTCAAATTTGGGGGCAACACATTGGAACATGACATGCTTGTAGAGTATGGTATACATGCGCAAAATAGATATGGGATTCCTCAACATGAATCTATACCAAGTGGTCCATATACACAACATCATTACAAACCTCCTCCATATGAACATGTGTATGATCAATATCATCCATATATGCAACATGCTCCTCCTCCAATGGGTACCTCAAACATAGGATATGGTCCAAGAAGTCGATCTCCACCTAAGAGCAATTTGGAGCAACAAATCAGGGAATTACAAAAGAAAATGGAGGACATAAATGTGCCAAAACCAACATACACAATGAGAGACACATGTCCTTATCCATTTGACAAGAGTATTCCAATGCCTCCTTTTCCTACACACTTTGTGACACCTAAATTTGATAAGTATAGAGGAAAAGGGGATCCTAAGGCACACATAAGACAATTTTTCACAACTTGCATTGAGGTAGCAGTAGAAGAGACATATTTGATGAGATTATTCCCACAAAGCTTAGGTGATCAAGCTATGGAATGGTTCTCCCAACTTCCACCTGGAATTAAGTCATGGGGTGACTTAGCGGAGGCATTTATTCAACATTTCTCCTACAACATAGAGACAGACATATCAGTCACTACTTTGTGCAATACTAAGCAAAAAGAGGGAGAGTCTTTTGCATCATTTTTACAAAGATGGAGAAATCTAGCCAGCAGATGCTCTTGTGAAATTCCACAAAAACAAATGGTAGAAATGTTCACCCAAAATGTTAACAAAGAGATTGGTTATGACTTAAGGAAAGCTTTTTTGTCCACCTTCAAGGACGTCATTGAAAAAGGCTTAGTGATAGAAAAAGTCCTAATTGAACAAGGAGTCATTAAGATATTCAAGGAAAACAAAGATGACTTTAAAGGAAAAGACAAGCCGAGATTTTGGAATAAAAACAAGAATACGGTCAATGATGGTGTTGTCGATGCCAACACAGTGCGACCCAAAGTCATCTTTGCGGGATCAAGTTCTACAAACAATCAAGTGAATACTCAAACAACTTCTAGATCACAAAGGAAGTACACTCTGTTGGGAGAACCACTTGAGTCAGTTTTCAAGAAGTTAGTGGCAAACAAGGCGATCACAATTCCAGATTTCCCACCATATGAACCAAAGGTCAAACCAAATTGGTGGAATGATGATGAGTATTGTGAATTTCATAAGAGCAAGGGTCATAAGACAGGAAATTGTCATCGATTGAAGAACATCATACAAGATCTCATTGATAGAGGTGACATTGAGATTGAGGGACATTCGTCTAATCAAGAACATGAGATGTTTAAGGAACCATTCCCAAAACATGACAAGGGAAAAGCTAAAGCCATAGATGACCAAACAAACTATACCAGAGCATCCTATAACTATGATTCAACTATCAATCACATATCGATGGACAATTACGTCTCTACCATTATCATCAAGGACAAAACCCCTGAGAATTCTACTCAGAGACCCAAGATTGTCCTAAAAGGCGTTGGATCTTCTTCCGAACCTACCTCTGAATGTCATGTTACAACCCATCGAGGTAAAATCACTTTGCAAGGTGCTCTAGCCAAGAACACCGCTTCCTCATCAACCAAACCTGAGTACGACCTTGTAGAACAATTAGGGAAGACACCTGCGCTCATCTCCATTCTTGAGCTCCTGCGCATATCCCCTGCACATAAAGCCATTCTTGACAAAATCTTAAGAGATACTGCTGTTCCTACTGATCTGAACGTGGACCAGTTTCAAGCCATGGTGGGATACCTTTCCGTTCCACACTCCCTCACTTTCATGGAAGCTGATGACACCTCTGTAAGTCAGCCGCATAATGCACCATTACACATTGAAGCCTTCATACACAAACATCGAATAAAACGAGTCCTGATAGATGGAGGAGTAGGTCTAAACATTTGCACATTAAGCATTATCACACAATTGGGATATTCTGATAAAGCTGTGAATTCTACAAACAAGATCACCATTAAGGCATATGATGATGAAGAGCGTTCATCCAAGGGTACAGTCATCTTACCTCTCAAAGTTGGGCTAGTTACAAAGGATGTGGTTTGTCAAGTCCTCGATTTAAATCTCACTTATAACATATTGTTGGGACGTCCTTGGATTCATGAAATGAGGGCAGTCCCATCCACATATCACCAATGCATTAAGTTTCCTCATAATGGAGTCGAAGTAACAGTTAACGGTGATCCTAATCCATTCATATATTGCAATAACCTGAAATCAAAGACTGAGACCATCATTCCTAGTAATCGGGAGGCCGTTCCTTCATCGACATACATTGATCCTGAGTCATTAAAACCTTCGACATCAAAAAAAGGTGAGCTTAAAGGCAAGTTTCAAGACAAAGGCATGGGGGAATATACTTTCAATCAGACCATGTACTTAAGACAAGTCATGAGTTCCCCAAAAGAATATGGAAGACCACATCCTAACAAGCAAATCTCCATCATGACGCTCAAATGGGATCCTACTACCTTTCAAAGATGGGGTGAACTAGAAGAGGAAGATTTATACCAAATGCTTTTCAGAGACAATGAAGAAGAAACACAAGACCACATCAATCTACCATGTGAGAAATATGGCAAAGGCTTCAAAATTCTACAAAAATTCGGGTATGATGGAAAAAGCCCTCTGGGATTACGAAAGGAAGGCATCATTGAACCTTTACAACCTGAATTGACTTTCAAGAAGGAACGCTTGAAAGGACTTGGTTTCTTAACTTCCAAGGTCCACACCCAAAGGACAGAAGAAGCCTTACAAATCAAAGCTGCCAAAATTCAACAAGAGAATCGCTATTCCACATATTCCAACGAATGGGAATGGGGTTCCGACAAGTCTTCCAGTGACTACGAGCTCACCGAGACATTCAGAGAGCCAGGTGAACCCACGAAAGAGGAGTTTTATAACAAATTCAGAGTTGGTCAAGAAACAACCCATGAGGAGTCTACACAGTCCGTGTCTCAAGGTTCTAGGTTGAAATCACATAGGATGAGAACACCTGTTCTGGAATGCGCTACTAGTGACGATAATTTGGATTCGCTCGTGATCGAGACTGATGAGGAGAGTGCCATCGATGACCTCGATAATTACCTTGACATACCCGAATACAACCACATCTTCACTCTTAGCCCTGCTAACTTCGAAGACATTAACGGCCTTCCCCTTGTTCACCACCAACTCATTGACTGGGATCATGAAGGACCTGCACAGTTGGATACATTTCAAAATGATGAAGCTTTTATTGACTATCTAGGCATACAAGATGATCTTCCCCCTGGAGATCATAAAGCAGGATACACCATAGAACTCAATAGCATGACATATTTTGGTGAGGGTGTCGGACCTTCCAGTCGCAAAAATGTCAAAATAAGAACAAATCAAGGGTCTTATGGCGAAAACCACATTGTGGCGCTATCTGACCCCAAAAAAGTAAAAAGAAAGGACGTATCTGAGGGTGAAAACCTCTCTGAGGCACCCGAAGATGGAAGGCTCGACATTCTCCCAGCATCATATGAGGAAAAATCATCCATGTTGGTAGAGGAGACTATCAAAACAAACATCAGTACAGAAGAGGTTCCACACAACATATTCTTAGCTCAATCACTGACAGAGCCTGAAAGGTCAAAATTCATAAGTTTCTTCAAAAAGTGACAAATCAACTTCGCCTGGTCATACGCTGATATGCCTGGATTGGATTCGGATTTGGTAATGCATCATTTGATAGTCAAACCGGGGGCAAAACCAGTAAAACAGAAATTAAGAAAAATGCATCCACAAGTGGCATTACTAGTCAAAGCAGAACTTGAGAAATTACTCGATGTCAGATTCATACGCCCAATTGATTATCCTGAATGGATCTCCAACTTGGTACCTGTCAGTAAACCAGATCGCAACATCAGAATTTGCACAGATTTTAGAGACATTAACAAAGCTTGTCCAAAGGATGACTTCCCATTACCAAACATTGACTTGATTGTTGATCTCACAGCAGGTCATGAAATGCTATCTTTAATGGATGGATTCTCTGGTTATAATCAGATAAGGATCACACCCAAGGATCAACACAAAATATCATTTACTTGTCCATGGGGAACTTTCTGCTGGAATGTCATGCCTTTTGGGCTAAAGAATGCAGGTGCTACATATCAAAGAGCCATGACTACTATCTTTCATGATCTCATGCATGTAACTGTGGAAGATTATGTTGATGACCTCTTGGTCAAATCAATAGACAGAAATACACATTTGGACATACTTTCAGTTGCCTTTGATCCGTTGGAAAAATACAAAGTAAGATTAAACCCTAAGAAATGTGTCTTTGGAGTAACCTCCGGGAAGCTCCTAAGATTCATTGTATCCAAAAGGGGAATTGAAGCGGATCCAGCAAAAGTCAAAGCTATCTTGGAAATGCAACCACCAAGAAATATCAGTCAACTTTGATCCTTACAAGGCAGACTCCAATCCATCCGAAGATTCATAGCACAACTGGCAGATAAGTGTAATCCTTTTCAACACCTTCTACATAAAAACATCAAATTCAAATGGGATGATAACTGTCAATAGGCTTTCCAAACGCTCAAAGATTATCTTCTAAATCCGCCAGTTCTGATGCCACCAGTTCCAGATCAACCTCTGCTACTATACATATCAGCTACTTCAACAGCACTGGGGGCACTCTTAGCACAACAAAGCACTGAAGGCAAGGAAAAAGCAGTATACTATATCAGTCGCACATTGGTGGGATACAAGCTAAACTACACACCAATTGAGCGTGCATGTCTCGCCATGGTCTTTGCTTCGCAAAAATTACGACATTACATGCTCACTCATAAGACTAAGTTAGTTGCAAGGATAGACCCATTGAAATACCTTCTCAATAAAGCAACACTTACTGGGCGACTGGCCAAATGGGTGATGATCCTAAGTGAATTCGACATCAAGTATGTGGACAGAAAAGCAATAAAAGGACAAGCCATCGCAGATCAATTAGCAGATGCTCCCATGGTAGATGATGTTCCTCTAAGTTCAGAATTTCCAGATGAATCTATTTTGACAATGTCACATGCAAAGCCATGGCAACTATACTTTGACGACTCATATACACAGCATGGGGCAGGAGCTGGCATCCTCTTTATAACTCCTCAAGGAGATTCTATACCAAAATCATACCGCTTATCATTTCTTTGCACTAACAATATAGCAGAATATGAGGCATTAACAACAGGATTACAAATTGCAGTTCAATGGAAGATCTAGGAACTTCGTGTTTTTGGGGACTCCCAACTTGTCATCCGTCAAGCAACTAATGATTACCAAACAAAAGATGAAAAGTTAACGCCTTATAAACAAATGGTGGATGACCTAAAACAAAACTTCACAAAGATAGACTTTGAACAGATACCAAGAGAGCAGAATCGCGCCGCAGATGCCATGGCTACAATTGCTTCACTGATCGATTTACCTCCAAACGAGACCGGCTATGAGTTCTTGGTGGATAACCTTTTGGTCCCTTCATATGAAATCATGCCTACTGAGATGATATGCGTTGTCGGTCCCGAATCCTAGTTATATGGTTCCCTTTTCACATACCTACGAGACAATACTTTACCTCCTGATCTATCAAATAACCAACGTCACACTTTCATTCGCCAATCCTCTCGATATGTCATTTTAGCTGATATACTATACCAGTGAGGTCTAGATGGCACTCTTCTTAGATGTTTAGAGAGTGACGAAGCTCAGATTGCGTTACGGGAAGTGCATGAAGGGATATGTGGTCCACATGCTAGTGGTCCTACCTTGGCCAAGAAACTCATCAGGACTGGATATTACTGGCCCAATATGGAGAAAGAATCATATTAGTTTGTCAAGAAATGTAAGCAATGTCAAATTCATGGAGACCTCATACATGTGCCAGCACAAGAATTTCAACCACTTGCGTCTCCTTGACCCTTTTGTCAGTGGGGACTTGATCTCATAGGCAAGATTCACCCTCCTTCTTCCAATGGTCATAAATTCATTATCACTGCCACAGAGTATTTTACAAAATGGATTGAAGCCGTGCCTCTCACACAAGTTACTGGAAAATAGATTGCTACATTCATCCTCAACTATATCATTTGCCGATACGGTATTCCTGTTTCCATTATCACTGATAACGAGCGTCCCTTCAAAAATCAGGATGTTCACGAACTCTGTGACCGCTTCCATATCTCCCACCGTTTCTCCACACCATATTACCCCCAAGGTAATGGCCAAGCTGAGGCATCTAACAAAACAATCCTTAAAATCCTAAAGAAGACAGTCGACGATGCTGGTCGTAATTGGCATATTCAACTTAATCCTGCACTTTGGGCCTACCACACAAGTGTCCGTACACCTATAGGAGCTACACCCTATTCACTAGTCTATGGTTCTGAAGCCATCTTGCCTATTGAGGTCAAGCTACCCTCTTTACGAGTCTCTTTGCAAAACATCATCAGTGATGAAGACTACAGGGTCTCTCGCTTACAAGAGCTGGAACTATTGGATGAACGAAGACAAACTGCTTTTAATCATCTCAAGGCTTACCAACAATGAATGAGTCGCAGCTACAATCACAAGATCAAGCCTCGCACATTTGAGGTAGGTGACTTAGTTCTCAGAGAAAATCCTAAAAATCAACAAGACAGAGAGAAGAAGGGCAAGTTCGAACCAAACTGGCTTGGTCCTTACATTATTATAGCAGCATATGGATCTGGTGCATATCAGCTCTCAACTACAGAAGGTGAACCTTTGGAGGATCCTATCAACAACATGCATCTTCGCAGGTTCTACACATAGCTCTTCAGAGTATCCTAATTCAAAAATACAAAAAAATTTATAAAACAAAAAAATTGTTACTTGGTGAAAACCTGGCAAACAGGCGCCTTGTGACACAAAAAACATTGAAAAATTGAAAAAAGTAAAAAGAAATAATTTCGTCCAACGGTGAAAACCACTTCGGTGGCACCCTAGGCAAGTACCATGGTGAAAACTGGGTCACCAGCGCCATGCGTAGAGACATTGCTCCTCCCTCCCTCGGAGCCGCCTGGCCTCGGTGGAATCTAAGCCCCTGAAGGACCCGCCCCAGGATCATCCCTCCTGTCTCCTCTATCTGGTGGTGGTGGAGGACCCATAACCCCACCACTCGATGCCTGTCTCCTCCGGCTCCCTCCCATAGCTGTCGCTGTACGCGACGGTCTATGGAAGCTCCTCGCCCGCTGATCTGCTGGCACTGCACCATAGTAGAGGTCTCTCCAGTAGGCTATCTCCTCTCCTGCCCGCAGGACATAAGCGTATCCGGTCCCTGTGTCCTTTGCTGCCTACCTCCTAGCCCTCAGTGCTGTCTCAGCCTCTGTGTAGCACTGGATAGCTTGATCTTGCTCTCACTCAGTATCCCTGAGCCTAGTCTTGAGCCGATCCCTCTCCCTCTCCAGATCCTAGATCTCATCTGCCTGGCCCTGGCAGATCTCCCTCAGATCCAGCAGCTCAGCCTCCATTGGGTCAACCCCCTCTTTCTCTGCCCCTGCCTGTGGCTCCTCCTCTGTGGGTGCCTGCCCCTGTGCCTGTACTGGTACTTGTCCTGGTACCTGTCTCTGTCCCTGTCCCTGTATCTGCACCTGCCCGGGACCCTGTGCTGCTAGCACCTGTAAAGGCAATCCACCGCGACCCCTCACCACCCGAGCCTGCCTCTCCTCACCACCCTCCCTCCGAGCTGCCACCCTCCTCTCTCCAACTGCTCCCCTCCTCCTCTGTCGGCCTCTGCCCCCCTCGCCTCCACCATCATCCTTGTCACCACCACCATCTCCCTCCAGTGCCTCTCCTGGATCTGTCAATCAGGGGAACGGATGCTCTGCCCAATAAGCTTTATACTCGGCATCCATGCCGGTGTCCTCGATCTCTGGCCACATGTCCCAGGGTAGAGGTATCATCTCCACCAACTGTGTCACTGCCTGATCATATGACAGCAACGACCCAAACTGTGCCTGATCTCTGACTGTGCGGGCATACATGCCTGATCCCCGGGGCATCCTCTGAATCAGGCCAAACTGTCGGCCAATCCTGTCTACCAGCTGCCTCTCCAGTACATAGGGTGTCTGCCCAATCAAATACCTGCTCTGGAAGGTGTAGGGAAGCTCGACTGCGTCATCCTCCCACTGCTCGCAGCCCAGATATGGTCACCATATGACCTCATCAATGTCATCAATCACCCGCTGCCAATACTCTAGCCTACCAATCCGTGGCTGTGATGTGATCATGTCATACAAATGCACAAAGCTGCGTCCATGACGTCTGCCCCTGAAGTGTATCAGTCGGGTAACCGGCAGATACTCGTAAGCCCATACCTGCAGCAATGTAACTCTGTAGCCCAATCCTACTGATCCATGATAAACAAACTGATGAAGCTCATAATACAGGTGGGCCAACACATATGGTCCCCAAGCATATCTGTATGCTGTGTCACCAGCATCTCCAGTGCTCCTCCCCAGCCCATAGCCAAACCCCGTGTCACCCTGTCCGGACACAGGAAACCACTGATAGCTCCTCCGATCACTGCCGGCAATGCTAACCCGGTGGCTGTCATGGTGTCCCATGCCACATGTCCTGCCCTCATCTCCAGTCCAGGGTCCTGGAATACACGTCTCAGGGCCTCTCTGTCGCCATCTCGATCGTATGGGATCAGCTCCCCGTCGATTGGTATCCTCATAATCCTGTACACATCCTCCAGGGTGACTGTCATCTCACCCATCGACAGATGAAACGTGCACGTCTCAGAGTGCCATCTCTCAGCCAGCGTAGTCAGCAAACCCATGTTTGCCCGAAACTCAGGCACATACAGTACATGTCTCAGACCCATCTCCTCGATAGCGGCTCTGTCTTCGACTGTCAACTCAGGTCGCAACCTCTGAGTAGATGGGAATCTCTCCCGTGACTCTAGCATCGACAAATACTCCTGCAGTCAAACAACTCAATCATGTCAGTTATAGTGGCATTCACTGTTTATCACAAAATGCTACTCGCTATCTAAATGCATATGGCTATCTACTCTAGTGACACTCACTGTTCATCACAAAGTGTTGCTATTTATCCTAGTGGTACTCACTGTTTATCACAAAGTACTACGTGTGTGACACTCCTTGTTCATCACAAAGTGTTACTCACATTTGCACTCCCTGTTCATCACAAAGTGCTGCTCATATTTCAGTACTCCCTGTTCATCACAAAGTACTCTATCTTGGTACTCACTGTTCATCACAAAGTGCCTTGATCTATCCTAGTCTTCCTAGAGGGCCTGCTTGAGTGTATCCCCTCAGCAGCTTATCCAATCGACAGCGTATGTTCGTCACAGAACTGTCGATTTGACCTAGAAGATGCAAATTCATACTTTTCAAATGCAAACGTGCTTACATGACATAAACACGCTCAAAGACTGCATAGACGCGCCTGAACAACACAGACGCGCCTGCCTGACACAAACGTGCCTATGCTCTGCATAGACGCGCCTAGTTGCCATAGACGTGCCTTCTTGGCACAAACGCGCTTGAATAGCACAGACGCGGCCGCATTTGACACAGACGCGGGTCCAGACATAGACGCGCCTGGCACAAACACAGACGCGCCTGGCACCAACACAGACACGCCTAAACGATTTTTGACACTTTTTGGACCCTAGTCTAAGTGCATTTATTACCCTATTCAACATGCATTAATGACAAAATTAAATGCGTCAAAGTACGAGGAGGTTTGGTGGTACTTACCGGCTCTCCTGCCTCTGCTGGCCTCTGAAATCGGCGAACGCGGTCGAATCTGTGAGTGAAAGCCATCGCTACTGACTGCTCCTGCTCTATTTTCGCTCTGCAATATGCTCTTGTGAATGTGTAGATGACAATGAGGATGTATTTTCCCCCGTGGTCTATCTTATAGCCTACCCTAGCCCTCACCTTTGTTTCGCGAGTCAGTCTTCGTTATCCTGTGACTTTGTCACTTTATCCGGTCAATCCATTCTAGCCTTTCTTTCTTATCGAGAGATTGTCTGCAATCTTTTCAGACATTTTCATCCAATCTCTCGAGGGGGCATATCATTCCCATTCTGGGGCAACTTTGTATCAATTCATCTTATCTTCTTTGAAACAACACGACAAGCCGCATTGTCTCAAAGAGGGGCAAAATGTAGACACCTAAAACTGTCATGTCTAATTAAATAAATATTTTATTTATTTAATTATCTAAGCTTAATTCTTCTATTAATTAAATAAATCCTTATTTATTTAATTAATTCATTTATCCTCTTCTAGCCTTATTTCTCATTTAAATAAATACATTTATTTATTTAAATTATCCTTTTCCTAAATTAAATAAATATCTTATTTATTTAATTATCCTACTTCTTCTATTAATTAAATAAATCTTTATTTATTTAATTAATTCATTAGCTTTTTCTACCTATGACACATGTCATTCATCTCTTAATTCATACACTACCTACCCCTTTCATTATTTTATTATTTCTTTTACCTACCCTCTAATCATAGTTGACCTCCTTTTACACCTCTCAATCTTATCCCTCCATTTCACATAGTGTCTTCTATATAAGGAGATGCTTCCTTCATTATCAAACCCTAATGAGTGAATGAGCTAATGACTTGATCAATTGACTACACTACGATCCTACTTGCAACCACATTCCGTTCTTTGTTGAGCTCTTGTGCATATAAAATCTGAGAGCAAATATATCAAGCAAGATTAATTATGATAGGAAGAATGGAGATCAAAACCCTATTGGACATGTGATGGTATAATCTTTGTGATTTCATGTGATTTGCATTGTCTTAGGTAATCTTCATATGTTATGGTGGATCTTTGTTGATTGTTAGGCTAGGGTTTTGTGGTTGAATTCATTTAGCCTTTCAATATTGTTATTATTGTTATCCATTTTCACCATATACAGAATCAAAGTGGGCACGAAGAAAAACATGCCTAGGGGATATTTAGGATGGGACAAGCTAAAGTGGGCATCAATGCCTCAAGATCAGATGGACCTTAAGTGATTGTCTCCCTTGCATATGATTTGTTTGGGTGATATAATTCACCATTCTACTCACAAGAATTTTATTAAGTCTCAAATATAGGGCTCATAACTTATTAATGATGCAGTGAAAGTCCTTCATGAAGGACTTTTAGAAGTATTTTTGAATGAGTCTTTGTCAAGTGCAAAGAAAATACAATTGATGCTTAATGGAATTAAGGAACATGCTTTCAAATTGGAAGCCAAAATTTTGAAGGATGTAGAGAAGAAGGTGGAAGAGAAAAGACTAGAAGTTTTGGTGATTAGATGTGCATGGTGAGACTGCTTGAAGACTCTTAGAAGCTTGATTTGGTGGTGAAGGTTTCAGATAACTGTAGGGAGGCAGAGGATATTCTTTTGAACATTTAAATTCAATACAATTTTTTGGCCTCTATGTAAGAAGATTGGAAGACCTCTTGGTATCAACTAAAGTTCATTCTCAAGGGCATCATGCCCCCTGCCATGCAAGCTACTTAGTTTTTGCGGGTAAGATTTTTTTTTTTTTTTTTTGTACAAACATATGTAGATGAGTAGAAGAGTTTTGGAGCATAATTTTGGTTCTCAATTTTGTTCATACACTAAGGGGGAGATGATGAAGATAGGGGAAGAAATTTTGTAGAGATTGATGGAGTTTGTCCAATGATGAAGAGATGTCCTTATCTTTGATGTCAAAGGGGGATAGATATATTGGTGTTTTGGTGGTTTCATGAGTGTTTCCATCAATGACAAAGGGGGAGATGTTTTAAATATGATTTTGTGTTGTCATTGATTTTTTTGTACTCATCGAGATAACATAAGTCAATGACCTCTCTTCTTGCTGATCGGTGCGAGTTATCCCACTAGTCTCATTGGGCATTGGGCATTGAGATAGCTTAAAATGTGTTCAGAAGATGGGCATAGAGGTTGAATACCTAGTGGATTGTAATGTGGTATAGTGAATTCAAGATTTTGAATTAATTGGGTTTTTATTTATCCCTTGCTATTTATGAATTTTTTGGTTATGGTTGTGGTGTTTGTAGGGAGACATTTACAAATTTATATCTATTTTCACTATTTTATGGTTTATGGGTTTGTAATGGTAATTTAATGTTCTTTCATATTTTTGTATAGATACTTTATAATAGCCTATTATGGTGATTTGTTCTATCATGGATAAAGTTGTGGGTTAGACAGCTTGGCCATCGGTGCATGAAAGCATTGCATGAGTTCTACTTTAAAAAATTACATGAAACATTTTTAATTTATTTGATTCAGTGTTATTTGAAATTTTTTTATCAATGATGTTTCCTTTCTCCAAGAATTGGATCTAGGATCTTTCCGTCAGATAATATGTAACATCCAATGACTATATATTTTCTTTACAAATGCTTATTTTATTTAATTATCATCTAAGCGTGAATTATAATTTATATATGTGCGGAGGCAAAATATACAAGCTGAAGACTCGTGTGCAAGTAAATTTCGTAAAAGAAAGCAAGAAAACATTATCTTGAATGACATGGAAACAAGCTCATCAGCTGCCTAGAACAGAGCAATTGGAGAAAAGCAGAGGAAAGTGTTAAAGGGTGATAAATACATAGAGAGTGTGCAATACAAACAAACAATGTCTAAAGTGTGTGATGTGACGTCTCTAATTTATGTCTGGAGGGACTAATTGGTTTTGGAATTCCTGGGAAACCTATTGGACCACGCTTGGAGGAAATCAATTTATTCATGCAAGGGCCACCTTTTTTCTATTATGAGAATGATGCTTTTGCATCGAAGGATATTTGGAAGGCAATATCCAAAAATTTCTATAGTGTGGAACCAGAGTTGGTGGACTCAAAGTACTTTTCATCTTCCAGAAGACCAAGAGGTTATGTACAGAATCTCCCAATAGAAGGGCAATTTCAAGGATTACCTCTCCCCCCATGACTATTCAGGAAGCACTTCCTTAGACAAAGGACTATTGGCCTCCATGGGATCAAAGAAAAAAATTGAATTGCATTGACTCTAGACAATGTGGTGGTGTCCTTCGTGATGAAATCTGCACTATAATTGAAAATTCATGAGGGAAACTGCAAGATAGTGAACATAAATACATTCTTGAAAACTGCAAAGAGTGGAACTTGGTTTGGGTGGGGCAAGGTCAGGTGGCTCCTCTAGAGGTTGACAAGATAGAAATTATATTAGGATTTAAAAAAGATCATACTCATGGAACTTCATGTGCGACTGATCGATTGCATTGTTTGGGTAATGCATTCCAGATAGATACAGTTGCATACCATTCATCTGTCTTGAAAGCATTTTATCCTGATGGCTTTAAATTAAAGTACTTTATCTATTTTCTGGTATTGATGGAGCAGAGGTTGCATTGCATCAACTCAGGATACATATTTCCACAGACACAACACAAATTAAATGTATCCCAGGTTGATGCAAAGCAACCTCTGCTCCAGAGATCACCAGAAAATGGAGAAAGAACTTTAATTTAATGTCATTAGGATAAAATTCTTTCAAGATAGATAAATTATATGCAACTGTATCTATTTGGAATGTATTACCCAAACAACACAACCGATCAGTTGCACATGAAGTTCCACGAGTGTGATCTTTTTCAAATCCTAATATAATTTCTATATCGTCAACCTCTAGAGGAGTCACCTGACCTGGAACCACCCAAACCAAGTTCCATTCTTTTCACTTTTCAAGAATGTATTTCTGTTCACTATCTTGCAGTTTCCCTCATGAATTTTCAATTATAGTGTATAGTTCTTCACGAAGGACACCACCACATCGTCTAGATTCTATGCTTCAATTTTTTTCTTTGATCCCATGGAGGCCAATAGTCCTTTGTCTGAGGAAGTGCTTCCTAAATAGTCATATGGGGGAGGGGTAATGCTTGAAATCTCCCTTCTATTGGGAGATTGTGTACATAACCTCTTGGTCTTCTGGAAGCTGAAAAGTACTTCGAGTCCACCAACTTTGGTTCCATAGTATAGAAATTTTTGGATATTGCCTTCCAAATATCCTTCGGTGCAAAAACATCATTCTCATAATAGAAAAAAGGTGGTCCTTGCATGAAAACATCGATTTCCTCCAAGCATGGCCCAAAAGGCTTCCCAGGAACTCCAAAACCAGTTAGTCCCTCCGGACATAAATTAGAGATGTCACATCACACACTCTAGACATTATTTGTTTGTTTTGCATACTCTCTATGTATTTATAACCTTTTAACACTTTCCTCTACTTTTCTCCAATTGCTCTCTTCTAGGCACCTGATGATCTTGTTTCCATGTCATTCAAGATAATGTCTGCTTGCTTTCTTTTACAAAATTTACTTGCGCACAAGTCTTCAGCTTGTATCTTCTTCTTCCGCACAGATTTAAATTATAATTCATGCTCAGATACTAATTAAATAAAATAAGCATTTGTAAAGAAAATATTTAGTCATTGGATGTTACATATTATCTAATGGGAAGATCCTAGACAATTCTTGGAGAAAGAAAACATCATTGATAATCTTTTTTTGCAAATAACACCGAATCAAATAAATTAAAAATTTTTTATGCAATTTTTAAAAGTAGAACTCATTCAATGCTTTCATGCATTGACGACCAAGCCATCTAACCCACAACATTTGATATCGTTGTAATTTTGACGACAACTAAACAAACATCCGACAAGGATGTTGTATGTCCGACGTCACTTTTTTGTCGGGCAGTCATCGATTCATGGTAGTGGGGGAGCATCAGAATTCCGATCGTAATCCGATGACATTTTTGGCCAGAGGAGCAAACATAGCAGTTGTCGAAAGAGTTCATAACGTCGTCGGACTGCCGACACAAATGGCATCATCGGGAAGATCGACGATGAGTTTTCGACGGTTACATTTCTTAGAAGTCTGACGTGTTGTCGTTGGACTTTCGACAATGAGCCGTCAGAAATTAGGCCCAAATGTACTAGTGATCCAAGTTGATTCAGATGTGTAAATTGAAGCCTTCAAAAGATTCAACACTTGTTACTACTCCACCTCAGATGGACACAAAGGCTTCATCTTGCAAAGGAAAGAAACATAATTGAAAGACCACAAGGAAAGGATTTCAGTTCATAAAACACCTTAAAGTTCACCTTCTCCTAAGCGAGAATCATCGAAGAAAGAAAAACCTATTTGTGCTTATTGCAATAAACCATGGCATGATGAGTCACAATGCCATCAGAAGAAGTTTGATAAATATGAGAAACAAATTTCAAGTTCGACTGCTCTTCTTGCAAAGAGAAATATTCATTCTTCTTCTTCTAACATGTCTTTTTATTCTCCTTCATTCCGAACAGATGGACAGTCCAATGGAAAAGGTCATGCATTATGTGCAACCACTAGTTCACCCTCTTCTCGATGGCTAATGGATTTAGGTGCTTCACACCATATGGCATCTTTTTAGGATATTTTATCATCTTTTCAGGATTCTCCTACACCACACATCTTGATGGGAAACAACATTGTTATGACAGTATGAGGGAAGGGTTCTATCAACATTGATGATGATACTTTCAATGGTGTACTTTATGTACCATCTTTGTCTACTAACCTTCTCTCTATTTATCAGATTGCTCATAGTGGGTTAGGGAAGACAATTGAGTTCACACAAGATTTAGTGCACATCAGAGACAACGAGACTGGAGACATTGTTACTATAGGAATAGTTGATCATTCTTTTTGCATGTACTCCTTTTCTCATTTTGGTCCATCTTCTCCATTGTCTAAGAATTCCTCTCTTTTTTCAAGAGATCATGTTGGGGTGAAGTCAGGTCACTCGAACTTATGTGTTATTCCTAAGATTAGTGTTGTGACTTCTACACCTCCACCTCCTCTTGAGTTTGCATCTATTCAGTAGGATTCCTCTTTAGCACCGCCTAACATTGTAGCTCTATTTATTGAGCCCACTACTGTTGTTGTTGAGGACATATCAGAGGATGTTCATTCCCTCTTAGATGAAAAATCCAGCACATCTATTACTCCACCATCATTGGAGCTTCCTTTATAGGATCATCATGTGTTCTCCTTTGATCAACATCCAAGACTCCCAGTTTTACTGTACATACAGGTTTTTCCTCTTGTTTGTCCGTTGAATTTGTTTCCTCCACACTAGAGCCACATTAGTTTGATCATCAAAATAGGGATTCTATCATTCTGGGGGAGCTTTGGAGTCTCAATCCTCTCTCATGGGAGGGTTGGTTGTACATATGTTCTTGAGAGAGTCTCTTGAGACATTGGTTTTGTACTTCTTTTTTCTTTCTTTTTTTGGAGAGGAGTTTTCTTCCCACTAGGTTTTCTCCTTTACTCCCTTTATGAGAAACTTGTTTGTTTGTTCATGGGTACCTCATTAGGCTTTAGGTCAGGACCCATCTTGCATTCATCTTTGCATGTTTTTTTCCTACATCTTTTTTTCCTCTCTCCCTAGTTGTGCATTCATGGGTGGTGTTGGAATAAATAATTTATATATTAATTATTCACTTAATTGCATTAATTCACTAAATAATTTATTATTTAGTTAATTAATTAATTACGAATAATTAATTAATATTTATCTCCATGCATAATGCAAACTAGGAAAAAAAAAATATGTTTAGTTTTTTAACGTTTCATGAATTAATTAGTCTATTATGCTTTTTGTGCATACATGACTGATTCATGCATTGTATTTCAAACTCTCAGTCTATATTGTAAACTCCAACATTTAGGGTTTCTATCTTTAGACTTAGATTTATTTATAAGGATATCATATCCTTGATTGTAACTCAAGCAATTTCAAAGCAATTTAATTATTGTTATTTGTCTTCAATTATAATTTGTTGATCAATTTTCTCTTTATGTATGACACAGATTTTTGCAGAAGATAATTGGGCTTGTGGGATTCATATTTCACGAATTCTAACAAAAACAACTTCAAAATGGATCCATCATATAGCTCTTTGTATAAGCTTTCCATCAACTATTTGAACTCCAAAATTCAACTTCATTTCACAAGCTATGACCTCTCAAGCACAAAAGAACATCTGACTTCTAAAAATAATTTCACTGTCAAAATGGAAAAAAACTAGAAAAAATGATAAACATTACCACATGGTGCATAGAACCACCTTTCCAACAACTATTAGAAGTCAAAAAATGGATATTATATGGCCAAGTTATGCTCCATGGAATTTTTTTCCCAATAAAGTTATATGAAAATATAATGGTGGCTATAGGGTGGCTAGGTGATGGCCCATTAGTAGCCCAAGAAAGCAACATCATTGCTAGGGGTGGTACTACAAATTTACATTGAACGTAATCAAATATTAAATTTGATTTAATGTGAATTCGTAGGCAGCTTTTAAAGTTTGTGACAGTAAAAAATAATAATTTATTTTAACCATATGGAAACAATGGTGTTGAGGTTCTCCCATAAAAATAAACATTAGTATTAGCTTGTGGACCCAACAACCCTTACTATGGCAAGGTTTGTTGGTGCCCATATAGGTGTATGGGGTGGGGAGAAGTCTAACGACTTTGTCACGCTCACTAATTTTTTTTTAGAATTTTTATTGCAAAAAATAATTTTATTTATAGAAAATAAATTATTTACTCCATCTCTACAATTCAGCAGGTTTTGCTATTGTATGGCCCATTTTTCTTTTTTTTTTTCCAAATTTGGCCAAAAGGGTCGAATTTTATTTCAATCTTCATCTCTTGGGCTTCTTGGATCTAATGTTGAAAAATATTTTTTTAGGGGGTCATTTGTGTAATCTCCCTCAAAACCCTCATAATAAACACCCATCAAAACCCCATTTTAAAATAAATATTCATAAGCCCAAATATGCAAAAAGTGACCACAAAACTACAACCCAAAACCCTGAATCAACAAGGAACAACTTGCACAAAATCCTCATAGCTCGCCATGACTTTATTCTTTATGCAAGCCCTAGATTTAAAATTAACACTAGATTTGTTTAAACAAGGGTCAAACAACCACAATCATGGTTTGATACCAAATGAAAGAAAATTTCTAGAAATATATGACATATTTTCACATAACCCAAAAGAGAACTCTATGCAAATAAGTACTCATAATCCATATGCAAAATAATAGACAACATACCATCAGGAGATGACATAAGATATACGTTAGAAAAACCATCAAGTGGAAAATTACCTGGCCTCCAAAAGCATCCATATTGGACGTATTATTCTCAAATGCAACATTGTATAATACATCTTTAGAGTCCTCCAAGAACACTTTTAAATACAAGCTATTTACAATAATTTTACGTGAACAAACATGTAAATACGCATCCCATGCCATGCTTCAAACCCTCACAAAAGCTAAACAAGAGATTCTCTTAACTGCTTAGCCAAAATGACCAACTAGCCAACCTTAGACAACTACCTTTGTGTTTCCTTTTATAGTAAGAAGCTCACACAAAAACAATAAGTGGTATTACATAAAACTGTAGACCTCACATTTAATATTAGGGTAAGTGCATAAAGTTGAGTCCCACTTAGGGGGAAGTCTGCATGTTGGGAAACATGCCACTAGGAATGGGGCCCTGTTATTTTCAAAACAGGGCCCCATTATGCTTCAGGGACCCAAGGCAAAAAAAATAATGGGCTCCCATTACGTATGGGTCCCATAAAAAATGGGACCTCTTTATGTAAATGTAACAAGCCTTTCTAAAAGTATTTTTTATCGCTTTATTCTCCTCAATTTCATTTTCTCCCTCACAGTGGCAGGTGTATACGGTGAAAATATGATGATGAAAACCTATTGTAAAACCATAAAGATCCAACCACAAACAATCTAAGTCCTACAATGAAACATCCACCATACACCAGTAGAGATACCGAAGATCATGTAAATCAACAAAATGAACAATATTACCATTCACATGTCAGGTAGGGTTTCAATCTCCATTGTTTCCTATCTCCATTGATATTGTTTGATATTTTTGCTCTCAATTTTTATGTGTGAACAAGAGCTCAACAAAGAATGGATTGTGGTTGATAGCTTGATTGCAAGGAGGCTTGATTGCATAATATTGATTAGACGCATTGATTAGGGTTGATAATGAAGGATTGTATCCTCTTATATAGAAAACATTGTAGGAAATGGAGGGATAAGATTAAAAGGTGAAGAGGATAAATGGGTGGCTAAGATTAAAAGGGCAGGTAGAAGAAATAATTAAATGATAAAGGGGGTAGCTAAGAGAAGAATTAAGAGATAAGTGGCATGTGTCATTGAAGGAACAAACTAATGAATTAATTAATTAAATAAAGTTTTATTTAATTAATAGAGGAAGTGGGATCAATTAAATAAACAAAATATTTATTTAATTTAGGAAAAGGATAATTTAAATAAATAAAAGTATTTATTTAAATTAGAAAAGGCTTAAAAGAGTATTAATGAATTAAATAGATAAATAAAGATTTATTCAATTAATAGAAGACTTAGAGTAAAATAATTAATTAAATTAAAAAAATTATTTAATTAAACAAGACAATTTTAGGTGTCTATATTTTACCCCTCTTTGAGACAATGCATCTTGTCACATCGGCTCAAGGGAGAAAAAAATGATACAAAGTTGCCCCAAGACAGGAATGATATGCCCCCTCGAGATATTGGATGAAAATGTTGAAAGAGGTTGCATACAATCTCTCAATAAGAAAGAAAAACTAGGAAGGACTGACGAGGTAAGGACTGACACTGGGAGAAAAGATTGACACCAGAGACTAGGGCTAAGTAGCTTATATGTATAGGCCACAAAGAAAACATCCTCATTTCCATCTAGACACCTAAGAGATTAGAGTGCATAGAGAGCTTAGAGAGTAGTCAGCAGAGCAAGATAGATGACAGATAGGCTACAGAGGTTTGATTGTGTCCACAGGTTCCACATGCTAGACGACATGGGTGATTCGGTAAGTACCTCAAACTCATCTTGTATGATTTTTCATTTATCATTACATTTAATGCATTTTAGGCTAGTTGAATAAAAACACGGTAGTGATATTTAGGGTAAAAACGCGTCTGCGTTAGGTTTAAGCATGTTTATGACAAATAATTGCGTCTAGGTTAGCTAAGAGTGTGTGTGATTGTAATTGTGTCTAGGTATAGATACGGGCGCATCTGTGATAAACAGGTGCGTCTATGTCAATAAAATGCATTTAGGTTGAACAATCCCACGTCTGTGATGAAAAGGTACGTCTACGTTGCAAAAGTGCATTTAGGGTAGGTGAAACCACGTTTTTGAAGCAAAAATGCATTTGTGTCTGATTAGGCAAGAATCAGATATTCTTTGATGAACATACGTTGTCGATTGGATAAACTACCAAGAGGATTCACTCAAATAGGTTCCTTAGGGAGGCAAACTGAAGGATAGGAAAGAATTGACAATTTCATGATAAACATACTTTACCAATTGGATAAGTTGTTGAGAGGATTCACTCAACAGGTGCCCTGAAATAGGTAGGTTTGCTAAGATGAGTATAGGATAAGTCGTCAAATTCATAAAATCCAGCGAGTGCTCTAGCAAGATACAATATAGTGCAATGTGATAAACATATATACTAGGATAGGAGTAGCACTATGTGATAAAAATGAGTACCACTAGGATAGGAGTAGCATTATGTGATAAACATGAGTACCACTAGGATTGACATGATTGATTTGTTTAGTTGTAGGACTTTCCCCAATTAGAGTCTAGAGAGATATTCCCTATGACTCAATGATTACAAATAGATTTGACCGATGAGGATCATGTTTCTATTGACGCAATGGGCTTGAGACATATGATTTATATGTTAGAGATTAGGATGAACACATAACTATTGACTGCTCTTGCAGAGAGATGGAACTCTGAGATATGTACTTTTCATTTACCAATTGGTGAGATGTCAGTCCCATTAAAGGATTTGTACAATATATTATGGGTACCGATCTAGGGGGATCTCATGATCTATGACTGAGAGAGAGACAGGGATGCACTAAGATGAGTCTTTGGAGATCCATATCTTGAGCTAAGACTAGGACACCTGAGTTGGGAGGTGATGCCCAACAGCGGACATGCATTGGCAATAGTGTTGGGAGGGATCATCAGTGGGTATCTATGTCTAGGCAGGGCAACACGAGGCTTGGGTATCAGATGGGGGTGAAAAGTAGAGATCCTACTCATAGAGAGGAGGAGGTTTGTATGGGGACCTTGCATACTAGCACATCTATATCAAGAGTTGCATTAGTTTGTGTACCTCGGTAGCTGCCGATTGGGACACGGGGTGACACTTCTACAGGTGTGGGCATATGAGAACATAGTTGTGACTAAGCCTATACTTTTTAGGTTTATAGACATTGGGTAGTCACATGTAAATCTATATAGAATGATCAATTCCCAACCATAGATTGGGAAGCTAGAGTACTGGTGGTGGGTTATTGACGATATTGATAGTGTGATATGGAGGCCATACTTAGATTGTGAGGATTGGGAGGAGGATGCAACAAAGCTACCATTTTTTTTAGGAGCATATATCAGGTTCGTCGAGCTCCATACATATTAGATAGGAACTTTATTGATAGGGTATGCAGGCAATTTGGTAGACAACATAGGATGCCACGAGATTTGGGTGAGTTTGCATGAACAGTGCATGAGCAGAGTTGCTGGGGGCCTATTTTGTCATACAATGTAGTCTTGACACAGTTTGAAGAGCTAGTGTCGATTCTTTGGGACATGCTACAAGATATTATTGATACTAAGATGGATGAGGATTATACAACCTATTTTGCAGCACATCCATTTCTGAGACTCACAGATCCAGGTGATACTATACCCATAGAGGAGGATGATGAAAATGATAAGGATGGAGGAGACGAAAGCGAGGGGGATTCAGAAGGGTGGTTAGAGGCAGAGGTGGAAAAAGGGATGAGGGGAGAGCAGAGGGTGTCAGAGGAAGTGGTGATGCAGAACATGTAGGCAGACCACTGAGGTCACCTAGAGGGAGAGGAGGATAGGTCCTACAGATTCCTGGACAACTACAAGGATAGGGACAGGTATAGGGTGGATGGGGATAGGCCATCCCATAGTAGAGAGGACAAGTAGAGGGAGCTCAGGGAAGAGACGAGGCAGAGGAGGATGAGCTACTCATGCTATGAGAGCTCATAACAGGGTAGGTTGATGAGATCGATGACCTCAAGAGAGAGGCGACAACTGAAAGACATGCAGTGGGAGAGGGATGAGGCCATTCAAAGGTACATTTTTGTAGAGGATACCTTGAGGATGGCTAGGGAAATAGAAGAAATAGATAATACATTTGGGTTCGCCTTTTGTCTCTAGGCATGAGATGAGATAGCTTACTGGAGGAGCCTGTACTTCATCACAGTACCTCTAGAGTAGAGAGCAGGGAGTTATAGGAGAGCATCACACTCTACTACACTACTGGTAGGGATAGGAGGAGAGCATCAAGTGGCAGAGTTATAGGTCCAACCACACCACTAGGAGTAGGGGACAAACGAGGAGATCTAGGGGTTGGATCTTCGAGAGCTCAGATTCCTTCGAGTCCTACTAGCTCAAAGGGAGGATCTTCATCATATCTCACTTGGATCTGTAGTCACACAAATCTGTCCATTTTAATTAAATGAATATTTCGTATTTATTTGATTAAAAATCCACTAGCCATCAGTTAATTAAATTAATATTTAATTAATTCATCTCCAAACATTCTTCTATTAATTAAATAAATTCTTCAATTTATTTTAATTAATTCATTAAATCAAATTCCATTCAATTAAATAAATAAAATCAATTTATTTAATTATATCCCCCTATTCCTCTTTTAAATAAATTAAATAAAACATTTATTTAAATCATTATCCCCCCCCACTTGCATTTTCCTACAAATGCAACTTGCACACATTTTGAAATAAATGAATTTTTATTTTAAATAAAATCCTATTTTCCCTCACCCACCAAATCCACTTGCAAAATCTAATCCCCTTCTAGATTCTTCTAACCCCTTCCTAATTAGCCTAATCCATCCCCTAATTATTGTCACATCCATAAGCAAAATGGAGTCACTTCTCAAAGTCTAAAAGTCTTTGATAACCATTAAAGGCTTTCAACCTTCAACCACTTAAATCCTCAAAGTCTTTGATAGCCATTAAAGGCTTCCAACTTTCAACCACTTAATCCACAAAGTCTCCAATAACCATTAATGGTTAATTCAACCCTCCCACATGGTTAAAACATTTGTTTTGACTCAACCTCTATCCAACCCAAGGGTCTCATCAGGTCATTAATGCTTTGACCATGATTATCTCTTAATCATTTGCACAAAGGTTTATCCTTGCATTAACTCCTAATCCAGTGGGTAAGCTTAATTTAGACTTGACCCTTAGCCTTTAGATAACCATGAGGTCTTCTCAGGCCTTTAATGCCTCCAACCTCTTCTCTCAACCCAATCCTGTGTTGACACTTGTCACTATTTTATTGGTGCCAATTGTGCACATGGATCCCCAACTTTCAAGCTTGACCCTTGATTAAACCTTTCAATCCTGGCCATCCATTGCTCCATTTTCCCTATAAATAGAGCCCATTCCTTCATAATCTAGATCCAGAAAACTTGTATGCATCTAAGCTATAGAGATTTTAGAGAGCATTTTAGCATAAGCAATCTAACATCTTGTCTTTTTGGTTAAAATACATCATTTTAGCATTAGTATTAGCTTTTTATTTCACATTTAGAGCTATACTACAATCTCAATCCTCCATAAGCATCCATAGTGCAAAAAGCTGCCGAGAGCTACACTATTTTGGAACTTGGAGAGGAGAGGAACAAGGGAGAAGAAGCTAAGGCCATGCTAAGAGGCAGTTGGAGATGTCTCATGATCTTTGTTTTACTTATTAGATATATTAGCATGTCTCTTTGTGTCTCTTTTGGAATGCCTTCATATGTTTAGTTTTAGATTGACTAACACTAATGTTTTGTGTGTTTTGTATTCTTTGATCATAGACTAACCTTGTGCCATTTAGGAGGGCATCATTTGGTGAACCCGACGTGAATCGAACACGCAACCTTCTGATTATTTTTTTGACAACTAACATATTTTGCTTGTTGAAAGTGCCACACAGGTCGCGCTTCGGCGCTAATGAACACGTTTTAGCGCTATCGAAACAATTTCTTTTAGCGCTATTGTCCCTAAAATAGCGCTATTGAAAAAGTTTTAGCGCTATTGACAACATTCTGGCGCTTTTGTCACAATTCTGGCGCTATTAAAACTCTTCTGGCGCTTTTGACCTCTCGGATTTTTCTATTCTTTTAGCGCTACGGTGTAAATTAGCGCTTCTATAAGCGCAGACTAGCGCTATTGTATAAATTAGCGCTTCTGTCTAAAAAGCAGACTAGCGCTATTGCGACAGAGTGTTGTCCAAGTCGCTTTGTAACCAAAAAATTGAGTATCTTAGGCTTGTGGAAGCCCCCCTTGAACATTGATTTTTACTAACTTGTTTTTTTGTTCATGCAGGTTAACAACCCAACATAAAAATCACAAATTTGTCATTTAGTGCTTAAAAAAAAAAAACTACAAAACAATTTTTATTTTTTTTTATTGTTTTCTAGTTAGGACTCATCTTTATTTTTGGTGTTTAAAATCAACCAAACAAAGTTCTTTTCTTGCATCAAATCTAAAAATCACAAGCCACACTTCAAATTTTGGTGCAGTTAAAGACTTACAAACCACTTGTTTTGATTTTCTTTGTAAAAACGATTTTTACTTCAAAGCAAACGTGTTTTCCATTAAGTTGACCAGGATTTTCGAATTCTAGATTACAAAATACATTTCTTTTGAAGTTAAAAAAAAGAACACCATGGCTATTGGAGCAACATCTACAAATAGTTAGATCACATTTGCAATGATGGATTAAAAAGAACAAGTGAATTTGGTGTTTGGCACGCTTGTGCACAAAGGTCAGTCGGGTGGTCCTACCTCTAACACACACTATCTTCTCCCTTGGCTCTCGTGGTCCTAGGTGCAAGAGAAAAGTGTTAGTAACACTCACATTTTATCTTTTTAAGAGAGGCCTGCCAAGGGATCGATACTCTTGGGAACGACCTCGAGCGGTAAATCCTTCGAGCCGCTATAGAAATCAGGTGAGAGCGAAAGCTGTAGCCTTGGGTATAGCTGTTCCTACAGTGTAACTGGCCGAAAGGACAAATGGGCCCCACCACCAGTTACAAGGCTCTTAAGTGAGTCACTGCAGAATGAACTTATGTCCAAAAACATCGAACATGACTAAACACCTTTAAGTAGTAGCCCACCTGATCTATTGATTGAGGATATTTGAGATATAATTTAGTGCAAGAGCATAGATGGTTTTGCTCCCAAGATACTCACCATACATATTTCCTTGAGTAGAAACATAGCTTTTTGAAAAGTCACTTGTGGCTTGATAAAAGTGGTGACTCCCCCATCATAGGGATCATCTATTTGTTATGCTCGTGAAAGACTTAGTATATCACATCCTTACCTGCCATGATGAGATTCATAAGGTATGTAGTACCAAAGTCGAAGAAATATCAAGATGTGGGCTAAATTTATCACAACTGGCCATTTGACCTTAGGGATAAAGAGTGTTTTAAGTGTATTCATTTTACAGACCTAGTGCAAATTGAGCCGACTTCAAGCTTTGGAAATACACCTTAAAATACATCTAAAGGAAGGGTCAAAAACAAATCCAAGGATTGGGTTCATCTAGACCCATACTCATTTGTGCCTTTTTAGGCAACATTCTTGTGTTTGTGTGCTTTCTTTGTTTTCTTGTCAAAGAAAAATCAGAAAATCACTTTCAAAAACAAAGTACTCATCCAACATTTCTCAAAAACAACCAAAAAATATCAAAAACAAAGTGCAAACAACACAAAGTCACAACTTTTATGACCATTCTTCACATCTTGCGAAAGAAGAAGTGTCATCAAAATATCAACTTGAAAAGAAGACAATTGAGCTCAAAGGCTTTAATCAAAAAGAGGAAATTCTTCTATATCAATCGACAAATCTTTGTCTCCCATAGAGTCTTTCTACATCGCATGCGTCTATACCTTCAAGGTAAAACAAACGAGTTTGATTAAGAATCATTGAACCGCAGAGCTTTTATGCAATATAGAGCTCTGAGTTATCACAAAAATCAAGGAGGAAAAATTAATCCCAATTTCTTCCCCAACATCTGTATCACCTACAACACAGCTCGAGAAGTGCCACCAACGCCTGAAAGAGAAGCAGAAGAGTTTGTCCCATTTGTGACACAAAGTTTTTATTGAAAGTTGAAAAACAAAACATCCAGCATCTTATTCATACATCATCACTTCATCATCAATCCATCCCAAAACTCTCAAAACATTAAGAGGTTCTTGTCCCAAGATTCCTTTTTAGATATTGCTTGAAATCAAACACATCACATCACTTTTTAGATTGTTTCTACATCTAGGATAAGCTCATCCTAAGAGACACATCTACGCAGGTTAAAACTAGTTCATGAGTGAATCCTCTCATTACTAGGTAGTTAAATCTGTAACACATCTCAGATTTCTCTGCACCTTATCACATCAAATCTTAACAAGCAAGCAATTCAAAGAAAGAATTTCGGTTACATCTACCTTAAAGTGCTAGAGATCCCCATACAACACAAATCACCAACCATCAATCTTTCATTTCATCACCAACTCATCATCATCTTCAATCAACTTCAAAACAAACTTGCAAACAAAATGGCTCAAACCCGATCACGATCAAGGCAACGAGAAATAGAAATTGAGGAAGAAGAAGACGAAAATCTCAATGAATTTCAAGAAGCACTTGGAGGAAATATAAATGATGAACACCCAAGTACTCCCACTCCTTCAACAATCGAAAGGGTTCAGCATAACCCTCACTTTAACAGATTGTTTGATGAAATACTCAGGAGCAACGCAGATGCTCACTTTTTAAAACTCGCTCAAGAAGGAGCCAAACTCCCCTCTGACTTTGATCTTGCCCAATTAAGACAAGCATCAGAAAGACAAAGTCGCCATGAGGAGGAAAGAGGTAGAAATCACACCAGATATAACATTCCTCGAGGTAACCCACCACCTCCTCCTCCAAATGAAATGGAGATGTTGCGGCAACAAGTCGAGAATCTCGCCCAACAACTTCATAGTGGTGTTAAGACCAATCAATTCTCACTTAACGACATCTGTCCCTATCCGTTTGATAGGAATCTTTATATGCCACCCTTTCCACGCGGGTTCGAAACACCAAAATTTGAAAAATATAGAGGAAAGGGAGATCCCCGCGATCATGTTCGAGAATTTCATTCCGCTTGTCTTGAAGTGGCATATGAAGACACATACCTAATGCACCTTTTTCCCCAAAGCTTGGGAGGAACAACCACATCATGGTTTTCCTGACTACCAGGTGGCATTAGAACATTTGAGGAACTCATCCAGAAGTTCCTATCTCATTACTCTTATAATATTGAACGTGATATCACCATGGCTGATCTATGCAACACCAAACAAAAACCAGGTGAATTATTCTCAGTATTCCTGCAACGATGGCGCCAAATGTCTAGCAGACGTTCTCTTTAGTTACCTGAACGAGAACTAGTGGAAATTTTCATTTCCAACTTAAATGAAGAAATGGAATTTCACCTGGATGTGAAAGACACAGACTCTTTTAACGATATGATCACCAAGGGTTTAAAATGTGAAAGGGCACTCATCAAGAAAGGACTCATCAAAATCTTTAATGAACCCAAAGATGGTCCTCGCCCGCGCTTCAATAGTGATAAACCAAAATTCTGGAACAAAAATAAGAATATCGTCAACGATGGGGTTGTGGATGCTCGAACTATCCAAAATGCACAACCTGTGGTTCGGTTTGCAGGACAAAATCCTCCACCTCAGAATAACACAAATGTTCCTTCCAATCAAGGTCGCATCACGTCTCATGATGAACCAAGACCTCGTCAGCAAAAACAAAAACAAACATACACTCCCTTAGGGGAACCCATTGAAACAGTGTTGCGACAACTCCTCTCTCAAAATTTGGTCACTCTACCTAAGCTATCAAACTATGAGCCTCAGGTCAAACCGGCATGGTGGAGAGCTACTGAACATTGTGAGTTCCATCAAGGAAGAGGACACAAGACAAGTAATTGTCACCGATTGAAAGATCTCATTCAGGATCTTATTGACCGAGGAGAAATTGAAATTGAAGGGCATGACCCAAAAACAACCAATAATGATCATCAGATGTTCAAGAATCCACTTCCATCGCAAGATCAAAGGGGTCCTTCCACTTCCCAGTGAGGCACTGATACCACTGATTTTACGCAGGCTGCGTATAACTACCCTGTAAATCACCTGTATGATGCCAGTGAACAAATTGCAACTATCACCTTCAAAAATCCCACCTCAAATTGCAATGTTGTTACGCGTCGCGGCAAAGTTACCATCAAGGCAGCTCCACAAGGCACCACCTCCATCCCAAAGCAATACAATCTTGTGGAACAATTAGACAAAACCCCTGCGCTTATATCCATTTTGGAGCTTTTGCGTCTGTCACCCTCTCACAAAACTATCTTGGATCAAGCACTCCAAGAGGCGTCAGTCCCTACAAACTTGAATACAGACCAATTTCAAGCCATGGTTGGAAGTCTAAAGTCATCACCTTGTCTCACTTTTTCCGAAAGTGACAATTCTTCTTTCCAACAACCTCATAATGCCCCACTCCACATTGAAGGCTTTGTCAACCAACACAGGATCAAGCGAGTCTTGATCGATAATGGAGCAGGGCTAAACATTTGCACACTACAGTTGGTCACAGCATTGGGATATGCAATAGAATTAGTGGATCCTCGCAAGAAGATCACCATCAAGGCCTATGATGATGCAGAGCGTTCATCCAAAGGAGCTGTGGTACTACCAATCCGAGTGGGCCCTGTGGTAAAGCACATCATCTGTCAGGTTCTGGACCTTCCTCTTCCATATAATCTATTATTGGGGAGACCTTGGATACATGCCATGCAAGCTGTTCCATCTACCTACCATCAATGTATCAAGTTCCCACATAATGGTGCAGAGATCACAATCCTAGGCGATGCAAATCCCTTTGCATTTTGCCATAATATCAGCCATCAACCAGAAATTACTGTTCCTAATAATAGGGAAGCCATTTCCTCCACATCATATGTAAGTCCCGCCTCTCTTGCCAGTTCGAACACTACTATGCCCAAGCAAGAAAAGCTGAAGATGAAAGTAGTAGAGGAAGGTCCTGGAGAATATAACTTGAGTCAGCTCTTTTGTGTGGGACAAATGCCCACTTCTCCTAGAACTCATGGTAAACCACAACAGGTACTCCAGCAACCACTAAAAATACCAGCATGTGTCTTGACGCCTTTCGTTCTTGGAAAGAGTCAAGAGGAAGAAACACAAGATGAGGACCTAGCGGACTGGATTTATAAAGATCCCATCACCACTGATCAACCGCAAGTTACACTTCCTACGCAACAATATGGCAAAGGCCTCCTCATTATGCAAAGGATGGGATATGATGGGCAGAGTGCTTTGGGATACTGCAAACAAGGACGACACAAACCTCTGCTACCAGAATTCAAGCCCAAAGGTAATACAGGCCTTGGCTTTGAAAAAGAGATCCTTCCTAAACTCAGATTCAAAGGAAAACCCAGCAAACCATTTTGCCCACCTACTGCAAAGAGGACACCTTTCATAATCAAAGCACCATCAAACACTATCCCCACTGCCCCATCGAGGCTCACAAACCCACCACAACCATCTACAATACCAATCATCCCACCAAACGAACCAGTAATCCCATCAATAACACCCATAGCAGCCGCAACTATCTCAGAACCCGTAGCAGCATCTATGGCACCAGCCATTCCAACGGAAGCCACTGAGGCAACACTGCCGATACTTCCTGTACCAGATCCTATAAACCCCATCACGGTTCCTGAAGCACCGATCACTACAAAGATACATAAACCAATCACACCTGTCATGTTTAACTCTAAAGACATCCCAGTATGGTATAGCAATCGGATGCTGGAGAGTGATTCAGAGACCGACTCACATGAGTGGGAATTTGATTCTGTACAGCTTAACACTTCAGATGAGGAAGACACAACACCACCTCTGCCCCGCAAAGACATCCCTGTTTATGGAGAAGCACAGATAAAGACCACTTGGGTACCTGAGCTGGAAACATCTTCCACAGACCCTACGTCTCATCCTACGCCTGATTCTGACAGGGAGAGTACCATCAATGACTTTCACCACACTGTCTTAACCCTCACTGATACCTCTAACGAACTTAACCTAATCGATGAAGTAATGCCCATTATCCACCCTGAACTCATTGAATGGAACCAACCAAATCCCCCATGTCTTGACCTCTTCCAGAACGATGAGGCTATCATTGACTTTTTGGAATTACGGGATAATCTACCAAGCGGGGATCACAAAGCTGGATTCGCCATTGCACTTAATAGCGCAGCATACTTTGGGGCGGATGCCAAACCTTTCAGCTGCAAAAACATAACAATAAAACATGGATCTTCCAGTGAAAACCACACTGTGGCACTGTTTGATCCGACAAAAGTAAAAAGAAAGAGCATATCCAACGGTGAAAACCTCTCTGAGGCGCCTGAGGATGAAGGGTTTGACATTTTCCCTGCTAGTACACAACAGGAACGATCCACGATTCTTATCGAGGAAACCAATGAATACAATGTGGGGACTCCTGAAAATCCTCATATCATACATCTGGCATCTCTTCTCACTCTAGAGGAACAGCCTAAATTTATCGAGTTCTTCCAGAAGCGTCAGATCAACTTTGCATGGTCATATGCAGACATGCCTGGGCTTGATCCTGATTTAGTCATGCATCACCTCACCGTCGCAGAAGGAGCCAAACCTGTCAAGCAAAAGCTTCGTAAGATGCATCCCCAGATTGCAGTACTAGTCAAAATAGAACTCAAGAAACTCCTGGATGTTGGTTTCATTAGACCAATTGATTATGCAGAATGGATCTCCAACATCGTGCCAGTTGGCAAACCAAAAGGGGGCATCCGCATTTGTACCGACTTCAGAGATCTAAATAAGGCTTGTCCTAAGGATGACTTTCCCCTACCAAATATCGACATCATAGTGGATCTAACAGCGGGACATGCCATGCTTTCACTCATGGATGGCTTTTCCGGATACAATCAAATAAAGATCGCACCAGAGGATCAGCATAAGACAGCCTTCACATGTCCATGGGGCACCTACTGCTGGAATGTAATGCCTTTTGGTCTCAAGAATGCAGGAGCAACCTATCAAAGGGCAATGACCACCATCTTCCATGACATGATGCATACCATGATGGAAGATTATGTGGATGACTTACTAGCAAAATCACTCACCAGAGAAGGACATCTCCACATCTTAGATAAAATCTTTGATAGACTGGAACAATACCATGTTCGACTCAGCCCAAAGAAATGTGTCTTTGGAGTGACCTCCGGGAAGCTTCTAGGATACATTGTCTCAAGCAAAGGTATTGAGGTCGACCCAGCAAAGGTAAAAGCAATCATGGACATGCCACCTCCAAAGAATATCAGTCAGCTAAGGACATTACAAGGGCGGCTTCAATCCATCCGAAGATTCATTGCACAATTGGCTGATAAGTGTCACCCATTCACACACCTGCTACACAAGAACATCCACTTTCAGTGGAATGACAGATGCCAACAAGCATTTCAGGCACTTAAAGACTATCTCATGAATCCACCATTGTTGATGCCACCAGATCCAAGTAGACCATTGTTACTTTATATCTCAGCAACAAGTACAGCATTGGGTGTACTACTTGCACAACATAATGCAGAAGGAAAAGAGTGTGCTGTTTACTACATCTCTCGCACACTGGTGGGCTATGAACTCAATTACACACCTATTGAGCGAGCTTGCCTAGCAGTAATCTTGGTAGCCACTAAACTGCGGCACTATCTATTGACGCACAAGGTACAACTCATCGCAAAGATTGATCCACTCAAGTATTTACTCAGCAAAGCAACATTGATAGGCCGCTTGGCCAAATGGGTGATGATTCTAAGTGAATTTGACATCGAGTATGTAGAACGTAAAGCTATCAAAGGTCAAGTTATTGCAGATCAGTTGGTTGATGCACCACTCACAGGCGATTATCCTCTTATTTCCAATTTTCTAGATGAAGAGATATTCATGATCACAACAGCACAACCATGGAAACTATATTTTGATGGGTCATACACTAGGCACGGCTCGGGGGCAGGCATTCTATTTATTACACCTCAAGGTGATAGCATCCCGAAGTCTTACAGGCTCACATTTCCATGCACCAACAACATAGCAGAGTATGAGGCCTTGATCATAGGACTCAGGTTAGCCATCCAATGGAAATTACAAGAACTGCAAGTATATGGCGATTCCCAACTAGTCATTCGACAAGCAACTGATGAATATCAGACCAAGGATGATAAACTCATGCCATATAAGAAAATGGTGGACAATCTAAAGGCATCATTTACTACTATCACTTTTGAACAGATACCAAGAGATCAGAATCGAGCTGCTGACGCTATGGCTACGATCGCATCTCTCCTAGATCTTCCACAAAATTCAACACGCTACGAGTTCTTGGTAGAACAGCTTTGGATCCCCGCTTATGATATCCCTGAATCTGAAACGATATGTCGCCTTGTCGGTTCTGAATCCCCATGGTACGGTGAGTTCTACACCTATCTCCGCGATCACACCCTTCCTCCCAACCAATCAAATAACCAACGTAAAACCTTCATTCGCCAAACTGCTCGATATACCATTATTGCCGAAACCCTATACCGACGCGGTCTTGATGGTACTCTCCTTCGATGTCTGGAACAAGGTGAGATAACAAAGGCTTTGGAAGAGGTACATGAAGGAATTTTTGGGACTCATTCAAGTGGTCCATCACTCGCCAAGAAACTCCTGCGAGCTGGATACTATTGGCCATCTATGGAAAAGGATTCCTACTACTTTGTCAGAAAATGCAAGAAATGTCAAGTTCATGGCGACCTGATACATGCACCAGCTCAGGAACTGCAACCAATCACAACACCATGGCCTTTCTGTCAATGGGGCCTTGACCTTGTGGGTAAGATTCATCCATCTTCATCCAATGGCCACAAATTCATTATTACCGCTACCGAATATTTCACCAAGTGGATCGAAGCTGTTCCACTTACCCAAGTCACCGGCAAGAAGATCGCCTCATTCATCCTCAACTACATCATCTGCCAGTATGGTGTACCCATGTCCATCATCACAGATAACGGTCTTCCTTTCAAAAATCAGGATGTCCGTGAACTTTGTGAGAAATTTCATATCCAACACCGCTTTTCCACTCCCTATTACCCACAAGGCAATGGTCAGGCTGAAGCATCCAATAAAAACATATTAAGGATCCTCAAGAAAACAGTCAATGATGCCGGTCGTGATTGGCATGTTCAATTGAATCCAGCGCTATGGGCATATCGAACTAGCATTCGAACCCCTATAGGTGCAACTCCTTATTCATTGGTCTATGGTGCTGAAGCTATCTTACCTATTGAGGTCGAGATACCATCATTATGAGTTTCCTTGCATAATCTCATCGATGATGAAGCATACAGAGTCTCACGTCTTCAGGACTTAGAGTTACTTGATGAGAAGTGACAAGCTGCATACAACCATCTCAAAGCCTATCAGCAGCGCATGAGCAGAAGTTACAATCACCGAGTTAGGCCTTGTACATTTGAGGTAGGTGATCTTGTTCTTCGAGAAAATCCTCGCAACCAACCAAATAGAGAACATCAAGGCAAGTTTGAATCAAACTGGCTTGGCCCATATGTTGTCACTGCTGTATTCGGGTCCGGGGCATATCAGTTGGCTACATCAGAAGGAGAACCGCTCGCAGATCCAATCAATAGCATGCACCTCAAACGGTTTTATACCTAAGCTGTACAGAGCATCAGGCTCCCCTACATACCAGAAAATACCAAAAACATTTAGAAAAATGTCCTGAAGAAAATACAAAAACATTAAAAAAAGTAAAGAAAAATCATGCATCCAAACGGTGAACAACCACTCCGGTGGCACCTTGGGTAAGTACGGTGGTGAAAACCTAGCAAACAGGCACCACTCGTAAGGGCTCTGGCTCCATTATCTTTTCAGACTTGTTGCGATCACATTTACTTCATACATACATCCATCCATCCGAAAAACCATGGTTTGTTATTTCTCTGCAATTATGATAAATACTTCATGCATCTAAGCATCCCGCTTTTTCATAGTCATGTCTAAAACTGGGGGCAATACCCTTAACCTATTGATGGAAGTGGATTCTACATTGTCTTATGTGTCATTACGCTCTTCATTCAGACAATCATCAAAAATACCAAAAACATTGGAAAATGTCTCAACAAAATACCAAAAACATTCAAAACAATACAAAATCCAAAAACAATGAAAAACCATCGAAAATAAACAAAAACATGGCAATACATTGTACATAATCATCCATGCAGATACCAAAATAAACATTGACAAACTACTCACACAATGACCATTTACCAATCAACCACACAATCAACATCAACAATCCAAACTGTCTTTAAAACAAGGATGCATCCTTCCTTATCAAAAACAAAGACAAGATGACGTTTTCTTTGACAAGAAAATTATGTTAAGCTATCAAATACTTGGTTGATTTATGAGTACAATCACTTGTTTATCTGTATCGGGATCTTTCAGCATTGTTTTGTATCGTTTGTGCATTATTTCCGATGAAGTTCTAGGGCATGTACTAATGGTGTCTACGTGGGAAGTTCACCAAGCTACGTGATCTTATGCAAAATGCAGTCATAGATCACTACGGCTTGCTGACTACAGCGTATACCTCGACCATATGAGCATGAACCATTACCAAGGATCCTTATTCTTTATTCTTTATGTATATACTATTTGTTTGCAGGTACAATGCTCTTCCTTTGGTTCCTCCTACCTCATCCAAACTGGATAAAGGTGTTATCTCTTAGTACGGTATGCACTTGTCTCAGGATATGATCAGCCTAAGATCAAGGAGGACGATCCAAGTCATGCATGAAAGGAGATAATCCTTGTCTGTTCCGCAAGCAATACTCAGGTCAACTTGATCCATTATATCAAGTTGCTTGTATTAACTTGCTATATAAAATCCATGAAAGGAATACTTAGGTCATCTTGAATCATTATGTCAAGATGCTTGTATTCTCTTCCAACATTTTAAAGCTCAATGATGAAAATAGAGCACTATGGATTGTCATCTCATCTCATCTGTATATATTGCATTTCGTTGCATTCCACCCATCAATACATTCATAATAGCTACATATCATGCATACATAGTCATAATAATGCATACTCTATTTTCCTCTTCTTCCATAGGAATGAGTCATAAGTTCTCCATTTCTTCTATCTAACATCGAACCCACCCCCCCTCACCCTCCCCATCTCAATAATCATCATCACATACCCTACATCGTTTCTCAATCAACCCAATCAAGCCAAGTTCATCACCATCCATCTCTAAATAGGAGGGATTGTGTTTCCTATGCTAAGTCATCCAATAAGCCAAGCAAGTTACTCTGTCTGCACAGATGCATCGACTCACGCACACCTAGACTATCAACAGATACTCTGATCAAGTATCTTCGGGTCTCAACAGGTAATCGATCATGGTAATCCTAGACTACATCAGGCATTTATCATAATGACCTAGTCTCAACGGGGCTGCCATGATTCCCCACAACCATCCATCACCCACACATACTATCAATTGATCAACCAATCAAACACAATCCATCGGACAATTACATCAATTGTCTACGTCTCAACGAGTATTTTGCTTCATATACCTTGACTTCATCGGGCAATTGCATCAATTGCCTAAGTCTCATCAAGTCACTTTGATTCACTTACTCAAACTTTATCTTGTCCAAGCAAACAACTGGCATCAATTGTCATGCTTTGACTTGACCGGGGCAATTAAACCGATTGCACCAGATTGTTCAACCAATTTTGATCAATTGTATAGCATCACTCGAAAGAACAACCACCACATTTTCACTGTATCTCTTGCATGACCTAAGGGTACTCACTGGCTTGATGTTTCTCCATTTTATCCCCGTTTTCTTCTATTTTTCACCCGTATGCCTAACTTCTTCTCTTCTACCACCTTGCCAATTTTCATTCTTTTTCGAGAGATCGCCCAATTTTTCAAAAAATTTCGGCCCATCTCTCGAGGGGGCATACCACCCATTAAATTTACATTTTATGGGGCATTTCTTCACACCTATTTTTCTTTCTTTGAAACGACGCGATAAACTGCACCGTCTCAAAGAGGGGCAAATGTAGTCACACAAATCTGTCCATTTTAATTAAATGAATATTTCGTATTTATTTGATTAAAAATCCACTAGCCATCAGTTAATTAAATTAATATTTAATTAATTCATCTCCAAACATTCTTCTATTAATTAAATAAATTATTCAATTTATTTTAATTAATTCATTAAATCAAATTCCATTCAATTAAATAAATAAAATCAATTTATTTAATTATATCCCCCTATTCCTCTTTTAAATAAATTAAATAAAACATTTATTTAAATCATTATCCCCCCCCACTTGCATTTTCCTACAAATGCAACTTGCACACATTTTGAAATAAATGAATTTTTATTTTAAATAAAATCCTATTTTCCCTCACCCACCAAATCCACTTGCAAAATCTAATCCCCTTCTAGATTCTTCTAACCCCTTCCTAATTAACCTAATCCATCCCCTAATTATTGTCACATTCATAAGCAAAATGGAGTCACTTCTCAAAGTCTAAAAGTCTTTGATAACCATTAAAGGCTTTCAACCTTCAACCACTTAAATCCTCAAAGTCTTTGATAGCCATTAAAGGCTTCCAACTTTCAACCACTTAATCCACAAAGTCTCCAATAACCATTAATGGTTAATTCAACCCTCCCACATGGTTAAAACATTTGTTTTGACTCAACCTCTATCCAACCCAAGGGTCTCATCAGGTCATTAATGCTTTGACCATGATTATCTCTTAATCATTTGCACAAAGGTTTATCCTTGCATTAACTCCTAATCCAGTGGGTAAGCTTAATTTAGACTTGACCCTTAGCCTTTAGATAACCATGAGGTCTTCTCAGGCCTTTAATGCCTCCAACCTCTTCTCTCAACCCAATCCTGTGTTGACACTTGTCACTATTTTATTGGTGCCAATTGTGCACATGGATCCCCAACTTTCAAGCTTGACCCTTGATTAAACCTTTCAATCCTGGCCATCCATTGCTCCATTTTTCCTATAAATAGAGCCCATTCCTTCATAATCCAGATCCGGAAAACTTGTATGCATCTAAGCTATAGACATTTTAGAGAGCATTTTAGCATAAGCAATCTAACATCTTGTCTTTTTGGTTAAAATACATCATTTTAGCATTAGTATTAGCTTTTTATTTCACATTTAGAGCTATACTACAATCTCAATCCTCCATAAGCATCCATAGTGCAAAAAGCTGCTGAGAGCTACACTATTTTGGAACTTGGAGAGGAGAGGAACAAGGGAGAAGAAGCTAAGGCCATGCTAAGAGGCAGTTGGAGATGTCTCATGATCTTTGTTTTACTTATTAGATATATTAGCATGTCTCTTTGTGTCTCTTTTGGAATGCCTTCATATGTTTAGTTTTAGATTGACTAACACTAATGTTTTGTGTGTTTTGTGTTCTTTGATCATAGACTAACCTTGTGCCATTTAGGAGGGCATCAGGATCCATTTTGTATCATTTTTTGTATGATGGTATAGACATCTACGGGTGATTTTGCAGCCATATGATATTTTGACATCATTGTATTATGACACATATTTTTTTGACATATATATGAGATAATCCATTCCATGCGGCAACTATATGCACGTGTTCTATGTAATGTGATGTTCTTACATGATTTATGCGACTATTATGATGATGCAATCTTATGTATGAATGTGTTATTATGATGCTTATGATAGTTATAATGTGTAGATGCATATATGTACATGATGGGATGCATTATTATTTTTGTTTCTTTAATGTTTTTTATATGTTGTGCATGATGAAAATGTGAATGTACTAAAGGTGGATGGATGTAGGATAATGATGTGCTATGATTATTTAAAAGATGGAATGCATGATGTCCATATTTTAATCTTTTTAATGTTTCTAAATGAGAATGCAAATTCTTATATGATATGATAACAAGTGTTGTGTGTAGGATGTGATGTCAATATGATTTCTATATGTATGAATGAAATGAGATGTGTTAACATGTGATGATGCGGGTGTAAACTACATGAAATGCAGTTTTTTTTGGTGTATCATTATACTTAGTCATGTAATAGCGGGCTACACAGACTCAAGAAAGGATGATGGAAGATAATTAGGAAGGGGGATGAAAGGTAGGAGATATGGAGGTGAAAAGAGCTTCTTGTGCTTTATCATCATTGACCTTTATTATGGAAAATAGGTTATGATAATCTAGGTATAGGTTTGACCTAGAAAGTCATTGTACTTGTATGCATGGAGATCAGACAGTCACAAACAAGAAATGTCCCAGTTCATACTAGACTCATAATGTCCTCATATCCTTGGAAAATTCATAGAATTAATAAGAGAAAATTCACATACAACAAAATAATAGTAGGTAACTCATATCCCATCCTCACCTTTCTAATCAAAGACATCATGGAGATAAAATCTTTAGTTAGAGACATCCTGGAAAAGCTAAAAGACATGTCACCTTAAAAAAAGATGAAATCAAAATAAAATCAAGACTTGACACCAACACACAATAAAATCCTCAAGTTATTTGTGTTTCTTTCCACATATGTTAACATGTTTGATTTGGTCACAATATTGTTATCTTGATAAAGGATAGATCAAAACCATGTTATTGCCAAAGTCTATTGAAAGATTTGATTTGTTGAAATCCCACTACTTCTTGTGTCTCATTTCAAACTGATTGAATTCATGTAACTTATACTTAATTGCGAAGAAGAACAAAACATTATTGTAGATCGACAATGCAAGTGATCTTTTATTGGGGATTGTGTGTGAAAAGAAGGAGAAATGAAAAAGATGATGCTCCTCAAAACATGCAATGCTCAAGGTACCACTTCCATCACTAGATTTAGGAGTTTGTCCTAGTTGCAGATTGGACTTGATTTATGATGGAAGGAAAGGGTGAAAAGGGAGGTTTATTATGAGTGACTAACCAATCTTAGGTAGATCAATAACAAGACATGATGGGAATGGGAAAATTTATTATGAAGGGATAGGTTGTGAGTGTGTGCAAAGTGAAAGGGTGCGACTGAATCTTGAAGGAGGGAGGAGAAATGTCTCTACACATGGTACAGGTAACCTAGTTTTCACCATGGTACTTTTCCAAGGCGCCAGCGAAGTGGTTTTCACCATTGGATAGATTTATTTTTCTTTAGTTTTTAGGGTTTTTCAATTTTTTTGTGTCACAACACACCTGTTTGCTAGGTTTTCAGCAAGTAACGATTTTTTTTCTTTTTTATGATTTTTTTGTATTTTTTTTTGTATTTTTGACAATGGGATATTCAGAACAAATTATGAATTTAAAGAACAAGATCACCATTAAAGCGCATGATGACTAAGAATGCTCATCCAAGGGAACAATCACCTTACCTCTAAGAATTTGGCCAGTCACGAAAGATGTGGTGCTAACAAAGAATCTAGATCTCACATACACCATTCTTTTGGGATGTCCATGGATTCATGAGATGAGAGTAGTACCATCAACATATCACCAATGTATCAAATTTCCTCACACTGGAGTTGAAGTGACAATTAAAGGTGATCCAAATCCATTCATATATTGCAACACCATGTAATCAAGAACATAAACAATAGTTCTAGTCAACTGAGAGGCTATTCCATCTTCAACATATGTTGATCCAAAATCATTAAAACCTTCTACATCAAAACAAGGGGAGCTCAATGAAAAATTAAAGGTTAAAGGCATGGGATGTGGTGAGTATATCTTTCATGTTGATCAACTCTCACTATCTACTAAGATATTTAGTTGACAAAAATATCGTACAAACAATTTACAATATCAATGAAGTGGGTACGAATCGCCTAGTGTTGTGGCTACTAAGTTTGAATGCAAGTCTCCTCTAGTGGTGCAAGAAACTCTTAATATCAACATTCCTAAGAGTGGTGCTAACAAAGAATCTATTAAATATATCACCAGTCCTCCTAAGAGCTCATATAGCCTTACCATTTAATTCACTCCGCTCCTAGACTTGGATCAGATAGCATCAAAAAAGTCCTTGCTTATTGGGGATCAAAAATCAAGCTTTGAAAAGAAAACTCTAAAAGTAAAAAATAAAGAGAAGTCCATCAATCCAAATCAAAATCAAAAGCTATTGGACTCTAGAAAAATCAAAGTCAAGGATAAAAATCCTATGAAGGAAAAAGAACAAGAATTGATCTCCCCTAATATCAAAATAACTGGGAGAAAAAAGTTATTAAATTATAAGTCAAAAAGAATACATGTTGATCCTAAGTCTCCAACATTCCATCCTACTTTCACTTCTTTTCACAATCATAAGCCTTCATAACTCATCCACTTGTTCCACACATCTATTCCTTTTTGGTGATACATCAAATCAATGGACCTTTAATGGAACTTCCTCGAAGGACTTTGTTGTCAAGGATGCCCAAACTTCTTTAGGCAACACACATATGGGCGAACATAGTCCACACATTAGTAATTCTACCTTAGTTCCTTCATCAATAAAGAAAATAAATGGAGAAACATATCATTCAATCAAGGAATGATGCAACTACAATCATAAGGTAAAGCCTCACACATTTGAGGTGGGTGACTTAGTGCTTAGAGAGAATCCTAATTAAGAATCAACAAGATAGAGAGAAGAAGGGAAAGTTTGAACCAAATTGGCTTGGTCCTTACGTCATCACAATAGTCTATGGATCAAGTGAATATCAACTTTCAACACTAGATGGAGAACCTTTGGAGGATCTTATCAACTACATGCACCTTCGTAGGTTTTACACATAGTTTTTTAGAATATCCCATCGTCAAAAATACAAAAAAAAATCATAAAAAAGTAAGTTGTATGTGAGATCTAAATCAAGGACTTGAGAAACCAAATCCTTAGTTACCGGCCCAACGCTTAAAGGTAGGGCGAGTGTTCCTTTAGATGAGCGTTCTTCATTATCATATGCTTTCATGATGATTTTATTTCTTGAATCCGCAACATGTTCGGAGTATCCCAATTGTTTAATAGTGTTCAATGTACAAATGTTGAAACATACTCCTCCATCTATCAAGATTAGTTTGATAAGGTTTCTATGGAGAAAGGCTTCAATATGGAGAGGTGCATTGTGTGGTTAGCATATGGATACATCATTAGCTTCTATGAATGCAAGGCAATGTGGAGTGGAAAGATATCCCAACATGGCTTGAAACTGGTCCACGTTTAGATCAATGGGTACAAAGGTTTCTCTTAATGCTTTATCAAGGATGGCCTTATGTGAAGGGGATATGCATAAAAGCTCAAGGATGGAAATGAGGATATATATCTTCTCTAACTGATCTACAAGGTCATACTCATTTTTGGTGGATGAGGAGGCTGTGGTCTTGGATGGAATGCCTTTCAAAATGACTTTACCTCGATGGGTTGTGACATTAAATTTGGAGGTTTCATCTTTAGAGGATGAAGAGGATGGTCCAATGCCTTTCAAAACAACTTTACTCCTTTGGGTAGAACCTTTGGGATTTTTGTTCTTTATGATAATGGTAGAAACATGATTATCCATTGAAATGTGGTTAATGATCGAGTCATAATCATAGAACATCTTAGCATAGTTGGCTTGATTATCTGTTTTGAATTTTCCTTTATCATGTTTAGGGATAAGCTCCTTAAACATCGCATGTTCCTCATTGGAGCTATGACCATAAACTTCTATGTTGCCCTTGTCAATAAGATCTTGTATGACATCCTTTAATTTGTGACAATTGCTAGTTTTGTGTCCTTTTCTCTTGTGATATTAACAATACTCATCATCATTCCACCGTGTAGGTTTTACTTTTGGTTCATAAGGTGGATTATCTGATAGTATTATAAGCTTGTTTGCAACCAATTTCTTGAATGTTGTCTCAATTGTTTCTCCCAATGGAGTGTATTTCCTTTGAGGCCTTGACGGTCTTTGAGTGTTCACTTGATTATTCATATTGGATGAGCTTGCATTGGGGAAAGCCATTTTTGGTTTTACAACATTTGCATCTACTACCCCATCATTGACTGTGTTCTTATTTTTTTCCAAAAGCGGGGTTTATCTTTCCCATTTGATACCTAGATAAAGCTTAAAAAGATACAATATATCAAAATAGAGTACAATAACAATCTAGATAGCCTTGCAGGAAAGAGAAACACATTTCCATACAAAGCATGCATTTTTTCCCAAGAACTAGCTAAATTAGCAAAAACTATGTGATGTCCCCTTCTAGTTGACATCTGGTCAGCTGAGTAGATTAGCCTATCACTGACCCTCGTAGACTAATGAGGTTGGTTAGAGGGTCCTCCGGAGTTTTGGTTCGTCATCTTCAGAGCGAGCACTCCAGGTTTAGTTTTCATTTGAGGTCTCTAGGACTCCGTTTGAGTTACTTTCTATTTTTAACAGTCCTGCTATTTATAGCCAGTGGGTTGGGCAGGGACAAAGTATGGTTTGGTAGTCTCTAGTTCAGATGACAAACAATTCTGATGAATACTTGGAGAGATATTAGTATTTAATTATTTTTAATTAAATGTTAAATGGGCGAACTTTAATGTTTAATTGTTTTAAAAGTCACTTTAAGTCATAACTTAAATGAGGGTCTATCTCTCATCAGATGGGGCCAGTTTTATATTAAATGGAAAAGTGATTTATTTTTGACACTTCAACAGTCAAAAATTAAATATTAAAAGTTAAACATCATTTAATGCCAAAATCGCACCCTTATTGGGAATCGCGCCAAACTCTAAGTGGGGAGGATTAAAGAAGATTTTAGGTCTTCTTTTGATTAGGCTAAGTTTTGATATTTTGATTGGAGCTCTGAGAGAGGCACCGTTAATCTTCAGAATTTTGTTGCAGCAGCAAGTAGAGAAACATAGGTACACAAAGGAGATATTTGTTGGTGGTTGTACGACTGCCTGGGGAATATCGCCAATCACCTAAAGGGGTCTGCGATTTGAAAAACAGTAAGATGCATCAAAATTTTAACTAAACCATTATATCCTTCAAATCCTTGTTAGACAACCTTTGCATTTAACTGTAGAGAAGTTCATTGATGAAGATGGAAAGGACTCTGATTTTGTAAACAAATTACTTGATAATAGTATCATGGTGTTCAAAATCGTTGAGACTCAAGCATTTCATAATGTATATGAATTTTAATGCATAGACAAATTAAATGGTCAAAGTTATAAACATTTCAAACTGAAACAGAAGTGTAGCAATTTGCCTTTTATTTTCTAATATACAATGCATGTTTTACTCTTAAACAATTATAGAGATATGCTTTTCAGCAAGTCATAAAATAGGGATATCAAAATTGCTAGGTCAAATATATTTGATTTTCAGAACCAAACTTCAACATGACAAAATTTATGTTTATGAAATTAAACATTGCTTCAAACTTCATAAGTATGAGAATATCATTTTAAGCTCTTCAACAATTCCTGATATTTCGAACTTACCTTTTATACGGAGATCAGAATCTAAAATTTTACAAATAAATAGAAGATTATAAAACTATATATAAACATGAATTAGAATACAAATGAATATTTATCACTTATACTTCTACTATTTTACCAAGACAAATTTTCTGGAAATGATATTTTTCATGCTTTAGCTATAAATCCATTATTTCTTACTGATGAACTCATACTTCTCAATGTCGAATTTTGCAGGAATTTGAATATAGAAGTCGACAACAATCAACGCATACTTCTCAATGTCTAATTTTGCAGGAATTTGAGTATAGAAACCGACAACGATCAACAACTCAATGCCGTAACAATTGAATAGCTTACAATCCCATTTGCATACATATAGTGTTTTAGTTTTTGTAAACATTAAACTTTTCCAGCTGAACTGCTACACTTGAAAATTTGTTTCGAATACAAAAATATTTCACATAATAATTTCGATACCTCTTTCATGACTGTTGCATGTTTCAATTGCTGAGTCTAGAGGAATGGGAAATAGTTCAATGATATTGCTAAAAAATTTAGCCAATTTACTGTCTTTAATGATATTTTAACCTTCAATGACTTAATTTCTGCAATGTATTCTAACTTAGAATGATATTATGTTTCTTTTTCTGTTTTCTCATCTGGAGTGTATGATTTCTACAGTTCATTGCTCTCTGTCGAATGGGTATTATTTATCTTCAAACAAGCTAAGATATAATTGTATAGATGAATTGTGTGCACTATTTTTTAAAAGTTAGATGCAATATATTCGTTCTGGTTTTTTACTTTTTTTTCACGTTCTGAATTTTTAAAAGTCCCTTATATCAGTATAATGCTTATGAGGATCAAATAAACCCAATTCTCTACTATTTGGTTTCAAAATGTGGCATAAAAGATGTGTGATAGAGCTAACTGGTTAAATTTACATATTATGATAGGGAGTACAAATTGACAAACCTTGTGAAACTTTAACTAATTGAAATCTATAAAAGAAATCTATCATGATTCATATTTCCTGCATATTGGTACTCAGTGTGAACTTTTGTTACCAAGTTGATGTATTTTCAAGGAAGCACTGAGACTGAAAAGAGTATATATATAGTTTGATATCAGATCCACTGGACTTATGGGGCTTGGGTGCATTGTAGATATAATTCCACACCATTCTCAAAGTTTCTGTTCCTGACTGATAGTTAAACTTCTTTTAAATATTGTTTCTGACTGATAGTTAAACTTCTTTTAATATTTAAAAAGGTTGTTCGAGTCATCTTCAATTATTTATTTATTTTGTTGAGGACTGCATATCCTCTGGTATCTAACAAATCCTCCTTGAGTGCTAGGTTTGATGTAAAATGTCTTTCATTTAAAGTGAACCCATTCGGGTGATGCATATGACTTTATTATACTATTGTATTTCTTTGCTCTATTATGTGTTTTGTCTCATGCCTTTTGCATTTAGATTATTGACACAATGCTTATTTTTTTATAAGCAACTGAATCTAGAATTCAGTTCTTCCACCAGGAAAGCCTACATAAAGCAGAGAATGAAAAATATAACAAAGGTTGCAATATTTCACAATATTTCTCCAAATTATTGAGACATAGGGATATGTAGAAAGTTAAACCTAAACCATCTGCTTGTGCCACTACATCAAGCTGTATTGGCAAAGAACTATCACAAGTTTTTAGCTAAAGGCAGGAACTCATGCTGCCTCACAGCTCTTGTTATAATTAGCCAACAGGCCTTCCACATTTCTCATGCCAACTTTTTTGGGGTTGCCAGAAATACTATTTGCGATGACACATTCCTCAATTCATTGGTGTGTTACAATAGCTGAGCTCTACAACATGTGCTTGTTTCTTTTTTATGCCCACCAAACTCTAATGCACTTTCTGCGTTCACTACAACTAGGGTTTCTTTTAAAAGCCCTCGCAATGCCTTTCTCCTTTTTCTTACAGTTGCAGCTAGTAACAAGTTCGTGGTATTCTCAAAGTGATTTCTGTTTTTATGGAGCCTCCTCAGGAGTGTTACAGTAAGCGCGAAAGGGCAGACGAGGAGATCAATGGCATGAAGATTCGTACCAAGCGCCATTACAGTGAATGTAGTTCTGAGAGTGAGGGTTTCTCTGAGATCTGCAAATCTTTTCGCCTTATATTATTCAAGGAAAGTAACAAGTTCCACAGGGACTTGGAAGAAACCAAAGGCATTTGAATATGTAGAATGGAGAAAGCAACTTGTAAGTTAGGTTTTGATTTAACAGTAGGTGAGGAAGAAAATGCAAATTTTCAAGGAGAAGATTCAAATGCATCATCAATAGGAATGTATTAGAAAACCCAGACTGTGAACATTATGCTCTTCTGTATGTTCATCTTCCTGCAATCTGTTATTTATTTCTTTTGACAAAAAAGTAGAATAGCAAAGCTGTGAACAATATGCTCTTCTGTATGTTCATCTTCCTGTAATCTGTTATTTATTTCTTTTTTCTGCTTTATAAATTCAGTGATTTACTTTCTTTGTAGTTATCTACTTACAAAATATCCATATAGACACATGTCAAAGTTGCAACAACCACGATAGACATGCATGCAAAATTTGGAAGCATAGACAAGGGGGCGTGACTGGTTTGACAGAATGCCTCAAATAAATCTGTTCTAATGAATTGCAATGATCAGAGGATATGCACAAAATGAATTTGTTAGAAAGGCGTTAGAGACTTTCAAGGAAATGCAATTGGCAGGGTAAAGCCAAATTATTCAACTCTTGCTAGCGTACTCCCTACCTGAACCAAAATGGGAGCTATGGAACAGGGTATGGACATCAATCAAAGCATAATGGAAGGCGGTCTTTGTCAGATATTATAGTTAGAAATGCTCTGTAGACACGTGAATTATTTGAAAAAATGCCTAAAATAAATGTGGTATCCTGCAATGCCATGATTGGCACGATGCGTATAATGGATTCATTGAAAAGGCTCTAGAAAAATTCAAGAAAATGCATTTGGCAGGTGTAAAGCCAAATTTTACAATCTTTTGCAGCATCGCCTGTGCCAAAATCGAAGCTTTAAAATAGGGTATGTGCATCCATCAAAGCGTAGACAAAACATGGCAGTCTTTTTGGAGAAAAATTTGGTCTCATGCCTTGAAATGATTGCACGATATGTACAAAAAAGATTTGTTGAAAAAGTTCTAGAAACTTTCAAGAAAATGCAATTTCAAAGTGTAAAGACAAACTCAAAAACCTTTGCCAAATGTAATTGCAAGTGTAAAGCCAGATTCAACAACCTTTAGCAGCACCTTCCGGAGCTCTGAAAAAATGGGAGCTCTGAAATGATATTATTGTTTTCAATTTTTTTTTTTGTAGCTTTTCACAAATTGCTTTCACATTGGAAACAATGATGCTATTAATGGGGAAAAATATTTTTTGCTAACAGTTTAATTGATTTGGAAGAGTGAGTATTTTTGGCTATTTGGATTGGATTACTAAAGTTTTGCAAGATTAAAATACAAGATGGAAATCTATCAGAGAGTGGAGAAGCCCCAGCCGGAAACTCCAATTAATGAGATGAAACTAAAATCCACCTTCTATATCTCCTCTAGTTTTTCTTCAAATTATTGAAAAGCTTTTTCACATTACTCGTATCTTTTCTAGTTCTCTCTATAGCTAATGATAGTTTTTGGCTCTCATCAACCATACAATAAGCAGCCTCTTTGTGCTTGTCAAAAAATTAGTCATTTGGAGAGGTGTGACGAAATAAAAGTTTCATCCTATCTTCTTCTAATAATGACTTTACCTTGTTAGGATGCACTTATATCAATTCCAAAACTTTTTGAAAAAGATTTTGTAAATGGAGTTAAAGAGACCTATTTAATTATCATCAAAGTTTTTCAATCATACATACATATTAAAAAAAGGTCAGTTTGTAGCCATTTCTATGTTCACTTTTTAGCATTTTCCAACATAGGTCACATGGGGAAAATACACTCTCAAATTCTAGCAACAATCTTAGACTATATGTTTTTAGCAATTTTTTTTTGAGAAACATAAAGAAAGATTTTGAGGTTGATCTTTAACTCCATGAATACATTGTGGAGGAGCTAAAATTTTCCTAACACCCCCATGCCTTCTATAATAATGATTTTTGGTTGAGAATATACCAATAGATCAACAATAAACTTTATTTGGTTGTCCATACTCACACGTTGACATTGATTGGGTAAGAGACCCTACCTATGTATAACTGGTTGTTTTCTCTAAGATTTCCTTGTTGAAGATGGTTGGAAACTATTACCATCACCAAGGGATTGCACTTCATCCCTTTGTGCTCTAATTTATGATCAATTATATACTTATGATAGATGAGCAATATTAGTTGACTAGAAGTTTGAAAAGAAAACTCTTCTAGTATATCTTGAACATCATATTCCAAGTCCTTCCATTATTTCCATAATTAACGTTTCATTTTGTCATAGTATTTGTCATTGAAATTGGAAAGTGTCCTCTTCGATCATTTATTTGATTGACAAGTGATACCTATTCAACACTATACTTAGTGGTTGGCCTTTCAAATTACATTGGTAGAGATCATCATGATTTGAATTTTTCTTAATGTTTTATCTCAATTAAAAATAAAGAACACATTACAACAAAACTTGAATATCATAGAGGAGTCCAATAAGTTCCGTCATTTAGAATTTCTTATTTTAAGTTCTTGAGAGATTTAAAAGAATGAAGAGAAAATAAAATAAAAACCAAACTTTGTTTACATTGCATTATTTACATTTGATCGAATTGTTTTTAGATCAAGGGAGTTCTTTGAGAGTCACCAAAGAGCGGATGATAGAACCAGGCATCTTAACAAGGAGAAGCATCACATGTCAACATAGATCAACTAATTTTTTATGGAAGAAAGTAAATTACTATGATAGATCGTTTGAGAAAAATTCCAAAATTGTATTAGTTTCTTAGGATAAGAGATCTACTAATAACTTGGCAACTTTACAATTTACCAACTTTTGTTTCAATAACCATATATAAATGGCTTAAGTAGTGAAATTTATTGTTACAAATCTGTTAAGTTTGTTTAAAATTCTGTGATCAAGAAGATAGGAGAGATGGAGATATAACCTAAAAGTCATATTTGATCTGTTGCAGTGTGAATTGAAGGATGCAACACACTTATTGATTTCAGTATCTGCATCCTCCTCAATGTATGCATGTTATATAAGTGGATGAGGGGTTACATAGTGAAGAGATGTGTCTTCCCATGTGGGAAGACACATCTCTTCCCTACGTACCACTCACCACAACACGTTAAAAAGCATTAGGATCATTTACTTGCCCGATCAGGAGGAGCCCGAATTGTTAATAATCACTTAATCACAACCCAATAACATGTAACGGTGTAACCGGTGGTAAATGTAATAACTTAATTTTGATTTATTCATTATTATGTTAACGTATATACTAATAGTTAATCTATTATTATATGTGTTAACATGTAATAAAAAATTAATACATCGGAATCATAAAATAGCACGACCGATGTTACAAGAATTTAACACTCCCTCTTAACTAAGGAGGACACATTTCATGTTAGAGAAAACATCACAATTCATCCATTGATTGTGAAGAGAAGAGATATCAAACCATAGTGATATTCAGAGATATGGATCAACAATGAATATCAAGTCTCGTGATACTCACCATAACTCATAGTTATCAAGTAAGGTATGTGCACTAATATCAATTCACATGATGCCTACCATATTGATAATGATTTCATGGCATGTCCACGAATATTATGTTCATATTATTCACCATAAATATCTCTATCATAATTATGGTTTATTTAATGATATCAACCAACTGATATCTACCATAATGTCTCAGAGATATATATACTATCATGACATGTCCACAGATATCAAGTCTCCTTATATCCATCAATATAGATAAATTGATAATTGTAAAGTCGTCACCTTACAATATCAGTTTGAAACAAGTGATCATTATTGGAAAGTCTTCACCCTTCAATAATGTTCACAAGGGGCCCATGAAGTCATGGAGTCACACACATGACAAATAAAAGAGTTTACACGTTAAACATCTTAAATATATTAGTATATCAGAATAAATGAGACTTTATCTCAAAATTAAATAACATTTTCAACCATACCAAGTTTATCTCTAAAGTGTTCAATCTTGATCATGGAGAGAGGCTTGGTAAGAATGTCTGCAATCTAATCCCCTGTACTAATATAATTCAGTCGGATCACATTCCTTTCCACCAAATCTCGAACATAGTGATAAGGAATCTCAATGTGTTTAGACCTTGTTACTATTTACTAAGTTGTCATTAGTTTTATATCCAAAGTCATCCTATATACTCTAGTTGGTTAATACTACCGGAACATTCAGTCGGTAAGCACTAAAGCAGTCGGTTACAGAAGAAAGAAGTCATAGAGTTTAGTATACACCGAGCTATCTACCGAGTAACATTCTATATCTACCGAGTAGCAAATAAGGTATATCGAGTAATCTAAACCGAGTGAAAACGTGTTACCAGATTCATTGAACCTGGACACGTGTGGAAACGTGTTACAAGAATCGAGGAACAAAGAACCGTTATCACATAGGAAATTGTACTTCTAGATTGTGTATGATTTTGAGGATATTTATCCAATGAAATATTTCCATGTATTTTCATTAAATGAATCTTCTTTGTAAGATCGAAGCATGAACAAGATCACCGTCCCAGAGATCTATTTATACAGAATATTTTGAAGACCTAAACACATAGAGTATGAGACATGTGTGAGAGATAAGTGAAAAGCAAAATCATGAGAAAGCACAATGTGTTATGACTGTTATGACTTATTCAGAGGTCACCGAGAGAGTCTTCAGAAAACAGTTAAGGGACAGAGTAAACAGAAGGGTTTACCGAGTTGATTTATCAATTACCGAGGTATGCTATGAGCAAGGTAATATTATATTGAACACATAGAATCTGCTATAACATTTCAGATGTAAAGTTGCAGATATTTGTAAAGATTTTATTGAATTATTTTGAGTTGTAATAGAAACCTTTAACAGGGTAAAAGACTCTAACAAAGTCCGTAAATTGTAAAGCCTTTAACCAGGTGCAACATTTAGTTTAAGTGTTGTAAAATCCTTTAGCAAGGTAGCTCTAAAGATCTTGATACTCCTAACAGGGTAAGCTATCAGAAATAGCTAAACATGTAGCTCTAATCGAGCAACCTTTATTATTGCAGTAGTGAAGTTGTGGGTGCCATCCCCATCGCAGTTTTTCTCTCTAACCAAGAGTTTCTACGTAACCAAAATATATGTGTTATAGAGTGAAATATGTATGAATGTCATTTCTATGTTTTAGCTTTATATTATGTTTCAACAATATTCAATTTATGCTTAACAATAAAGTTATTATTGGATAAAAGTTTTGAAGTACTGATTCACCCCTCCCCTCTTAGTACATTAGCTTTCCTGATTGGACCTAACAGACTTGTCATGAAATACTGGATTCATTGAAAGTTTGATGCAACTCTGATTGTCACAATAGATGACAGTAGGATTTAAGGGCTGACCAAATAGTCCTACAAGCAATTTCCGGAGCCATACTGCTTCTCTTGCTCCCATGGAGGCTGCAATGTATTCAACTTTTGTAGAATTCTGAGCAACTGAAGACTGTTTTCTACATATCCATGAGATCATTCCTGATCCTAAATTGAAGCAACATCCTGATGTGCTTTTCCTGTCAACTATGCTTCCAACCCAATCAGAATCAGTGAATCCATGTAGGTCAAGGTCTACATGTTTATATTTCAGACCAAAACCAATAGCTCCTCGAACATATCTCAGAATATGCTTTGCAGCAACAAGATGTATTTCCCTAGGTTCACACATGAACTGACTTAGTGCATTAACAACATAACATATATCAGGTCTTGTGTTTACCAAATACATTAGAGATCCAATAATTTGTCTATCGAGGGTAGGATTTGCAACTTTGATTCTGCAGCTGCTTCCTTTAGCTTGTGCAAATTTGTCTCCATAGGTGTGGTCATGGATCTACAATCCATCATTCCAAATCTCTTGAGTATATCAATGGTGTATTTTCCTTGATTAAGGATTATACCATCTGCCTGCTGCCAAACTTCCAATCCAAGGAAGTAGTGAAGAATTCTTAAATCTTTCATATCAAACTCAGAGGCTAATTCTTTCTTACATCGAGAAATAAAATTATCATCTCCCGTGATTAGTAGATCATCAACATAAAGAATAAGAATTAATAATTCACCATTGATTACCTTGTAGTAGAGATTTGGATCTGCTTCATTCTTGGAAAACCCCAATTCCAAGAGATAGTGATCAATTCTTTCATACCATGCTCTGGGGGCCTGTTCCAATCCATATAGAGTTTTCTTTAATCTACAGACATGCGATTCAGCCTTATGAATCACAAAACCTTTAGGTTGCTCCAAATAAACTTCTTCTTCAATCTTACCATTCATAAAAGCAATCTTAACATTCATTTGATGGACTTTCCATCCTTTAGATGCTGCAAGCCAAAACTGCTCGGACAAAAGTGTATTTGGCAACAAGAGAAAATGTCTCTTCATAGTCAATATCTTCTTTTTGTGAGAAACCTTTGGCAACAAACCTTGCTTTGTGCTTCTCAATGCTTCCATTTGCTGCATGTTTGATTTTGAAGAGCCATTTAGAAGATACCACATATTTGCCTTTCGGCCTAGGCACAATATCCCAAACATCATTTTTCAGAATTGACTGATACTCTTCTGGCATAGCATCTTTCCAAACTTGATGCTTGAGAGCATCTCCAACACAAGAAGGTTCTATATCAATGATCTTACTCATCAAGGAAGTATAGCTGGAAAATAGGTTAGGTCTCTTACTTTCTCTGAAGGTCCCCTTTGGAGCAACATAATTTTTGGCTTCTCGAAGCATCTTTTTAGCCCAAAGTGGTCTCTTCCTAGTTTTGGGATAATGTTATTCTAAAGGTAAGTTTTGAACTTCATGCTTAGCGTTTTTAGGGGTCTCCCTCTGAATCTTAGGGGTGGAATCCTCATTCATGCTTGTAGGAGGATCTTGGTGTTCTAATTCATTAGAGATTTTGGACCTCCTGAATCCTATGTCTTCTTCAAAGATGACATCTCTGCTTAGTTCAATCTGCCTTTGACCAGGTATGTATACTCTATAAGCCTTAGAGGTTTCACTGTACCCAACAAATACTCCTTTCTTTCCAGAAGGTTCTAACTTTGATCTCTTTTCTTTGGGGACATGATTATAGACTGGACACCCAAAGATCCAGAGATGACTTATGTCAGGTTTGTTACTAGTAAAGGCTTCTTCAAGGGTTTTATTATCAAGAAGAGAATGAGGACATCTATTTTGAAAGTACACAACTATCCTAGATGCTTCAGCCCAAAATGAGGTTTCTATATTTTGGTCAAACAACATAGCCCTAGCAACTTCTACTATAGTCCTATTCTTTCTTTCAGTGGTGCAGGAGCACCCATGGTGTAAGGAAAATATATGGTCAAAGTCATCATTTGAAATATAATTGATATTTGAAGGTCATTTATAATGTATTTGAATCCATTTAGAATGATTTGTAAGGCTTGGAAGCCTAAAAATGTAAGCAAGTCTTGATTATGTCCTAGTTGTCCATATAGGCCCTTATAGGTCAAGATGGTCAAAATGAGTCAAAAGACCCATGGAAGGGTATACAAGTTATAAAAGGTCATTTAAGGTCCATTGTAAGGTGTTAAGAGTGTTTAAACAAAGTTTGAGTAAATTTTGACAAAAAATGTAAAATTTGTTAAAAGTTGTCAAAATGCAACATTTGGAAAAGTTGTAAATGGGAATTTGAAAGGTCTTGGAGGTAGTTATAAGATCCAAACTGACCAAGATTCTATAAAATATTTTATTTGGTCAAACCAAGGGGAATGAGAAGGAGGATAACAATTTTGAACAATTTGTGTATTCATAAGCTTGCCATTTTGATAGTTTCCATTGTTACTTTGTTGTTTCCAGGCCTTATACAAACCCGTGCAGCATGAAAAATATGTATAATTATCATTGTTAGATAGTATTTTGAATTATCTTCCTTCTTGTCTTGGTTTGGAGTTATTTCATTGAGAAACAAAGAAGTTATGGATGTTTTATGGATTGCAACTTCCAGATTTCCTGAAAATAGATATGTTGAAGCGTATGGTACAGATGCATATTAAATATTTATGACCTCTAAATGGATTCATTGGAAATATGTGTGATTAAGATTTACTTCTCTTTTGGTTTGGGTTGATTTCATTCAATTTTGAGAAAGTTATGTAAGTTTTGGTGAAAACAGATTGAAAACCATAAATAATGGAGGTGTGTACGAGGGTTTGTTCATATATCAAATTATAAACATTGGAAAAATCTAAATCTTATTTATTATGAAAGTATATTAAAGGGGATTTCAGATGGATTTTATTTCATATCAAATGGATTTGTATTTTGGGAGATATTTGATGCCCTAGGCGGACTGGGCATGCACATTTCTTGTTTTTTCTATGACAGTCAAAATGGTCTCGGTGCAGAGGGCATAAATATCTAACGAACTGTTGGATCTTTACAATTTTTGAATATTTTTTAGAAAGACTAGTTATATATGTCTCCACCAAAGAGATTTTCACAATATTGTCTGGTTTGAAAGATGTTGATAACAGAATGCAAGGTATCAAAACTGTCACAACTGGGACAGATTTGGAAGGAGATTAGAAGCATGAATTGGATGGACTCAGTGTTGATGGGTAAGAGTTTGTAAGGGTTTTAAAATAATTTGTGAAGTTTTATGCAGGACTATTGAATGAAATATCCAATTTATAAGGATGAGGTATGGATACCTTAATAACAAGGTACGGTTCATGACTATGTTGAATGCTCTTGAATTTGTTTTTGGAACCAAGTCTATTATTTCAAGTTTGGATATTGGATCAAATGTGATAGATTGATATTGATGGAGAAGTTGTTTTTATGCCTTAAATGAATAGTTTGGAATGAATCTTGAAGGGTTCTTGAGTGAATGTGTTTGGAACTATGGTGCATTGCATCAAATTGGTATCATAGCTAGAAGGTCTTAAGAGTGTGAGAAGTTCACACCAGGACCTAGCCCATGAGATTGTTTATTTGATTGTTGTGATTAAAGTTTCTTGGTTGTAGGTTTGGTGCAGGTTCACTCAGCTGCAAGTGGGTGGACAGAAAGGTCTATTAGAGGGGGCCATAGAAGATGGTCCAAAGGGCCTGAGAAGGAGGTCCAATGTGTCACCAAGAGTCTTGGGGAGAGAGGCAAGAGAGGACTCCAAGGTGAGGGACAAAAGTTGTTGGGTGCTTGTAGTAGCTTGGAGGAGTGGACTTTAGATGAGAGATGCACCATTAGAAGAAGCCAATATAAACTCCATTGATAGGAGTCTTCATTGAAGCAGAATGTAGCAGAGGCATCATGAAGCATGAAGAAGCATGAAAGAAGGCAATGGTGACATGGAAGCATTGATGAACATGTTTTTGGTCTAATTTTTTTGGGTTCCTCTTTCTTCTCCTTGTAGGTCATGTTACTCATTTCCAAGAGACTTGGAAATCTTTCAAGGCCAGTAGTATGGTGCAGGAGCACCCATGGTGTAAGGAACATATATGGTCAAAGTCATCATTTGAAATATAATTGATGTTTGAAGGTCATTTATAATGTATTTGAATCCATTTGGAATGATTTGTAAGGCTTGGAAGCCTAGAAATGTAAGCAAGTCCTGATTATGTACTAGTTGTCCATATAGGCCCTTATAGGTCAAGATGGTCAAAATGAGACAAAAGACCCATGGAAGGGTATATGATGGGATGGGGTATGGGATAGACTAGCCTAGTCTATGCTCTTGGATCCTTCCCTTGGATCACCTGGTGTTCTCTACACACCCTAGGGTCTGTAGGACTTCCCTTGCTTGAGGAATCCCCTGACCTTGCCCAATCCACCCACCAATGAGTTGCAATGCTTCTCCTAAGGTCTCACCTACTCATGAGATTCAAGAAACCCTTACTTAGGCCAATAAGGGTTAGGCTTGTTCCACACCTTCCTAGGTCTTAGAAAGGTTAGGTCAGGTCTAACTAATGGTTTTTCCACCCATTCATGTGCCCCCAAGATGTTTCAAGCTTCCAATCCCATACCGATTTCACTATTTTGTGTTTTGCCTACAAAATAGGGCTACAAGGATTATGACCAATTAGGCCTCCTTCCCGGTCCTTTAGGGCTCCCTCTCACAAATGATGCACTTGCTTGTAAAACTTCTTGAAAGACCTACTGTTCATTTGGCAAGGACTCAAGGATTTTTAGGTTTTAGGCCTCCAAGTGTCCGTACACTGCCCTAGGTGGATTTTAAGGTTTTTAAGGGTTTTTAGGGCTACCAGGGTCACAATGTGGGTTTGATGCTCTTGCCACCTTTTCTAGATTGGTGGAAGCTTCTCCTTCATGCCAATGGTGCTTCACTCACCCCTCTTCAACTCCTCCAAAGGGTGCCTCCTCCTTTGACCTTCTTTGCTCTCCAAGACCTCTGCAACTTAACCCTTCCTAGCCGGGCACTGTCCAGTCTCGCCTAGGAATGGGTCTTCAAATTGCTTCCTTGCATTTTCAAGGGCCCTGCTTGCATTGAACTATAGTACAAGGTTTGCACTCTCATTATCCATGGTTTCATGGTGGTTCCATAATGGGGAATGGAGTTATGCAGCCATTTACACAAACCAGTCCAAAACTGGACAGTAAGGAGCAAATTCACAAAATAATTACAAACACACCTCACTTACAAATCAAAACCTATTCTAAATGCTCTCATTGAAATTCGATACACCATAGAAGACACTCCACATAGTTTTTCACATAAATCAATCCATTAACAATCTTCCTTTACTCCATTTGTGCTGACTGGCAACAAAATTGCAGTCTTAGTCAGGTCACTTTGCTTGGGTCGTACAATGTCTGACATCCAACCCATTAAATTAGGGTTTGCAATTACTTATACTACCTTTGCTTTGGTCTGTGTGCCCATATTAGGGTTGTCCAAGCTTAAACTAAGTATTTTGACCTCATGGTGGAAAAGTTGCTTGACAACTTTTAAAAGTTGTCATGCAACTTTTGCAACTTTTGAGCAACTTTCTCAATGTTGCTTTTATTGACTCCTAGACCCACATTGGGCCAACCTAAGGACACCACCATGCTATGAGAGACCCCTAAACACCTCAAATGCACACATACCCACTATTTCCAAGAAACCCTCAATTTTGACTCATGACCCTAAGACCTCAACTAGGACCCTAACTAGGACCAATGAGCACATGGCTCTTATTGTATGTACAATGGATTCATAATGAAGGAAGAAGACAATCAAAAACAAATGGTGGGAGCCCTTTGGAGGGTGATCCTGCACCATACTCTCCCTCTACAACAAGCTAAGGAATTAGGGGAGTGAGAAGAGCTGGATCAATGCCAAACTTCTTGAACTTGCTCTCCTCCACCCAAGTAGCCTCAGAAATAGGTTGGCCTGCCCATTTCACCAAATGCTCCTTGTAGACTTGGTGTCTAGTAGACTTCTTCACCCTTGACTCCAAAATCTCCTTTGGTATAGGCTGCTTCACTTGAGGTAAGGCATTCACATCTAAGTCTTGGAGTACCTTGGCTTGGTTCTCAGTCTGCCCTGCTATCTCGCCCTTGTACATGATCAGATCAGCTACATTGAAGACCGGTGAAATGGCTAAATCTGAAGAAAGTTCAACCTTATAGACGTTCTCACCATATTTTGCCATAATTCTACAAGGTCCTACCCTCTTCATTTGCAATTTGGTAGGCTTACCACTTTGCATCCTAGCTTTGCTCAAATGGACCATCACATAGTCACCCACCTTGAACTGAACCTCTCTCCTTTTCTCATCCATTTTGGCCTTCAGTTTTTGAGTGGATTCAAGGATGGCTTTCTTGACTTTCTCTTGAACTTCCTTGATGGTTTGAGTGAAGTCCTCTGCTTGCCCACTCTGCATCTCCATGGAACCAAGTTCCCTGAGTTCACACACTCCTCCTGGATGTCTACCATAGACAACCTCAAAAGGACTCTTCCTAGTGGTCCTATTCACACTATCATTATATGCATACTCTGCTTGAGAAATGATTAGGTCCCATGTCTACCCATACTCCTTAGTTAAATACCTCAACAATTTGCCTAACATCCTATTGATGACTTCAGTTTGACCATCAGTTTGTGGATGGTAAGCTGAGCTAAATGAGAGATTAGTTCCAAGTCTCCTCCATAATGTTTTCTAAAAATGGCCCATGAACTTGTTGTCCCTGTCTGAAACAATGCTCAAAGGGAGTCCATGAATCCTAACAATCTCCTTAAAAAAGAGATGTGCAACATAGCTAGCATCATGTCTAGTCTTACATGGAATGAAATGGCTCATCTTGGAAAATCTATCTACTACCACATAGATGTTGTCCATACCTGTCTTTGTCTTGGGAAGTCCTACTATAAAGTCCATGCTTATACATTCCCAAGGCCTATTAGGAACCGACAATGGTTGATAGAGACCAACATTGCTTGATCCTCCTTTTGCTCTTTGACACACATCACATTGCTCCACATACCTCTTCACATCTCTTGGCAACTTGGGCCAATGGTAGTACCTATGTACTAAGTCTAAGGTTTGTTGACTCCGAAGTGTCCACTTAAACTGCCATTGTGTTTCTCTTGGATGAGGTTTTCCCTCATGGACCCTCTTGGTACACACAACTGATTACCTTTGAACAAGAGACCATTTTGGAGAGTGTAATCTGCATACTCACCATGGAAATGGTTCTCAAACTCCTTGCAAACCTTGTAAGCTATTGAGAAGTCTTCATCCCCTTCATAGAGGTCCTTGAAACCTTCTATTCCCATGCTCTGCAACTGTAGTTCTTGAACTGTCAACAACTTCCTACTTAATGCATCTGCCACCTTGTTGAGTTGCCCCTTCTTATGCTTGATGGTGAAGGTGAAGGATTGGAGGTATTCCATCCATTTCAAATGCCTATTGCTAAGCTTCTCTTGAGTGTTAATGTAACTCAATGCCTGGTTGTCTATGAACACCACAAATTCCTTTGGAAGTAGGTAATGCCTCCATTTCTTTAGAGACTGCATTAATGCATACAACTCTAAGTCATAGGCTGAGTACTTCTTCTTTGCTTCATTAAGCTTCTCACTGAAAAATTCCACAGGTCTTCCCTCTTGACTCAATACACCCCCTACTACAATTCCACTTGCATCACACTCCAATGTGAATATCTTATCAAAAGTAGGTAGGAGAAGGATAGGTTTTGTGGCTACTTCTTGCTTCAACAATTGAAATGCTTTGTCAGTGTGTTCAGTCCATTTAAATTTAGTTTTAAGGCCTCCTTTAATTATGTCAAGGACTGGTGCACATATGCCACTGAAGTTCCTCACAAACTTCCTATAGAATTGGGCTAATCCATGGAAACTCCTAACTTCAGTCCCTATTCTAGGTGCAGGCCAATTCAAGATTGCCTCCACTTTGCTTGGATCCATCTTCAAGGTTCCTTTAGACACCACAAATCCTAAGTAGACTAGCTCTTGCTTCAAGAATTCACACTTCTCTAGGTTGATGGATAACTTCTCCTCATGCAACCTCTCTAAGACTAACCTCAAATGCTCAAGGTCCTCCTCTTTGGTTCTGCTATAGATGAGAATGTCATCTAGGTACACCACCACAAACCTACTTGTGAAGTCTTTTAACACCTCATTCATCAATCTCATGAAGGTTCTTGGGGCATTGGTGAGTCCAAATGGCATCACAAGCCATTCATAAAACCCCTATGTGGTCTTGAAAGTAGTCTTCCACTCATCACCCTCCTTGATTCTAATATGGTGATAACCACTTTTAAGGTCCAACTTGGTAAAATACATAGCACCTCCTAAATAATCCATCAAATCCTCTATTCTAGGAATAGGAAACCTATACCTTATGGTGATCCTATTTATTGCCCTTGAGTCAGTGCAAAGTCTTCGCTTGCCTCCCTTCTTTGATGCTAGCACTACCAGGACTGCACATGGGATGATGCTCTTCTTAATCAGTTCTTGTTCCAATAACTCCTGCACTTGCCTTGCTACCTCCTTGTTTTGATCAGGTGTGAGCTTATATGCAACTTTGTTAGGTAGGGATGCTCCGAGAACAAAGTCTATTTGATGGCTTATAGACCTTCTTGGTGGGAGTGTTGCAGGTGCTCCATCACTCACTATGTCCTTATACTCTTGCAACATTTGCTTCACCTCCTTGGGTACTTCTGCCTGCAACTTGTCTTCTTCCTCCTTTGGTTTCACAAAGATGGCACACTTCACTATCTCCTCCTCATGTAGCAAGTTTAAGAACTCTTTACCAGTAGCCAATAAGACACTAGGTGTTCTTGAAGTTCCCTCTTCATTCTCTATCAAAGACTGAATCTTAAAAGTCTTGCTATCCTTCTTAATGATATGGAGTTCTCCTCTCCATCATAGATCACCTTCCTATCAAATTGCCAAGGTCTTCCTAGCAGCAGATGACAAGCATCCATAGGCAACACATCACAAAGGATCTTATCCTTATATCCTCCAATAGCAAACTCTACCCAAGTCTGTTCATTGACAAGCACACTTTGTCCTTTGTTCAACCAAGTCACCTTGTAAGGGATAGTGTGGGGTATTATTGTGAGTTTCAACTTCCTAACTGCCTCTTCTGATATGATGTTGTCAGTTGAGCCTGAATCAACTATCACCTTGCACACTTTACCAAGAACTTTGCATCTCACCCTAAACAATGCTCTCCTATGTTTGGGTTCCTCCTTAACCGACTGTTTGATCAAAATCCTATTGAACATCAGATCTCACCAATTTCTGATTCAATCTGGTCCACATCCGGTGTCTTGCTGCTTGAAGAGTCTTCATGTGCATAAGCAACCCTCTTTCTAGTGTTTGATGATGTAGGCTTGTCAGGGCATCTATATGCCGGGTGTCCCAATTGTCCACAATTGTAACACTTCATAGTTGCAAAGTAGGAGTTACCTCTGCCGATACCTCTACCCCTACTTGGACCACCTTGTGCACCTCTTCCTCTAGAATGGCCCCCTCTAAGATTGGTTTCACTGCCATGTTCAGTCAACTTGGCTTCTCCTTGGTTCCTCTGCTCATTTGCCTTGCTTTGGTAACCACCTCGGTGATTCATTTGTTCTCTATCTTTGCCTCTACCCCTATTATTGGAGTCTCCTTTCCTTTTGTTCCTCTCTTTCACCTTGACAACAAGCTGATGACATTTTTGAACAGTAGTAGGAGTCCATAGGCTTATCTCCTCTTGAATGTTCCACTTTAGGCTGCTTCGATACCTAGCCACCTTAATAGATTCATCTTCTTGGACTTTGCATCTAAGACAAAGTTTTTGAAATTATTCGGTGTAGGAGGTCACATCAAGGTCTTTTTGCTTCAAACCCTGTCTCTTCTTATGAAGTTGGACTTCATAATCCTCTGGTAAGTAGTTCTCCTTGATCTTACTCACCATGGCCTTCCAATTGGCAATAGGTAGCTTCCCCATGCTAACTCTATCTTCTTGCAGGTACTTCCACCATGTCAAAGTTGTTCCCCTTAGTCTTGATTTGGCAACCTTAACCTTTTGAGCCTCTGTCACTCCCTCACACTCAAAGTGGTTTTCCATACCCTCAATCCATTCCATGACAGTGTCAATGTCCATCCTTCCGCTGAAATGTGGCAATCCTTCAAAAGCTTTGGTGTTCAAAGCCTTAATAGCCTTCACAAAAGGTTCTTCATTAAACAAGGGATCTGGTTCAGGTATAATGTCATCTATGTCAATGGTTTTCTTGCCTTTATCCTTGGTGTCTTCTCCCCAAGGTCCTTGTGTCCTCTGATCCACCACTTCTTGCAGTTTATCCCTTATTTCGCTCATAGCTTCTTCAAGGAGTCTATTCTTCTCCTTCTATTCTTCTACCTCCCTAGCCAGCTCTGCATTAGTGACCATTCTTCTCTCCCCTACTAATTCACCAGTATATAGAGACATACACAGTCCAACAAATCTTTAACTTGCTCTGATACCAATCTGATGGGATGGGGTATGGGATAGACTAGCCTAGTCTATGCTCTTGGATCCTTCCCTTGGATCAACTGGTGTTCTCTACACACCCTAGGGTCTGTAGGACTTCCCTTGCTTGAGGAATCCCCTGGCCTTGCCCAATCCACCCACCAATGAGTTGCAATGTTGCTCCTAAGGTCTCACCTACTCATGAGATTCAAGAAACCCTTACTTAGGCCAATAAGGGTTAGGCTTGTTCCACACCTTCCTAGGTCTTAGCAAAGTTAGGTCAGGTCTAACTGATGGTTTTTCCACCCATTCATGTGCCCCCAAGAGGTTTCAAGCTTCCAATCCCTTACCGATTTCACTATTATGTGTTTTGCCTACAAAATAGGGCTACAAGGATTATGACCAATTAGGCCTCCTTCCCGGTCCTTTAGGGCTCCCTCTCACAAACGATGCACTTTCTTGTGAAACTTCCCAAAAGACCTGCTATTCATTTGGCAAGGAATCAAGTATTTTCTAGGTTTTAGGCCTCCAAGTGTCCATACACTGCCCTAGGTGGATTTTAAGGTTTTTAAGGGTTTTTAGGCCTGCCAGGGTCACAGTGTGGGTTTGATGCTCTTGCCACCTTGTTTGGATTGGTGGAAGCTCCTCCTTCACACCAATGGTGCTTCACTCACCCCTCTTCAACTCCTCCAAAGGGTGCCTCCTCCTCTGACCTTCCTTGCTCTCCAAGACCTCTGCAACTTAACCCTTCCTAGCCGGGCACTGTCCAGTCTTGCCTAGGAATGGGTCTTCAAATGGATTCCTTGCATTTTCAAGGGACCTACTTGCATTGAACTATAGTAAAAGGTTTTCATTCTCATTCCCCATGGTTTCATGGTGGTTCCATAATGGGGAATGGAGTTATGCAACCATTTACACAAACCAGTCCAAAACTGGACAGTAAGGAGCAAATTCACAAAATAATTACAAACACACCTCACTTACGAATCAAAACCTATTATAAATGCTCACATTGAAATTAGATACACCATAGAAGACACTCCACATAGTTTTGCATGTAAATCAATCCATTAACAGTCTTCCTTTACTCCATTTGTGCTGACTGGCAACAAAATTGCAGTCTTAGTCGGGTCACTTTGCTTGGGCCGTACAATGTCTGACATCCAACCCATTAACTTAGGGTTTGAAATTATTTATACTACCTTTGCTTCAGTTTTTGTGCCCATATTAGGGTTGTCCATGCTTAAACTAAAGTTTTTGACCTCATGGTGGAAAAGTTGCTTGACAACTTTTAAAAGTTGTCATGCAACTTTTGCAACTTTTGAGCAACTTTCTCAATGTTGCTTTTCTTGACTCCTAGACCCACATTGGGCCAACCTAAGGACACCACCATGCTATGAGGGACCCCTAAACACGTCAAATGCACACATACCCCCTATTTCCAAGAAATCCTCAATTTTGACTCATGACCCTAAGACCTCAACTAGGACCCTAACTAGGATCAATGAGCACATGGCTCTTATTGTATGTACAATGGATTCATAATGAAGCAAGAAGAAAATCAAAAAAAAATGGTGGGAGCCCTTTGGAGGGTGCTCCTGCACCAGTATACAAGTTATAAAAAGTCATTTAAGGTCCATTGTAAAACAAAGTTTGAGTCCATTTTGAGAAAAAATGTAAAATTTGTTAAAAGTTGTCAAAATGCAACATTTGGAAAAGTTGTAAATGGGAAGTTGAAAGGTCTTGGAGGTAGTTATAAGGTCCAAACTGAACAAGATGCTATAAAATATTGTATTTGGTTGAACCAAGGGGAATGAGAAGGAGGATAACAATTTTGAACAATTTGTGTATTCATAAGCTTGCCATTTTGATAGTTTCCATTGTTACTTTGTTGTTTCTAGGCCTTGTAAAGACATGTACAGCCTGGAAACTATGTATAAATATCATGGTTAGATATTATTTTGAATTATCTTCCTTCTTGTTTTGGTTTGGAGTGATTTCATTGAGAAAAAAAGAAGTTATGGATGTTTTATGGATTGCAACTTCCAGATTTCCTGAAAAATAGTCATGTTGCAGCGTATGGTACAGACGCATATTAAATATTTATGAACCCTAAATGGATTCATTGGAAACATGTGTGATTAATATTTACTTCTCTTTTGGTTTGGGTCGATTTCATTCAGTTTTGAGAAAGTTATGTAAGTTTTGGTGAAAACAAATTGAAAACCATAAATAATGGAGGTGTGTATGAGGGTTTGTTCATATCTCAAATTATAACCATGGGAAAAACCTAAATCTTTGTTGTTCTAAAATTAGATTAAAGGGGATTTCAGATGGATTTTATTTCATATCAAATGGATTTGTATTTTGGGAGATATTTGATGCCCTAGGCGGACTGGGCATGCATATTTCTTGTTTTTTCTATGACAGTCAAAACGGTCTCGGTGCAGAGGGCATAAATATCTAACGAACCGTTGGATCTTTATAATTTTTGAATATGTTTTAGAAAGAATAGATATCTATGTCTCCACCAGAGAGATTTCACAATATTGTCTGGTTTGAAAGATGTTAATAACAGAATGCAGGGTATCAAAACTATCACAACTGGGACAGATTTGGAAGGAGGTTAGAAGCATGAATTGGATGGACTCAGTGTTGATGGGTAAGAGTTTGTAAGGGTTTTAAAATAAGTTGTGAAGTTTTATGTAGGCCTATTGAATGAAATATCTAATATAGAAGGATGAGGTATGGATACCTTAATAACAAGGTACAGTTCATGACTATGTTGAATGCTCTTGAATTTGTTTTTGGAACCAAGTCTATTTTTTCAAGTTTGGATATTGGATCAAATGTGATAGATTGATATTGACGGAGAAGTTGTTTTTATGCCTTAAATGAATAGTTTGGAATGAACCTTGAAGGGTTCTTGAGTGAATGTGTTTGGAACTATGGTGCATTGCATCATTCAGCTACCCCATTTTTTTGTGGGTTATAAGGTACAATTAACTCCCTCTTAATCCCAACATTTATACAATAATATTTAAACATATTAGAAGTGTATTCCCCCCCCATTGTTTGTTCTTAAGGTTATGATTTTCTTACCTGTCATGTTTTCTGCAAGAGCTTTGAATTCCTTAAATTTAGAAAGGATTTCTTCAGACTCTTTGTACTTCAGAAAGTATATCCAGGTCTTCCTAGAATAATCATCTACAAATATTACATAATATAAAAAGCCCCCTAAGGAGGGAACAGACATGGGTCCACATAAATAAGAATGAACTAATTTTAATACATTTTTGTATTTACTATTGCTAGAATTGAAAGACCCTTTAATATCCTTACCCAAGGCACACCCCTTGTAGGCTCCTTCAAAATTTTGACTTAGCTTGGGTAATCCAATCACCATTTTCTCTATCTTAGGTAGGGCATGGAAATAAAGGTGCCCTAATCTTTTGTGTCAAAGTTCATTTGAATTTGGCATCTCATGAGTCAAGGCTAGAGGTGGAGTGGTGCAAAGTTTCTAGAGGCTCCCTTGTCTTACTCCAATGGTGTGGGATTTCTTGATGGTGGAGTTCTTTGGACAAGCAAGTACCTTTCCTTCCATAAAGGTTAATCTACAACCCTTATCTTCAAGTGCATAAACTGAGACAAGGTTTCTCTTTATACCAGGTATAGAACTCTAGTTAGCTGTAGGGATATGCCTGACTTTAGGTTTATATTGCAGGTTCCTATTCCCATAACTGGATAGTTTGATTCATCACCAATTGTCACTTATTCATTTGAATTTTCCACAAGTGTATCTAGGTGCTCACGAAATCCAGTGATGTGTCGAGATGCTCCACTGTCAATCACCCATGTGTTGGATATGGAGGTGACTTGACTAGAGAGGGCTGAGTAGAAGACTAGTTTCTCGAAATCACCCCCTTTCTTAATTTCTTCCATTGAAGCTTGTTGCTTGATCTTGTCTGGGCACTTCATTGCATAGTGCCCATATTGGTCACATCTGAAACATTGTACTTCACAAATGTCTCTCTTCTTCTTTGAAGACCTCTTTCCATTTGAGTTGTTGTCCCTCTTTCTCTTAAAGTTCTCCCTCTTTCCTTTCATGTGGGAATTAGAGTTTAGAACTTGAATTTCTTCATTAGCATTGTTTTGTTTTATTCATCTTGTGACAAGCCAAGATTCCTCTTGAATGCAACCGGTTTTCAATATATCAAACTTAGGAAATTTAGAACAAGCACTGATTCCTTGAATGAACGATTCCCATGAGGTAGGAAATCCATTTAGGGCCATCATGCAAGTTCTTTGTCTACTAGATGTCCAATAGTGGATTGTTGATCCCTAAGCTCAGTGATCCTCAAGAAATAGGATGTAACTGTTTCTCCTTTATTCATCTTTATATGGTGTAGTTGATTCTTTAAGGTGAGAGCCTTGCTAGTGTTGTTGATTTCATAAACGTCCGCTAGAGCTTTGAACATCTGAAAAGTTGTCTCATATTTAGAAATAACTAGCACAATGTGGTCTCTCACTGAATCCACAATTATCTTAAGAGCCTTCTCACTGTCTTTGCTCCATTGAATTTTCTCTGTATCATCAAAGGGTTCAGGAATTTCACTTTTGACATGGGAGTCAATTTTATTTTCTTTCAAAACAAGCATGATCCTAAATTTCCAAGATACAAAATTTGATGCTCCATCTAATTGATCTTCAAACCTAGATCCGGTTGCCATTATAATTATAGGAATGTGACCTACTAAGGGTCGGGTGAAAGTCTATGAGATCGTTATAGAATTTTAATATGATCTTCCTTAACTTCGCTTTGATATCATGTTAAGTTTGTTTAAAATTTTGTGATCAAGAAGATAAGAGAGATGGAGATATAACCTGAAAGTCGTATTTGATCTGCTGCAGCGTGAATTGAAGGATGCAACACACTTATTGATTTCGGTATTTGTATCCTCTTCAAAGTATGCATGTTATATAAGTGGATGAGGGGTTACGTAGTGAAGAGATATGTCTTCCCATGTGGGAAGGTACATATCTTCCCTATGTACCACTCACCACAACATGTTAACAAGCATTAGGATCATTTACTTGCTCGATCAGGAGGAGCGCGATTTGTTAAGAATCACTTAATCACAACCCGATAACATGTAACGGTGTAACCGGTGGTAAATGCAATAACTTAATTCTGATTTATTCATTATTTGTTAATGTATATACTAATAGTTAATCTATTATTATATATGTTAACATGTAATAAAAAATTAATGCATCAGAATCATGAAATTACACAACCGATGTTACAAGAATTTAACAAAATCTTAATTATATTCACACAATAACCCCAACTCAATGATTTTAAATTTGGTTGGATCCTAGTGTTATTACAGTGGTATCAAAGCTACCTCTTCTGCCAATTTGTGAGTGTGTGATACAACTTCATGCAAAAAGTGATAACGAAATGAAGTACATGTGAAGGGAAAAGAGAAAAGAAGCTTTGATGAAAGAAATGAGAAAACCAACATCTAAGAGGTCAATAGGATTAAAACAAAGAGGTTGGCTAGAGAATTTTGATCCACCATGAGAGAATCTATGGTAGAGATTGTGAAGACTTTCAAAGACATGAATCAACAATGGACTGCTAGGAGGTTCGATCCCAATGGTGTTGAGAGAAGCCATTTAACCAATGATGGAAATCTTTGCAAAGAGAGGGAGAAGACCCATGAATAGCAACAAATAGCCAAATACCACCAAGATTTGAGAATGACATGGAAAGACATCACGTTGAATATAGTGCCTAGACCTAGCCATCCATCATGATGTCATTCATGGGGTATTATGATATGAAAACAACAAATGATCATTGTAGAGATACAAAACAATACAAAAAGATCACAATACCTACCTATTGTAGAGGCAGCCAACCAACACCCATAACATTGAACCGCATATCCACCTTTGTGTGATGGTATTTCACTCATGTCTGGTGTAGAACTAGCCAACCAACTCCCATAACATTGAACCATATATCCACCTTTGTGTGAGATGGTCTTTCACTCATGTCTGGTGTAGAGCCAAACAACCAACACCCATAACATTGAACCGCATATCCACCTTTGTGCTCACTAAAACATTTTAAGTAGTATATAAGGTAGCCTCTGTATTATTTTAATTGTAGCATAATTAAGAAAATTAGAGCAAAGTGCAGCCATCCAAACTATTCTGACTGTTACAGAGTACTTCCCTTTGTTCGGTAGCAAAGATGAGAAATGCAAATATATATTTGAATAGGCTGTTCATATATTAGTTTCAGTTTTGACTCTTGTAAACGATTAACAATTGTTAAGCTCAAAGGACAAAATTTAAAGCCTAATTTTGTTTTCACAACACAAATCTTATGAATAGAAGACATATGTAGTTTTAGACATCAAAGCTATCTCTTGGGGAAATGCACTTATATAGGCATGGCTAAATGCACAAGTGTTATCCAATGACATATCAAGGTTATGTGATTCAAAACATCATGAAAAATGCAACACTTAAAATTACATTTCTGCATGATCTAATATTGAAAGGAAATACAAGAGCAAGGAAAGAAAAACAAAATCCAAGTAAGTTTATTGATGAAGTAAATGTTACCAAGAGAAATGCAAAAACCTTGGAGCAATCACCCAAATGTGAAGAAGGAGGCACAAGAACTTTTGAAAGGGGAAAAACAAAGAAAAACCCCTTGTGTTATTATGAATGAGGCAATGCCTAAAATGAGAGAGAGAGAGAGGGAGCAAGAAGCTCTTTACAATATTGTCATTAAGAAGAAATGAGAGAGGATACATCTCTTAAATAGAGATGAGGAGAGGAGTTACAAAGTAACTCCCAGATCTATGAATGCCACCATTCATAAAAAGTGTGTGCCATGTGTCCACATCCTCTTATGGAGGAAATCTAATATTCCTTAATGAAAGAAAATAAAAGAAATGACTTGTCCTCACACATGTACTAGAGGACAAATTACATGTAGGAATTCCAAAGGAATATCCTAAACTAAATACTAATAAATCTAAGCCAAGTAAAGATTAAATATTCTAACACCCCCCCTTAAGCTTTACTTGGGGAGTTTACATCAAACCCTTCAATGGGTTGCAATCCAAGATTTTTACAATGAAATTGGAACTTTTCTTTACAAAGTGGCTTGGTCAAAATATCTGCAACTTCATCTTCCCCCTTGCAATAGAGGAGTGAAACTTGCTTGTCTTCAATTTGTTCTCTAATAAAGTGGTGTTGGAGAGCAATGTGTTTTGTCCTTGCATGAAAAATAGGATTTTTAGCCAAGGCAATGACACTTTGGTTGTCACAATACAATGGAGTTGGTTCGTGTTGAGGTAGACCCAAATCTTCAAGTAGTCTTCTAAGCCACAAGGCTTCTTTGGAAGCATTAGTGCATCCTTTGTACTCAGCTTCAGTGGATCCAAGAGAGGTAGATTGTTGCTTTTTACTATTCCAAGAAATTGCTCCCAAATCAACAAAAAAACAATAACCACAAGTAGATTTCCCATCATTGGGATCTCCACCTAGATCGGAATCAGTAAAACCTTTTAAAGTAAAATCAGAATTTGCATCATAAAACAAACCTACATTAATAGTTCCTTTAATATATCTTAAAATTCTCTTAGCAACTTTAAAGTGTGTTTGTTGAGGTTTAGACATGAATCTTGAAACCAAACCAACACTATAAACAATATCTGGCCTAGTAAGAGTTAAATAATTCAAACTTCCAACTAATTGTCTATATAAAGTAGGATCAACAAGAGGAGTTTGCATATCAAGCATTAACTTAGTGCCTAATTCAATAGGAATTGAAACATGGTGAGCATCATTCATTTTAAACTTATCTATGAGATCTTGAGCATATTTACTTTGAGATAAGAAAATTCCTTTAGAGGTTTGCCAAATTTGCATTCCTAAGAAATAATGTAAAAGACCTAAATTAGTCATTTGAATTTTTTGATTAAGTTGAAACCTAATATCATAAATTAAAGTATTGGAACTTGAAGTAAGAATCAAATCATCTACATACAAGATAATAATGATAATATCATCTTCACTATGTTTAATATACAAGTTAGGATCATTTTTACTTCAAATAAAGCCTTGAGAAAGAAAGAATGCATTAATCTTTGAATACCACTCCCTAAAAAATTGCTTTAATCCATACATTGATTTTCTTATCTTAATTCATTTCTCACCTTAATCCATTCTTACATTTCATTTTAAGTTTTTTTTAAGTCTTAAGGTTTTATCTTCATACACGTATAATTTAAAGTTTACTTTATATAAGTTTAGTTTCTTTTAAAAAGTAAAGTTTAGTTTCTTTAAAAGTGAAGTTTAGTTTATTTTAAAAAAATATATAATTTTTTTTTAATAAAGTTTTTTTATATATAGTTTTTTTCCTTTAAATAGTTTTATTTTGTTATTATTAAGATTTAAACTTTTTTTTATATATAAAGTTTGCTTAAATAAAATTATTTTTTTAAAATTTAAATTTGTTATTAAAGATTTGAAAATAACTTTTTGATAAATAGTTTTAAAAAAAAAACAACTTATTTTTAAAAGTTATTATTCAAGTTTGATTCAAGTTTAATCAAGGAGGTTAATTTTTCATTTTTTAATTAAAGGGGGTAAAAAAATTCTCAATACTAATCGTAATTTGTTCATTATTTTGCTATCATGTCTACTTTAATTCCAGAAATTAAATTAAATAGCAGTAATTATCATTCATGGAAAATGCATATTTCTTTTATTTTTCGTTTCAAACACCTTTTAGATGTTGCTACCGATAAAAGCTTAGAGCCCGCTTCAACCGCTCCTCAAGCCGACCAAGATAGATCGAAGGCTCAAAATGAGGAAGCACTTGGTTTAATTGGCATTTCAATGGTTCCTGATTTGTATGTTCTAATTGGAAATTGTACAAAAGCGTATGAAGCTTGGGAAATTCTAAAAACAACTTATGATAGCTCAAATGAATCTCGAAAAATTCAGCTTCAAGATCAACTCAAAGATCTTAGGTATACGGATTTTAAAACCATGGATGAATTCTTATTAAAGTTTGATTCAAATAATAGTCAATTAACTGGTTTAGGAGTTACATTAGCTGATTTACTTTTAATTCATCTTATTCTAAAAAAATGTCTTCCTCGTCAATTTTAGTAATTTATTACAAATATTCATGCTCAACTTGCTATTCCTAGTTTAGCTACTCAATTAACTTATGATATTTTTCACAATTTATTACGTCAAGAGGAAGCCAAATTAATTCAATTTGGTACTCTTAAAAGTAATGAACATGCTTTTATGTCTAAAAATCAAAATTATAATAATAATTTTAGATCCAATAATAATAATCATAATCATAATCATAATCATAAATCTTCTAATTATCAATCCCATTCTAAATCCTATCATAACAATTCTCATAATAATAATCATAATAATATGTACAATAATCAAAGGAATAATTCTCAAACAAAACCCCATTGCACATATTGTGGGAAAGATGGACATATTACTAATAATTGTTTTAAGAAGCAAAATGGTAAAAAGCCCATGAACCAAAATAATCAAAATAATCAACAACATAAACCTCATTATAAGAAAGGTAATAATAATGGTAATTCATCTCATCATGCATTTACATGTACTTATAATATTTCTCAACCACTTGAGTGGATTATTGATTCTGGTGCATCTCAACATGTTACTTCTCAAAAAAAAATGTTTTGAATCTTTGCATCTTGATACTTCCAATATTCTTGTTCAATTAGCTAATAATCATAATTGCAAAGTTGAAGCTATTGGTGATGTGAATGTCCCTAATGGAAAATTACATGATGTTCTTTATGTTCCTGAATTAAAATCAAAATTGCTTTCAGTTCCTAAACTTTGTCAAAATTATAAGATTAACTTTTATAGGGGCAAGTGTTATATCATTGATCCAAAAACTAATCATGTTAGTGCTATTGCTAAAATGGATAGTGATAACTTATTCAAGTTCTATGAATTTACTTCTACAAAGTATTCCTTGCTTACTACTGTTGATTTTACTATATGACATGAAAGACTTGGCCATCTCAATTCTGATTATAATTCATTGATGCAAAAAACAAATATGGTTGATGGATTGCCTACTATTGTTCCTTCTCAAATTGTTTGCAATGGTTGTATGAGTGGTAAGATGCATAGGGAACCCTTTCCTCATGGTCAATCTTGGAGGACATATACTAAATTGCATCTAGTTCATAGTGATCTATTGGGTCCCATGGAAAAACCCTCCATCCAAGGTTCAAGGTATGCTCTTACCTTTGTTGATTATTTTTCAAGGAGAACATGGATATATTTCCTTTATAGTAAGGATTAAGTGCTTGATGTGTTTACTGAATTCCATATGTTTGTAGAAAGGCAATCTAGTTCTAAAATTAAGATTCTTCATATATACTGACAATGTAAGAGAATATGTCAATAATGCATTTAATGCTTATTTGAAATATTTTGGAATTAAACATGAGCTTACCATTCTTTATAAACCACAATAAAATGGTTTGGCATAACAGAAGCATAGGACCATTGTTGAAATGGCTAGATGTTTATTGCATGCAAAAAATATGGATTACAAGTTTTGAGCTTAAGCTATGGCTTGCGCAACTTATTTAATTAATAGAACACGTACCAAAGCCTTAAATGATAAAAATCCTGAAGAAGCTTGGTCTGGTAGAAAGCCCAATTTGCAGAATTTAAGAATTTTTGGTTCCATAGCTTATGTTCACAAACCTAAGGAGAAAAGAAAAAAATTAGATGCTCAATTTTCTCCTTTTATTTTTGTTGGTTATGATGAAAATACTAAAGGTTATAGAGTTTATAATCCTATTACTAACAAAGTAAAAGTTGCAAGAGATGTTTGTATTGCAGAAAAAAGGCATTCATGATTGTTCTAAAGTGGAGGATGATGAACTTGCTCAAAGAAAAGTCGTGCTTGTGGAGGACCAACCTCCTTCTCTTAACCCTACTCCTAATGCATCTCTTTCTATTCCTTCTAGTGATAGTGATAATGATAATAACAACTCTACTCATGATTCTTCTTCTAGTGATGAATCCATTACTTCTAAAAGAAGACCTAAATGGTTTAAATCTTTAATTCAAGATAGTGATGAATACTTAGCTAGAATGGATAGAATTCAAGCTAGAAGAGTTAATTATTATAATTATGCTTTAATGACTACTATTATGAATTCTAATGATCCTAAAACATTTGATCAAGCCATAAATTAACCACATTGGCAAAAAGCAATGATGAAGGAAGAACATGATACTTTAATTTCCAACCAAACTTGGGATTTAGTTCTCTTGCCTCATGGTAAAAATTTTGTTTCTTGCAAGTGGTTTTATAAAACTAAATTGAATGCTAATAATCAAGTTAGTAAATTTAAATCTAGATTAGTTGCTGGAGGTTTTTCTCAAATTGAAGGCTTAGATTATACTGAAACTTTTGCTCATGTTGCTAAAATGCCTACAATTAAACTTGTGCTTGCTTTAGCTTCTAGAATGAATTGGCCTATTCACCAAATGGATGTTAAAAGTGCTTTTCTTAATGGTGATTTACATGAGGAAATTTATATGTTTCAACTGCTAGGATTCCCAAAGATACTGAGAGGGGGGGGGGGGGGTGAATCAGTATCTAACCGGTAGTAAATTTACTTGACTTAAAACATGAAAAACATATTAAAACTGTGTACCGGTAAGCCAAAAATAATGTAGTAAACAAGAATAACAACAACCACATGAGAAGCACACCATAACATAGTATTTTAATGAGGAAACCCGGTGTGAGAAAAAACTCAGTGGGATTTGTGACCCACAATATTTGCTTACTGGCCAATAAGGGAATATTACTCTTATAATAGGGGCCTACACATGTAGGAAGGCCAGGTGCCTAGAGCTCACTGCTCAATTACAAAAGAAGTCACACTGACTTACAAAAATGGATTATATTATTCCAATGTCTTGTACTGCTTCAGATTAGCATCTGCTATGCCAGATCCAGTACCGATTTAAGCTCTATTACATACATAAACCCTTAACCTATAATTCACATATTAGGTCTGCTTATCTCACATCCTATCAAACCTATTTCCTATTACAAAATGATCTCACACATATATGAGTCATATTACAACTCACCATGTCAGCTTACAATGATTTTACAATTAATTACAAAATATATTTCAAACAAAATTGATGTCGGCCAAGGTGCCGGTGTTCTTCATTTCACTGCTAGTGTTCTGTGTGCCGGTGTAGAGTTTGACTTTCAGTGCCGGTGTCGGTTTATTGTCTTGCCAGTATCATATGATTGCAAGGTTGCCATCAATGACAAAACCTTCAATCACCTGCAGTTTCTCATTGGAGTGTGCATTTGCCAACAATCTCCCTCTTTGGCATTGATGGCAACACTCATGAGAAAAATAAAAAAAGTGTCCAAAATGATATCCAAAAAATAATCTGCCAAAATTGTCTTACAAAAATTGTATGCTCAAAACTGTATGCTCCCCCTGAGCAGATGAAGTCCCTTCCTTCTGACCATTTTCCTCATCCCACTACTCCCCCTTTGACATCAATGACAAAGGTTGTCATTTACTGTCAGTGGAGTCCTACCTGGATCCTTGTAACCAGTGGGTTACAATCTGAAGATATCTATCAAAACTAAATTTATGCCATTGCTGAATGTTTTGCAGTCTTTTATTGCCTCTTGTGTTCTCTGCACTGTACCGGTGAGTATGTGCATTTTATCTTCCGGTGTCTTCAGTTCGGGAACCAGAGCCACAGATATTTCTTTTCTCAAAGAAATAAGATACACTAGTCTTGGACTAAGTCTGTATTTAAGTCCTTTGCCTTATCCTTTATTCCTTGTTTGTCTTTCTCCAATTCCTTGATTTTCTCTTCCTACTCTGCAATTTTCTTTTCTAATTACAAAAATGAATCTGATGTTCCAATCAAATTGTCAGCAATATTATTTATCTTCTCTTGAGCTTTGCTGATCTCTTTGTCAAGATCCTCTGTTAAGACATTTGTTTTGCAAGTGTCCCTGTACAGTTTCTTGAAGTCATAGATTATTTCTCCAAGTTTCGGTAAAAGGGTGTCCATTTCTTTCTTGTTTTTCTTTACAACATCCTCAAAGAATTTCTCTTTTTCTTTTATCATTCTCTCCTTAAATGTATCCTCATTTATTTGATCAACAGTTACTAGGTTGCCAGTGATAAACTTAGACAATGTGTCTAGTTGACCTAAAGAATCTTTATTCTCAACACTACACTTTGGTGCTATCAATTTAAGAATTGGTATAGTATCATCAATAGCCTTATAGGCTTGTGCATTGCATTCTGTGATCTTCTTTATTGAATTTAATAAGACCTTAGTTATATTATTAGGCCTGAATTCTATACCAGATGTTTGTCCAACAATTTTTACAATATCCATGCTACCGGTTGTGGTTATTTCCTTGCTTTGTTCGACCTCTGGTAGGCCTGTCTGTGTTTGCATTTCCACAAACAAAGGTTTACGCTTTTTAGTTTGGCTGGGTGGCACTATCTCTATCTGTACCTGTGCTTCAACCTGTACCGGTTTGGGTTTCTCCAATTGTGTCTCAGACAGTTTCTTTGAGCTTTTAGTTGCCGGTTCCTCAGTTTGTGCCTCTGAACTTTGCTTAGTCGGTTCTTTAGATGGTTTATCTATTGTATCTAGTGGTTTCTCAGTGTTATCCTTTGCTGGTTGCTCTGCTTGTGAAGGTTTTTCTGTGTTTAATTGAACCTTAGCAGTCGGTGAGCAGTAGAAAACACTGTCCAGTTGGCCTCACTGATTAATTTGTCTATTTCATCAGGTGAGTTAACTGGATGCACTGCCAGTAATTTTTCAATCTTAATCTTTTTATCTAGTTCAACAATAGATAATCTTCTAGCTTCTAATCTCCTATACAAGTCATTTGGAATTTCATCAACAATTTGCATCAAAAATTTCTTGTATATATCTAAGTGTAGAATTACGCTGTTTTCTATACTTTCCTTATCATTAGCTGATAGTGTATTGTATATTTTATTGATATTCTTCAGCTTACCATCCTCTGTAATTTCACTAAGAAGTTTGTCTAGAGGAGCAATAGTATGTTTCACCTTCTTCATAGGAGTCATCTTCTTTGTCGGAGGCCTTACTGCCTGTTGCTTCTGTTTTGTCCTTTTAGGTGTAGGAGAAGGTACCGGTGAAGGTTTTCTTTTCCTCTCAACTCTCTTGAATACGACAGGTATGTCACTTTCTGAAGAAGTTCCAACTGGTGAAAGGTGAGTTTCCCGTTGAAGTGCTTCCAACTCACTTTCAGTTATACCAGTTTGTTTTAGCACATCTTCCTTGATTGCCTTTGCCTGTCGGGTTCCTTTTCTAACGGTTGCTTCTACCTTCTTAACTCTTTTCCTTGATTGTATAGTGCTCTCAATTGTTTCTGCACTACCAAATACTTTCTCTTCTAGTTCCTTAGAAGCTTCAAGGAAGGATTTTGCATAAGTTTCTATGATGTTATCATCTGTCTCATAGCCCATTTCAGTTACACATATGGTTCTAGGGATAGCTGCCTCCATCCAAATTTCATCTTTCTTGATCACAAAACAGATTTCCTTTTGATACTTATCCACAATAGCTTGTGATAGTCTTACTCTAGTCTTCAATGCTTGAAAATGCTCATTTATGTTTTTCTCCCTGTTCTCTCCCATATTGTTCAATAGATCTGATAGTTGTTTTCCTACTGGTATATCAAATCCAAATCTCTAGCACCAATACTGGGTATTTGTTTGGTTATGAATAGCATCAGACAAACAAGTAAGTTTCCAAATCTGAATGTCCCCTTTTTGTCTCTTTTGATCTTTCCCAAATTGTCTATCAACTCATCTTTAAGCCATTCACATATGTCTATCCTTGCATTATCATTGACCATATCATAGGCACTCTTAATACATAGGCTAGACACTGAGTTTAACCTATTTGCATGTGTAGCCTTATAACCTAAGATCATACTGATAAATCTTATATTTGTATCCTTCACATCATTTACCCTTAGAGATCTCTTATCAAATGTTGCACCAGTTAGGTTTGTCACTAAGTCATTTGAGACCTTCTTAGTTTTGTCCGGTCTATTACCGGTGGAGGGTAACCCTATTACAACTTTTACTGCTTCTTTTGTGATTTTATGAATAGAGTCTAACTAGAAGAATTCACCATGTACTTTGCTTAACACAATCCTTGTGATATCCTTGGGGAAATCCAGGATATTGAGAATTTCAGTGAAACCTAGGGTTTCTACTATCTTATGTCCAGGTTTGACATTTCCAGATTCATCACAAATTAGTCTTATACATATTTTTAATTTCATCACCACCTAGTTCATCAGTATGACAATGTATATACATTCTAGGGTCTTCAACATATACTACTCCTTTAGGGATTTGAGAGAATGCACCTATGCTATCATCTTTCTTAGCAATTTCGAGAACTAGCTAAAAAATGGGTCTAGGTTGCTTAACAACTTCAACAACAGTAGGGTTTGCAATAAATTCAGGAGTGGATGAAGATGCCATAGCTATAAATACCTCAATTTGCCTTAGGGATGAATGCTTTGATAAATTTATTCATTTCTTTTCTTGGAGTACCTTTGCTCGGGAATTTTCGCACTCTCAAAGATTTGAATGCTCGATGAATGAAAAAGGAGCCAAAACACTTTCTTTATAATGTTATTTTTGCCAACTACCACATTTAATGCTTGCCAGTTAAGTCACAACTTAAGTCATCTGCCGGTATAGAAGTAATTTCAACTTCTCACCATCAACCGAGGAAATAATAGCATGTTTTTCTTTTTGTTGCTAAACCCCCAAAAGAATTTTCTTCAGTTAGATGAAGAGTCTCCTGCTGGTGGAGTGTTACTCTATTCTGCCGGTGGAGGAGTAATCACATCAACATTCTGATCTGACTTTCTGATCCATTGTTTTGAGAATTCTTGCTTTACCTCTTCAACTTTTTCTTTACCTCTCAAACTAGGACCTTTGTTATTTGTCAGTGAGGACTTGCTTCTACAAAATTTAGCAATATGTCCAATCTTGTTACAAGCATAACAAGTCACATTGTTCTTCTGAATAACTTTCCCATATCCTATGTCGGTATGTGTTCTGCATTAATTAGATAAGTGTCCAAATCTTCCACAAACATAAAATCTCACATTTATTCTGCAATTTTATGAATTATGACCAACTTTGTTGCATTTAGAACATTGACCGGTGGGTGTATTAGTGTTCTGATAATTTCTAGATCTACACTGATTTTCTCTATGACCATATTTGTTATAGTTAAAGCATTTGCCATTAAATTTGTAAGCAGTAAGTTGTCTTACCGGTTTGTTATGATCATGATTGTTTGTAGTACCGGAGCTTTCACCAACTTCAAAGCCAAGACCATTTGTATCACCATTAGGTTTCTGATTCTTCAGCATGTCACCAAGTTTTTCTAACTTTTCTTGAATTTCTCCTTGTGATGATTTGTAGCAGTTTGTTCACTTTCCAAGATTCCTTTCTGTCTTATGAGTTCAGTTCTGTCATTTTGTGTGTGCATTAGATCTATCTTCAACATATCATTTTCATGACTGAGTCTTGTGTTTTCATTTCTAGCATCATTTAGTCTTCTAACTAACTCTTCTTCATTCTTCTTTCTATCTTCAATTTATTTACAAAGTCTCATAGTCATATCCTGCATCTCATTCTGTGTTGTACTGATCTCTTGTCTTAGCTTGTTGACCAGATCATTAAAAGTTTCCTTTTCATCATTCTCATTCTGCATATTTTCACAAAGTTCTCTTCTCTTGTTCCTAGCAATAGTAAAATTATCTTGAAGTGCTTGAATAATATCCTGAGCAGCTTTTAGATCATCTTCAAGTTTGATAATCTTCACCTTTTTTGCATCATAGTCTGAAAGAGTTGTTTCCAATTGTTTTCTCAAGTTTTCCATCTCTACCGGTGACAAGATCTTCCTCAAGTTGTTAGGCTTTTGAAAATAGAGGACCAGGCTCTGATACCAATTGTTAGGATTCCCAAAGATACTGAGAGGGGGGGGGGGTGAATCAGTATCTGACCGGTAGTAAATTTACTTGACTTAAAACATGAAAAACATATTAAAACTATGTACCAGTAAGCCAAAAATTATGTAGTAAACAAGAATAACAACAACCACATGAGAAGCACACCATAACATAGTATTTTAACGAGGAAACCCGGTGTGGGAAAAACCTCGGTGGGATTTGTGACCCACAATATTTGCTTACTGGCCAATAAGGGAATATTACTCTTACAATAGGGGCCTGCACATGTAGGAAGGCTAGGTGCCTAGAGCTCATTGCTCAATTACAAAAGAAGTCACACTGGCTTACAAAAATGGATTATATTAATCCAATGTCTTGTATTGCTTTAGATTAGCATCTGCTATGCCAGATCCAGTACCGGTTTAAGCTCTGCTACATACATAAACCCTTAACCTATAATTCACATATTAGATATGCTTATCTCGCATCCTATCACACCTATTTCCTTTTACAAAATGATCTCATACATATATGAGTCATATTACAACTCGCCATGTTGGCTTACAATGATTTTACAATTAATTACAAAATACATTTCAAACAAAATTGATGTTGGCCAAGGTGCCGGTGTTCTTCCTTTCACTGTTGGTGTTCTGTGTGCCGGTGTAGAGTTTATCTGTCGATGCCGATGTCAATTTCTTGTCTTGCTAGTATCATATGATTGCAAGGTTTCCATCAATGATAAAACCTTCAATCACCTACAATTTCTCATTAGAGTGTGCATTTGCCAACATCAACCTCCTGGTTTTATTAAAGAAGGTAATACACACTTAGTTTGTAAATTAAAGAAATCAATTTATGGATTAAAGCAATCTCCTAGGGAGTGGTATTAAAAAATTAATGCATTCTTTCTGTCTCAAGGCTTTATTAGAAGTAAAAATGATCCTAACTTGTATATTAAACATAGTGAAGATGATATTATCATTATTATCTTGTATGTAGATGATTTGATTTTTACTTCAAGTTTTGGTGGCAAGCCTTCCAAAACTAAAACTGAAACCAGAAAGAAGACTTTGGCCGAAAGCCTTCCAAAGCCACAACTTTAAACCATATAAAGAAGAAACTTTGGCGGCAAGCCATCCAAAGTTATTTAAAAAAAAATTAGAATCTAAGAAGATTAAACCTTCAGGCAAACTTGTTTATAAGTTTGACAAATTAAAATTAAAATCTGAAATAAAAAACTTGCACAGTAGAAATTATTAGAGAAATAACTTCTCCTCCTCTCAAGAATGTCTTCAAGAAGGTGAACTCCATAGAATGGTAACCTTCATCAATCTCAACTTGAAACAAGGATTAAAACTTGCTTTGATACCATGAAAGGAAATACAAAAGCAAGGAAAGAAAAACAAAATTCAAGTAAGTTTATTGATGAAGTAAATGTTACCAAGAGAAATGCAAAAACCTTGGATCAATCACCCAAATGTGAAGAAGAAGGTACAAGAACTTTTGAAAGGGGAAAAGCAAAGAAAAACCCCTTGTGTTATTAAGAATGAGGCAATGCCTAAAATGAGAGAGAGAGAGAGGGAGCAAGAAGCTCTTTACAATATTATCATTAAGAATAAATGAGAGAGGAGACATCTCTTAAATAGAAATGAGGAGAGGAGTTACAGAGTAACTCCTCAATCTATGAATGCCACCATTCATAAAATGTGTGTGCCATGTGTCCACATCCTCTTATCTATGAATGCCACCATTCATAAAATGTGTGTGTCATGTGTCCACATCCTCTTATGGAGGAAATCTACTATTCTTTAATGAAGGAAAATAAAAGAAATGACTTGTCCTTACACATGTACTAGAGGACAAATTACATGTAAGAATTCCAAAGGAATATCTTAAACTAAATACAAATAAACCTAAGCCAAGTAAAGATTAAATATTCTAACAAATATGTTACTATTTCTATAGAGAGTAGAGAAGCCCCAACCAAAAACTCCAATTAATGAGAATGAAACTATATCACTACTCAAGGGAAAATGAGGAACTATATCATATATGCTACAACATTGCTTTAGGTTAGTCAGATTTGTGTATTTTTGTAGTTATTTGGATTGGAACGATCTAATCAGTTTGTTGCTTTTGCAATTTCAAAAAATGACTTTGAAATACACACATCTCCAATATGTTTTGCAATTTGTAAGATACTTTTTGTTTATTTGAACCTTTTTGATTTTGTAATTCTTCAAAAACCTTGTTGCCTAATTATATATCTAAAAAATTGACACAATAGTAATTGACTTGAACCTAGCAATGCCCGATTATATTCTTATTTTACCAGCTCAGTTGAGGTTAGCTGCAATAGTCTTTTAAATGACTCTTTTGCCATCTTTGTGGTTCTAAAGCTATTTTTTCTAACAATACTTTGTTTTGTAGTACATTTGGATTATCTTGTTCTTTCCTCTCTTGTTCCATTGCTAGAGTTCTAATGAATGAGCAGTGAGAATCATTAATTCCTACATAATGCAGGGATTTTCTTTTTAAGGATATATTATATATATTATCCATTCCTAATTTCAAGCGCTCAATAGAAAGGCTAAACATCCCAAGAGTATGCAAGTATTATTCAGCAAAGACGATCAGACAGAGGCAATTATCTCTTACATATATGGCTGCATAATCATAAAGATATAACTCCGAAAGTTGTGATTACCTGTACAACAAACCCAGTAATTCCTCAGTCCACCTGTATGCATGATAGCACTCCAAGCCATCACAGATAAGAGTGAAGGTAATTCAGGTTTTGAAATAGAACGCACAGGTAAGTTATGCTAAACTCCAAGCAAATGAAATATTAATGGCAAAGTGGGATGATATGGAATCAAACATAAGAAATAATAATCAGTTATATTATATCAAGAACATATATATATTTTTCACCAGACTGGTGATGGGTATTAATTTGTGAATAACTTCAGAAATACATAGTATATATTGATGTGTCATACTATAAATCAACATATAATAGTAATGCATAGGGATGTGCTTGATAGGTATGCTTAGTGAAGTCTGATAATGTTCTTATGCAGAACTTAATAATAATATAATGATTATAATTACTATAATATTTTATAAGAATTACTTTGCAGTAAAACATATATATAGTAATTTGAATGAACGAATAAATATGAGACTATAGATCAGATTGTATTATCAATTCAATTTCAGGAGCACTGATTTTATTCATGCTAAGATAGATTTGTCTCCTACTCAAGTTTGTTTTAATTCACAATGTATAGAATTAGATTATTTATGGTTAAAACAGGTCTAAATCTATCAGGGGACATTACAATAATCCAAATGTACTACAGAACCAAGTATTGTTAGAAAAAAATAGCTTTAGAACCACAAAGATAGTAAAAGAGTGATTTAAAAGACTATTGCAGCTAACCTCAACTGAGTTGGTAAAATAAGAATCTAATCGGGTGTTGCTAGGTTCAAGTCAAATACTATTGTGTCAATTTTTCAGATATATAATTAGGCAACAAGGTTTTTGAAGAATTACAAAATTAAAAAGGTTCAAATAAACAAAAAGTATCCTACAAATTGTAAAACATATTGGAGATGTGTGTATTTCAAAGTCATTTTTTGAAATTGCAAAAGCAACAAACTGATGAGATCCTTCCAGATTATGCACAAACAATCCAAATAGCTACAAAAATACACAAATTTGAATAACTTGAAGCAATGTTGTAGCCTATGTGATATAGTTCCTCATTTAAAAAAAAAATATTCTAATACCCTCCCTTAATGGTCATTCTATCTACTAACTACCCTATAGAAGACACTACAGGTCTTTTGATCACAAATGAAAAAAACACTCTGCTATGATGGAGACCCTCATTGGATCTGAAAAGTGTTAATGACCAAGAATACCAGAATCCATCCAACCTAACGTTGGGTAACCAAAGTGAAACCTGAAACCATGGTTTTGAGGAAAATTAGCAAACCCTTTTGCAGAAGAGTATCAACTCCAAAACTGATTGCAAGATATGACGGTTGCAGATGTTCGCCCTGGCAGGTGCGACCCAAACTATCTGCAACAAAGCATGATTTTTGAGGAAAAAACCGTCAAACCTTGAAATAGGAACCCTCAAAAAGAGAATTTATGATTTTGAGGAGAAAATCGAAAAACCAAGAAAACTGAGGTTACAAATCATCGTTTTTGTGGAAAAAAATGGTAAAACCCAAATAACTAAAATCTTACGCGAATATTGCAGATTGCAAATGAGATAATTTTTAAGGGAAAATTATAAACCCTGCAAACAATTTTTGAGGAAAAAATCATGAAAACCTCCCATGATTTTTTGTGGAAAAAATAAAAAAACTGATAGACAATTTTTCAGGAAAAAATCGTGAAAACCCTGGGACCTGTAAGACGAGGTCTGGCCTAAATCAATCTGATAAAGGTAACGATATTCAGATATTGTGAACATGCACTGTTTCCAGGTGTTGTGGCAGTTGTTGAACTTATGTCTATGTTCCAACATGATGTTGGTCAAAGATGCCATCACAGAAACTGAGGTTGAATGTGGTCAACCTAGTGAAGGCACAAAGAATGAGATAGAAGATTCTGATTAAAAATCATAATAGAAGCAGCTGCACAAAAAAATTGAAACCCTAGAGGAGAATTCTGGCACGAATTCTAAGGTACAAATTTTGAGGTTTGGAAGAAATCCAAAAATTAAAAAATTTCTGCAAACTTAAAATAGCATAAATGGTGCCCAAACAAAACAACAAAAATCCAAACATCTACAGAAAAAACAGAAATTGTGAACTGTTTTTAAATTCCAAGGCAAATTTGCTGGCACAAAATTTGAGGTGTGGAAAACGAGGCACCCAGAAAAATCTGAGTCCAATCCAGAAAATCTCTTGAAAAACCCACCAAGAATCTAAAATCAAAATGTAGATCCGATGGCTCAAAAATCAAGGCACGAAAAACGATGCACCTAAGAAAACATGACGACGACCCAGTTGAGGTCTCAAAAAACCCACCAAGAATCTGCAAGCAAAATAAAATTTTGACTTGAATTGAAGGGTCAAAACCCTAGTCAAAAATTGCAGAAACCCTAGGAAAATTTTCAATCTGCAAAAAAAAACTCTAGGTTGCAGGCCCGAAAATCTCCAGAACTCTAAAAAAAACATGAACTGCTGCCCAACATAGAAATTCACCCACAAACCAAAAACCCTCAAAAAGCATTCTAAAAAGCAAAATCATTTTTTTTAAATTAAAAAAACAATAAAAAAAATCTAGAACATATTCCAGAAAGAAGGGCATGAATTTTTATTAAAAAATTCGCCAAAATTTAAAGAATCCCATTGATCCGCTCTGATACCATGAAAAATAAATTGAATGAATGATTCAATAATCAGATGATTACATTGAACGATATACACACACATATATAAAAGATTAAAGAGCTAAAAGTTAAATTAAGCTTAAAAGCTAATTAACTAAAAAGAAAATGCTAAATGCTAAATAAATCTTAAAAGCTAATTAACTAAAAAGAAAAAGCTAAATGACCATTAAACAAAGAACTAAATATAGGTAACAAAAATATAATTAAATATTCTAATAATTTTCCCTTGAGTAGTGATATAGTTTCATTCTCATTAATTGGAGTTTCCCGCTGGGGCTTCTCCACCTCTGATAACAATAGTAACATATTAGATTATGCAAAAATGTAATTATAAGTGTTGTAGTTTTCATGATGTTTTGAATCACATAACCGTGATATGTCATTGGATAACACTTGTGCATTTAGCCATGCCTATAAGTGCATTTCCCCAAGAGATAGCTTTGATGTCTGAAACTGCATATGTCTTCTGTTCATAAGGTTTGTGTTGTGAAAACAAAATTAGGCTTTAAATTTTGTCCTTTGAGCTTAACTATTGTTAACCGTTTACAAGATTTAGAACTGAAACTAATATATGAACAACCTGTTCAAATATATATTTGCATTTCCCATCTTTGCTACCGAACAAAGGGAAGTACTCTGTAACACTCAGAATATTTTGGATGGCTGCACTTTGCTCTAATTTTCTTAATTATGCTACAATTAAAATAATATAGAGGCTACCTTATATACTACTTAAAATGTTTTAGTGAGCACAAAGGTGGATATGCGGTTCAATGTTATGGGTGCTGGTTGGCTGCCTCTACAATAGGTAGGTATTGTGATCTTTCCGTATTGTTGTATATCTCTACAATGATCATTTTTTGTATTAATAATTGCGTGAGATGGTCTTTCACTCATTTAGATGCATTCATAACCAATGAGAAACATCAACAATAGAGAACGGATAATATCAACTTTTTAAAATAATTGATTAGCTGTTATAATCAATAGAGATAGGAATTATTATAAACATCAAACCTCTGTAAATTTGCATACAACAATCATGATCATTTTCCTGCTACACAAATCTTCTTCTCCACCTGGCCTGGTTGACTCAAAACATGCCTGAAGATGACTTTCCAATTCAGAAAATGAATTTTATAACACTCAGAATCCATATATTAGACTGCAACCAGAATTATAGCACTCAAAAATATTAATCAACAACATCCTCCATCAAAAGTTAGTCCTTAATTAAATGCCAAACCAAGGCGTATTGCTGTCCCTTCAACTCTAAAATAAAAAGCAGAGAATTTTGTATAGTAGGAGAAATTAATATGTCTAGCATACATTCAATTTTAGAAGGAAATATACATTTCCAGCTAAGTTTGAGATTTGTTTCTGCAACAAACTATGATACTTCTACTATAGGCTTGGTATGAGGAAACAGATTATCTCAGGCTTCTGTTGAATGCTCAAACATTGAAGAAATGACAAGGAATAGTTCCTATTACTATTTTGATATCCTTTCTATACATGGGCCCATTTTATAACAACCTCATCACAGTTGAGATCATGCTCATAACATTGATATCTTTTATGATTTCTACAGGTAAATGACCTTTTGATGTTTTATGTCTTCAGTGAATAAGGCTTCCAATCCTCACTGATTTTGAGATTGTTACAACTCATCATGACTCCATTCTTTTCTTCAATACTGCAACAACCCTTATATTTATTTGTTTTGTTACTCTGTTAGAAGCCTTGAAGGATGGGAATGTCCATTTTGTGTTTGACCTCTGTAACTGCTATCATTTCAATGCTCTTTGACATGATAATGATGACCTTAATGACCTTGAGATCAGAATTGCAGACCTCTCTTTGCTGACATAGGAGACTATATTTGCTTTCTTTGAGCAAATTCTAAAACCTTTTGAGTTCATCATTATGCTCATTGTCTTTTTTTTTGTAAGAGCTCTCAGACTGTATTGATCCTTCCATGACTTCCATACCATCCTAAGCACTGCTTTGAACATATTAGGAATCACTGGTTCTATTAGATATGATACCACTGCTTTTGTTCACTGAGTAATGGTTACAACTATCTTGGTCTGTTATCTTTTGCTTGGTGACTCAGACCTACAACTGCTATAGCTTATCTTGCCCATCTAAAAGTGCTTCTCCCTGAGATTATATCTTTATGACTCAAATTGTAGTTTTTATATGGCTCATATCTCTATGAGACTACTCATGGATGCCCTTTTTCTTTAACTTATTCTATATGTTGTCACAAACATAATGTGTACTGATCTTGATGCATGCTACTATCTTAAATGTAAAGATCTTTCTCAGGACTTTTCATATGGTTGCCTTGTAATAGTGAATTCTCTATTTGATCTATGACTTTGAAGCTTTACACTAGCAACTACTCTTAAGATCGATTTGGTCAAAGATTCTTGTCTCTGATCATGGCATTTGCTATTGTGATTAATGTTCAACAAAACATTGTGATTGTTCTGTCTTTATACTACAAAATATTTATGCTTTGGACTATATCTTGGACAGTGGCTTTGGACTATCTATCACCATGCCTTCACCATATATCCACTGTTCTATCTATTTAAGGACTGCTAATGCTCCTTATTGTTTGTCATTGTCCTTGGATAGGATTTATGACAAATCTTTTTTGAAAGCTTTCTCTGTGTGTTTAGTTGTCATTGGCTCAGAGTTTGATGCTTGTGCTCACCTCTAATATTGTCATGATGTCTTTATTCTTGACTCCATGACTATCCACATGACTAATCTGAGTCTCATGTCTGAGCTAAAAGATTATTCTATGTTTATTTCCTTCTAACTGTGATTTCTCTTAATAGTGATTTATCTATTGTATAACCTGTGGCCTCATGTTATGTTGTCATAGTTTTTTTTTTAATGTGGACTTCTCTTCATACTTTTGATGTCTCAATCTTTGAAATAAAATTTCTATTTGATATGTATTTGACTTCTGTTTGAAGACTAAACCGATTTAAGTTGTCCTTTCTCTGATTGTCACCATTGTTGGGAATGTGGGCTCTATCTCTGTGATAGAGACTGCTAACATTAGATTGATGCCCTATACAATACTATCTTCGATGATGATAAGGCTGCTCAGAGAATGGTGAAATTGCGGCAAGGGATGCTACCATTAATGCTCTCATAGTCTTTGATGTCCTCTTTGTCTCTTTATGATAGCTGCAACTTTTAACAGGGACTGTTCTTTACAAAAACCTTGGATGATTGATGATGACTTTGACAGTGTGTGTATATAACTGTTTTATCTCTGTTCTTTCGTCTGTTTTGAGGGATTTTGAATTGTTCACTCCTAATCTTCTTTACTGCTATGATTCATTGACACGTGTATATCCTCTATCACAAAGTTTGAATATGTTGTGATAATCTTATTGCTACACTTTACCATTCTTATGCCTTGATGATCACAATAAGGGTTGTTGTTAGGGTTATTGTAAATGAGGCTTTTGATGTCTTCATTGTCTTTGAGGCATCAATTAGAAACCTATTCAATGTCCCATTTCAATGTATTTCACAGTCAAATGACTATTCACTATTTAGATGGAATTTATAATGGTTACAAACTGTCATTCCATGGTTTGACCTATGACTGTGTTCCATCTTGATGTTTAATCGCTGCCACTATATTGTTTAAAATAACGTGACCTTGCATCACCTTGTCTCTATTTGATGTTGCTCATGCCATGATCTTCAAACTTTGTTCTTTACCTTTAATAGTCATGAGACTATCTTTATCAAAATACTACTCTTTATGAGTAATGACCTGCACTCTTATATCATTGGTCATTGAAATCCTCTCTTATAGATATTTTAGATAGTGATGTGATGTCCTTAAACATTGATTCGTTGTTATCAAATACTTGATTTTGTATTTTGTAGAAATGTATGTTTATAGGCTAACATAGGATACGTGGTATAGTTATTCTTTAAAGGGTGCTAGCTCAAATGAAAGAGCACATGCTTTACAAGCAGGAGGATGGTGGTTCGATTCCATCGTACCATAATATGACTAAATATATGACCAATTGACAGAAAAGTAATGATTCAAATGACTAAATATACTACCAATTGACAACAATTAATGACTAAATAAATGACCAATTAACAACAATCAATGACTAAATTAACGACTAAATCAATGACCAAATCAATGACTAAATCAATGATTAAATAAATGACCAGATAACAAAAATCAATGATTAAATTAGTGACTAAGTTAGTGACTAAATCAATGACCAAATCAATGACCAAATCGATGACCAAATTGATCAATCAAAACAACCAATGGTCACGTGATCAAATCGATTTATGACTAGCAATAAACTAATAGTGGTCACATGATCAAATTTAGTCATTTATCTATAATTTTTGGTAATTTTTTAGTCATATATATATATTTTTTGTACTAGTGAAGACACAATGTTTGAAGGTGTGTTTGTCCAAAATGTTTTTGTGCATGTTCAAAAGATTTTCACTAGTTTAGCACAAATTGAAGACACTTGAAATCATGCAAAACCTAGACTGGATAGAGAAAACATTCAATGGGGCCCCTACGACATAGAAATACCTCAAATAAGCAGACAACTAGAGATTCTGGTAGCACTGGCTTCCCCACTAGGGCACTCACTTCTCAAGCATACCAGATTCTCTTACCTCAAAAGACCAAAGATCAAATGAGGGATTCCTATCTCACATGAAAGGATACATGAGGGGTATCTACAGGGTATGATCTGCACTCCCTGAATCATCAAATGTAAGGATTTTTTGCCTCTACAACAAAGGTGTTTAGTGGGGGAACTTATGTGGTACTTGGTGTCTACCCATGCAACAAAAACTCATTTAAGAACCCACTCATCGTTCTCCATATAAGTGCGTACACATAGTGCAAATACTAGGGAGTACCGTCGGTGTAGATACACATCACCAAGGTGTCGCAAATTTCTCTTAACGTATTAATCTATATAGCGAGCAAAAGAAGTACCGCTTGGATCGTGCTCTCTCACTTGGCCTTATGGGATACCTAGGAGACAAACCCTCTTACTCAAATAGAATATGATAACAATTTCTCTTACACCCAAGGTCCAATGGAAGGCAAGGGGAGAGGATATTTTTTTTTATCAACTCTAGGGTTATAAACATAAAATGTGGAAAGCACACCAAACACTTCAAACAAGTTATTTAACCCCAAATGAAAAGAGATGTGACCCTAATTAGACTAAAAATCCAAAGACACACCTAGATTACCCTTGCAACAAATGATTAGTAGTTTTGATAGATTACCCCCACCTGCAAGCACACTAGTTAGGTAAATTTTAAAAATCCAAATCCAAATGTGAAAGGGGCCTTCAACATATTATATCTTCTCTTTTCCAAAACAGTTGATCCACTTCGTTAGTCCAAGCAAGGGGTTAGGCCAAAACTAAATCGAAAAACCCTAAAATGATAAAGATGCCAAAAACTAAAAACAACAACGTGATTATATTCAACCCAGATGCAACTTCTTAACATAGATGTAGAAAGGTGAAAAGTAGACGTGAAATCATATATTTGAAACCTGCAAAATAGGCGAATAATAAAAATGTGAAAACAACCAACACAGACGCAATTTCTGGGCTGAAATGCAAAAATATGAATCATAGACCCGATTTACTAAAACCTACACCTGCAATCAAACTGAAAATACAGAGACGCGAAAAGATCTAACACAAAGGCGATTTCAGGTCGCAGACACAAATATAATGCACATATGCTGTTTCAGGATCTAGAACCTGCAATATCGATAGAAAAACAAAAACGTGAAAAAAGGAAGCACATACGTGGAATCAAAATGCAGAAGCGGAAAAACCATTCGCAGACACAAAATAAATCAAAATCATTGCAAATATGACTTGCAACTTCACAAAAAATCTAGATCTACAAATAAAATGTTAGAAATAAAAGGGACAAGAGTTCCATCGGGCATTCCAAAATGTATATGGTGAAAATATGATGATGAAAACCTATTGTAAAACCATAAAGATCCAACCACAAACAATCTAAGTCCTACAATGAAACATCCACCATACACCAATAGAGATACCTAAGATCACACAAATCAACAAAATGAACAATATTACCATTCACATGTCAATTAAGGTTTCAATCTCCATTGTCTCCTATATCCATTGTTCTTGTTTGATATATTTTCTTTCATATTTTATGTGTGCACAAGAGCTCAACATAAAATAGATCGTGGTTGATATCTTGATCACAAGAAGGCTTGATTGCATAAGATTGATTAGATGCATTGATTAGGGTTGATAATGGATTGTATCCTCTTATATAGAGAACACTGTAGGAAATGGAGGGATACAATTAAAAGTTGAAGAGGATAAATAGTTGGCTAAGATTAAAAGGGTACGTAGAAGAAATAATTAAATTATAAAGGGGGTAGTTAAGAGGAGAATTAAGAGATACGTGACATATGTCATTGAAGGAAAAAACTAATGAATTAATAAAATAAATAAATATTTTTTTAATTAATAGAGGAAGTGGGATCAATTAAATAAAAAATATATTTATTTACTTTAGGAAAATGATAATTTAAATAAATAAAAGTATTTATTTAAATTAGAAAAGGCTTAGAAGATGATTATTGAATTAATTAGATAAATAAAGACTTTTTTAATTAATAAAAGACTTAGGGTAAAATAATTAAATAAATAAAAATATTTACTTTATTAAATAGGACAATTTTAGTGTGTACAACAGGCACAAAAAGAAAACTAGAACGGGGCCCCATGTTTCCTACCGACTTTTTGGCTCCCATCGTAATCCCAAGTACATGTTGTTTTCTATCGTTTTGACATTGGAAAGTTTTATTTTGTTTTATATTCTGTTTTTCTATTATTTCAGGTTTTTTTTATAAATTAGAGTTTAGGGTTTAGGGTTTTAATTTGTACTTTGTAATCTTGACCTAAAATAGTCTATATAAACTAAATATTTACAGGATTGAATGGACATATAACCTACTCTACCCTAAACAAGGAGTATTCTCATCAATTTGGGTGAGAAATCCCCTACTATCCCCCAAAGCCACATAAAAAAAAATAATTACGTCGTCACTTCGCTTCAGACCCCATCTCGACAGGAAGGTAGCCGCTGGACAAAATTCGGTATACAAGAGAATAACACAAAAGATAAAAAAAAAATATATAGCTCATACATAGTTACAAATGTGGACCCATCATAAATATTGTACTGCAAATTTTAATTAGAAGCGAAATAAAACACAAAATGGATAAAGATATGTGAAGAAGAACCATAAAACTATTTAAAGAGCATGAAAACATTCACAAATATGTGAAAGGTATAACATAAAACAAATAAATGTATAAATAGTATTTCATATGTGATGAAGATGTATCTAGTAATGATGAGTGACAATAAGGAAAATATGGGCACATGGTACGAGGATGATATTAACATATATGAAAGCAAAAACTCATGAATTTACATTGAAATTCTAAAATAAAAATCAAGGGTTAGCATGGTGAAAGAACATGAAAATACCTTTAGGACAACCTAAAGACCAAATCCAATGAGAAAACAAATCATAGTGTGGAGACTAGGAATTCTATTGTAGGAATGAATGATCATAGGATAGCATCTAGTGTTCAAAATTAGACAAAAATTAATGAGATGTGTGTAATCTTTTTAATGTGTCATGCTACCACCTTCATTACTCATATTTCAAACTTAATTGAATGTTGTCATATTTCAAACTTAATTGAACATTATGAGTTGAATGTTGTCATATTTCAAACTACAACTAAGTAATGTGAAGACTAGGAATTCTATTGTAGGAATGAATGATCAGAGGATAGTATCTAGTGTTAAAAATTAGATATAAATTAATGAGATGTATGAAATATTTTTAACGAGTCATGTTGCCATCTTAATTACTCATATTTCAAACTTAATTGAATGTTGTCACATTTCAAACTTAATTGAACATTATGAGTTGAATGTTGCCATATTTCAAACTCTATTGAGTAATGCGAAGACTAGTAATTCTATTGTAGGAATGAATGGTCATATGATAGTTGGTCATGAAGATACAAAGGAAAAACATATTTTATAGTGACCATTCCAAATGTTAGTCCTATAGTCACATGGGTTATTTCAAACTTAATGTTGTCATATTTTAAACTCCAACTTAATGCTGTCATATTTCAAAATCCAACTAAGTAATGTTAAGACTAGGAATTCTATTGTAGGAATGAATGATCATAGGATAGTTAGTCATGAAGATACAAAGGAAAAACATAGTTTATAGTGACCATTCCAAATGATAGTCCTATAGTTACATGGGTATATTAAGTGACAAGTCATGAAGTATAAGAAAAAATATAAATGATAGTGTAGTCATCAAGAATCCAATGACAATCAAGGTAGAGAATAGTCCTTATATAGAAGATAGTTTATGGTGAAAAGTGTTACACGTGCATTTTTTTTACACCAAAAGATCGACCTGTTAATACGTGATACAACCACTAGACTTATAGAATCTATAGGAGGTGGTTAAGCCATGTCACAAACGTGAGTGTTGTGTTGCACAACACAAGAAGACCAAGGGTGCACACCTTGCAACAACACCCCCCCCCCCCCCCCAAGAACAAGCAAGGGGTTTGAACCCGTGACCAAGCTCTGATACCACTTGTTACAAGTGTGATTGCCATTGCACTAAAAGATCGACCTTTTAATGCCTGATACAACCACTAGACTTATAGAATCCATAGGAGGTAATCCATGTCATAAAATCGACTGCTGCATTGCACAACACAAGGAGACCAAGGGCACACACTTTGAAACAAAAAGATATGAACTTTTGTCTCTTGGAAGGTTTCCTCAAGAAATAAGAAAATGTTCATCTTTTCCAATACTTGTTCATCTTTTCTAATACTGATGCTTAGCATATGATATAATAGTGAATCAAATATTAATAATTACAACCCTAAGAGGGACAATTATGCCAATGGACACTAGAAAATAAATTTTCACAATATGATAAGGGTGGAAGGTCTTCAATTGAAGTGAACTTCATAAGGGAATGTAGTGAATAACCATCGTTTGGGCAACAACTTCAATGGGAAACCTATTTTGGGTAGACCATAGTTTGGTCATAGAATTCAGTGGGTAGACCTATAGTGGGCAAACCTATTATGAATAGCCATACTTAGGAATACACATAAACCATTTTACCATTAAATAGAGGGTATAGTAAGGTAATTTCCCATCTAACACTAACCATTTTACCATTAAATTTAAAAATTATTTTTATTAGTATATATAGTTCATATTAGTATTCTATGTAAACATCATAGCTATCAAAATATCATAACATTTAATCTCTTTACATGGATCCATTTATCTATGAAAAACATCTAAATTATATAATGATGAGAAATAAATATATGTATGTTATAATTATTCAAAGATTATATGTACATTTTCACTTATAAATACATTTAAAAAAAATATATAAATAGAATCTTGTTCATAATTTTGTATATAGTTCATGTTGGCATGATTGGCATAACTAATGCAGATGGAGAATGGTGACTGAATCGGTAAAAGACTATTTGTGATGACATTGTGATGAAGAGATTGAGATTGCATGATTGGATGACTTTGATCAGTTATTTGTGTTGTCATTGATGACAATTGATGTTTATTCATGACAAATAATGTTTACTTATGTTGTATTTTGTCATCTTAGTTTTTTTGGTCTACTGGAAAGAGCTTACCGGTAAAGAAACAAGCAACTGGGAATTAGGACCTTAATTCGTAAACGAGGAAATGTTTTGATTGGATCTAGAGATTGGTGATGATTGAAATGTTGCAGTTTGGAATGTGAGTTTGTATCATTGTAATAAAAATTTGACTGGAACCGCATCATGTTGTGACAACCGGAAGTCATGTTTATGATTTTTGATATATTTTTAGTAGGGTTTAAGGACCGGTTAAGAATTCTCATAACCAATAATGATTTTTGGTTTGGCGGTGATCGACATCAAGTTCAAATGTTGGAGATGATGTGGCACAACCCGCGTGAATGGTTGAATTGTTGTTTTGGTGCGTTTGAGGATGAAATCTCTTGGGAAATAGCGAAGCGCTAAGAAGAATGTTCTAAGGGTTTGACTTTGTATCAGATCAAGTTGTTGTGATGAGTTACAATCACTCAACGGTTGATATTGTTTTGTAAAAAAGTTATAATGATCTGTATGATGATCTGATATGATCCTTGATGATCTGTATTGTAAAACCTTAATGTATCTAGGGTTTTAGTTGCCAACCTAGTTGTAAAAGTTATTTATGTCAGTATAGTTGATGTTTGTTGTGTCAGTGGTTTTTGAGAAGAGTGTGAAGCTGAACCAGAGTGTGTGAGATTTGCAAAAGTGTTGCAGATTTGGAGCATAATTGGATCTGATCAAGAAAGCAGTGAAGTGCCATACCTAGATCATTCACTATTGTTCTCTAACAGTTGCAACAGATAAAATCTCTTAATCGGGTAGGTCCTAACAAGCCTTACATTGTAAATCCCCTAACAGGGTGGCTCAACATTTGAGTTCTAAATCCTCTTGCGAGGTTTATCCTAACAGGTCAAAGCTCCTAACAGGGCTCATCATCTAAATCCCTTAACCGGGTGAATCTTAACAAGGTCTTCTCCTAACAGGGCATATTTGTAAGCTCCTAACCGGGCTAGGCTCCTAACAGGGCACATTTCGAAAGAGTGAAAAATTCTTGTGGGTACCAATTCCCATCGTGGTTTTTCCCTATTTTGAGTTTCCATGTGAAAAACATGGTGTTCATATGGTGAATGTTTTTAATGTGTTGTTATGATTTACTTTTAGTTTATGCATGTTTAATGAACACTTAATTAGCAACATTGATATATTAGTTTAGCAGATGATTATCAACAGATACCGGTAAATGATTCTACTGTTGGTTTATGTTTGATTTGGTGAATGTTGGATAAGTTTAAGATTTAGTTTTTCACGTGGTGTTAATACTGATTCACCCCCCCTCTTAATGTTAACCGGATCCTCTAAGATTAACAATTGGTATCAGAGCATTGGTCCTCTGTGTGCAGAAAGCCTAACAACTTGAGGGAAAGATCCTAAAGAAAGATGATGAAGTAGGAGGGTCCCAAGTTTACCAAGGACAACTACCAGATATGGAGTGATTGAATGAAGATCTACATTAAAGGAATGGGTTCTCAGTATTCAAATCATGTGGTAACCAAGTATATTTCTCCTACTACTAGCCCCTTGATACCAGATGAGCTTAAGGAACAACAAGAAAATATCCAAGCATTGGAATCAATTGTAAGTACTTTTTCTGACTCAGAATATATAGATGTTCATGGATTAGTGACTTCAAATGAAGTATGGGAGAAATTAAAATTAATTTATGGAGGAGATGAACATGTACAAAGGGAAAAGGAAGAAAGTTTAAGAGGCAAATTTGATGATATGAAAATGGTTGATGGTGAGAACATAACACAATATGGACAAAGGATTAAGGAAGTTGTAGGTGGTGTTAAGAGTGCTGGAGGCAAAATTGAAGAAGATATTTTTGTTAGTAAGATGCTCAGAACTCTCTTACCACAATATTCTATTAGTTTCCTCAATTCAAGAATTGAGATCTATTTCTAAAGATAAAGTTATTGTTGATTCCCTTATTTTCAAGTTGAATACATTTGAACTAAATGGTTTTGACAATAGTGTTTCTAAACCTTTTGAATCTACTTTTAAGGCTTCTGTAACTAGTACATCTATGAGGAAAGGAAAGGATATTTGTGATAATCATGACTGCAGGTCTAATCATGGTAGTAATAGAGGTGATGGTGATGAAGAAGATCATCTAATGGAACTTGAGGCATTGTTGGCTAAAAGATTCACTAGAGGCACCGATAAATATAAAGGTAAATTACCCTTGAAGTGTTTCTCTTGTAGTAAAATTGTACACATAGCTACTAATTGTCCAAACACTGATAAGAAAGAGAAGTTCAAGAAATAAAAAGGAAAAGGCAAGAAACATTTCTATGTTGCAATCAATGAAGGAGTAACTGATGAAGAATTAGAAGAAGATGACAATAAGGAAATAGTGTTTGTTGCTATGAAGGAAGATCTGATTGATGAAAAGGCATTGGTGTCTCATAAGGATAGTGATGATGAATGGATAATAGATAGTGGTTTCTCACACCACATGACCAATGAAAAAAGTAAGTTCTTATCCCTTGAAGAGTTTGATGGAGGTGTTGTAAGGTTTGGTAATAAATCTCCCTGCATGGTAAAACGTAAAGGCTCAATTTCATTAAATGGGAAGAGTAATGCAGATGATGTATTTTGGGTTGATGGATTAAAACATAACCTTTTAAGTGTCGGTCAATTGAATGATAAGGGATATTTGCTTGAATTTAAAAGTGGAGTGTGCAGGACTCTTGGAAACAATGGTGAACTAATTGCTACTGGAAAGAAGACAAGAGGTAATATTTCTCATCTGAATACTAATGTGAATAATTTTTTGGTGGAAAATATTGAAGACAGTTGGCTATGGCACAAGAGGTTTTGTCATGTGAATTTTGACAATTTGATAAAGGTTAGTAAATCAAGTATTGTGAGAGGTATGGCCCAGCTTGTGAAACCAGACAATGTGTTATGCAAGGACTGTAAGATGGGTAAGATTACTTCTATATATTCTAAGAGTAAGTCTTTCTCTTCAACGAATATCCTTGATTTGGTTCATACTAATCTTTGTGGTCCTATGAAGACTAAGAGCTATTATGGTGATAAGTATTCTATGATCTTTATTGATGATTTTTCCAAGATGATGTGGGTAACTTTTCTGAGAGAAACATATGAGGCATTTAGTAAATTCAAAGCATTCAAAGCTTTAGTTGAGAAAGATACCAAGAAGAATTTGAAATGTTTAAGATTTGACCGGGGAGGTGAAATCACTTCTGATGAGTTTGAGGTTCTATGGTGAACAGGGAATTAAAAGGCAGATGTCAGCTCCCAGAATTCCACAACAAAATGGGATAGCAAAGAGAATGAATAGAACAATTGTTGAAGCTGCTAGAACCATGTTGATTCAAGTTGAAGTACCAAAAATGTTTTGGAGAGAAGTAGTTAGCACTGCTGTATATACTTTGAATCGGGTACTTGTCAAGAGAGGTAACAACAAAACACCTTATGAATTATGGCATGGAAAGACTCCTAATTGTAAGTTACTTTAAAAATTTGGGGAATAAATGTTTCATTAAACGTGATGATTTTATTGGAAAATTTGATGCAAAGTGTGATGAAGGTATTTTTCTTGGTTACTCTACAAAGAGTAAGGCATTTAAATATTATAACAAGATAACTAAGAAGGTCATTGAGAGTGTAAATGTGAAGGTAGATGAACTCTCTGAGAAATTTGATGAAACCAACATATTTGAACTTGAGAATGATGAAGAAAAACTTATTTTTAAAAAATCAGAAGTGCAAAAGAATGTTGAGCAAGAAAATGCAGAAATAGGTGCTCAACCGGTAAATGAAGAAAGCAATGAAGAAGATGAAGAACATGAAGCATAAGGTATATCACTGGAACTGGTAATACCAAAGTATGTCAAACTGAATCATCCAGAAGACCAAATAATAGGAGATAAAAATGTTGGTGTACAAACAAGAAGGAAAATTAGAGAAAATTCCTATCTAATTTCTACTATTGAGCGTAAAACAGTAAGGGAGGCATTAAAGGATGATGATTGAATTAATGCTATGAATGAGGAATTGGATTAGATAAAGAAAAATAAGACTTGGACACTTGTTCCTCGACCAGAAGACAAGAATGTGATTGGCACTAAATGGGTCTTTAGAAACAAGTTAAATGAAGAAGGCAAGGTTGTGAGGAATAAAGCAAGGTTGGTATGCAAAGGCCATGTGCAATAAGAAGGAGAAGATTACGGTGAAACCTTTGCACCGATGGTGAGATTGGAAGGAGTAAGAATGTTACTTGCTTATGTTGCATTTAAAGGATTTAAGGTCTACCAGATGGATGTTAAATCAACTTTTCTTAATGTAATCCTTGATGAAGAAGAGTTCATAGAACAACCAGATGGATTTTCTTTGTCTAAGGATAAAGATATAGTTTGCAAGTTACATAAGGCACTGTATGGATTGAAGCAGGCACCAAGAGAAAGGTATGAAAGATTCTATGGATCAAGATAGGATTCCAGCGTACTAGCGAGTAAAGTAACACATTAATACATTTGGCCTCAAATTTTGATGGAGGTTTCCAACGGACAAGTCTTTTTGTGATCAAATGTGATTTTTAAAAACAAAAATTGTCCAATAATGTCGAAATGCCGACGACGATGCTGATGACATTTTCCGACGACACCCGTGTTAGTCAGAATTCTGATGACCAGAGGCATTATTAAAAAAACAAAAAACGTGGGATCATTTGAAAACCACACGTGACGGATTGAATTAACTCTCGACATCCTTTGCCTTTGCCAATTCCTTTGTTTCTTTTGCCTCTTCCTCTGCCTCTGCCTCTGCAAATTGTGTTCGACGTTTCCTTTGCCTCTTTTGCCTCTGCCTCTTCCTCTACCTCTGCCTCTGCAAATTGGGCTGTCTAGCAGGTGAAAACAAAGGATTGAATTAAATCGTTTGGAGGGTATCGAACTATTAGAGATGGCAAAATTCCTTTAGATTTTCACATGTTAAATTCCTATGGAGTTGCAGGTTGTGTGTTTAAATCATGTAAAGTTAGTTGCATACAAGTTCATTTCAGAGTTTGTGTCTCATAAATTTGAGCTTGTCATCGTATTGGTATGTTCTCATTTATCTATTTTTCTTTACTTTCCTAATGTTGCAGTTCCTAGTAGTTCCTAGTTATTGAAAAGTCTTCCAATGATCGATTATGTTAGATAAAGGCTAAAAGTATGGTATAAAAATTAAAAAATAAGTAAACCCTATTTACTATACCAAAATCAATTTGTTTTCTTGCTTGTAAATGAATGTTTTCCATCCCTAATTATTGAAAAGTCTTCCAATTATCGATTATGTTAGATAAAGGCTAAAAGTATTGTATAATAATTAAAAAATAAGTAAACCCTATTTACTATACCAGAATCAATCTGCTTGCTTGCTTGTAAATGAATGTTTTCCATCTACTTGCTTGTGAATGAATGTTTATAAAGTAGTGATTGTATGAATTAGAAATATGATTCCTTAATAAAGCTTGCTTTGGAAATACTTGATTCAAATATATAAAATCAATAAAAGACCAGTGCCTTGATTCCTTACTGGTTTCATATCATTTCAAATGAAAAATCCTACGTTTAACCTTAGAGATAGTTTTAATAACTTGTTAATGTAACAAGACCATTATCTCAAAGGCTTCCATATGAATTGGAATTAAAATGTGACATCCAGTTAGTCTTAGTAAATTTAACTTTACTTTGAAAGACCAATAAGACAATTCAAAGTTTTCCAACCAGTCCTTCAAATTGATATTCAAACTGAAAAATTAATCTTAATTACAACAACATGAGATTGCACAATGAAACAATCTATGTAAATAGATTTATCCAAGGAACTGATCAATCCATTGAAAAGATAGATACCATCATGAATGAGAAACACTTGAATATTTATATTGAAAATAAAATACTTAAACCAGTTGATTTCAGTGCATATCCTCCATGAACTTGGTACTTCCAGACAATGAGTTCATAAGAAAATGCATAGAGACTGTCTTGATAAAAAAAACTATAAACTTGTGATATTCGTCTCTCCTAAAAATTCCTCCACATATAGATGAGGATTTGGTTTGAAAAATGAAAGGGCAAACCCTTTCATTAAACTAAAATTAACAAAAAACTAACTAGAAACTAACTACCTAAAAACTGTCCTAACAAACTAAAACTATAAAATACAAAGTCACATCTTTAAACATCTTTTGATATCTATGGCTGGTCTCCAAGCATCTGATCGTACTTTTGAATGTGCTTTAAATATCCCTCTGATTTGTAGGTATCTGCATCGTAGATAATATCTCTGACCATAATCTCCAAAGTGATGAAGCTTTTGATCTTCTCGATTGTGTCTGTCATGTCAAGTACATCAGACCGAGCAATGTTAAGGGAAGCATTGAGAAGATTTTGGCACTCCACAATCCATTTATCCTTATCCTTAAATTGTCCATTCTGATCTTCAATTTCTGGAAAACCATGTTGTACTATTTCCTTACATTCATTAAATTCCTTTTGCAATTCTATGTCAAAGTCTTCATGCTTTTTCAACAACTTTTGTATTCCTTTAATGACTCCAACATCTGTATTGACCATTGTCTTATCATGCAACAAAGTTCCTAGTCTTTTACAAATCCAGTTGTGAGATATTGCATTATCCATATTCTTTTGATAAACAACTTAGAAATATTCAAGGAAACCCTGCAATTTTTCAAATCTCTTAGTCAATAAAACAAAAGTTGTGTCAGCCCTCACACTCTGCATTCACCTTTTCAAATTTTTATTTTCCAGTTGCACTTCCTCACATTTCTTTTTCCACTGAGACCCATCATGGATTTGTGGCACAGGTTGTCATCTTTTTAGCAATTCTTCATATAATCCCTTGTACTGGTCTCTTTCTTTGATCACTTTAACCAATTGTGCTTTATTAAATTTTGAAATATCAATACTCATATCAGCAGTAACAATGGGATCTACTTCACCAACTTTCAATTTCATCATGTGACCAAAGGCTTTATCCAGATCAATGATTTTTGGCCTCTTATTTGGAGGGTAAAGAGCACATAAAAGAAAATCCTCTTCATTCTGGTCAAATCTAGAGCTGACATACACATCATTTACCCCCTGAACATCCAATTTAAAATCCTTATTCTCAGAATGTAACATGCTATAAAAAATAAATGATGCACTCATGTCCCATCCTGGAAAGATGATGATGCCTGCTTCACTAAGAAGTTGTCTTCCCCTTTGAGGGGTTATAGTGGTCAATTCTAAATTGATTTCTTCCTTTAGTTTTCCCAACAATTCTGATTCTTTTTTAGGGGTTACATTTGGGATAGAGTCTCTCAGTTTTTTCCCTTTGAAATTATATAAAAAGGATTTAAATTATTTTGACTTAATAAAAACATCATCAGACACAAAGGCATAATACTCATCGTATCTTGCATCACTATGGATGTTTAGCCTGACAACAATTTGCTCTTGCAAGTCTGGCTCTTCTGCTGTGTCTGGTGATTGATGCCTAGATACCACCTCAACTTCTTCGGATTCACCTTCACTCTCTTCTTCTTCATTTTACATTTATTGCAATCTCTTTTTCTTTTCTTTCAATTTCTTGTTTAATTCATCAATGGCCATCTAGGCCTCTTCCTTCTCCATGTTTCTAAACATGTCCTCTGCTTCCAAGTAAACATGAATATAATCTTCCAGATTTTGACTTTTCTTGTAATTGTGAATATATCCCTCAAGGTCATAATTGACCCTAGCTGCATATTTGAACAAATTGTATTCTTCAATCAGTTTCCTATCAATGGCTTCATAAACCTTTGTTGATACAATGGTAAAATCCCCAAAACTAAGAGTCCCAGGTAGGAAAGTCTGCTTATGCATACCTCCAAAATGTTTGGCATTTGAAACACTTAATTGTCTCACAATCTCCAGATAAGCAATTATGTTTGGTACAAGTTTTGGCAATAGATATGGGGTTCCTTCAAAACCATAAATCCCGAAGCAAGTAAAATCCTTGTGAACAAACCAATCACCCCAGTTGTGATTGATAATACCTCTTTCATAAAAAACAATAGGTCTAAGAAATCTTTTAACTTCAGTGGAAATAGATCCTTCACATGGGACACCATACATCTGGTATAATGGCTTTACTATTAGCTCTTCAAACTTGATGTAGTTTGATTTCACATATCGTGAATCCTAAACTGATGTCCACATCTATACTAGTTGTTCTCTACCTACTCTGTCCATTGTGTTCAATTTTAAATTCATTGGCCACACACCCCTAAATCTTTCATAAAATAAAATAAAATGCATTAACAACGAGTAAAACTTGAAAGTGGGATCCCTATTATCTTTGAGGTTCAAGAAACCTTCATGTAATTTTTCTACAACATAAGTAGCATAATAAAAGGGTCTTACCTCATACATTTGTACATTTGCTGCTAACACTAGCGGGCCAATATTAGCTACATCAGAGACCTCTATACCTCCAACCTGTCCGCATGACATATAGGTGTACTGTAAATAGTGTCTGAAAATGTCCATGTTGAATGGGGGACCATCCTGTTCAGTTAGAATGCCCTTCTGAACCCTGTGGAAAGCTAAGTTCCACCCTTTATAAGTAGTATCCATTTTAACAAATTCCTCCTCTAGTTCTTCAAACGATAAGGGTACATCAGGGTTAGGGTCTAAGCTAAAAACTTCATCTATGGTGCCACGACTAAATCTGATAAACACTTCGCATCTCTTCACAGAATTGTAATTTTTGACTAAGACTTATATCAATCTGATATTTACGAAAACATTTGGAACAACTAGTTTACCTAAGTTGGTTATCCATGGGTTACAAATTGGCACTTCTCTGTCCTTTCTCAGAAAATTAAATAGGAAGAGTTCATAACCTCTCACCTTTATCCACACATCTCCAACCCCTTTAAACCTGTATTCAATTTGGTCTTTTCTGGGCAAATGTTTTTTCGACCTCCTTGATTTTGGGCCTGGGGACTGCAATTGATCAATGATATCTTGATTCTGTTTTCGTGCAGGAGGGACTTCCGCTGTTTTGGATTTTTTAGACGTGGATTCAGAGCCCTTAGCACTCCTCTTTCTTCCTGATGAACTTGCAGCCTCCATGATGCGTGATGAATTGTGAGCAATAATTCTCACCTTGTGTGTTTTTTACTAAGACGCAACCTGCATTTGGTTCTTAATTTGCTTCGTGTGAGCCATAATCTACTCAATTGCATGCATTAAATATAGGCTGCTTTGGTTTCAGTTTTAAATTGCATTTGTAATGGCTCATCGGTATATACTTTCCCAACAAATTACTCCCTTGGCACCATCGACAATATTTCATTCCTTAAATCGCTTTGTTTTTTAACGGTGTGTGTCTTCCCGAGCCCTCCATCGAGTCTCGACATAACCTTGAATAGTGTTTGTCAATAGTTAATTTTTTCCTGATGAATCTCCTACTCTATTGTTTCCAGTGGGCATCGGGATAGCTTGAAATGTTACATCCCGATCTCTTTAAGTTGTACCGATGACTAAGGCTTCTCTCCCTATCGGTGTAAGTCTTACTGATAGCCTTATCGGCTATCGGCAAGACATCAATTCACATGTTCTGACAATGAAAGTCATGCCGATGATAATATAGTAATGACTCAATCGGTGTATATCCTCCCGATGTGAATATCGAGTATAGGGATAAATCCTATCCCCTTTTAGTGATAGTTAATCACTTCCCAATGACCTTTGGCTTTGTTAGGGTGGTTTCTTCGGGGTACTACACCGATGGTTTGATTTGCAGACCTGTGGAGTTGTAATGGACTTCTAGACATCCATACTTAAAGAAATCCATACTCTCTTATTGCTTAAAGAAAATGGAGAAATAAATGGTGTATATGGTGAAAATGGATAACAATAATAACAATATTGAAAGACTAAATGAATTCAACCACCAAACCCTAGCCTAACAATCAACAAAGATCCACCATAACATATGAAGATTACCTAAGACAATGCAAATAACTCAAAATCACAAAGATTATACCAATCACATGTCCAATAGGGTTTTGATCTCCATTCTTCCTATCTCCATTGATCTTGCTTGATATATTTGCTCTCAGATTTTTATATGCACAAGAGCTCAACAAAGAATGGAATGTGGTTGCAAGTAGGATCGTAGTGTAGCCAAGTACTCCAAAATTAGTCATTAGTCATTAGGCTGAGTGATTAGGGTTTGATAATGAAGAAGGCATCTCCTTAAATAGAAGACACTATATGAAATGGAGGGATAAGATTGAGAGGTGTAAAAAGGAGGTCGGCTAGGATTAGAGGGTAGGTAGAGGAAATAATAAAATAATGAAAGGGGTAGGTAGTGTATGAATTAAGAGATGAATGACATGTGTCATGTGTAGAAAAAGCTAATGAATTAATTAAATAAATAAAGATTTATTTAATTAATAGAAGAAGTAGGACAATTAAATAAATAAAATATTTATTTAATTTAGGAAAGGGATAATTTAAATAAATAAATGTATTTATTTAAATGAGAAATAAGGCTAGAAGAGGATAAATGAATTAATTAAATAAATAAAAATTTATTTAATTAATAGAAGAATTAGGCTTAGATAATTAAATAAATAAAATATTTATTTAATTAGACATGACAATTTTAGGTGTCTACAAATGGTACTGAGATTAAGAAGCTACATACTCATCATGAGTAATGAGAAATAAACAAGCTTGTCAGGCTTGAAATCAATATGTAAGGCTAACTGTGCCATTTTGTCAAAAGTTGTCAAATAGTCCTATTCAAGTCCTAATTGTTCAAATAATGTAAATGTACCCATGGAAGGGTAATAAAGGTTTAATATGTTATTTTGAGTCCTTTCTAAGGTGCTCAAAGTATCTAAGTAATGTTTAGTGGTCATTTATGTCAAAAGGCAAAAGTTGTCAAGGTGTCACTAAAAAGTTGTTATGCAACAATGCATTAAATGTTGTCAAATTGTACATTTCGGTCTTAGGGGCAGTTGGAACAATTATAGAATCATGAGAGGCTATAAATCCATTATTTGTTCGGATTGTGTGTGACAGAGTTGGAGGAAAGTCTTGTAAGGCTAGATCAAATAAAGCCTCAGACTGCCACTTAATTCTATAAGGTTGTGATAGTTACAAGGTTGTATATCAGTTTGAAAGTAAAAATTCCATGTAACTGTTTGTTGGATAAATAGGAAGGAAGTGTATTTCTATAAACTATGTATTAGAAAATGTTTTTGATGAAGATTCAATGAGAAAATTGATATTTTGTTCAATACTTTTAACTGTTGTTTTTGACAGTCATGATTATTTGCTGCTTTAGATGTTTTTCCTAATAAGATTTGGATTGAATCCGGCCCCTAATAACCTATTTGAGGTTGTAGAATGAAGATTTATCTTTAATTCAAGATAGGTTTGAAGGTCATCCATAGATTATAAAGAAATTTCTAATGGTTTTTGTCAAAACTATCATAAAACCCTTGTTGACAGGGTTGCAACAAAAGAATTGATTATAACTCTTAATGTAAACGCTCAAGTTTCTTCATATTTTGGATTCTAATAGTCAATTCAGTTCTCTTTCATATGAAGTTGGTTTCATGTTGACTTCTTCGTAAATTCATCATTCCTAAGTTGATTCTATTAGATGACACAATAAAAAGGATTCTTTTTTTTTTAAACTCAAATATTTTTCATCAACTTGCCAAAATCAAGCTTCTTTTTTAGCCATGAAAACTATCTAAATATAATAGTCTTCATAATTGAAGAGAGTCTAAGTTTAAGTAACATTTCAACTTCTATATAACTAGTTCTAAGAAGACTTCCGTACTTGCGATATCCTTTTGCGTAGTTTGTGAAGGTTACGCACTAAAGTTTCGATAGCCCGACTTTTTTGCGTGTGAAGAAAGACCATGTCAGAAAATATCAGCAAAGAACAAAATAAGGAGACAATTGCTAGATTATGGTCTAACTTGAAAAGAAAAGGTAATGGAAAATGTTATTGTCCCTACAAAATTTGTAAGGGCTTAAAGACTAGAAGACTTCTAATCAAAATAGCTAAGAAACATTGTAGGCAACATGGTCACATTGAAGGGGGACATGATTATCATCCATTGGTAAGCTGTTCATTATATCATTTTAACAATTTATATACATAAGAAATCACTTCATGATGAGATCATGATCATGGCTTATTTATGTTGATCATTTTTATATAGGTCGAGCTCCCCAAGGCACATGATATGGACCAACACAACCCGAAGAATATGTTTTTCAAAGTGGAGGAACATGGAGTTGTGAATATCGAAGCTGAAGATAATGATCCCATGGAAGATGATGATCATGCTCCAGAAAACACAATTAAATATGATGGTACAAATACATTGATCCATGACACATTTATTATTGGTGCAGCTGATCATGATGATCAGGATGACTTTGATGTTGTTCATGATCTATCTATACTTGAGAAGGCATACGAACTCCTTTATGAAGGCTCCCAAACAACTCTTCTCTCTGCTGTATTGTTGTTGGTGAACTTCAAGGTTATGAATGGTTTATCCAACATAACAATCTCACGTATGTTAAGGTATGTCGTATATGTCATTATAGTTAATAAATAGTGAATCATGTACCATTAATATTCTTTATATCAACAAATTAATATTATGTAGATTGATAGGTGAGTTTTTGTTACCACCATCAAATATTCTACCTCGCTCATACCGAGAATTATCTTCCATTTTGAAAGATATTGGAATGGAGTATCAAGCGATAGATGCTTGTCCCAATGATCATATTATATATCATAAACAACATGAATTGGCAACAGGATGCCCTGAATGTCATATCAGTAGATATCGAACATATCAAATAACAAAAAAGGTGCCTCACAAGGTTCTTCGTTGTATTCCCATTATTCCACATATGCAACGATTATTCAAGTGCACTAGCCTGGCACAATTTATAGATTACCATGCACGCAATTATTCCTCTAATTAATTAAATAATTCTTTAATTATTTAATTAAGTTAATTAATCTTATTCTTCTAATTTTATTTTTTCTCATCATCTTACTTATTATTCTATTTCCTATTCTATCATCATTTAATTATTTTAGCCATTCTCTAATGTTAATTAAATATTTATTATCTAATTAATTCTAATTAATTCCCCAATTTAAATAATCTTTATTATTTAAATAAATTACTTAATTTTCAATTTCGATCTCTAATCAATTGATCATTCAACCCTTTTCTAAATATTAATTAAATATTTGTTATTTAATTAATTGAGATTTAATCCTTTAATTTAAATAATCTTTATTATTTAATTAAATTCTATTTTTAAAATAATTAAATAGTTTTTAAATTTATTTAATTAACTAATTAATTCTTTTAATTCCATTTCCAAATCCCCAAATTCTAATTTCATTCAATTTCAAATTCTTCTAAATTCAAATACTTGTGCATGGTTTCAAAAATCAAATTGAAAATCAAAGTCAAGTTCTAAATATATTCAAATACTAAATTGAATTTAAAATAAATTCAATTATTTGAATTAAATTTCATGCAAAGAATAAATTGAAAATCTAAGTCAAAGTACAAGCACATGCTAAATTAATTAATTCAATCAGTTAATTAATTAAATCATTTATTTCTCCAATCTCTATTTTCATCTTCTAGTTAGCTTTGTCATCTTCTTAATTTCCTCCAATCATTCTTTTTCTTCCTTAAGTTAGCTTTTTCTATTCAATCTATTCAGTTCCACCTCCAAATCAGTAGTTCAACTATCAATTTTCATGTGAGCTCACCTGAGTTCCACCTCTTGATCAATTTGTTCCACCTTTTAATCAATCTTCTCCAAAAATCTATAAATTGAGCATTCAATCTCCATTTTCAACAATCACAAACTTTGAATCTTTGTGTCAATTGCAGGTTGCCAGCGTGATATCTGAGAGCCACCATACCACAAAGAGGAGAAGAGCAATGGAAGCCATGATGCACAATAGGTAGTTTTATTATAGTACCCCTACCCTAATCAATTTCTAATCTCGGTTTGACCTTGGTTAGTTTATCATAATATAATGATTATAGTCAGATGTTTTGATTTTAGTGCATACCTGTTATTGTGGTTTTCGCACCCGTTTGTATGCAAGTTAATTAATTCTCCTATTTCGTGTTATTATCTCGGGCTAACACTTTCATTAAATTTATATATGTATGCATGTATGACTCTTGGTTGCAGGAGATTTCAGGTACAATACCGCATGGGTGCGAGGTTCGTCTCCATCTGGATTCACAGGTTTGAGTGTACCTCTTTAATCCTTAGAGTTGGATTAGGTGGTCGTAAGACCCTCGTTTGACCATAGTCGTGCTCAAGTGAACATTGTTAGTCATCGTCGGTATTCCCTTTGGTTGGATTTGCAGGTCGTCTATCTGTTTGGGCGTTCTTGGGTTGCATGTTTGGTGTGTATGAATAAATTGAGCAATTAGTCCTTAGTATTTAATTTGATTAAATATGTGTTTGTGCATTAAAGATTAATGGACTAAATTAAACAAGGTTTCTTCATGTGATTAATTGTTAATTTGAATTGCTCGATTTAAATTAGGAGCAAGTTCAATTAAATGGCTAATTTTAATGTTAAAATTATTATGTTTATGTTGTTGGAAAAGAAAGATTTAAATTTAATTGCAATAGAATTAATTTAATCTTGTTAGCATCTTGAAATAGAAAGGTTAATTTCAGTTGATTGAGAAAATCAATTTTAAATTGAAAAACAAGTTAAATTTATTGATATAGTTGGAAAAGAATTATTTTTGGGATTTATTTTAAAATAAAATATTTTAATTCCAAAAATAAAATTTTGGTCAAACTTCTCCCATATAACCTAGACTTTTGGAAAAATATGGAGATTGATATTTTTGGAAAAATATATTTTGGAAAATATTTTTGGATGGAAAATTTGGGGGTTTTGGGAAGAGAAGGAATTTCTTGAGCTGGAGGATTGGGCTCTTCTTCAATCTTGCCAGGATTGCTGAGCTAGGTAGGCCTCTGGTTTATTTCATTGGCTTCTTGTTTTAAGGAAAATTGTTTTGGATGTTGTAGTTAAGGAGTTGTAGTTTAATTTCTGAATTAAAAACCCTCCTTGCTTCCTTTCCAAACCTCTAGTTTGCATTTTTGTTGGTTGTTCAAATTGGGTTTTCAAAAATAAAATAAAAATTGGGTTTGGTTGTTCTTGAGGAATTCTTGTTTAAACTCCATTGAATATTTTGGATTAAGTTTTAAATTAAAAATCAGTTTGGCATTTGGCAGAAATGAACCTGTGCCCAAACATGGTTTTGATTGAAAAGAAATCTGCTTATCTGGGTCTGGTTATTCAACCAATTTTGAATATTTGTAAACAAATAAAAATATAAAATATTTCATGACTCTACTGAGACTGTATTTTTTTGTTAGCTATTAATTTTAATAGTAAATTTTAAAAAAAAAAAAAATTATTCCATGTCTCTGCTAAGACTGTATTTCTTTTGTTGCTGTTAATTTTTTTAATAGTAAAATTTTAAAAAAAAATAATTAAAAAAAAGAAATTTATAAAACCCACGTGGCAGGGAATAAACCCCCACCACGGGGAGGTAGCAGCGCTACCATGGGTAGCGTGAGCTCCTAAGGGGGGGTCCATGTGGGGTTCCACGTGGGTACCCTTCCCCATTTTTGTATTATTTTTTTTTATATATTTTTTTTATTATTTAAAAAAATATATAATAGTTTAATATAATTTAATGTTAATTTTTAATTAAGTTTTAATTATGATTAATGTGGCATTAATTATAATTTATGATTAATTTGATATTAATTAATTGTATAATGGTATATATACATTAATTAATATTTAGATTTCATTTTATGATTAATGCAATTTTTTCTAATTAAATGTTTGAATTGCTATTTCACTATTAAATATTAATTTGTTATATTTTATTAATCTTGGATTAATAAATATATACATTAATTAATAGTTAATTTGGGTATTTGTCTCATTGAGGAAGTATCTTTTTGAAAAAAGATAGAATATTATTTTAATTGGAAAATTGTTGAAATAAAATATATTTATTAATTGATTATTTTTAAATAATATTTTATTCAAGAACATATTATTTGAGTAATTGAGAAGTAAATGAAATATTTTATCATTGGATATTTTGATCATTTAAACGATATGCTATTGGAAATTAATAATGTATTGTTTGGAATGTTGGTGAGTTAATGGTATTTTCAATTTTTAAAATAAATGGTATAGTTATAATCTTCCTTTGTTTTGAGACATAGGCGAATGGACTATTGAAATTGTGGTATTGTACTCACCTGGTAACAGTGATTTTTCTGTCAATGCTTTTTGAAAACTTAGGTCATTTAGAAAAAACTTGATCGACTTTTAATGTTTAAAGCAATAGGGGAAAAAGATTGTCTTTTCCGGTTATTGCCTATGCAAGTTTTAATCTCTGTATTCGCTTTTGCTTAAGTAATGGCAAGACCTTGCTCTGATTTGTTTGATTGGACCCTATCACGTGGATTGATTTGGGGTACCTGATTTTGTCCTTGGTTTCGAGCTTGACTATTGTTTTGTGGTGGGGTCGTAATTGGTCATATCCTTTATGTGGGTGTCAAATGATGATTTGTGGTTGACCATAGTTGGTCAGGTCTTTGGTTAGAGTACCATCAGTCAGTGCACCTCATATGAAATCATGTTTGACCAAATGGTTGATTTTTCCATTTTGAATTCTGTTTGTTTGACCATGTGTATTCCTTGGTTTTTGAGTTCGTCTGAGTATAGTCTAGTGTCGTATGGGAAAGTGGCTTTCGATTGGGGGCCGCGCCCAAAGTGGCTGTTGGGTAACCCATCGAAAGTCAGTCTAATAAGTGATAACCTAACAGTAGATTAGAATGTTAATCTCTAAGTAAGATAATTGTGCTTCACACATGGGACGAGTGCTAACACAGACTCAACATGCTGTGAGAAAGCCTGAAATGGCAAACCATCATCCTTGTCTTCACGAGAGGATGTGTGGGTCCACATGAGGCTTGGATGGGCTGGAGGTTTGGATTAGGTTGCCAGGGTAACCCAGTGTATGGGGCCGGAACCTATGAAGACCTGCCAGGGTAACCATACCAAGTTGTGTGATGACACTTGTCCCTACGTTCGCTAGTGTGTGGTTGTATTGTCTTGATAGGAGCACTTTTGTGGAGTCGTCCTATTGCTTATGCCCTTGTGAGTACCTAATTGTCATGCTGGTCCCTGGGTTGTGATGACTTAGTTTTGTGGATGCTCCAGTGGACTGTTGTATTTGCTTCTATTATGTTCAGATGGATCCTTTCCTTTTTAGGGATCATTTATGTATTTATTGACCGAGGTGGTCGTTTGTATATTGATTATGTTTCGCCTTGATGGCAGGATTGTAAATTATGAGAACCTCATGTATTCTTAACTTTATTAATTATTAGAGGGGTCTTGCAGTTGAACAGACCTGGAGATGTAGCCCTTTAGGGGTGAACTCCAAGATCATCTTGGTGTTATGTGATGCTTTTATTCTTATGTTTCATGTTTAGTGTTAGCATGTATGAATGACATTTTGATAGAATGTATAAGTGGGTTAGAAGAAATTAATCTTAAATGCATGTATGCAGTCATCTTTTAAATGTTGAAATGGGATCATGGAAGATTGTAGATTAGAGCAATGGAATATATTCAATCATTGTTAAGGAAATTAAATATGCATGGAAAGACCTCATTAGTTTATGATAAAATTCAAGTGTGTTGTTAAATTAGATGTATGACTTATATTTTAATGAAAAGTATGAACGAAAGTAATAGATAAATATTAATGGATGAACCTTATTTTGTGATTTATATTCTCGTCTTATGAAAGAAATTATCCTTGTTTAAGAATTATCTCATTATAAGATAATCAACTTATTGGATTTATTAGTGTGAGTTAAGTTAAATGTGTAATTAAGTAATCACGTTGGGAAACTCTTTAGGTGTTAGTTGATGTCTTCCGCTTTGTAATCTGAATCTTTGATATCTTGTTGTATCTTAATGTTGTGTAACTTAAAAAGAAAAAATTATTGCACTCCATTTGTATGTTTTAGCTTTATCCCTTCGGGGTTTCCTGGCGGGGCATTACATTTATATTGTTTAAATTTAGTCTATTTTGCATCTATTTCATTGGTTTTGTGTTTGAATTGCTTAGATAGTTAAGGGATTCGTGATTTTACTTATTTTCTATTTAGCAAACATGAATTTGAGCATAGCGCTTTTTGGTGAATCCAACGTGAACAATAGCTAATTAACCTTATATGTTTTTTGTGTTATTTTTACAAATCATACGGATTTACTCTTTTTTTGAGGGTTTTGCACAAATTTCAAAAAAGATCTCTTCATCACTCATTCGCAGTTGCATCATTACGCAATCACATAGACAGGGCTATGTAATTGACCAGATAGGGTTACGCATTCATGCGGAACCCATCACCCAATCGCCCTTACAGGATTACACAATCGCTCTGATACTGTCACAGATTCATTTTGAATCTTTTGTTCTGATAATTCTATTTTTATTCCTTTTTCGTTCTCTGATCTGTTTAATTCTGCATAAAATTAAGTAAATCTGGAAACAAATTATTTTTATTGCATGTTTTTATAATAGTTTATGGCACGTAACGTACAATTCAGGATTTCAGGTGCCAAAAGGACAAAGGAGCAAAGAAGACAGGCCAAACACCATCAGAGGATTCTCAAAGAAGAAAAGAAGATACAAGATTTGGAAGACCAACCAGCTATCAAAAGATACAATAGCTTAGTTCTCTCATATCGGGTGAAATATGATTTGGTTAACATTGAATGGATGATGAGAGACCTAGCTAGAGCTTCACAATTTGTTTTGCAGGTTTCTGATCAAAATTAACTTCAATCTTTATTTTTTTGTGTTATCTGCCTGTGTATCTTGCAATCGCCTTGTTATCATCACGCAATCAATCTACATTAGGATCACATATTCGCTCTGTCAGGATCACACAATCAATCAGACAGAATTACGCAATCGCCTATGCAGGGTCATACAATCGCGCAGGTATCTTCACGCATTCATTTTTGTTAGATTTGAGCTCTCTATCTTCTGTTGATTTGATTTTACTACTAATCATTTGTTTGCAGCTTGTGGCAAATTTACAGAAAGGATCAAATTAGTATTAGATCAATTGCACTCATGCTCTCACACTTCAGTTTGGGCTTAAAATTAACATTGGTTAAAATTGACATGCATGTATAACACTTCAATTTGGGCTTAAAATTAACATTGGTTAAAATTGACATGCATGTATAACACTTCAGTTTGGGCTTAAAATCAACAATGGTTAAAATTGACATGCATGCCTTCACATTTCAATTTGGTGTTTAAAATTGACATGCACATGCGTATTCAATACCTCTATTTGGGCTTTAAAATGAACGCGAATCAAGCTACACATAGATTAAATGACATTTGATTTTCTTAAAGGAAAGAATATTTTATCGTGTTTGGGGTGGACCTACTATTGCATTAACTACCTTTCCACCCGCATTTGGGGTCTTGGGAGAAAAGAAGGAGGTGACAACGACAATCAATTTTATTTTATTCAAGTAGAGAGGGGTATCTTTGAATGGGGATTTCATCACCCCACAGAGGTACTTCAAATTGGGATGCGTTGGGGATATCATCTCTCCCAACATAGTCTTGAGCAGGTTTTTCGAGTCGCAATATAAATATACTAGTCAAGCGGCTAGAATGTTGAGTGAATTCGACGTATGTGGGTGTTACTACTTATCAAGTTGCCATTAGTTTTTATATCCAAAGTCATACTATATACTCTATTCGGTTAAACACTACCGAATCATGCAGTCGGTATACACAGAGAAGTTGGTATGCATAGTCTAATCAGTTATAGAAGAAAGTAGTCACAGAGCCCAGTATGCACCGAGCTGTCTACCGAGCATCATTTTATGTCTACCGAGTAGCAAAGATAATACACCGAGATGACATACACCAAGTGAAACGTGTTACCAGATTCATTGAACCTGGACACACATATGAAAATGTGTTAAAAGATCGAGACACATCTAACCGTTATCACATTGGAAATTGCACTTAAAGATTGTGTATGATTTTGAGATCATCTAACCAATGAAATATTTTGTATAGTTATTCATTTGAGGAATTGTATAGTTATTCATTCGAGGAATCATGTTTGAAAGATCGAAGCAATGAATAGGATCATCGACATAAGAGATCTATTTATACAGCATGAATTTAAGGTTAGATATATAGTGTATAAGAGAGACAAGGATATACACAAGTATAGAAAGGAACACATGTGCAATGCATAAGAAAAGCACTAAGTGTTATGACTGTTATAGAGACACAGAGGTCACCGAGAAAGTTTTCAGAAAACAGTTAAAGAATAGAGTAAATAGAAGGGTTTACCGAGTTACTGTTTAGGTTACCAAGGTATACTATAGGCAAGGTAATCTTATTTTGAGCACATAGAATTTGCTTCAGCATTACTGATGTAAAGTTGCAGATAGTTGTAAAGATTTTATTGAACATTTTGAAGTTGAAAGAGAAACCTTTAACAGGGTAAAAGACTCTATTCAAGTCTATAAATTGTAAAGGCTCTAATTAGGTGCAACATTTAGATTAAGTGTTGTAAAATCCTTTAGCAAGGTAGATCTAACAGATCTTGATACTCCTAATAGGGTAAGCTATCAGAAATAGCTAAACATGTAGCTCTAACTGAGCACTCTTTATTATTGCAGTAGTGAAGTTGTGGGTGCCATCCCCACCGCAGTTTTTCTCTCTAACCAAGAGTTTCTGCGTAACCAAAATATATGTGTTATGGAGTGAATCATGTATGATTGTTATCTATTTGTTTTAACTTTATTTTATGTTATTGCACTATTTGGTTTATGCATAACAATAAAGTCATTATTCAAGAAAAGTTTTGGAGTACTGATTCACCCCTCCCCTCTCAGTACATTAGCTTTCCATATTGGGCCTAACAATTAGTATCAAAGCTCGAATCTTGGAAAAGGATTTAACTACCTAAAGAGAAAGATCTTATCAATGGAAGGCTACAAACAATATTGGAGGATTGTGTATCTACAAGAAGAGCTGGATCATGCTAATCAAGTGATTATAGACATGCAAAAATAGATGCAAAAATCTTTGAAAGTGAGAAGAAGACTGTCTGATGATTTGCAGGATTCTCAAGAGTTAGTGGAACTAATTGAGACATCATCTGAGAATAGTATATCTAAAGAGACTAAAGAAATGATTGAAGTATTGAAAGAAAAGAACAAAGCACTGGCTGATCAACTAAAAGCAATGAAAAGAGAACATGAACATTTCAGCACACAGATGACTGAAAATCTTGATGCATTGAGGACAACCAAGGATAAAGTAAGAGATCTAGAAAGAAAGAATCAACAACTTGAAGCTTTAGTATCTGATAAGAGTGATGAAATCATAAGGTTGACTAGGATTCAACAAAATATGATAGATCAACTAGGTTATGCACATCATGAAGCAAATCTGAAAGATGATGAAAATCAAGCATTGAAACTAGAAGTATCAAGGTTGACCAATGAACTTGACATAGAGAAGAAATCCAAAGAAACATTGAAGAAGAGCTATCAAGCATCAAAGATGTTGGATGAGCAACTGAATACAAGAAGACCCAACAAAGATGCAGGACTCAGTTACAAAGGAAAAGACTCTACCGAGAAGGGAATCTATACTATCGAGAGAGGAGAATCATCAAAGCAAGCTGGAATCAAGAAAAACATCAAAAGAAAGAAGCTTATTTGCAACTACTGTGGAAATCAAGGTCATACTGCCAACATGTGCCAAATTAGAAAAGGTAAGCAACCGAATGTCACTAAGTCCAATGGTTATTGTTACAATTGCAATAAATATGGTCACACATTTAACCAATGTAGGTCAAAGTCTGTTAACAATTATCAGAAGGCAAAATTCAAAGGGTTTTGTAGAAACTACAATAGATATGGACATAGTACCGAGAAGTGTTGGTTTAAGCAAAAGAACTACATGTGGTCTGCACACCGAGCAAACACTAGAGGTTATCGAACTTACATAGATCCTTACCAACAATATGCAGCAGTACCATGGGATTAAAATACAAGGATATGGTGTGAATGTTGTGGAAGATATGGACATATTAGTGCTAACTATTTTATAAGGTTTGGAATGAACAACCGAAGATCATGGAGAAATCCTGGTATGGCATGTTTTCATTGTCACAAAGTTGGACACTTAGCTGGAGATTGCAGAGATCAACCTAGAGGAGACACTGAAGAAATAAAAGGCAAACTACAGATGATTTGAAAAAAGAAGGAAGTCATGTCAAATGAAGAAAGAACCTTACCTACCGAGTTAGGTGCACCTACTCCAAATTAATTGGTAAAGGTATGAAGGGACTACATTCTCTCAAAATTAAATCTTAACAGTTCCTACTTTATTATGTACTTAATTTAAAATCTGCATAGTTAAGATGTAGTAGTAAGTTTGAAATTCTATCAAAGTTTTTGGAGCACTATTCTGGAAACCTGTCAAGTCGGTGAATACAGGAAATCTATCAAGTCGGTAAATGAAGGAAATCTGGTTACTCGGTTAAAATACAAAAAGGAAAGAAAGTTTACAAGGAACTGAGTGCATTTAATGTTTTGACCTAACCTACACGGAGCCTGATAAGGTATATTGTGTACTTAAAAGCATTTTCGTGGTCATTTTCATTCACCAAGTTTTTGAGAGAGAAGAGCAGAACGAATCAAGGTGATCAAACCTCCTACAAAGTGAAATTCAAGGTATTTACATCAATCTCATCGCACTGTTAAGCTAGTTTACCGATCTTATGAAATTGTTATTATCTGTTGAGTGTGAAGCGTCTGTCGTTTGAAATCCTGAAACCCTAAGGACTCTTTACTAGTTTTTACCTGAAATCTTCAATGGCACCCAAGATCCAAGATCCCATTGTTGTTAAGAACTTAGAGATGCCCTCACTGAAATACTCTTTGACTCCCAAAGTTGCTTTCAAGCCGGATGATAAAACTGCCTTTTCACTCATCCCGGATCGAGTCTTGTTAGTCGAGGACGTGAGATTCTTCACCAAATGTCATGTTGAAGAACTTGGTCATGTTGAAATCAAAGACACATATGATGAATTGTGCACCAATGGTAAAATGGATAGCAAGTATGAGCATATTAAGATCAAGGGATTAACTAAAGCCCTAACCTATCCCCGTGTGTTCAAACCCTAGTGGGTCAAGTTTGTTCTGAGCAGAGTTCATGATGATTTCATGTGGCTAGAAGAGCAACCATTTAAAATCACCAAGGAAATCATTCATGTGATCACTGGTTATCCTATTTATGATCATGCCCGAGCTCAAAAGATGATATCACAAAAGGAATTGATCAGTTTAACCAGAGTGGAATCAAATTACAGAGGACTGAAATTGAACAATGTCACTGATGCAGAACTTAAGTTTTCTATTAGAGTAATTGGTTACTATTTCTTCCAATCAACAAGGGAAAATAGTGTACCTTGTGCAGCAGTTGACTTAGCTTATAAAATTGTGAAAAAGGGAATGAAGATTGACTTATGTGAGGTGTTACTGAAAAACTTGTTTGAGAATCTGAACACAATAAGGAAGCCGAAGAAGAACAACTCGGCAAATACACTAAAGTTTGGTTCACTTCTTGTATGCATGTTTTTCTACTTTGAAAAATTCTTTCCATCAGTCGGTAAAGTTGTTTGGGAACTACACCGACCAATCACCCATTAGATCAATGACCTAATCAAGAAGCTAGGTGATAATTTCAATGATATAATGGATGACTATTTCAGCAAGTTTCAAGATAAGATGCACAACAGGTACCGAATTCCACCCCAGCTAGTGGAGAAATATAAAGATGACATATGCTTTGAGGTAGACACTGATTACTGTTATGTGAATGTTGTGGAACCAAGAACTCAATCTTTGCCACCTATGGGTTATGAGATTGACTTTGACATCACACAATAGCAAATTGATGCATTTCTTACATTACCAAGGCATGCTACTGAGCTGAGGTATGGAACCTATGAAGAAGTGAAGGGAAAGGTAAAAATGAGCATTGTAGTACCCAAAGCTACAAGAAAGGCAACAAAGATGATAAAGGTTTTAACGGAGAAATTCAGAGAAGATTTTTCCTCCACACCTATCAAAGACACTCTTTCCATCACCAAAGAGGAATCAGAAGCTCAAGAGGTAGCTATAACACTGAGCACCGAATTGCCTAAGGGTAAAGTGTTAAAAAGAAAGAAACAGGATACTTCAAAGGCCCTACCGACTCCTCCAACAAAGAGACCTAACACAAGAGCATCTACAGTATCACCTAGTAAGAAACAAAAGAATGTTACTATTCCAAAGGTAAACAAGACCTATAAGAAATCTACTTGGAGACTCATTTTGTCAAAAGAGTCTAGTGACACTGAATCTGAAGATGCAAGCAAATTTCAGATTGTCAAAAGCAAGAAGGTAGATGTACATAATGTTGAAAATTTTTGTACTAATCTAAAGGAATATGGTGGATTTGGTGGTTTTAGATATGTCAAATATGAATCCAGATCTGCTGATGAAAAGAGACAAATAGAAGAAGCTATCATTTGCACACTTCTAAAATTTTGAGTGGTCCCATTAGAAATTGCTAATTCAATTCCTAAAGAATTATATGCACATATTGATAACAGGTGGCAATATGCCCTGGACTCAAAAAAAAAAATTAGAGAAAGAAGTCTTGTACATCTCTTTCCTGACATGTCGGTAGATGAGATCAAGGATCATTTGAAAAACTGCTAGACATAATTTAAAGTCAAACAAAAGGCCCTGAAATTGATGAATGGGCTATATATTGAAGTGGAGAAGGAAACAAAAGAGCAATGGTAGGAAATCTTTCGGAGAAGGGATGCTGGTGAGCAAGTTGAAGTTGAAATTGTTGATGTCATCGAGAACGATCCTGATGTCACTGAGCATGATCCTGATGCTACCAAACAAGACCCTGCTGACACTATTCAAATAGATGAAGATGTCATGGATGCAGAGGCACCGAAACATGAGATGATAGAAGGGAATGCATATACAAAACTTGTATCTAGTGAATCTATTTTAGAACAAGTTCAACCTTATCCCCCAATCAATCAATCTGTCTCAACCGAAGCTTCTCAAGATACAACATAAGACATCAAAGGTCACAAGTCTACAACAGGAGAAGATACTACTCTAGAACAACCCTCACAAGAACCTTCGAGCACTGAAAATGTTGCAGCTGAGACACCCAGTACCGAGACACCAAAAGACACCACAGAGGCTACAGGAACTGACCAAAGTGTTGCCTCTACCAAGCAACCTACCGAGGGTCAGCAAGCCTCCCAAGCTATTGTCTTGGTCCAACCGGCCAAAGGTAAAGAGAAGAAGGTGAAAAAGCATAGTTTCAAAGTTGATTTATCTAAACTGATAGTGTTGCCCAATGTGGATATATCAAAATTAAAGGGGCAAGCGCTCATTGATTTCGGTGAACTATGCAAAGCAAAGGCTGAACAAGAAAAACATATGGCTATACAAAAGAAGAATAAAGTACTTCAGAAGGTGAAGACACTGCTATCAGATATGCTACCTACAGCTACAATGTCAACCGATGCAGCCATCCACATTCAACTGGATGAACTCCTTAATCAAATAGAAACATCCGGAGTTGATGCATCTGAGTATTTGAGCAAGCTAAAATACAAGGAGCTCACAACAAAAATGATAGAAGAGGTACAGAAAGCTCTAGCTATTGGCAAAGTCAAACTTGTCAAATTCATTGCTAAGTTGTCCCCTCAACTCAAGCACATTCTTTATTTATTTCAGAAACTCTGTACATTTTCTATATTCACTAAGGACATTAAGAATAAAACTAATGCAATTGACAAAGAGATCACCGATCTCTCAAATAAGTTGACCCCAGAGCCCAATTCAGTTCAGAATTTTTATACCAAGCTTCAACAACTCATGGCTCAATAATTGGAACTAAGAAATGAAGAACACAAGATCAGGATGGATATAATGACACTCCAGACATTATTCCTTCCTCATCTATCACCTATCCAAGAACAGATTAACCAAGCCACACGCCTATCTACTACACAAGAGGGAAGCACTTTAGATGGCTTAATCTCATTATTGGCTGATATTCAAGCACAAAATTCTTTAATGGACAGTGTCAAGGATGCACTCTCTATCACACTCATCGAAGCCAAGCCAAGGTATAAATCCATTTTTGATCAATTGCCACCTCCAAATGGTAGCTAAATTTTGTTGATTGTCAAAAAGGGGGAGTGTATAGTATTTCAAAGTATCAAACAATAGGAGTATTGTATACAGGGGGAGTATACCAAGCAGAGTATGCAGAGTATCCAAGTGCAGTGAACAGAGCAATGAACAGAATAGAGCATTCAAATCAGATTTTTCAGAGTTTTGTACAGTATAATGATAAGGGGAGTATATCTGAATATACTATTTCATTGACTAATGTATATACTGGTAGTTTAGTCAAATTTTGTAAAGTTTATAGATTTTTGTGTTATGACTTTGAAAGTAGTTTTGTCAAACATCTTAACTAATGTCTAAAGTGGAGATTGTTACTACTTATCAAGTTGCCATTAGTTTTATATCCAAAGTCATACTATATACTCTAGTCGGTTAAACACTACCGAATCATGCAGTCGGTATACACAGAGAAGTCGGTATGCATAGTCTAATCAGTTATAGAAGAAAGTAGTCACAGAGCCCAGTATGCACCGAGCTATCTACCGAGCATCATTTTATGTCTACCGAGTAGCAAAGATAATACACCGAGATGACATACACCAAGTGAAACGTGTTACCAGATTCATTGAACCTGGACACACATATGAAAATGTGTTAAAAGATCGAGGCACATCTACCCGTTATCACATTGGAAATTGCACTTAAAGATTGTGTATGATTTTGAGATCATCTAACCAATGAAATATTTTGTATAGTTATTCATTCGAGGAATTATATAGTTATTCATTTGAGGAATCATGTTTGAAAGATCGAAGCAATGAATAGGATCACCGACATAAGAGATCTATTTATATAGCATGAATTCAGGGTTAGATATATAGTGTATAAGAGAGGCAAGGATATAGACAAGTGTAGAAAGGAACACATGTGCAATGCATAAGAAAAGCACTAAGTGTTATGAATGTTACAGAGACACAAAGGTCACCGATAAAGTTTTCAGAAAATAGTTAAAGAATAGAGTAAACAGAAGGGTTTACCGAGTTATTGTTTAGGTTACCAAGGTATGCTATAGGCAAGGTAATCTTATTTTCAACACATAGAATCTGCTTCAGCATTACTGATGTAAAGTTGCATATAGTTGTAAAGATTTTATTGAACATTTTGAAGTTGTAAGAGAAACCTTTAACATGGTAAAAGACTCTAATCAAGTCTATAAATTGTAAAGCCTCTAACCAGGTGCAACATTTAGATTAAGTGTTGTAAAATCCTTTAGCAAGGTAGATCTAATAGATCTTGATACTCCTAATAAGGTAAGCTATTAGAAATAGCTAAACATGTAGCTCTAACTGAGCACTCTTTATTATTGCAGTAGTGAAGTTGTGGGTGCCATCCCCACCGCAGTTTTTCTCTCTAACCAAGAGTTTCTGCATAACCAATATATATGTGTTATGGAGTGAATCATGTATGATTGTTATCTATTTGTTTTAAATTTATTTTATGTTATTGCACTATTTGGTTTATGCATAACAGTAAAGTCATTATTCAAGAAAAGTTTTGGAGTACTGATTCACCCCTCCCCTCTCAGTACATTAGCTTTCCATATTGGGCCTAATAGTGGGGGCCTTCCTTGCAACGTTAAGCTCAACTAAAGTCTTAGATGGCTTGCTTTGAGAATCCATCGTTGGATCAGGACCCCTTGAAAGTTTACATTAGTAGCTCAAAATCCTACATTCGGTGATTCTGGGAGTGTGGATCATACCCCATAGATACCCCTCATGTACCTTGCATTATGAGACAAAAATCCCTCTGTGATAAGATCTTCGGATCTTTAGGGTAAGAGAGACTGATATGCTCGAGAAGTGTGTATCATGGAGTGGAGCTAGTGCTGCCAGACTCTCTATTTGTCTGTCTTGTTTCGGTATTTTGCAGCAGGGGCCTCATTGAATGGTGTCCACTTTCCAGCCTAAGATTGTATTCTGTGCCTTTTTATGTATCGTTGTATCAGACTAGTATTGAATCAGTTATTTGGGCTATTTCAGGCCCTATCCTACGTATCTCTCAATTTTCTGAGATTGTTTGAAAGCCACTTCAGTCAGCTATATCTACCTCCAAACAATTGTTCATAGACTTGTAAAGCCACAAAACTTGTCGTACACAAAAAATTACTGAAAATAAAGTTCATTTTGAAACGTCAGATAGTCCTACAAACTCAAAGAAATACACACTTGTGACCATTGGTAGTCCTTGCATAAGTCCTTACATAGTCCTCATTTACATCCTCATTATCATCCTTAGAAGTTGCATAATCTCTATTTATGTCCTCATCATCATCATCCTCATATACGTCCTTGTCTAGACCTCATATACATATGTCTTAGTTCATCATTAGTTGCATAATCATCCTAGAAAGTCATACCCTAAATATCCAAATCACAATCAGAGGATCAATCAAACTAAACCTCAACTCAGACATTGTCACATTCAAAGAAATGGAGAAAACATCTTACATGTTGTGATCCGAGGTCCAAACCAATCAAGAAAAAATTATGGATTGGCATTATACATTTCATAGGGAAGATGGAGGATTCATCCCTTCCATTCCTATTCCATCTCCATCCATAGAAACCTTAGCTCAATGGATCAAGACTTTGCAACAAGAAGTGATAGACATGACTAGTCCTAACAACCATAGGGGCTGGTTAGAAAAAATGATGAGAGAAGTGATGACCATGAGGGAATCAGTATGAGGCCAACCTTCTTCTTCTTGTGAGACCATTCAAACATGCCAACCTTCATTCTTCAACCAAAATCAAACCTCTTTCAACCAAAATCAAACCCCTTTTAACCAAAATCAAACCCCATTCAACCAAAGTCCAAATCAAAATTCACACGAACCCAACATTCAAACCCCTTTCAACCAAATCAAACCCCATTCAACCAAAGTCCAAATCAAAATTCACACCAACCTAACATTCAAACCTCGTTCAACCAAAATCAAATCCCATTCAACCAAAATCAAACCCCTTTCACCCAAAATCATACTCCTTTCAACCAAAATCAAATCCCTTTCAACCAAAGCCCAAATCAACCATATCTATCCACCATTTCGTCATCCCTTGAAGTCACACAAGACCAATCCATGCCATCTCTATCTAATAACACAACCTCCCAAGGACTATCCATCGTACAAATCCAATCTAATTCAAGTCATGATTCAGAGCATCTCAATCAAAATCTTTCTTCATCAGGCCAAAATGTTGAAACATTCCAACAATCTCCCATACATTTCCAAACTCCTTCCCCATGTCAAGAGGATGATCCAAAATCAGAAGAAATGAGTCTTGAAACAAATAAAGATCAAGAACAAACACTTCTATCCTACCCAATTTTTGATCAAGATCCCACCGACCAAGAATCTTATGATGATCCCCTCGCTCTTTTCTATTCCATTCATAATGAAACCCTTCCATCTCAAGAAAAAAATGTCCTTTCAAGTCCCATCCAACATCCTCCTCCTAAGCAAGATCAGGACATCCCTTCCATCATTCCTAATAATATATTTCCAAGTCAAGATCAAAGTATTCCTTCACCTTCATGTCCTAAGCAAGATCCCATTATTTCTTCAGATCGTAATCAAGGTCCCTCCATCCCTTCATCTCCATGTCATAATCCTCCATGTTCTTCACAAGATTCCCTCTCAAATAAACTTACCATTTCTCCTAGTAGCCCTCATGATCCCAATCCCTCTACACAAGTTGTTCATGAACCCCTTATCATTGAAATCACCAATCCAAATCATACTACACAGAGCAACTTGTCAACAATTATATGTGTGCCATCATCAAATGCTAATGTAGTGAAAAAAACAAGCATAACACCAACTAATGAGATCAACACCTGGTTGACTTCATCATCCTCTTCAAGTGCATTAATAAAAACAAACATAAGACCTGCTCATGTCACAACTTCAAAACCAAAATCTATTTGCCTCATACATCCACACTTGATAGATTGGGGGTAAGAGAATCTACTACAGCTGGATTGCTTTAAAACTGATAAGGCTATAGCTGAATTCATGGGTCCTAGACCTAGATTTCCCTAGGATAATCCACAAAATCCAAAAACTAAGAAAAACAACATTGGAGATGTCAAACATGTTCACTCAACCAAGTCCTTATATCCTATTGGAAAAGACATCTTTATCCGACTCTTCAAACAAAGACTAATGAACTACCTACACAAAACTCCTTGACCCTATGAACAACATGCACCTTAAATGATACTATATCCAAGGGATGAGTTAGTTTGGGTTTTACTTTCTACATTGCATTTCATTTTATTCAAAGCACTACATCACATATAGTTTCTTTCCAAGCACCATCATATTCAGAAATCACATTCACAAAGTTTCTGCATTTGCATATAGCAACATCAATAAAACAAGGCAACTGTCCAAGTTTATCATCCATTTGCATTCAAGAGAAACAAGGGTCATCTCCTTGCTTAGATATTCGGACATGAAGTCTTTGAGGTCCTAAGGTCATTCATTTTCAACTTTACCTTGTGACGATGCTTTACTTATGTTTGGGTAGTGATTTCACTATTTGAGACTTGTTAACCCAAAATCTATCAATTTCTATATATCAAACATATTAAGAAAATCTCTAATTCATTCTAGACACCTAGTTGATCATATGACTAGTGAAATATCTAAAATTCTACTTTAGTGCTGATGTAATTGCCACACCCAAGTAGGCTTCATTACTTACAAAGTCAAGGCAAGAAAATAAAAAGAAAAAGAGCTATGCCAAATATTCATCTAAAGGCAAAAGAGAAATGATATATAACTGAAATATCATGCATGCAAGTGCGACACAAATCTTGACTATGGGAACATGCAAGTAACTCCATCAAGGCTGTGAATGCCTACCAACAATGGAGCAATATTTGAGAAATTACAGTCTATAACCTCGTCTGAGCTCTAAAATCTTGTTGGCAGTGAGGCTCTATTCATGATGCTTTTGAAGTTAGAATAATCCATGTAGTGAGTCATATAGGATGCTAAGGATTTTTAGTGAACACAAGAGCAAGAATTAACTCATTTGCACAGACATGGGCAAAAGAAGATCAAAGTTGCAAGAACCAATGGGGAAGTTTTCCGCGTCTCCATTTGTAAATCCTAGTCACTAAGTGTGTTATTTAGATGTTTCAAAGGACCTTAAGGATCAATTGACTGCTTATCTACTAAATGGTTTGTACCTCCATTTCAATTGGTGTATTACAAAATGCCAGACAAACACAGTCATCCTTGTTCGAATAGGAAAAACATCTTCATCATGCATATTGTATTAACATAGGTCATGCAAAAAATTCATTGTCTCCACATGCATTCTGCAAATCATCATGTTATATAGGTCTGCACACTGGAGGCATAACTACAAAAATCCAAAAAATCAGAAAAGTCCTGAAAAATCCTAAAAATCGGAAAATATCTTGAAAAAAATCCCAAAAATCGGAAAAAATCCTAAAAAAATCAATCAAAAACATTCAAATATGTGAAACACATAAAATCTAAAAACAATGGAAAATCCTTCAAAAAATCCAAAACATTCAGAAAGAGTACTAGAAATACCAAAAAAGTTCACATAATGTCCTTTGAAAAATACCAAAAACATCTGCAAAATGTCTTGAAAAAAATCAATCAAAAACATTCAAATATCCATCCACAATCCAAAAACATTGAAAAAGCTCTTGAAAAAGAACTAAACAATCGAAAATCAATCAATAAAAAAACTTGTAATTAAATGTCTTGTGAGAAACAAATACCCTAGTAGATATCTAGCAAATGCTTAGCACGAAGTTAACAAAGGATACGACTCTCCAGTCAAACATCTGCAATCAGTTGATCGAATTGTCTTATGAATCGTATCATATCCATATCAAGTGATCATTATATTGTCTTAAACAAAAGAGGACACACTCGAAATCAAACAGGTCAGTCTTAAACAGGGTCCGCAACTTTCTGAGATCAGACATTATCAACCATCACATCAAGCAACTAAGAACAAAGGTACAAGGTCAGTATAGCTGCTGAATTTTGTTTGGGCCAATCTTTATGTTTTATCATTTAGCGACAGATTATGTTCCTATGCTACTCAAGGATGTCCACAAGTGACTAGAGGAGCCATGATGGGCATTATCTTTTTCTTTGTTTATTGTTCGAACCAATGAAGTTCTAGGGAAATTGCTCTAGTGGGTGTCTGTGATAGGAGCATTCAGCTATTGAATGCCACACATACCTCGACCCCTAGTGTATTTCTTAGAATGGAGGGGTTCACTCCTTGTCTGCTATGTGTTTGTTTCTTCAATGAGATATCTTTATATCTTGGTTCCTTATACCCTGATGTGCTAAGCTTCATTGTTCAATAATAAGGCTCAATGATGAATACATATTGCACAATAAATAATGACACAAGTTCGTGAATCAATCATTCTCATTTCATCTCATTTGCTTATTGCTAGTTTGCTGATTCTTTTCTCATCATCTCTTTCTAAATCATTTTCTATCATCTACCATTATTCTATTTCATTTTAAGGTTGATTATCTCATATCCTATATATCATTTTCACATCACCTATCTCTATCTCTAATCAACTAACCATTCTTCTATCTTTCATCTCACATTCTTCTTTTTTCGAGAGATCATTTGTGTCTTTAATGCACAAACAATCTCTCGAGGGGGCATTACACCCTAAGTATCACTGGGGCATATTGGGGCAGAAGTTTTCATTTTCTTTGAAACAATGTCATTCCGACTTTGTCTCAAAGAGGGACAAATGTAGACACCTAAAAATGTCTCATTGATCATGTGCTAATTATTCCTCTAATTGATTAAATAATTCTTTAATTAAGTTAATTAATCTTATTCTTCTAATTTCATTTTTTCTCATCATCTTACCAATTATTTTGTTTCCTACTCTATCACCATTTAATCATTTTAACCATTCTCTAATGTTAATTAAATATTTATTATTTAATTAATTCTGATTAATTTCCCAATTTAAATAATCTTTATTATTTAAATAAATTACTTAATTTTCAATTTCCATCTCTAATCAATTGATCATTTAACCCTTTTCTAAATATTAATTAAATATTTGTTATTTAATTAATTGTGATTTAATCCTTTAATTTAAATAATCTTTATTATTTAATTAAATTCCATTTTAAAAATAATTAAATAGTTTCTTTAAATTATTTAATTAACTAATTAATTCTTCTAATTCCATTTCCAAATCCCCAAATTCTAATTTCATTCAATTTCAAATTCTTCTAAATTCTTCTAAATTCAAATACATGTGCATGATTTCAAAAATCAAATTGAAAATCAAAGTCAAGTTCTAAATATATTCAAATACTAAATTGAATTTAAAATAAATTCAATTATTTGAATTAAAATTCATGCAAAGATTAAATTGAAAATCTAAGTCAAAGTGTAAGCACATGCTAAATTAATTAACTCAATCAATTAATTAATTAAATCATTTATCTCTCCAATCTCTATTTTCATCTTCTAATTAGCTTTGTCATCTTCTTAATTTCCTCCAATCATTCTTTTTCTTCCTTAAGTTAGCTTTTTCTATTCAATCTATTCAGTTCCACCTCCAAATCAGCAGTTCAACTATCAATTTTCATGTGAGCTCACCTGAGTTCCACCTCTTGATCAATTTGTTCCACCTTTTAATCAATCTTCTCCAAAAATCTATAAATTGAGCGTTCAATCTCCATTTTCAACAATCACGAACTTTGAATCTTTGTGTCAATTGCAGGTTGCCAGCGCGATATCTGAGAGCCACCATACCACAAAGAGGAGAAGAGCAATGGAAGCCATGATGCATAATAGGGAGTTTTATATTTTGTAAATTTAGTCTATTTTGTATCTATTTCATTGGTTTTGTGTTAGAATTGCTTAGATAGTTAAGGGATTTGTGATTTTCCTTATTTCCTATTTAGCAAAGATGAATTTGAGCATAGCGCAGACATTATTTGAATACCTACGGATGGTTCAAAATTTATGAACATAGAGGAAAAGTGGCCACACTTTAAAGAAGAACCTCATAATCTCAAGCTTTCATTGGTAGCGGACGATATCAATCCATTTGGAGAGTTGAGATCTGTTTACTCGGTGTGACCATTTTTTGTTATCAACAATAACATTCCTCCATGGACGTCAATAAAGAGGGAGCACATAATGTTGGTGATGATTGTTCTAGGTATTTTATCATTTAATAGTCATCTACATTTAATTATAAATATTATAGTAAAATGGTTGTTATGGGTAAATAACGTATGTTAGTAAGAATAATATTTATAAGTGTGTTATGTTGTGTTTGTGTTTATGTTTGTCGTCGAGAGGTTCCTGTCGGGTAGTTGGAAATTGGTGATGGTTGGCAACTTGACCAACCATCAGGTCTTTATATTGTTTGGTTTGAACCTCGGTAAGGGAGATTATGTATGGACAATCCTGGACACTAGAATAAAGATATAACTTTTCTGGTCTAATTATTATCATTGTCATTTATGTTATGATGTACAATCATTCTGTTTCATGAATACTTGGTACGTGTGGGAAATACTGTGTTATCTGATTATTCACCAACCATACATTTAGGACTAAACATTTTGGCGTCGTTGCCTGAACGAACCTGGAGATAACTATGGTGGCAGGCGGAAGCAATTAATGGGCCGACCATTTAACCAACAATTAATTGTCATGGACAATGACACACACGAAGAGAGTACCACAGAAGAGGAATGAGAGGATCAGTTGACGATAGACTTGGTGGAGTTGTGGGACGCGTCGGTCATGTAGTACATACAGCGAGAGGCTCAGGAGAGACCACCTCGAAAGGCACGGTACGTGGTGAACTCACCATCAGCACCCCCGTCTTTGACCTACTCAGAAGTATTCCAAGGTTACTCGCTAGAAATTTGATTGCACTCCAAGACCAAAGGGAGGAAATGATAAAGGAGCTTCGGCGGCAACAAGTTTTCTGACGGTACGAGGAATGAAGTCGTAGGGAGGAAGAGGAGAGGGAAGCTAGTCGACGTCATACCTTTGGCACTTGATGCGCCTACGACCGAACAAAGACAGACGTACCACTGCTACTGAAGGAGTAAATGAGGGAACTATATAGTGATCTCTCCGCATAAAAGAACAGGCTGATAGGAGATGATGACTAAGGGAGGTTGCTGACTCGAGGAGTCCAGAGAAACACATCAGAAGTCAGAGTGTGATTCGGAGTCGTAATCAGGCGAGGCAAAAACCGTGTACGTGGAAGGAGTTGGCCGAGGTCTCCAGGAACCTGCCACTTCTAGATGTAGCAGAAGAAGATCTCATTGACCAGGTCCCACACTCGACATCAAGTGAAGAAGACTCCAGAGTCGAATCACAAAGCACCCAATTGGAATTTTCCAAACAAGAAGAGGAGGCGGTACGAGACTTGCACAAGGAAATCGCCACTATTTTTGAAGCAACGTTGTCTGGCATTAAAAATTTGTCCTTGTTAGAGGGAATCAAAATAGGAAGGTCAGATCCAGAAACCTCGGGAAGGAGGGACTATGGAAGTGAAGGTGACCAAAGCCCAGTTGACAGGGGCCCGACCAGACCAGGAGCATACAGTACCTCTTAGACACATAGTACCTTCCTGACATATAGCCATTTCTAGGCACTGCATAAAACCATACAAAAAATGGCACACACTTCGGAGAAGCAAAAACTCCCAAAATTTATGGGCGATGGGTTAGAGGACCCCATACGATATTGCAAGACATGGGTCATCATCTGGGAAGCAAATGGCGAGGAGGACCGGGACTCCTAGGTGAAGGCATTCCCAACCACTCTGCGAGGAATAGCTATTGACTGGTACACAGACCTCGGTGCTCAACATAAAATTTTCTAGAGAAATCTGAAGAAGGCCTTCGAGGAAGAATTCAAAATCCTACAGGATGACAACGAAATTGTGGTAGAAATTTACAACACCAAACAAGGAAAAAATGAAAGTGTGCGTGCATATAACATAAGGCTGAGGGAACTACTTAACAAAATGGAGAACCAGTCAGCAGATGGCCTCAAGAAGCAGTGGTTCATGGAAGGATTGGTACCATCCCTGAGAAGGATGATGAAAGTGGTCCCTCCACCATCGTACGATGAAGCATACAATGACGCCATGGATATTGAAAGTGAAAACAAGACATCCCAGGGGAAACGACAGGCGAGCGATGGTGATAGCATAAACAAAGACAACGATGAGGGATCCAAAACCATGCAAGAACTCTGGAAGGATATGATGAGGATGATGAAGGAGTCAAAAGGTGACAAGGAAAGTGGTAGGGAAGGAAAAGAACTATGGTGTACTAACTGCAAGACTGAAGGACACACTAAAGGAAGCTATCCTCGCAAAGTTTTTTGTGACATCTGCCAAGTAATGGGACATTCCACTAAGGAATGCCCATACAACTTGAAAGCACGGAGAACACAAGTGCTCTACGCCCAACTTGACCAAGCCACACCATCAGCGACACCTCCAAAGCCAACAACAAACTCTGACGCCTCCCCTAGAGGGTACAAAAATAATCAACGGGGTAACAATAGATCCAATAATAACACACCAAGGAGAAAAATTCAATATGACGGGAAGGGGTGACCCATGATTCAATGCAGGAAGTGCAATGAATGGGGTCACTTTGCTTGAGAATGCCAAAACGAAGGTGATGCAGGAAGTTTGTTGTGCAGATGGTGCGGTCCAGGAAATCACGAGGACATAGATTGTCCAAAGCAAAAAGGGGTGAACATGCTCGACGTGGAGGGATCAAGAGAAGACGTACTGGCAATCACAAGGTTGCAAAACAAGAAAGCCATGTACCCGGACCCTTGCACAGAAAAAGAAAGGCTCTAGGAGGCAAGGGCCGATATCGAGCGGGCGATGGCTGGAGAGCAGAGGGCCTCGCACCTGGTTGCTGATACACTAGTCTGGTCGGAACAAGAGAAAACTATCATCAAGAAGATGTTACAAACCATAATACCCATACGGGTGTCTGACAAATGTAACCAGGGACACTACCCTCAGTCAGGAACACCAAATGATGGCAAAATCTGGTACAGACCCGGTGAAGGAATCTGGTACAGATGCCATGAATCCTATGCTACTCGCAGTGGGCATCAGATGGAAACCCATAGTAGTAGAGATGAATATAATGGGACAAAATCTTATGAACACCATTGTTGATGGTGGGTCTAGAGTCAACGTACTACAAGAGGAAACTTGGCAAAGCCTCGACAAGCCTACACTCTGGCCACCAACCTTCCACCTGGTTGGTGTGGATCAACATGGTATCAAACCCCTCGGTACCCTCATGGCACAAAAGGTGGTAATTGGGACACAAAAATTCCTTTTGGATTTTGTAGTCATTCCACTGGAAAGGAAAGCATATGACGCTCTTCTAGGAAGGGGGTGGCTGATCATGGCCAAAGCTAATCACAACTGGAAAAGGAATACGCTCTCATTCGAGAGTGACAATCATAAGTATGTAATTGATCTAAGGAACCAGTCTATTAGTGAAGAGGTCACGTCATCGGACTTTGACTCAGAAGATTCAAATAGATGGGAGTGGGGTTCTGAAGGAGACAGAGGAGGGAAAGAACCCGACGAGGAAGGAGTGTTGGAACTAGATGGATGTTCCGAGGATGGAACCAGTTCACTGGTGGGACTTTTTCATTGGTAAATGGAGGACTATGAGGTCTTCCACCCGGAGTGTCACATGCTTCAAATATGTGAGATAGGAGAATCAAGCGGTGGGATGGAAGAACAATCCTTTCCCCCAGAGTATGGTAAATACCAAGAGGGAATGAAACAGATGGACAACACACTAGCCCACTAGTTTGAATAGGATAAACCCATCAAGTATGAGGAATGGGGTGTGGAGAAGGTTAATCTGGGCAATGAGGCAGAGCCATAGGTGATACTGGTAGGAAATGACTGGAACCCCGTGCTAAAGGTAGCAACCTTCAAGATATTTCTGGAATATAAAGACGTCTTTGCCTGGACCTACAAGGACTTGAAGGGGGTACCGCCGGAGCTATGTGTGCATTGCATAACCCTCATACCAGGAGCCCAACTGGTATGAAGGAGGCCGTACAGGATGAACAAAAATTACGCAGCCAAAGTAAATGAGGAGATCAATAAAATGTTAGAAGCAGGGATTATATTCAAAGTGGAAACTAGTGACTGGGTTTCTCCAATAGTCATCTCTCTTAAAAAAGAGGCTAATCAGATAAGGATATGTGTGGATTTCAGGTATCTAAATGTAGTAATCATCAAGGACCCATTCCCGATTCCATTCACTGACAACATTCTTGAAGAAGTCATCAAGCACAAGATATACACATTTTTGGATGGATTCTCTGGGTACAATCAGATAAGTATTGCAGAAGAAGATAAGATGAAGACCACATTTGTGGTGGAGGAAGGAGTGTATGCCCATAATCGCATGCCCTTCGGGCTATTCAATGTGCCCGCAACCTTCCAAAGAATAATTTTGCACATTTTTGACTAGATGTTAGCAGGGAATTTCAAAGCATTCCTGGATGATTGGTCGATTTTTAGCGATCAGGATACCATTTGAAGGCTTTGGGGGAATGCATGGAAAGATGTCAGAAGGCTAGGTTAGCCTTGAATCCAAAGAAATGCAGGTTTATGGTACCACAAGGGAAACTTTTGGGCCACATCGTCTGTAAGGAAGAATTGAAGACAAACCCAGAAAAGATAGGAGTAATTGTCAACATGGAGAGCCCAACAAACGTAACAGGGGTGAAATCATTCCTTGGCCATGTCAGTTACTACCAGAGATTCATCAAAGGCTTTGCGCAGGTGTCTTGGCCCTTAGATAAGTTAAAAAGGAAGGGAGAGTCATTCGTGCGGGGTACAGAGCAGGAAGAAGCCTTCAAAGAATTAAAAGACCAGTTGGTGAGTGCACCGATATTGCTATACCCAGACTGGAACAAATAATTTCACGTACACGTCAACGCCTCCAAATTTGCAATTGGTGCTACCCTTGCCTAGGTAGGGGTGCAAGGAATAGACCATTTCATCTTCTTTGTAAGATGACTCTTGTCAAAGGCCGAATGAAACTATAGCAGAACAGAGCAAGAGGCACTAGGGATGGTGTACGCAGTACAGAAGTTCCGACACTACTTGTTGGCTACACCGCTCACATTTTATGTGGACCATCAGGCACTAATGTACCTTGTGAATAAACCAATCATCCAAGGGAGGGTAAGTCGGTGGCTACTGCTCTTATAGGAATTCACCTTCACCATTGTCATATAGCCAGGGAAGTCCCATGTAATAGCCGACCATCTATCAAGGATCAGATCAGGGGAACCAACCGAGGGAGTAAATAAAGACTTTCCAGATGCACACTTGTTCCAAATTGCAATACTACCAACCTGGTATGAAAAGATAGGCTAGTACCTATCTACCTCCACATTTCCAAGCGAGATGCCTTCAGGGGAACAAAGGAACTTGGCACTAAAGAGAAAAACCTTCCAACTAATTAATGAGCTTTTATATAAGATGGGTCCCGACCAAATCTTGAGGAGGTGTGTCATGGAGGAGGAAATTCATGTATTAAAGGAGGAACATGATGGATTAGCAGGCGAACATATGGGATTAGATGCAACCGCTAGGAAAGTGCTTCTAGCAGGTTTATGGTGGCCAAATCTACACATCGACGCTCGAGAGTGGGTGATCAGATGCGACACTTGCCAACGAGCGAGAAAACCTCTCAAGAGGGACTTCATGCCTCTCTTTCCTTCGCAGCCACAGGAGTTGTTCGAATGATGGGGTTTGGAGTTTGTGGGACCTTTGAAGCCAAGTAACCTACACTGGTGCAAATATATTGTAGTTGCCATGGAATATCTCACCAAGTGGGGAGAAGCTAGGGCCTTGCCAGAAAACACGACTCTGAGTACGGAACGGTTCTTGTATGAACAGATTGTAACCAGGTACGGGATACCACTCCAAATCACCAATGACAGAAGAGTGCACTTTGTCAATCAAGTAATCCGGACCATGACCATGGAATTTAAAATATTCCATAACCTATCCAGTCCGTACTATCCCCACGCTAATGGACAGGTAGAAGCAACCAACAATGTGTTGGTATCAATAATCTACAAATCGTGTGGGGTGGAAAAAGAAGACTGGGAGAAAATACTACCAGTCATGCTATGGGCCTACCATACAACATACAAAGTCACTATCAGGCATACCCCATTTCAGCTCATGTACGGGTAGGAGGCAGTGGTACCAGCTAAGTACATCATGCCGAGCCTTCGGGTGGAGGTGGAAAATAGACTCGAGGACCAAGAAAGCTTGAATGAAAGGATTGATGGTTTGATAAAGTTGGATGAACAAAGACTGATGGCACAATGGGCAATAGAGGTGGCACAACGCTGACAAAAGCATTGGCATGACCAGCATCTGCGGAAGGCCAACTTCTGGTCGGGGTAGTTAGTTTTGAAGTATAATGCTCAGAACAAACTTCGACCAGGGAAGTTCAAGGTCCGTTGGCTCGGACCCTATAAGATCAGAGAGGTCGGTAGGAATAAAGCAGTAAAGCTCTCGACTCTAGACAACAATCCGATCAGAGACCCGCTGAGCGGTTCCAAGTTGAAAATCTACAGGGAAAGGAATAAACCTGTGATTGGGATTAACATGCTAGGATACGCCACAAGAGGGCATTGGACAATTGGTCGAAGCAAGGAAGTCGAAGAGGACCTGGTGGTAAAAGTAGAACCCTATCAAAGGGATGATGACTGGGTGAAGCCTTTGGTGGCCATGGAAGAATGGCTTGTACCAAAAAGGGTGGAAGGTGTGGTGGTTCCCAGGATCCACAAACATCACAAATGCATATTTTAGGGACCCAATTATGTGGGTGAGAGTTTCAGGATATTGGAAGAAGCGGGCCCCATACGAAGGATCCCAGGAGGGATATGTAGCATATGACATTGATGAAGAAGTGAAAGTCCGGAGGAGAGATGAGAACATAAATAAAGAGGAGGAGCCGGGGGACCTAGAGGAAGAGCTCGACTTGGAAGTATATGGAGCAACCCTAGGACCATGTTTACAAATGGTGCTGAAAACAGAAGACCTATTCGTCATCGCTTCCAAAGTAGGCAAGGTAGAAGCCAGACCTAACTCATTGTACCGGGTGATTCCTAACCTGGCTAGGCCACTAGAGATTGATGAAGAGAGAGTAAAATGGTACCAACAGTATGAGGATCGCTACATTGACGACCACTACAAGGGTATGGGACCCGCCCCATTGGTAGACAAGATATGGGATCTGGAGTACGTAGGGATGTGTTGTGCACAAGAATGCTAAAGAAAACTACCACACATATGTACATGGTTACACAACTCAGAAATAAGAATGAAGATGCCCAACAATGCCTTAGGGGTAAAAAGGAACAACAATGGGGATGAAGACTCCGAACAGGAACCTAACAAGAAATGGAAGGAAGACAAGGCGAAGAACAAAGAAACAAGGAAGAAATGAAAAAAAAAGAAAGGTAGGGGGCCAACAAGAAGGAAACAAAGGAGACAGGGAAACTCTTCATCTGCAAGAATGAACACAATAAATTGGCTAGTGGCTTACAGAAGGCCAACTAGAGGGCACAATCAGGCCAAGGGATACCTGGGTAAAATAAAGGCAAGGAAGCTAATATTGAAAAAGCCGTGTGAGGTAAAGGAAGTAAGATGACTGCAAAAACAAGGGGTCATAAAGGGCGAGGAGGAGAAATACAGGAAAAAAGCAAATAAGTCCAAGTTGGCAAGTATTAAAAACTTGAAATATCAGGCAAGTACAAGCAAAAATAGTAGGGAAAAATTAAGATTGTTGAAAAGACAATTATTTTATGTTAAGTTAATAAAACATTTTTACCTAACCATAACCCTGGCAAAGAAAAGTGCTTATAAAAGCCTCCACGAGACCCCATTAGGCACAACATAGGGAAGACAACAAGGTGAACCCGATAGCTGGGCAGAATTGAGTAGATGGAAGCAAACAACACACCGTATGAACTAGTTGTACGTGCTAATTGTACAGATGCAATACACCATACAAACCAATTGTATGGACGCAAAGGTAAACCAAGAGTTGATAAGTCCGTACAGTGTATGGATTGCACATATAGGAAAAGATGAGGGCCAGGAAGTCTCACCGTACGACGTATGGATTGCAGAGAGGCACCAACAAGGTGTACCGTACGTATTGCCAGGAATGGCATACGGATTGCCATGAAGTCTCACCGTACGGCATACAGATTGCAAAGAACAAGAGTTGACGTATGATGCATGACATACGAAGCAAGAGGGTTGGAAGTAGGTTTTTACCATATGTGTATGACATACGAATTGCGGAGGAGTGTCAACGAGGGTCACCGTATGATGTACAATATTACCGTATGAACACATTCAAAAGAGGAACCAAACTTCCATCATATGGTGTACGACCCATACGTATGGGCACGTGCAAGGGAATTTGCTTGAGGAAGAATCCGTATGACATATGATATAAGGATGGTAGGAAAAGAAGTGTACGACATATGACAACAACACCTTGTCTGTACAATGGGTACTCGATAGAACAATTAAGCAGGCAACATGCAAGTATAAGAATCAAGGCGGTTGTCTGGCAGAACACGATAAGGAAGTTGTACGACGAGGAAACTATGAGTGATACAATGGGCCGTAAAAAATGGCGAGACAATCTTTCCAATAGTTATAATAATGACCAAGGAAGGGGCAAGGGAAGAAGAATGGAAAAAAGTAGTTGCAGTGCAGCCATGATTGCCACAGAGCTCGCTAGCAAGAAAACCAAGAGAAGACCAAAGACACCGAAGGACTCAGAGGGACTCATGACGGTGAATGTAGCATTTGAGAGTGTGATCAGTAGTGAATGCCGTACCTGGTGGGAAGAAAACCCTCCAGACCATGTGACAAAGGAATCTCTCAGGAGGGCACAAGTCGACCACATCGTCCAAATTCCCACATTCAACATTAAGGAGTTCGAGCTAGTCCTGCGAACCATGGTATCAGGCTATAATCCATAGGAACAAGATTCAGTCATTCAGTTCCAGGGGTGCACAGTACGAGTTTTTTTCAAACCTGAGGATTTCAGGCGGGTATTTGGTATACCAGAGAAAGGGGCATCTGCGGCCAATCCAATCAAAAAAATCACCAAGGAAAAGAAGAAGTGGTTGATGGATTTGGTGTGCAGAGACGACCTCATGGAGTAGTGGAAGAGTGCCTAGGCCGACAACAAAGGAATGAAGCATGCGTTTATCGCATCTGGTGAATGAAGGATGTTAATGGACCTGGTCAAAAGCTACCTTACGGGATCCAATCGGGCATCCGACATAGCTACATGGATGATAGGATTAATGAATGGGATTAGATATGGGAAGATGTACAATTGGGGGCAACTCCTGGCAGAACGAATCCACGACTTCCTGAGATTGGGAAACAAAATGTTCTACATGTGCCATCATGCTATTAGCTTGTTCCTGGATGTCGTACACCTTTAGGTACCACCAGAAGTATGAGGGACATTTGAACCATGTGGAAGGGTAGAACCAAATAAACCCACCATGTACTACTATATCCACCTAGACACCCTAGGTGACACAGCACAATCGACAAGAAAAGGGAGGAAAGTGGACACATCCATGGATATTGAAGAGGTTAGTAGCGCAGAGGATTCAGAGGAGGTGGAAGAGATGGAAGAGCAGGAAAGTGGTGATGAGGGGTTCCATCTGTCATGACACACAACTATGGAGGAGAAAGAGGAAACAAAGTCATGGCAGCAGGAAGAAGAGGAAGAGGAGGAGCAATAGGGAGGATTGTGAGCTCAATGGAAAAGTACGAGGGTAAAATTCACACCCTCAAAACTATCCTCGACACACCTGATACCTCAGGAGATGCTTGCAGTAGCCAACCCAGTGGGAGATGTATGACCAGTTGGGGTGTTGTTCCAAAAAATTGGAGAAGGGGAACCACCAGCACAACGATGGGTATCCCTGCTGCAAATCAACTTGGTTGTACTTGCAGCAAAAACCGGTACGGTACCAACAGGAACCGGTGTAGTGCCAGTAGGAACTGGTATAGTGCCAGCAGGAATCAGTACGGTACCAGCAAAGACTGGTACAGTATCAGCAGAAACCGGTATGGGTGACTTGGAGGAAGTAGCAACTTTGGATACTCTAATAGACGAAGATATAGATGCCTCACTGGATGGATGGCTAGGGCAGTTCGCACTTGCCCCACACCTTCCCCCCTCCCTTGCACCGCATAACATGGCCATTATGCCAGGAATGACCACAGATAGAGATGTTGCTATCCCAAACCTAGACAGAGAGAGATCCGCTGATCAAGAACAACAGGAAAGGGACAAGCAGAGCAGTGGACCAGACGAAGCTCTCATAGGGCTCCACATTATACCACCCGATCTAAATGATCCAGCAGGCTCACTCAGACGATTCCTAGAGGAGCTACAGAGGCTCTCTGATGTTGCACGCAACATGGCTCATCTTACGGGATAGATGGAGGCTGACAATTTAGCTGACGCTACACGCTATGTCACTTCATGACTAAGGGCTACAAGGAGGAGTTCACGCACCACTTTGAGCAGCAGGGGTGGCCGGACCACAATATGCTTGAGATGATTCAGTACTAGAGCCACAGGCACCTGGTAGGGGGCACAAGCACCTTGGGCACCACCTTCCGCAGCATGGAGAAGGCCTTCCAAGAGGTGTACTTATAGATGCGACAACACCAGGTGGAAAAAGAGGCTCAACAAATGTACATAACAACACTGGAAAAGGAAGGTGAGAAGCAGGCACAATTGGCTACAATGGAGAGGAGCTTGAGGAAGGAGATGGAAATGAAGATGACTACCTATGAGGCCCATTGCAACATGTAGGAGAGGGAGGCACATGCATTAGTAGTCCAGGTGACAGAGCTCACTTTACAGCTGGAACAGAAAGATAAAAAGCTACTGGAAGCTGCTCACATGGTAAAGAAAGCACGAGAACGATAGCTGATGGCAAGAAAGAACCAGAAACTTCAGGCTGGACAACAACCTCCTACTACGGCCACTATAGGGATGCCTCCTCCCTCTTCTCGGTCTTAGCTATGTTTTTATAATTCAATTTCTCTTGTCTGAGTCATCTGGAAGACGACTACATTTTTTGGGGGGCTAATGTTAGGGGTAAATAATGTATGCTAGTAAGAATAATATTTATAAGTGTGTTATGTTGTTTTTATGTTTATGTTTGTCATCAAGAGGTTCCCGTCAGGTAGTTGGGAGTTGGTGACAGTTGGCAACTTGACCAACCGTTAGGTCTTTATATTGTTTGGTTGGAACCTCGGTAGGGGAGATTATGTATGGACAATCCTAGACACTGGAATAAAGATATAACTTTTTTGGTCTAATTATTATCATTGTCATTTATGTTATGATGTACAATCGTTCTGTTTCATGAATACTTGGTACATGCGGGAAATACTATGTTATCTGATTATTCACCAACCATACATTTAGGACTAAACAATGGTCATAATAATTATGTAATGTTATTGTTCATTCAACTAGGTAAGTACCAAGTTAAAGATATAAATGTGTATATTGAGCCTCTGATCGACAAGTTGCTGGAGTTATGGAATGGTGTCACTATGTATGATGTCTCTAGACCAATACGACAAAAACAATTTCAATTCCATGCAATGCTTGTATGGACAATACATGATGCCCCAAGGCTAACACATTTTTTGCGGTATGCTAAAGTGTTCAAGTTGCGCATTATAATTATAATTATAAAAATTAACATATTTAATCCAATTATACATTATCTTGTAGGTCTTCAAACAAAGGGAAAATTTGCATGTCCAGTTTGTGGTCCACAGATGAAATCCCATCATTCAAAAGTTTTAGGAAAGTAGGTGTTTGATGAGCATAGGCACTTCCTCCATAGAAATCATAAGTATCGAAATACCGAAAAACATCTTTTCAATGGGAAACAAGAGACTACATCAAAGCCACAAAGAATGAGATCTTGCTTATGGAAGTTGGAATATAATAGAATTAATCATCAAGGTAATGTCATTCCATCTAATGGTTTATGTTTGGAATTTGTATTTTTCTATTGTGTTTTGTTTACTGATGATGTAATTGATGATCGTGAAGGTCGTCAAGGCATTAATGACCACCTTCCAAAAAGACTAAAAAGTTATCCAAGACAATTTAGTAGGTTGCCCTACTACAAGCAGTTACAAATTGTGCATTTGTTCGATACTATGCATATTGGAAAGAATATAACAGAGACATTATGGAAAATATTGGAGAGAAGACGTGACAAAGAAAAAATTGTCAAAATTTGTAGTGACATTCAAGAATCCAATCATGCAACGAAAAATGTCATTCAATCAAATAGCAATGGAGACCATATTAATATAAGTGCCCTTCCTTGGTTATTAATGGACCAACAAAGAAAGGCTAAAAAAGAAGTCATACAAAAAATTTGATTTCCCACAGGATTTGCAGCAAACATAAACAATCCTGTATCAAAGAAAAGTAAATTTGGGCCAAGGATGAAAACACATGATTGACATACCTTCATTAAGGTAATTCATGTTCTTGTGTATTTACTAAATATTTGTATACTATGCATGTACTTTTCATTGTATTATGTTAGAAAACAATGAAAAGATCATTTGATAATTGTTGCAGTACGTTCTACCTCTATCTCTCCCACACAACTTTGACAATAATGTCAAGAAAGTCATATATGATTTTGGAAAATACATGAGGTAAGTAGTGATCTTTATTGAATTTTTTGTATAGATAATATATTTGCGATTTGTTTTACTTGTTATGTAATATATTGTATATTATTTTGTAAAGTCTCGTTTATATATTTTTGCATCTTGAATCTCTTCTAGGTGGTTGTCATCTAAAGAAATCCATAAAGAAGATAGAAAATATTGGAAGAGAAAAATTTCTCATTTAATGTGTGAAATGCAAAAGTGTCTACCTTCAAATTCAATGCACAAGAACACTACCTCATACACCAAGTCGAGGAGATTGAATTGTGTGGACCTGTACACACTAGGTCAATGTGGATGGTTGAGAGGCACTTGAAATGTTTGAAGGCTTTGGTTCAACAAAGAGCACATCCCGAGGGTTCTATGGTGGAGGGACATATGGTATACTAGACTATGGTGTACATTGCTGAATATCTTCCTAAGTTTGTAGCAGACATCCACGTAGATTGTATTTGGGATCCCAATGCCATTAAAAAATTCGAAGGGGAGTACTTGATGGGGAAAGGTAGATTGAGGAAAGTCAGAGGTAATTAAAAGATGTTATTGTAGTTAATTAAGTCTTAATCTTCTAAATAAATCGGTTCTAAGTCGTATATTAATTATTTGTATAGTTGGTCTGGAGTGGGATGCACTACATTTGCATATTGTAAACAATCTTGATTGGATAACGGAGTGGATTGAACGATGTCAACATTCTGGTCGCACATTAACATGGGAAGGTGTGGCTTCATTGGTTAAAGAAGCTCATCGTAATGGAGATTCCAATGTTACGCAAAGGGAAATTTATTTATCATATGGTTTAAGAGATAAATAGGTACATATAATTTTATTAATCACCCGTATGTTTATCAACTCACGATGCAATAATTTTAATATGTTAGACATATTGTAGGTCAAACACCACAAGACTATGTGCTGCAATGGTCATAAATTTCGCATCAAAAAGTTGGATGACACAAAGAAAACTTGTGATTCTGGGATAACTGCAATCTTTGAGGTGACCAATATTTCATCTAGAAATGACATATATCCTCAAGAGTCTCAAAATCGATAGTATGGCATTTTGGATGATATACTTGAGTGTGACTTTAATTTCTTCAAATTAGTTTTGTTCGTCGTCAAATAGTATAGGCTACGAATGAATAAAAATGATCCTGATAGAACTGTTATTGAACATGATAATGTATTTACAAGGGTTAACACAAGGTCATTTGAGCCAGTTGGGGATGAGACCTATGTTCTTCCAAGCCAATGTGAGCAGGTATTTTACTCAGAGGTTCCACATAAACTGGGTTGGTCATTTGTTGTTAGACATGATCCAAGAGGAAGGCCGATAAAGTATAATGAGATGAAAGAAGAAGATACCAAAGAAGTAGAAGATGATGTAGATGATGGTGATCATGATGATGATGTTGTTGTTTCTGATGCTACTGATGATGGTGATGGTGATGGTGATGGTGACGGTGATGGTGATGGTGATGGTGATGGTGATGGTGCTGATGGTTATTATGATGAGCTGGAAGAAGAAGAAGATCAATGACATGAATGAAATGTATGACATTTTTTGAACTTTTTATTTATTTATGAAATTTGGACTATTTATTAGCTATGTGATGGATGGTGATTTAAAATACATATGTGATGGATTACATGTTTATGATGATACATTTGACATTTTTTGAACTTTGTGTTTATTTATGGAATGTTGACTATCTATTAGCTATGTGATGGATGGTGATTTATGCTACATATGTGATTGATTACATGTTTATGATGATACATATGTGATGCCTATGATGCTCAATTACATATATAATGATACATATGTGATGCTTATGAAGCTCATGATACATATGTATTTATTGTTTATCAAATTACAAATGTAATGCTTATGATGCTCAATTGTTTTTTTCTTGTCGATAATAAAGATTTTTATTAATATATAAGTAAAGAAGTTAACATTACAAAATTTAGCCTAACTTGGGCCCAGAATAGTCTATGCACTACTGACTGTCTACAACCTACCCAATTACATACGATAATCACTAAATTTAGAATCAACACCTATACCCCTTACAAAATTCAAAACTTGGACAACAAAAAACTGGCTCCATCAACCATGTCATCAATCATTCCTAATATCATCGTGTGTCCATATCAGTAGGATAACAAAATCACTGCTGAGGGGGCTAAAAAAATTCATCTATAAAAGTCAAAGAATTGAAAACAAACTAACAAACAACCATCTATCCTGTCAAAAAAGAAAGCAAACCCAATCGCGAGGACCTCAAGCATGAGCTGGTCGCTATCACACACTTCACCATCACCTTGGGATGAAGTTCAAATACCATGGCCTCTGATTTTCCTATGCACAGTGGTGTTTCCTTATTGCTTCCATCAATGAATTCCATTCAGCCTGAATATGATTCAGATAAAGCCTTTAATTAACCATGTTTGGCTAACGCACAAAGGGAACAAACCCCATCTCTTCCACCACAATTTGGCTCTCAAAGCATTCACCAAAATCAAACCCGTGTCCTAGGTGTGCCTAATCTAGGATAGAGTCCATTCTAGAGATTAAATCATGCTCAAACAAAGCATTCATTACCCAACGAATGTCCTCTTCAACAACCCCCAATTCAAGGCCCTAGGCCAAAAGCATTGCTACAATGTCCACATTGCACTTCCATAGATGATTAGCTTGCTAGAAGAAATTACATAGCATCCTCTGCACTGCATTTATCACCTCCTCTGATGTTCTTTTGAGAAGGAGCTTGAGCCTACACTCTTCAATCAACCCATAGAGCACCTTCTGTTGCTTTTGTTTTTGGAAGGTAAAAGTGGCCTCCATCCGACCACCGAACAAAACCTGCACATAAAAACAGAAAAACCGGCCAAATAGAAAATTGATGTTAAAACAACAAGTTTGGATTCCTTAAAAAGAAAGCCAGTTCATGTGAGAAATAAATCCCATATCTACTGTGACACTAGGTAATTAATGCTCGATGCTGGAAACATCACATCACCGCCTGCTCTCATAGGGAGAGTCATCATAACAGGTAATTTGTTGTAAGAACCCACACGTTTTCGGTTCATGTCACAACCACCACTGCCATCATGTAGGCACACCACTTGCAAAAAGCGAGGAGAAAATAATTAAACTGCTAACCTTACAAAAGCAAGGAATAAAAGAGAAAAAAATTATGTTTACACAAAAGCACATTTGCATCCGGAAACCAAAGACTATCGACTACTGGCTGTCGAAATATGTTGACACCAATCTAAATTCAGCTCGCCATCAAAGACTTCAAAATGTGCATCCTCTTCTTGATTGAAGGACATGGCCCATTTAGATAATTTATCTGCCATTGTATTACCCTCTCATCTGATATGACTAACCATGACATCTTCAAAATAATTCAAGCCCTCTAAGATTAGAGAGATAATTTTTTTAAAATGCTATGCTTTACTTTCACCATTTTTAATAGCTTGGATTATGATCAGCGAATCCCCTTCCAGATGTAATTTTTTAATCCCCATATTTCAAGTACATCGAGTAGCCAACAATGCTGCATATGCTTTGGCTTCATTGTTAGTTCCCTTCTTAATACGTTGTGCCCCAATTTTAACTAAACTGCCACTATCATTCCAAAACACCACCCCCACACCATACACACCCCCTCTAAGTTGAGACGCCTCATCAAAATTTGCTTTGATCCACCCCCTCTGGGGTGGAACCCATTCTGTGTGTGAATTACACTGCTTACTCTGCTTCCTATTATTCCAAGCCCCATGTCTTACTTTGACATTAGGCCATGATTTTTGGATTTTCATGTCCTCTATAGTAAAGGGGGTACTCGTAGATTCCATTTGAGAAGCTGCAACCCCCAAAGTTTCCTCAATTACCTGATCAATTCTACTAAATTATGATGCTGATTTCATGTATATATTTTGTGTGATGTTTCCAACCCTTGGTGTAAACAGGTAATTGACTATAGACATCGCTGACCCTTTAGTTGAGGATCCTGCACAGTCTACATAAAGTAAAGGTAAGGAATAAAAAAATATAGATTATGATGATTGCATATTGTTCATGTTGTGTACTATGCAAATTTTAGTATACGTATTATGTAATTTTTGGCTAACATAAGATAATTGAATTACATATGTAGGAACTTGAACCCCTTTGACAAGGATCCTGCACAGTCTCATGGATCGATAGGTATAAGTCAATACACCCTATAGAAATAATTTATTTTTTAAAAAATACTAGGAAAACAAAGTTCCTCAGTTCTTCAAACCTCAACATTAGCAGCAAATCTAATACAGTTATCAACACTTGAGGCCCCAGTTGGACTTATTCAATTTTTAATTTCAATGTCAACTTTAGGGTCATCTTCTTCATCAACATTATCCTCATTTGCAAAATATCTCTCTCATTACCAACTAACTCTCTCATTTGATGGAGTGCAGGTACCACCAAATAGGTATTTGTCAGATGTGTCTTCCTCGAGTGAGGGAAATGTAGGAATAGTCGATGAAAGTGAGACATGTAGTAGGTCTAAAATAGGGAGATCAACTAGAGGTCAAAAGATTAGAAGAAAATTCAGTAAACATATGGAATTTTTCCTTTCTCAAGGGGTTCATACTCTTATGATGATGAGACCAAATGCGACATCGAGGTGCCCTTGAGGTACAAACATATAGAGAAACAATGGGTACCCAAGAAACTTCCTCCAATAAACACTGATTTTTATGTTAATGAGAGGATATATCGCATAGCACCTTCGTCGTTACATGGTTTGGGCCTATTTTCCATGGACGACATAAAGGTCTGTTACAACAAAGTTGCTGAATTGATGGAGTATGTGGGACCTTGTTATAGTTACAAAAATTGGATGCAAATTGTTCGATATAAAAAGGGTATGCATAGGTATGCATCGTTAGAAAATTATATACAACAGAAAGATAATGATCAAAGTAAATGAGTGGCTGTATACATTGATGGAAGGCCAAAAGCAACAGGGAATATTGCAGGTTTTATAAATAGTATGCGACTTGAGTCAACTAATAAGCAACCCAATTGCATATTTGAGGCGCGTGAGGGAAATCATGTATTCGTATGTGTGATAAAATCAATAAGTGCAGGGGAAGAGCTGCTAATCGATTATAATTTGAATCATATTGATACAAACAAAGTTACTAACATGGGGGTGGTACGTACTATATACCATTTAAACCAACCTCCAATTAATGACTCCAATATACCATCTTATTATTAAGTTTTTTTGATGTCTATTGGTTTCATTTCGCTAACGTGTTTATATTTTTTCTTTGTCACAGGGCGACCTGGATCCGTCACATAGCATAGACAGGGATGTAGGTCCTGACACTTCTACTGAGCAGGTAAACCTCATTGTAATTGTACAAATTAGATAGAAGCAAACTGTTACATTATTATGTTATTTTCTTGACTGTTTTGGAGTAATATTGATAGTGTTAATAATATTCTTGTCATAGACGAATGTTCGGGGAAAGGGAAAGAAACCTCCCTTACATCAACACCTCAGCACAATATTAAGCGATGAGGACTACGCAATTTCCATAAACCTTGTAGACTTGATAAAAATGTCTATCACAAAAATTAATAAAGAGATTGTTGCTTTGGTATGCACGACCCCTCAGGCTGATGAGATAAAAGATAGGTTGAATGAATTGATGCAAGCAACAGAAAACATACGAGTAAGCAGTAATGAAAGCTTTAATTATAACAAAAGTTCAATAATGGTTTATATTTTATACTCTTTTATGTCACTAACTAAAATATTTACATGTTGTTTTTATAGAATTTCATGTGTGATCATCAACCTGGTGGACATGATTAGGGTATTGCAGGTAGTGCAGGTGATGACCATGTTCTATACATTAAAACTACTCCTCCTTTGGACTTGTGAAATTTATTTTTTAATGCTAGTGTTATTTACACATGCCTTTCCCTGTCTATACTATTTATCTCTCTTTAGAATGAATAATAATAAGTTTTGTGTGTATATATGATTGTAATAATAGTTTATTAAATTGTTAATAAATTATTTAGTTGCACAATTAGAAGTTCTCATTTGATCTGATCTGATCACTTGTATTTTAATTTACTATTATCAAATTATATTTCAAAGTAGGGACATTACAAAGACCAATAAGACAACGTGAAGTTTGACAACATGAGATAGCACATTGAAGCAATCTAAATAAATAGATTCCATGGACTATCTTCTGTAAGGAATATACTAATTTATCACTTAAACTGCCCTCTTGTCACAAATTTACATACCTTTGTCGTGCATCAAAACCTACCTTCCTTATTCTCCTTCATATTGTTGTATCATTAAGATTAGTATCGAACACTTAATAAAGGTTCATATTTATTTACAACTCTTAATAAAGGTTCATCCTTGTTTACAATTCTTGCAGTTTTCATATATTTAATGTATTATTCTTCATGTGTTGTCAATGTTCTTGTGGAAAGTCTACCTCATTCGAGGTTATTGTCGATTGTAATGTTAGCAATAGGCAACATGTAGACATCCTCTACTACTTGTCATGTTGACCCGCCCACTGTTGATAGATCCCTCTTTTTCTCTCTCTTTTGTTATGTGTTTATTTCCCTTGAAGTGTTCTTTCTTGGGGGCATTTCATGGTGGATTCATTTTTTGTAGTAGGAGATGCATATGAGGATGCGCCAGAAGCAAATACTACTGATACCATACCATCATTTCCTGGATCTTCCTATATTGCTAGTATGGGAATGTTGCAGACTACATTGGTGGTGAGAGACGAAGAATTGATTCACTTGAAGATACAAAAGGTTCCAGGTAATTTAAAATTACTATTATATATAGTGTAATTATAATTTACTTATTGATAAATCATTTTGGACTAATTATCCCATGAATTTTTTTGCAAGAAATGATATTTTTTTATAAGTCTTACTGACATTGTATGCATATGTTTGGGCCCACCATACGTAAAAGGTGGAACATCATATGTGAACTAACCCTAATCCACTATTTTTATTTCACATCATTTGTAGAATAGTTCCTTTGATTCATTTCTTGAACTATATTAAAGGTAGCTTCAGTTCATTTCTGAATCTAATAAGTTTGTTTTTTTTCTCAAAAGGTGGTATGACCAAGAAAATAGGGTAAAAGATGAACTCACAAACCGTATGGTTGAGTTGTTCGGAAATGACACATTCGACAAAACCAAGCTCCTTGAAAAAGCTAGCACATATCTAAAGTATGTGAGGGACCAATACATGACACAATTAGAGAAGAACGTAAAGTACGAGTGTTCCCCCATGATTCCAGAGAGGGAGTGGAAGGACCTGATTTTGGATGTGAAGGAGAGAGTTGAAAGGAAAAAAAGAAATCCACCACTAGACACTAGAAGAAGGTATGTGATACTATTAAGAATGTAATTATGTATTAATTACTCTTTATATTTATATAATCTAACATATTTAAAAAAATTCATAGACTGAGTGACATGTCAAAGGAAACCAAGGCAAGACAAGAAAAGCACAAGCAATACAAACTCGACTCTGGTGGTTATATGAAACTTGCCGCACGAATTGTAAGAATCAGCAAATGGAATATCGCATCAAAATATTTATAAATTGCAAACAAATTTTTTTTGAGCAAACAATACAAGCAAAATTCATGATACTAAGCAAAAATGCAGGGCTCTGAATTCAATAGAGCGCCCATAGAAGATGACAAGAGAATTGCCTACCAGGAAGGCTATACAACCGTGGCTGAACGACTATGAGAATTGAATGGGCAAACATGAGATTTTGGTGCATTCGTCACATGGGTAAATAAGTTATATGAAAATAATTTCAAATTGAATACCTTACCAATAATCTATTTGATGTTAAGTTCTAACATAAAGTGAATTTATTTGTTTTAATTAAGAAAGCAATTATAACAATACGCATGACATTAGAATGAAGCGTAATAATCGTGAAACACAACCTCCACATGAAGGTCTGGATGTGCATCCCAGTAGTGGAGGTATTCATTTGCTATTCAATTTTTTTTATGTAATTATTAATACAAATAAATATCTTAAATTGTAATTGGTGTAGAAATTAATGTAACCTTTTTTGTTAATATTTTAGAGCATGTAGTCGGTGGTGACCAAGTGGAGCATGATCCAGGTAGACAACATCAGGAACGTGATGTTCCCCAGTCAAGTTTTTGAGGACCACTATTATTCATTTAAACATATTTAATTGCAATTGGTGTATTGATTAATGTAACCTTTCGTATTTCAACTCCAGAGGATCTAGAGGGTGTTCAACATGTTGAGGTTGACGCTAGACAAAATGATTTCAAAGATGATGTGGCCCCATCAGGTAAAGAGCGCCACAATTTTGTTCTTTAAATTAATGAAATACTTGTAACAAAAATAAAAAATGATTTGAATTTAACCCATTTCTTTGTTATTGCAGAGGACCCCCCTTTGCATCGGTGTCCTCGTCCTCAGAGGAGGACTAGGCATACATCAAGATCACGAGCAGAGGGCAGAACAACTGAAGAGGGGGGAAGTGATGAAGAAAACGATGGTCCACTTAGACTTTTCATAACTTCAAAAATAATAAAAAGATGATTGTAATCTACATTATTTGATAATGACTGATTTTTATGTGTTAATGAATGTAATTATGTGCTAATGAATGTTCATGAATGATATGTGTTAATTAATATTGATGAATGTTGCGTGTTAATGAGTGTTAATGAATGTTATGTGTTGTTGAACGTTATGTGATAATGAATGAATGTTATATTTTATTAATGGATGAAACAATGAATGAATGTTAGATGTTAACGAAGAATTTAGAGTGATGTTAGGGGGGAGGGGCCAAATTAAGCTTCCACCTTCACATGGTTGGCCCTGTTAAGTAGAGAATATTAAACTATTCTTGAAGCCAAGCAAAGCTCAATAAGATAACAAACTTTTCAATATTTCATTATGTTGCACAGTTAATCTTATTGAATAATGTATATTGAATCTTAATTGCAGGGTCCAACAGAGTCAACACGAACAACAACACCACAAGTAAGTGGTTTGTTTTTTAAGTTTTTTTTTTCATGATAATCTGGGAGGGTTCATCTACAGTGTTATGTGTAATTGTGAAGGTGAGAAATTTATATTTTTTGTGATTTTGACATTTATTTTTTGTTCTAGGTGGATGACTTGGAAGAGGTCAGTGATTACTATCAAAATAGGGGTCGCTTTAATGAACTCATATCCATGTTTGTGATGAGAAACATCATTGGAAGGAACTTACATATTTATATATTCAAGATGATGAATATGATAATTTTTCCACTACTATCATGAACCATTCTCCAGAGGCATGGGATCATATGCAATTGAAAGATGTAGTTAAAGTGGCCAAGGTTGAATTGTACTACAAAGTTGTACACTTGTATTTGCAAGAACACCCATATCTTATTAATGACCTCTTGAATGTCCTTACCCTTAGGGTAGACCACACACTAATGGTTGACATCATGCGTAAGGTATGACTCTAAACTCTTTTTTGATGTCTTTCACTTGGGTATTGAGTTTTTCTAGATGTTCTCTTTAGCAGCTATTTGGTTTGGAAAAAAATCATGAGTATCTTTTGTTCTGTTGTATTTGTTATCCACGCTAGACATCTTCATCTTGTGAAGACGTACATGGTTGCGGTACAGAGAAACAATGCAACTATTGTTAATGAGGTTTTGAATGAAATTAATGTAGAAGATGAAGATTATGATAGGCTTTCAGAATCTATAGATACCCATGATAACTTTGATCAGATGGGGCTTTCTCAGAGGGTGAGAGGAACTTATCTATTGGTTCTTTCATTTAAGTTAAAGTGGGATGCAATTTAGCATTTGAATAGTTTTCTAATGATCTTTAATTTCAATTAGGTTGAGAAACATGAACTTCTTGAATTTCGGTTAAAGGCTTTTCTATAGAAAATTTTTGAGAACGCAAATGATTCTTGAATTCTGTCTGGTTATATTTATTGCTTGCTGAAAATTATAAAATGCTTACTTATAAATGTTTATGAAGTTGTGCCTGTATAAATTAAAAGTATGATTCCTTGATTAAGATTGCTTCTGAAAAGACCTGATTTAATTATATCAGATCAACAACAGACCGGTGCCTTCATCCCTTACCGATTTCATACTATTTCAAATTGAAAGATCCCACGTATAACCATGGAGATAGTTTTAATAACTTGTTTTCAAAACAAGACCATCACATCAAAAGCATCTATATGAATTGTAACTGAAATATAAAATGTAGTTAGTCTTATTGAATTTTAACTCTTCTCTAAAAGACCAATAAGACAATTTGAAACTTGCCAAACAACCTTTCAAACTGGAAATTAGTCTCAATCACAATAACATAAGATAGCACAAAATAGATTTATCACATGGAACTTATCAATCAATTGAAAAGCATATACAATTCAGAATGAAGAACACTTGAAATTTATATTAAAAATAGATAATCAAACCAGTTGATTTCAATATGTGTCATCCATCAACTTTGATATTTCCAAAAAACATTGTCTTGATAATATCATAAAATTTGAGGTATCTCCCCCACTTGTTCTAAAAGATCTTCTATTTATAGATGATGATTCAGTTTGAAAGTGAAAGGGCACACCCTTTCATTAAAACTAAAACTAACAAAAACTAACTAAAAACTAACTTCCTAAAAACTGTCTTTACAATATGAACATATTATAAAAACATGACTCTGAGCTCCAACTTAGACATTAGGTCTGGTCTCTCAGCATCTTGCTGCAGTTCTGGATATGCTCCAAGTACTTCTTCGACTTATATGTGTCTGCATCATGGATGATATCCCCGGCAATGACTTCTAGCGTGCCAAAGTTTCCATTTGTTTCACAATCTCTTTCAATTCAATTCCATCAATTTGGGCAATATCAAGGGTGAAATTGAGAAGACTATGAAATTCTAAGATCCATACATCTTTATCCTTTAGCTCACCCTTCTGATCAGTTAACTGTGGGAAACCATGCTAAATAGTGTCTTTGCATTCATCATATTCAAATTGAAATTGTTCATCAAATGTATTGTGTTTAGCCAGCAACCTCTTTATTTTTTCAATTTCTTTTGCTTCCGCTTTGGCCATTGTTTTATCATGCAACCTTGATCCCAATCTGTTTGAAATTTTGTTGTGTGAAACTACATTGTCCATGTTCTTTTGAAACACTGTCCAAAATTCTTTCAAAAAGCCTTGTAAAACCTGAAATCTTTTAGTTAGTAATAAACCAATAGTATCTGCCTTCACACTTTGCATCTGTTTTAATATCCTTTTATTGTCTTGCTGCAACTCCTCACATTTTTTCTTCCATTGAGAGCTATCCGGAGTAGGAACCATTGGCACCTGTTGCCCACTTATCCTTAGCATTTATTCATACAACACCTTATACTAGTTCCTCTCCCTCACTACTCTGACCATCTGTGCTTTATTGAATTTTGAAATATCCACTCCAATATTAGCAGAAACAATTGGATCAATTTCACCAACTTTTAGTTTCATCATATGGCCAAAGGCCTTATCAACATCAATGATCTTTGGTCTCTTGTGGGGAGGGTATAGATCCCATAACCTCAAAGATTCCTCATCCTGAGCAAATCTTGAACCAATAAATACATCATTTACACCTTGTATATCCAATTTGAATTCCTTATTTTCTGAATGCAATAAACTATCAAAGATAAAAGAAGCACTGAGGTCCTATCCAGGAAACAAAATCACCCCAGCCTCTGTAAGCAGTTGCCTCCTCTTTTGAGGGGTCATTGTGATTATCTCTGCATCAATTTCCTCTTTTAATTTCTTTAACAACTCAACCTCATTATCAGGCTCACTCAATTTCTTCCCTTTAAAATTGTACAAGAATGTTTTAAATTCTTAGGAATAAATAAAAACATTATCGGCAACAAAAGAAGAAAACTCCTCTAACCGAGAGTCAGCATGAACTTCGAATGCTGTCTCTATTTGGTCCTGCATGTCTGGCTTTTCTTCCTTCTCTGGCACTTGCCATCTAGAGACAACTACATTCTCATCAGATTCACTTTCTGCCTTCTCCTCCTTGATTTCAATTTCCTTGAGTCTGCGTCTCTTTTCTGCCAATTCATTATTCAGTTGATCAATTACCTCTTTGGCCTTTGCATTCTCCATGTTCCTAAAGATATCTTCAGCCTCAATACTAACATGCACATAACCTCCCAAGTTCTGCCTCTTCTTGCAAGACTGATTGTATCATGCAGGATCATAGTTTTTCCTGGCATAATGCTCATACAAATTGTATTCTTCTATCAACTTCTTATCAATTATTTCATATGCATTGGTTGACACTATGGTGAAATCACCAAAACTTAGTGTCCTAGGTAGGAAGGTTTGCTTATGCATATCTGCAAAATGTTTAGCATTGGACACACTCAATTGCCTCACAATCTGTAGATAAGCTATTATGTCCCGTACTAGTTTTGGCAGCATGTAGGGGCTCCCCTCAAATCCATATACTCTAAAACATGTAAAATCCTTATTCACAAACCAGTCCCCCTAGTTATGATCAACAATGTGTCTTTCATCATAATCCTCAAGTCTTAGGAACCTCTTGATCTCGTCAGAGATAGAACCTTCACATGAAATCCCATACATTCAGTACAATGGCATCATGATAAGTTATTCAAACTTAATATAGTTGGACTTCATATATCAAGAATCCCAAAGAGATGTCCACAATTGGACGAGATGCTCCTCACCTTCCCTATTCTTGGTAATTAATTTTAGGCCCTTAGGACAAAAACCCTTTACATATCCATAAAATAACACTAGATGCATCAATAGTGAATAAAATTTGAAATTGGGATGAGTATCATCCATAAGGTTTAAAAAACCTTCGTGCAACCTCTCTACCAGATATGTTGCATAGTCAAAAGGCCTAGGTTCATACATTTGTATATCAGAGGCTAACACCAACAACCCAAGACTTGCCAGATCAGGCACCTCCACCCCTCCTACTTTCCCACACAACATATATGTGTACTGCAAGTAGTGTCTGAACAAATCAATGCTGAATGGTGGCCCGTCTTCCTCTGTTAATTTTCCTACCTCCCTCTTGTGAATGGGAAATTTCCAGCCGGTATATGTAGTGTCTATTATGAGGTATTCTTCCTCCAACTCCCCAAAGGACAAGGGATTATCAGGACTGGGGTCTAAATTGAAAACCTCATTTATGGTACCCGCAGAAAATCTAATAAATGCTTCCCCATTTGGGAGTTGAATGTACCTTTTCACCAAATTATAATTCCTCACCAAAACCTCTAGCAATCTTATGTTTACCAAAACATTGGGGACTGTTAGCTTACCTAAATTTGTCATCCAACGATTGTAGAGTGACATCTCCTTGATCCTTCTCAAATAGTGGAACATAAACAGTTTATGTCCCCTTACCTTGGTCCAGACATCTCCGAACTCTCTGTACTTGTCTTCTAATTGGTCTCTCCCTGGTAGGTACTGCTTTGACCTTCTAGATTTTGGGTCGGGTGCCTGCATTTGGTCTATCATGTCTTGGTTTAACTTCCTAACTAGAGGCACTTCTTTAGTTTTTCCTTTCTTTGCCTTAGAGTCATGGCTCTTGGCCGCCCTCTTCTTTCCTGTTGAACTCGAAGTTTCCATTTCTGCAATTACAATCCTCTACTCTATTTTTCAAAGGCGCAATGTGTTCTATAGGTGTATTCTTCTTTTACTAACACAATATTTAGACAAGGCAATTTCTAGTTCCGCCGTATTCTTTTGCAATAATGAAATTATCATAAAATTTTCCTCGTGCGAACCATAGATGTATATCTACTACAAGTATTAAATAGAAGACTTTTAAAAATTTTGGTTTTGAATTTTGATATGACAACGAATTGTCAGCATATGTCTCCTTGATGAATATTTCCCTTTTGCGCTCTCTGAACATCCCTTTATCTACTTTGACATATTAATTTCTCTTATTGGGATACCCTAAGCCGATGACTCCTTTTCCTCCTCATCGATATATCTCAAACCGATATTCTCATTGGGCATCAGGTGAGCTCATTTAGCATTATCACAATAGGCATTGTTTCCTCGATGGGCTTCACCATCGGCATAGATCTTCCCGATGCAACCGGCTTCATCGCCATCAGTCTTCCCGATAGTGTCTTCACTCCGCTCAATCAGTCTGGTCCTTCATCGGGTATTGGGGTAATCCGAAATGAAACATATAGATAAGAAAAGTCTTCCTGATAGAGAATGTTCCATTGGTATATATTTCACCGATGATTTCTTCGGGCGTCAGGGTGCTCAAAGTAACACTACCGATCACTTTGGCTATACCGATGCAATTGGCTTCATCGCCATGAGTCTTCCTGATAGTGTCTTCGATCTGCTCAATCAGTTTGCTCCTTCATCAGGTATCAGGGTAATCCAAAATGAAACATACCAATAAGAAAAGTCTTCCCAATAGAGTATGTTCCATCGGTATATGTTTCACTGATGATTTCTTCGGGCGTCGGGGTGGCTCAAAGTAACACATACCGATCACTTTGGCTATATCAATGCAACCAACTTCATCGCCATGAGTCTTCCCGATAGTGTCTTCGTTCCTCTCAATCAGTCGGCTCCTTCATTGGGTATCGGGGTAATCCGAAATGAAACATACCGATGAGAAAAGTCTTCCCAATAGAGTATGTTCCATCGGTATATGTTTCATTGATGATTTCTTCGAGTGTCAGGGTGGCTCAAAGTAACACATACCGATCACTTTGGCTATACCGATGCAACCGACTTCATTGCCATGAGTCTTCCTGATAGTGTCTTTGCTCTGCTCAATCAGTCCGCTCCTTCATCGGGTATTGGGGTAATCCAAAATGAAACATACCGATAAGAAAAGTCTTCCCGATAGAGTATGTTCCATCGGTATATGTTTCACCGATGATTTCTTCGGGCATCGGGGTGGCTCAAAGTAACACATACCGATCGCTTTGGCTATACTAATGCAACCGACTTCATCGCCATGAGTCTTCCCAATAGTGTCTTTTCTCTGCTCAATCAGTCCACTCCTTCATCGCGTATCGAGGTAATCTGAAATGAAACATACCGATAAGAAAAGTCTTCCTGATAGAGTATGTTCCATTGGTATATGTTTCACCGATAATTTCTTCAGGCGTTGGGGTGGCTCAAACTAACACATACCGATTGCTTTGGCTATACTGACAAACTCTTCTTTTCGCCACTCTTATCCGTATAAGTCTTACCGATACCCTCATCGGCTATCGGCAAGATAGTTCTCCACTATTACCGCTAGTGTTTACTATGCCGATGGGTCATATCGGTATAGTTTTTGCTGATGCATTAATTCTCCTCAACTTTGCTCCTTGATTGGTATAACTTCTGTCGATGAGTACAACTTCGGCTTGCTACACTCTCTCATCAGTATATGGTATCTCGATGCCTCCTCACCTCAATCGGGTGATAGTGAACTTCCAGAGGAATTGGTGGTGTATTTTATGGAACATGTATACAATTGGTAAAACATATAGTTGGTTGTTCTCTCTCACAGGGTAAAGTATATTTTGAATTTTCATTTTGGATTGGGGCATTGAAATGGGGCTTACTTTTGCAATTTAGAATTGCAGGGCAAGAAAGAATTCTTTTCTTCATGCTTGTTCATATGCTATGACTTGATTAGACAAGATGTGGCTTTGGAACTTTCCTGGATGAATAATATGATTGAATTTGTGTTTCCATACCTACTTCAGGTTCTTGATTTACTTTGATGATTCTGTGAATATTTTAAGTTTCTCTTTAATAAACATTTCAAATCTTCTGCACAATTAAATAGCTAATATTCAAAGAATTTATTTTTCAAATTTCATTCGAGAATACACGACAAAAGTTGATGAGATTGTTAAGGACAAGTTAGAGGCTATCCAAGAAGAGAAATCCAAGGATAAAGAAGATAAAGATCTTGTTGCTCAACAGGTATGCATTTTGCTTAATTGAGCACTTGTTCTACTCTACTGACGGTTTTTAAAAATTCAAATAAATATTTGCCTATTTTGTTTTCAAAATATAGCATTTTAAGAGCATAATTAAGGAAATTATAGAAAATAGCATGCACATTTTAAAGAAAAATTAAGGAAATTATAGAAAAATAGCATTTTAAAGGAAATTATAAAAAAATTATCTGCTAACATATTGGACTGTCTAAAAAGGATAATCTTTCCAAGGATGCAATGGAAACTAGTTCTCAATCGGGTGATTGTGAACTTACAGAGGAATTTTTGGTGTATTTTGTGGAACAGGTATTTTGTGGAATGAGTTAGAGGATGTCCAAGACGAGAAATCCAAGGAGAAAGAAGAGAAAAATCTTGTTGCTCAACAGGTATGCATTTTGCTTAATTGAGCCTCAAGGAGCACTTGTTCTACTCTACTGACGGTTTTTAAAAATTTAAATAAATATGTGCCTATTTTGTTTACAAAATATAGCATTTTAATAGCATAATTAAGGAAATTATAGAAAGTAGCATGTGCATTTTTAAGAGCATAATTAAGGAAATTATAGAAAAATAGCATTTTTAAGGAAATTATAGAAAAATTATGTGCTAACATTTTGCACTGTCTAAAAATGATAGTCTTTACAAGGATGCAATGGAAACTAGTTCTCAATCGGGTGATTGTGAACTTGTAGAGGAATTGCTGGTGTATTTTGTGGAATAGGTATTTTGTGGAATGAGTTAGAGTCTATCCAAGAAGAGAAATCCAAGGAGAAAGAAGAGAAAGATCTTGTTTCTCAACAGGTATGCATTTTGCTTAATTGAGCCTCAAGGAGCACTTGTTCTACTCTACTGACGGTTTTTAAAAAATCAAATAAATATGTGCATATTTTATTTACAAAATATAGCATTTTAAGAGCATAATTAAAAAAATAAAAGAAAATAGCATGCACATTTTTAAGAGCATAATTAAGGAAATTATAGAAAAATAGCATTTTTTCAGGAAATTATAGAAAAATTATGTGCTAACATATTGCACTGTCTAAAAAGGATAATATTTTCAAGGATGCAATGGAAACTAGTTCTCAATCGGGTGATCATGAACTTGCAGAGGAATTGGTGGTGTATTTTGTGTAATAGGTATACAATTGGTAAAACATATAGTTGGTTGTTCTCTCTCATAGACTAAAGTATATTTTGAATTTTTATTTTGGATTGGGGCATTGAAATGAGGCTTACTTTTGCATTTGGAACTGTGGGGCAATAAAGAATGCTTTGCTTCATGCTTGTTCATATGCTATGACTTGATCGGATTAGATGTGGCTTTGGAACTTGCCTAGATGAATAATATGATTGACTTTGTGTTTCCATACCTACTTCAGGTTCTTGATATACTTTGATGATTTTGTGAATATTTTAAGTTTCTCTTTAATAAACATTTTAAATCTTCTGCAGAAATAAATATGTGCCTATTTTGTTTACAGAATATGTATGCTCAGCTTCTTCCCCTTGCTTTGCTAGCACCTCCAATGCCTGGCATGGGAGTGGGCATGGGAGGTTTCTTTCAGCCAGGTATGAGTGGAATGAGAATGCCTCCCATGCCAACTTATGGTATGCCACCTATGGGTGGCTATTGATGGGATTGAAGAACTTAACATGGGACACAATTCTTCAATCATACATGGTTTTTTGAGGCTGGTCTTCGAGTGGAAAGATTAGATTGTCAAATTCTTTTATTGTCGTTTGGTTGGTTGATACAAAATATTAATCTGTAGTATTATTGTATTGGTCAATCAGTTCAAATCTTTCCATCCACCAAGCATTCGATGCCTGAACCGTCGCATGATTAGATTGTCAAATTATTTTTATTGTCGTTTAGCTGGATGATACAAAATAATGAATCTTTAGTATTATCATATTGGTCAATAAGTGCAAACCTTTCCATCCACCAAGTATCCGATGAGGATGTTGTATGTCCAACAACATCCTCATCGGATAAATAGACGCCCACCCAATTTATTCTGATGACTATCGAGTTTTGTCGACAGCTAAGCAGTGAGGGGGCATTAGAATTTTGATGCCCACCCAATTTATTCTTACAACTATCAATTTTTGCCAATGGCTAAGAAGTGAGGGGTTGTCAGAATTCTTACGCCCACCCAATTTATTTCAATGACTATCGAGTTTTGTCGACGGTTAAGTAGTGAGGGGTTGTCAAAATTCTGACACCCAATCAATTTTTTCTGATGATTTCTCGAGTTTTGTGGACGCCTGGACCATCACACATACAACATCCTCATCGATGCAGATGCCATCATAGCCTTTGGACTTCCAATGGATAAACCATGATGGGGCCGTCTAAATTCAGACACCCAAACTGTCGCACATACAACATCCTCGTCAGTGCAGATGCCCTCATGCCGTCAAAATTCTGACGGCTACATAGTGACGGGGCTGTCTGAATTCAGAGGCCTGAACCATCGCACATACAACATCCTCATCAGTGTGAATGCCCTGGTTGCTATTGGAATTCCGATGACTTATCAAATTTTACCGATGATTAAGCAGTGATGGGGCTATCAAAATTCTAATTTATTTCGACGCCTTAGCCGTCAGAACATTACCTGCAAGGCGTTGGAATTTGAATGACTTATCAAGTTGTACCAATGGCTAAGCATTGTCATGGCCATCGTTGGAAGAGTCTTCACCTCTGTTGAAATTTTGATTGTCTTAAGCATCGTCGGAATGTCCGACTACAAGTTTTTGACGGTGTTGCTCATCAGCAGTCCAACGAATTGTAGTCGAAATTCCGACGTACTGTCATCGGAATTTGAGGCCAAATATACTAGTGACATATATCTTAAGACTGATGGAGACAAAATGTTGATAGCTGAAGTATTTATGGATGATATAATTTTTGGTGGTGATGATGATTTATGTATGACTTTTGCTGAGGAGATGAAGAAAGAATTTGAAATGTCTCTTATTGGTGAAATTAAATTTTTCATTGGGTTGCAGGTCCAACAACTGGATGGTGGAATATTTATCGGTTAGAGTAAGTATGTAAGAGAAGTGTTGAAAGCATTTGGCATGGAGGATTGTAAACCAGTTGGTACTCCGATGGTGATAGGTTGCAAATTGTCTAAACACGATGATTCACCATTTGTTGATGAGAAGGAATACAGATCAATGATTGGTAAGTTGCATTATGTTTTTCACAGTAGGCTTGATATTGCACATGTTGTTGGATTGGTTGCTAGATTTCAAAAGGATCCCAAGGATACTCACTTGGTAGCGGTAAAAAGGATATTCTGGTACTCGAAAGGCACAATAGATTATGGTTTATGGTATCCTTATAAAGGTGATTTTTCTTTGAATGTGTTTACTGATGTAGATTGGGTAGGCAGTGTTGATGGCTGGAAAAGAACTATCGATGGAGATTTTCTTCTTGGAGGTAGATTCGTTGCTTGGACAAGTAAGAAGAAAACTTGTGTATCATAGTCAACAACAGAGGCAGGGTATGTTGCAACATCAATGAATTGCACGTAGACAATCTGGATGAGACATGTGTTAGAAGGTTTTAAATTTGATATGTCTGAACCAGTATCTATTTATTGCGACAACACTAGTGCAATTAATATCTGAAAAAATCTCGTGTTACATGCAAGAACAAAGCACATAGAATTGAAATATCATTTTCTAAGGGAGAGAGTACAGGAAAAACAAGTCAGAATGGAGTATGTGACAAGCAAAGAGCAGCTAGCAGACATTTTTACCAAACCATTTCTGAAGATTACCTTTGAGTACCATAGAAGTAAATTAGGGGTCAGACCCCTACACAAGAAGAACTAGGATGCAGAAGATGCATCAATGCAGTGGGCTTAATGACTATTTTTTACTATGGATTGATGAGATGTAGGCTACTCTGTAGGGGGAGAAACTTAGATGTGGTTAGCAGAGATAATGGCAGCAGTAGCAACATATTTGATGACTAGTGATACATATGCACCTTTGGCATTGTTGTCAAAGGGGGAGAAGAAAACTATCAGAAAGGGGTAGAAGACATGAATATGACTCAAAACTGGCAGATGAAGTGTAACTAGTAGATGAGGTGCATCAAAGAAGAGTTGAAGAAAAGTTATAGAACAAAGAAGAGCAATATGAGTTGAGTATGTTGGTGTTTATGTCAGTGTTGCCATCAATGCAAAAGGGGGAGAATGTTGGCATGATTGGCATAACTGACCTAGATGGAGAATGTTGACTAAATCGGTAAAAGATTGTTTGTGATGACATTATGATGAAGAGATTGAGATTGCATGATTGGATGACTTTGATTAGTTATTTGTGTTTTCATTGATGGCAACTAGTGTTTATTCATGACAACTAATTTTTAATTATGTTGTATTTTGTCACCTTAGTCTTTTTGGTCTACCAGAAAGACCTTATCGGTAAAGAAACAAGAAACTAGGAATTAGGACCTTAACTGGTAAACGAGGAAATGTTTTTATTGGATCTGGAGATTGGTGATGATTGAAGTGTTGCGGTTTGGAATGTGAGTTTGTATCATTGTAATATGAATCTGACCAGAACCTCATCATGTTGTGACAATCAAAAGTCATGTTTATGATTTCTGATATATTTTTGCTAGGGTTTAAGGACTCGTAAAGAATTGTCTTAACTAGTAATGATTTTTGGTTTGGGGGTGATCTACATCAAGTTCAAATGTTGGAGATGATGTGGCACAACCCACATAAATGGTTGAATTTTTGTTTTGGCACGTTTGAGGATGGAATTTCTTGGGAAATAGTGAAACACTTAGAAGAGTGTTCTAAGGGTTTGACTTTGTATCAGATCAAGTTGCTGTGATTAGTTACAATCATTCAAAGGTTGATATTGTGTTGTAAAATGTTGTAATGATCTCATATGATCCTTGATGATCTGTATTGTAAAACCTTGATGTATCTAGGGTTTTAATTACCGACCTATGTGTAAAAGTTATTTATGTTGGTATAGTTGATGTTTGCTATGTCGATGGTTTTTGAGAAGAGTGTGAACCCAAACCATAGTGTGTGAGATCTGCCAAAGTGTTGCAGATTTGAAGCATAATTGGATTTGATCAAGCAAGCAGTGAAGTGCCATACCCGGATCATTCACTATTTTTCCCTAACAGTGGTAATAGATAAAATCTGTTAATCGGGTAGGTCCTAACATGCCTTACATTGTAAATCCCCTAATAGGGTGGCTTAATAGTTGAGTTCTAAATCCTCTTGTGAGGTTGATCCTAATAGGTCAAAGCTCCTAACAGGGCTCATCATCTAAATCCCTTAATTGGGTGACTCTTAACAGGATTTGCTCCTAATAGGGTATATTTGTAAGCTCGTAACCAGGCTAAGCTCCTAACAGGGTGCATTCTGAAAGAGTGCAAAATTCTTGTGGGTACCAATTCCCGCCATAGTTTTTCCCTATTTGGGGTTTCCACATCAAAAACATAGTGTTTATATGGTGAATGTTTTTGATATGTTGTTATGAATTACTTTCAGTTTATGCATGGTTAAAAAAAACTTAATGAGTAGCATTGATATATCAGTTTAGTAGATGATTATCAAAAGATACCAGTGCTAGTAAATGATTATATTGTTGGTTTATGTTTGATTTGTGAATGTTTGATAAGTTTAAGATTCAGTTTTTCAAGTGGTGTTAATACTGATTTATCCCCCCCTCTTAGTATTAACTAGATCCTCTAAGATTAATAGTTCATGTATATTTATATATATGTAGGTGCTATCTTTATCATGGATGTCTTTGACATGGTCGATCTGTTAGGTCAAAATACCCCACCTAAACCACCTCCACCTCCACCTCCACCCCCCAGATTAGACAAGGCTCGATTGAGAGCACAAATAAATGAAAACCTTGAGATCATACAACAAAATGTTAATGCAATCTGAAATGATCCTGTCGCCCACCTCATCTTTTACAATTTCCAACTTCAATGCAAGTTGTTGTAGACTCTGTTTGATTTGTTGATATAGAGTTAGATCAATTCCACCAATAGAGAGAGAAGTTGCATCAGTTTTATGCTGATGGATACACTTATAAGAAAGACAATGATCTCAAAATCACCAAAGCAAATATACATGAAATATAACATTTAAGTATAAGTCAAATTTTAACACACGTTCCAAGCTACTATCTTGTAGGGCTTTTAGAGTTGCCTTCATTTATTCCCATTCAGTATTGACCAGAAAAGGGTCAGGAGAAGGCGTAGCAGATTGGTATTGTAGCACTTGATATGAAACTTGATGAGAATGCATATAACTTTGTTGTTGCGCTGGATTCTGATAGTTTGTCATATTTTGATAACCAAGAATTTCTTGTTGTCCAAGTAGTTGTTTAAGGATATCAAATTTCTACAATCCATAAGCGATTGTTGTTGATATTGAGGTACTTGTGAGTACATTGCAACATTTTGTTACAAAGCGATGGGTTGCTATTGGTACTGCATATGCAAAGTATGTTGCATTTGAGGAGTATCGCCTTAGAGATAACTACCACCAGTATACTTATGATATACATTGGATGGAGCATTAAATGATGGGGGATCTTGACTAGCACCACATTATAACTAATGAACATTCGCCACAATGTAAGATGAAAGAGGAGCTTGTAAATAGTTGGACTGTGGTTGTGACATTAGGGGTGGTTGATACTACGGTGCACTGACAAATTATGGCAGTGATTGAGCAAGTGGGGGCAGATGAAGATAGCATTGTGTAATTCATGCCCCCGGGGGTAGCCTGCGTGACAGATGATGGTGGATAGCCAAGCATTCCAGTTGTCCAAAGTGGTGCCTGGGTTGCGGGCATATTTATAAGTTGACTGATAGGATTAGTGAAAGGTGTGACTTGCATCACATTAGACGTCATGGGCATTTGAGCCACCATAGGAAGCAATGCAGTAAATTGTGTAGATAAAACATTAACCAGTGCATTATAAAAACCACCACCTCAGTGTTGAGGTAAGATAGACCCAGATAGATTAGCATAAAATGGTTGATAATATCGTCCTAAGGTTCCCATGGGAGGTAGTCTGATCAACGCAGGTTGCGTGTTCTATGGTAGCAATGCAGACTACACTAGGTTTGGTGTTAGGTTGGAAATGATGGTGGGAGTTGTTGCAAAGACACATGTTGTTGAGGAGGCTCTTGTAGACTAGTCATTACAGTGGTTTCAGGTGAAGCGATAGTCATACCCTGAGAAACCATGTTAGAAAAAATAAGATTTTTACAAGCCTTAATGATTTCGTCAACCATTTGAGCATTGTCCATGTTAGCTATAAATTGATCAACTAGATTAATTTGAATGTCCATTTTATCAGGTTGGTTGACCATAGTGTCATAAACACCACATGGATTAAGCAGACTGTAGGCAGTGGGAACATTTCTTGACATAATAGGGTTGATGCCCAAATCAAGATTCATTTGAGTGCCAGATAAACCTACTCTAGACTATGAGGGTATTTTTCCATAGCTTGCCTAGATCTAGACTAAGTGGTGATGAGCATGAATCACATGAGGTAAATAGAGTACAAAAGCTGGCATCAAAAGATGGATTGACTAATTGATTTGACCAAATGGACAAGAGGTGAAGATCTCGAATATGATCGGATAATGTTCAATTAAAATAATGCGACAGTGGGTTAGCTCAAAAGAATACACCTAAGAAATCCCAAATAAATAATGCACTGTAGATCCAACCTCTAGCTCAAGGTGATAAGATCACATTAAGGTAAAAGATGAAAACATTAGACATGATATAGTCTAAAGAGTGATGATAATCATTGTGAAAAAGAATACAAACTATCTAACAAAACTAGACCAATAAGACCCACAAGGGCTAGAAATATTCAGGTTGATGAAACAAAAAGATGAGAAAGACTAAAGTATGAGATGATGAAATGATCAAAACAATGATGGTGACAGACAAATTGATGACACAAATCAACTAAGATAGATGAATCGACCATGACTATGAAAATTACTCTGATGACTAGAAGAACACGCAATAAAGCTATAATACCTAACTTATACAAGATCAACGATGGCATAAGTATCGATACTAATGCTACAAGACACAAAAGGATGACAATCTGGCAAAAAATCGGCAAAACCTAGGCACCAAAAGGACACCTTCACTAGATCGAACTTGTTGGACCAAGGAGTAACGAAAAGGGTCAAAGAATCCTAGTGTAAAACTGATAGAATTTTGATAGCGTGACAATACTGAATGATCAAATCTGTTAGACGAAGCACTAAACCCAAGGATCTAAGAAATCCTAACGCAAAACAAACAATTTTGATAGCGTGACAATATCTAATGATCAAATCTTGCTAAACAAAGCACCGATACCAAGGATATAAGGTTGCAACGTGGCATAGCCAAATTTTGTAGCATAACAAGACTAAAACGACAAAAAATTCCATACTATAACAAGAACCCATGAGGATAGGTGGCAAACCTACTACAAATGACTCAGACACAAAATGATCTAAGATGATACTGAGAAATTTTGGCAGCATGACGTTACCAAACAGAAAACCCGCTAAAATAGGACATGAACCTGCTAGAATAGGTGGCAAAATTGCCAGAACAAGACATGAACCCACTAGAGAATAAGTGCCTAGAAAAACTTGAAAACATTGACAACGAACTTGCTAGAACTAGATGTGAACCTTCTAGCGTAGACTGCAACGAGACTAAGAAAAAAGACATTGTGAAGCCATTATAGCAAGACTGCGAAAATATACCAATAAGAATAACGCAAACCGGCCATAATAGAGAGTGAACTCGTGGGTTTTAGAAGTAAACTCGTTAGAATGTAGAATGATAGTGACTATGTTAGTATGTTAATCTAGCTCAAATATTGAAGCATTCATGCTACCATAGATAGTGAACCCGCTATAACGTGAATGCAAACCCACTACAATATGACCGCAAACTTGTTGGACTACGAAATATCTCCTAAATTGGACTAATTTTTGACAAAAGACTTCTTGTGACACTAAACAAAACAGGGACATACGAATGATAAAAATGTATAAATGGTCATGTACTTCTTAGGATAGTCCCCTCGCCTAGAATACTATATTTAGTTGGATAGATAGAAGCTTGGTAGCACTATCTCCACTCCATGGCACACACTTCTCAAGCATACCAAGCTTCAAATTTATAAAGATCCGAAGATCTTGAGAAATTTACTATCTCAAGATGAAGGGTATATGAGGGGTTTCTTCGGCATGCACGTATTACAATGCCTGAGTCAACAAATAGAAGGTTTTTGGCAACTCAAAAAAAATTGGTTCGTGGTGGGGGAACTTTCAGGGTAAATCAACTAGTTATACATGTGATGGCTAGCTCGTTTAAGAGATATCCTAGCCTGTAGAACACAAGTTTTTATGCATCTGCCACACAAGAACTAGAATATTTTGACTTGCGTTAAGACCGCAAAGATATTTGAATGTAGACACTGAGGAAAACCATTTGTATAACACAACAACACTAGTTGATTATGGCTCTCGCTAAAATCATGATATTTATATAGCAGATTGAAAGAGTACTATTTGGGTCGTTCTCTCTCACCTGGCCTTATTAGCTACTTGGGAGGTAGACCCTTCTACCTACTAAAGTAAAAATGAGCAACACTAGCACTTTTCTCTTGCACCTAGGACCATGAGAGCTAGGGGAGAGGATAGTGTGTGTTAGCAGTAGGTCCATTCTATAGACACATAACTGTGCCAAACACAAAAAACATGATTTTCAATTCCTTTATCAAATTGAAGTATGCCTAAATTAACAGACTTGACACAAATGAAATAATTGAATAGCAATAAAAGGAAATGTTTTAGTGAAACCCCTCCTCTTTAGCATTCCTTCAACAAATTGTTAATGTTTGAAATTATTGGGCTCTTTAATATGCTCGATTAGCTACACAAATGTTAGTGAAATTACATCAAGACACACACATTAGTTAGTTAGTCACAATTTGATCAAGTCACAATTTTGGATAATGGACTGTAAAATGAAAACCCAACAAACCTGCCAAAACATAGTGCAAAATTTCCACTTTAAGTAAACTAGATGCAAACCCACCATATTTAGTGTCAAACCCGCTATAGCATGAAAATAACATAGGCAATCTTAAGACTCCTAAAAAAACATGACAACAAACTACTATCTCTTCGTGCAAACCCGCTATTTGTAATAAAACTACAAAAAATTAGACTGACATATAGAGTCTAAAAAAACTCAAAAAAAAACTCTAATTAACTCTATTAGTGCAGATCTTCAATTGTGTTTTGTGGCTGATGGCGCACGTGCGGGGGCTCACGAGCAGCCAAGCTAGGGTTTCGAGGCCCTAGCTTGCGGGAGGCGTTGTTGTAGGTGCGATGGGGGAGGGAAGTGCAGGGCGTCGAGGGAGAGCAGAGGGTAGGGTTCGGCCGTGGGTTTGAGGGCAGCTAAAGTGGCGTCGAGTGGAGTTTGGGCTGCGTGGGAGTAGGGTTCTGGATTGCTATAGGCCATGGGTCTCTCATGGGTCTGGGGGATTCATTTGGCCTCTTCCTTTGGAGGAGCTTGGGAGGGGTGACATCTTGGGGGCTGCGCTTTCTTAAGGGGCCCTTCAAGTTGGGGTCCTTGGCTTTCTTTTGTTATCTTTTAATTCTTTTTGCATCCCAATGTCAGGTACTGGTGGTGAGGCCTCGCAGGTGGTTCCTGCCATGGACTTCCATGTTGCAGTGGGCTCAAAACCCCCACTTCAGAGTATGAAGACATTTACAAATAATATTTTCTCATCTGAATCGGGGTCTGGGAGTGCTGGTAGTTCTCGCCTTATGAAGATTAATGGTTGTCTGGAGAGATGCAGTGAAAGGCCAAAGCTAGTTATTCCTTCTGAGATGATAGCTGAAGACGTTGAGTACTTTTGAAAACACTTGCTATATTGCAAATTTTTGGGAATGAAGGTCTCCTTGTAGTTCTTGGAAAACTGGGCACAGAGGACTTGGGCACCGGATGGGGAAATGGAGATTATGCTGCTACTAAACAACTATTTGATGGTTACTTTCAACTGCATGGAGGATCACAATAGGGTTTTTTAAGGAGGCCCGTATTTTTACAACCAGGTGGGGTTGTTCATCAAACCTTGGTATGTGGGGTTTAACCCTTCAGAGGAGCTCCCAATAGGGTTACAGTGTGGGTTCATTTACCACATTTTCCAGTGGAGTGTTGTCAGGAGGATGTGTTACGGATGCTGGCCGCACTACTTCGGAAGCCAGTGGGATCTTCATCGCAAATCCTAGGGAGAAAGGTAATGACCTTTGTGTGCATCTATGTTGAAATTGATCTTAGTGAACCTTTTCTAGATGCTATAGATATGTGTGCGGGTTCTTACTCATGGGTTCAACAGTTAGACTATGAGACTTTACCTTTTTATTGTCGTCTGTATCATGAGTATGGTCATTTACAATGTAAGTGCCCTAGATATAAACTAGTGGTGCGCCAACCTCATCAACCGACCCAGAGTCAAGATAGGGCTGATAAAGGAAAAGCTGCTATGTCGGCCGAGGTTGTGGGTGTTGATGGTTTTGTTTCAGTTAAGACAAGGAACATAAATCAAGGCCAGAAGAGGTCCCTTCAGGAGAGACATGAGGAAGATAACTTTAACAGATTTGAAGCATTGGACGACCTCAGTCATCAGGAAGTGAATTTGGGGTTAACCCCTTTGGACCAAGGTGCTTCAGGGGGTTCCAGAAAGAGTTATGGAGGATTTTACCTAGGCCTTGCTAGTGATTGGAAGCCAACAAATGGAGATGGAGCAGACAGTAGGGGCCGAGTTGGGACTCACTCCTGTTTCGGATGTGAATTTGGTTGGGGGGGAGGGTTCCCCGATAGCTCTGAAAGTGGAACCGGCTAGAGCTAAAACTAATAAGTCTTCTATTCAATTGGGTCTACATCAGAAAGATATTAAGAAAAGTGCTTCGGAGAAAAACTCAAAGGTTGGCAGAAAGAAGGATTTGGATAAAATCAAATTGATGGGAGAGAATTTAGTTGAGTCAGGGTCAGTAAAGACTTTGGATTCTAACTTTTCCAATCCTCCTAAATGATTATGCTTTCATGGAATGTGAGGGGCTTGAGCAACGACCCTAGACAAAAAGCTGTTTGGGAATTGATTAGGAATAATTCAACGGATGTCTTGTTCTTGCAAGAAACTAAACTCTCAGTAGAGAGTATGATGGGGTTGGTTGGCAAGGTGAGTGTCAGTGTTTTGGGGTAGCTAGTTCCTCTAGAGGGGTGGCATGTCTTTGGAATCCTTCAAAGATTCACCCTGTCTGGTGGGTGGCTTCTAGATCTTCGTTATCCAGGGTTGCCTCTAGTCTTGAGACCAGAGATCTTATCTTGATTACTAATATCTATGCCCCCACTGATTTTCAGGGCAAGCAAAACTTATGGTCTCATGTTTCTTATATGCAAAGGCTGGTCCCTTTTCATCCTTGGATTATGGTGGGAGACTTCAATGCTATCATTGAGATGAGTCAGAAGAAGGGGGGTGTCATGCGGTTGGATCCTTCTTCTTTTCTCTTTCAGGATACTATATCTTTGCTGTATATGGTTGACATTAATCTTGGCAATGGTTTGTTCACTTGGAATAATAGGAGAGTGGGGGAGTATTGGATTGCTAAGAGGCTGGATAGACTTCTGGTTTCCAGTTCTTGGGTTGGTGGGGGGTGGTCCACAAGTTATGAGATTATTGACTGGAGAGGGTCTGGCCACTGGCCTATCAAGCTGGTCTCTTCTTTTGCCCAGGTTGCTTGATCTCCCTCCTTCAAATTCCAACTTATGTGGCTTCAGGATCCCGCTTTGTAGGCTCTTGCTGAGCAATGGTGGAGGAAGGGCAAGCCAACCTTTGGCACTACTATGTATACTTTTGGCACTACTATGTATACTTTTTCCAAGAAGCTACAGTTTGTTAAATTTTAGCTTAAACAGTGGAATAGGCAGGGTTTCGAGAACATTTTTCATGCTAAGAAAGCTGCCCAAATAGTGTTAAATGGCATTACCAATGAAATAAGAGAGAAGGGTTTGTCTGAAGCCTTGCTTAGGGAGGAGGATAGGGCTCTCAAGGTTTTAGAGGAATGGGAAATCAGGGAAGAAATTTACTGGAAACAGAGAGCTCACATTGATTGGCTTCAAGCGGGCAATAAGAACATTGCTTTCTTTTTCAACTCTATGAAAGTGAGATGCCATGGAAAATCCATTTCTGCTTTGGTCAATGATAGAGGAGAGATGTTATTATCCTTGTAGGATATTTTTAGGGAGGCTCTACAGTATTTCCGATCCCTCTTCAGTGAGGATTCTCAAGGGGAATTGGTGGAGGAGAACTAGGTTCTCGCTTGCATTCCTCCTCTCATTACTAGGGAGATGAATGAACAGCTTATGGGTCCTATTTTGTTGGAAGAACTCAAGAGGATTGTTTTTCACATGAGGAAAGGAAAAGCTCTTGGATCGGATGGGTTCCCAGTTGAATTCTTTCAAGAGTTATGGGATATCATCAAATTGGACTTATTGGAAGTAGTCCAAGAGTCCCAGAGGAACAAACAAATGCTCCAGGCCTTAAATGCGACCTTCATTGTGCTAATCCCTAAGTATGATGGGGCCGACAGGTTAGGCCATTTCCACCCTATATCTCTCTGCAATGTGATTTACAAGATCATTTCTAAGCTGATAGCAGAGAGGCTGAAGAAGTGTCTGGGGGCTGTTATCTTAGAGGAATAGAGTGGATTTGTGTAAGGGTGCCAAATTTTGGATGGTGTGGTCATTGCTACACAGACCATTCATTCTATAGCATCCTCCAAGGAAAAATCTATGTTTATCAAGTTGGATATGGCTAAGGCTTATGATAGAGTTTGTTGGTCCTTCCTCCAGAAGATCCTCGGGGCTTTTGGCTTTGCTGAGGAATGGACCCAATGGGTTATGAGTTGTGTTACGTCCACCTCTTTCTTAGTGCTAATGAATGGTGATCACACTGAGCTGTTTAGTGCATCTAGGGGCCTTCGCCAGGGGGACTCCCTCTCCCCTTACTTATTCATTCTCCTGGCTGAGGGTTTGGGGAGGCTGATCAATCATAATGTGGGTCTAGGTAGTATTTAGGGGTGGAGTTGGGGTAATGACTTGCAGCCTCAGTCTCATTTGTAGTTTGTTGTTGACATGACCTTGATGGGACTTGCTCGGATCAGAGAAGCTACTAATCTGCAGAAGGTTTTGGATGCTTATTTGGTGGCCTCGAGTCAGTTGATCAATGAAGATAAGTCTTCTATCCTTTTCTTCAACACTCCTAGAGCTATTCAAAAGAGGATTGCTCTTATCTTGAGGTTCCAAGTGGGCACTTTTCCCTTGACTTATTTGGGTATTCCTATCTCTCTTGGTAATCCTCCTTGGGAGTCATGGCAAGGTATCTTGGATAAATTTCGCTGGGAGGGTGCAACTGATTTAGTCGGTGGTTCAAGCTCTTCCAATTTATCATTGTATGCTTCAAGTGGCTCCTATGTGGTTCTTGAAGGGCTTGGACTCTTTGGCAAGGCAATTCTTATGGGCAGGCAATCTATCCTCCTCCAAATGGAGTCTAGTCAACTGGGACCTGGTGTGTAGCTCGAAGCAGTCGGGGGGGCTTGGTTTCAGGCAAGATATTTAATTTGGGGAGGCTCTGGTGGCTAAATTGTACTGGAGGTGGTGTGTCGAATAGGATCGTGGTTGGGCTAAGCTTTTGGCCTACAAATATATGCATATGATCCCAGTACAGGAGGTTCCAAGATATCCGCTTGAGAGAAAAGGCTCAATGATTTGGTATACTCTCAAGAAGGGGGCATCTCTCATTAAGGAGGGACTCTTTTGGATCTGCAGGAGGGGGGAAGAGGTCTTTTTCTGGAACGACTCTTGGGATGGGTACCCCCCCATCCTTGTTCAGTTTCCTAATCTTGGGAACCTTATCCAAAGATTTTTGGAGGCAGGGTGGTCAAGGGTGAGTGACTTCAAGGCTGTTTACCAGTGTGGGTGGTTGGAGTTGGAGAGGTGGAAGGCTCCTAGTGAGTGGCCAGTTGTTGGGATGGAGGAAGAGTGTGCTGAGTTGCAAGGCATTTTGGCGAGTAGACACTGTAGTGCTCTCAAGGGTAGGGATGGACTTGCCTGGTCTCCAAATCCTAAGGGCATCTTTACTGTAGCAAGTGGTTACCAAGAAATTTTGAACCGAAGATTGGAGGGAAGAGAGGTGAACTGGTGGAAATAGGTTTGGAACAATTTTTCTTGGCCGAAGTGCAACTGTTTCGCTTGGACTTTGGCCTTGAATAGATGCCTAACTTGGGATAATATTCGCAAGCAGGGATTCTTGGGGCCTTCTATTTTTGCTTTGTGTGGTAATGGGGAGGAAGAATCCTTACATCTATTCTTCAGATGCCCCTTCTCTATGCTTATTTGGCACTACTGGTGGGGGGTGTGGAAGTGTTCGTGTGTTCACGCCGATTCTTTGGTGGAATTTTGGAGCAGTTTGGGTAGACCTGCTATCTTGTCCTCCTTCCTCCAGACGGTCTGGTATATTGGACCCATCTTCATACTCTAGCAGATTTGGCTTGAGAGGAACAAAAAGATCTTTTGTGAGGCCAGACTGTTAGTGCAGCAAGTATGGAATAGAACCATGGTTATGATTCAAGAGACAGTGTAAGCTAAATGTGAGGTAAATTTTCCTTTGCATAGAGATGAAGCGGATATTGTGAGTAGGTTGGGCTGGCATGAGTTGTCTCCTGTCTCTGCTTGTGTCAGAAGAGGTAGATGTGCTATGAAGAAGGTCCAAAGGGTGGGAAAGTGGAGACCGCCTCAAGATGAGATTATCAAGATTAACACCGATGGCTCCTCCAGAGGTAACCCAGGCCTTGTAGGGGTTGGTGGGGTAGGTCAAAACTATATGGGAGAGGTGGTTTTCTTCTTTTCGGTGCATAAAGGGAGGCAATATAATAATTATATGGAGGGACTTGCTATTCTTTATGCCCTGGAGCGGGCTTGGGAGTTGGGCCATAGGAAGGTTATTTGTGAATCGGATTCACAAATTATTGTTAATTTGTTGACTGAGCAGAAGGTGAGTGGGATTCGTTGGCAGCTGGTAGAGATTGTTCATTAGATTCTTTAGATTATTCTTTAATGGACCAAGTGTCTTTCATCCACATTCCTCGTGAATGGAATAGAGCAGCCGATTGTTTGGCTAAGTGGGTTTCAGAACATGATAGTGATTGGAAGATTGAAGGTTGGGAGCATCTCTCCCCGGATTACTATCAAGTCTTGTAGAAGATTCTTGCTAAGGACATGGATAGTTATGATGTTGGTTGATCTCGGTCTGGGCCTAGGGCTCTTTTTTTGGGGCCTTGGGGCTCTGATCCTCGTAATTTTTGTGTCTGATCTTCAATAAAGTTTTTACCCCTTTTATTCAAAAAAAAACTCTATTAGTGCAAACTCACCATTTTTATCTTCGAAGTTGCTATTTCTACCCTCAAACCCGCTATTTCTTCTATTAAATGCATAAAAAACACAAAAAAACACAAGAGCAGAAATCCAATTTTTTACCTTTCATACAGCGGTAGGAATGCATTTCATTGCTTCTAATAGTGTTTCCACTACTTCTTAGAGTGTTCTCGCATTTTCTTAAAATCACGTTGTTGCTGAAATAGACCTCCACTAAGGCATAAATCGACCTCTACTCCATTTTTGTTTGCCAGCAAGCATTTGGAATTTGAAAAAAAAATACTCAAAGAACAAAGAACGTAAGATATAACCTGTGAAATGGGTCCCGCCGAGCGTGCCAAAAAATGTGAGTGCAAATATGAGTGATTAAAAATTAAACTAATTAACCAAACAACCACAAAGAAATAAAAAAACTCAAGATTGGGATGCTAAAAAGAAAACAAATGAAGCATAATTGACAAAAACACAATAAATGCAACTCCATCCAATTTCTTGATTTGATTATCCCAGGATTTGATGTGTATTCAATGATGTTGTAGATGCTCGATTATGCTCCATGATATGTAATGCAAAGACTAATTTTTTGATTATACAAATGGATGGGTGATGGTGAGTTATAATTCTAGCATAGTAATTGTATGTTTATGCGAATGTGGATGAATTGCTTGAAAAAGAGAGGGTTTAAATAGAAAATGATGAAGAGACAAGAGGGCTTGAAAATGCAACACTTGTGGCAATCCTAAGAATGCCATGTGGAATGACATTCCACACAAGTGGTTCAAGAGGGAAAGACAAGTGTCCCAAAGGGGGACACATGTCTTGGGGAGGAATAGCATGTGTCCTTCAAGGACACATGTCTATTTGGGGAGTAACTACCCAAATTAGGATATTTTCCAATATTTGGAAAATAAGGAATGTGCACACACACGTGAGGGGGGAGGTTACAATGGATAGGATAAGGTTGGTTAGAGAGGATAGGGTTGGTTAGAACCCATTGGTTAGGATAGGGGTTGGGTTAGGAGGGTAGTTTAGGTTAGGAGACATGTGAGGTAATTAATTAATAAACTAGAGGAAAAGGACAAAATAAATAAAATAAAATAAAATAAATTTATTTTATTTAATAGAAGAAAGGTTTTAAAAAGGGACAATTAATTAACAAGGTTAATCAATTAATAGTCTAGGGACATGGCATTATTAATTAAATTAATATAGAGTGGGGATATGATGTCACAATATAATTAAATAATAAAAATTATTTAGCTAATGCGATAATCTAAGGAGATTAAATTTAATTAAATTAATTAGTCAATTTTAAGTGTCTACAACTACTTTCAAAAAAACAAATTCCACCCATACACATAAATATATTATTAAATCTAAAAAAGTAGTCATAGCACCCTCATGAGCTATGACCATATATAATTGGCACTCATAGATCATATATGATATGTGTGGGTAAATCTCACTCAAAGATACTTCAATAAAAAAATTCAAAAATTTACTAATATGTTCCATGAATTTTTAGAGTCACTATCATTATCATTTGTCTTGATATATATAAAAAATAAACAAAATTAAACAAACTGAACTCTAACCCTAAACCTCAAACTAATTGAACCTAACACTTATTAAATTACTAATGAGATGAAATCAATTAATAATATCATAAATAGTGATCATAATATAAACTCAATAATACTATAATACCAATATTAAGAAAATAATACAAATTATACATTAATTATTTTAAGAAATATAATAATGATAATTTCTATACAATAATATAATGATAACTTAATCAATGATGTCATAGTAATGCTAAAATATTCTTAGAATATTAATATTAATATTAATATTAATATTAATAGAGTACCCTAATTATACATTAATTATTTTAAGAAATATAATAATCATAATTTCTATACAATAATATAATGATAACTTAATCAATGATTCCAAAGTAATGCTAAAAATATTCTTAGAATATTAATATTAATATTAATATTAATAGAGTACCCTAATTAGTTGGACTATTGCCAGCTTGATCAAAGATTATTGTGATATGATTAAAGATTTGGATGAATTCAAAATCTCTCACGTTTTTCGGGAAGACAATAAAGCGGCGGATTTATTGGCCAATATGGTGGTGGGCTACGTGGCGGCAAAATGGTGGAGCAATCAAGACTCTTTCCCAAAAAACTTGTGCGACCTGGCATATGCTGATACCATTTCTACTTGTGGTAATTAATGAAGAACAATCATGATTTGATTAAGGTGTTGGGGAAATGGTTTCCTTTTGATTTCCCTATTCGAAGATCTAGAAACTTCCCTTGTGCTTGGATTTTCTGTCTTCTTGTGTGGCCCCTGTCTTGCTTTTGTTTGGAGAATTTTCTTGTGTGGCATTTTTCCTGCTTCTATTTGGTAACCTAAACCATTATTGTTGGGGACAAGAATAGGCAAGAACAACCCCCTTTTGATAAATGGAAGAAAAATAAAGAGGTGTGGCAGGAAACTGAAGATGGGGGAATGGTTCCCTTCTTGGAAAGACTCCATGGCCCTTCTCCTCTGCTCATAGAAACTTTTGTCAATGGTGGAAGAAAGGGGTTTTGAGGGCTTATGGTGTTGAATTTCAAGTGGATGAAACCCTAGTGGCTACGGTTACAGGTTTGGTTATGAATGGCATAAAGTTTTACAGAGACAAAAAACAGGGGAGGAAGACATGGCAAATTTTTTTGATAAAGATAAGGAGCATTTAAGAGTTAATAAAATAGCGGATGGTGGCTACAACATAAAGGACCTAATGGCTCCCTAAGTGGATATTGCCAAATTTATTATGAGGTACATTATGCTTGATAGAAGATATGCAAGTATCTTTTTTTCTTTTTTTTATCATTTTACCATCTTAAATAACTTTAGGCATGAGAAAGTTATTTTGATTCCATTCTATCTGGTTTCTTCTTTGGAGAATAGTCTAGAAAAATATGCCGAGAATTCAAATAATTTGGTCCTCCATGAAGGGCTTATTATGCTCATTATGGAGTATGCCAAAGCCCATGAAGTTGTGCCCTCTTTCTCTGAGAAAGGCCAAATTCCTAATACTAATGTTCAAGATGTCTTTGATACGGATATGGAGATGGAGGATATTGGGAGCGCCAAACCTCTTGTTGACCCTAATTACAAGCCGGTTGAAGAGGGTGAGATGTTGGTCACTCCTGAAACCCATAGAAGCAAGAACCCCCCCAGATGGGTTGTAAGTACATATAAATTGACTAGCAAGATGCTTTCTCAAACTGAGCCTTATTCAAAAAAGAAGAAGTTGGTTGCTAAAGACTACGGTCCCAAGAGCTTGGACCAAGAAATCAAATTGAACATTCCTCTTCATGTCCTAAAGGAGAAGTAGGGGACTCTGCTTAAAGATGTTGATAGTGGCTTATAGAAGGAAAGTACTTTGATGAATCTGGTGATGGAAGCGACTAGAAGCCAGGAGAACTGCTGGAAGTGGGTGGGGAAGGAGATTGATACCCTCAAAGAGGGGATTAAGGAGATAATTGATATCTTCATTGATTCGCCTGAGCCTAACAAAATGGAGAAGCTCATGACCATGACCCAAAATCTTTCCCATGATGTAGAGGTTATGAAATGTAATCATGAGCAAAGAATTGAGAAGGTTGAGCAGTCTATGGAGGAGATCAAGAATAACCTTAAGAATCTAGTACACATAAGCAAGGAGGCCATGAGAAATAGTATGGAGGGGCTAGAAAAGATTAATGCCATGGTGACGGAGTATAGATCCAATCCTATTGACAATGATTATCCTGGTGATAGTAACAGAAAGAAAGAACTGGGCAGTGAAGATTCTGTTGTGGGTGACAATAAAACTACGAGCCCTAGTTCTAGGACCAGAAGTAGGAGCAGCAATAAGGGTACCTCCAGGTTCATTATGGAGGACTTGGAGGAAATCAACAAGGTTACCATCCAAAAGAACAAGGAGCTGGTGCACTTGCTTAGTTGAGTGTTTGTATGTGCTTTGTTTTGTTTCCTGTTGTTTCTTTTTGCTTTTGATCTCAGTTTGGGGTGTTCCCCTATTTTTCTATTGGTTTCTATTTGGTTGGCTGTGGCCAGTTTCTGTAAAACTCTTGGTTTCACGTCCATATAAAACCCATTTATCTTTATCAAAAACATGTTTAAATTAATAATTTAATCTTATAATACTATACTAATTGTATTAATATTTATAATATTAAAATATCCTAATCAACATGTATATATTAAGTTAAGATTAAAATACTTTCCCCTTTATATTACAACTCCCACTGCTACTAGTATATATGTCTTAAATTTTAAACTATATAAATTATGTTGATATTGATTAAACTTGCCAACATGTATTGTGTACCTCAAAAATCATGGACTAACCACTATAATTCATTTGTAGAAAAACAAAGAATGTGACTATTTGTTTCATCCATTTTCCAAACATAATTTTCCTTTGGTTTTCCTCCTATGATGGGAAAATACGTCAAATGTTTTTTTTGTAAAAAAGTTATTATGGGTAAATTTACTTTTACTAAATCTATGAACAAAAGGAAATAATTTTAAGGGTCACACTTTTTAGAAACGTTGATAAAGATATATCAAATACACCTTTACTTCAACATGTAACAACAAGAAGAAACAAACAACATAATGTCAACAATACAATTGTCACCAAAAACCACTAGCTAGGGCATGAAAAAATAAATAGGGGTCATTGTCAGTAAATTAATAATGTCGAACAACAACAAGAAATAAATAGCTAAAGTAAATGATACAATTGCCACCAACAACACCCCACTAGCAAGGGCAAGTAAAAATAAATAGGGGTCACTGTTCGTAAATTAATAACATGGAACAACATGGCATAAAGTCAAAAATACAATTGCCACATACAATTGCCACCAACAACACACCACTATCAAGGGCAAGGAAAAATAAATAGGGGTCATTGTTGGTAAATTAATAACATGGAACAACAACAACAAACAAACAACATAAAGTCAACAATACAATTGTCACCAACAACCACTAGGTAGGGCATGAAAAAATAAATAGGGGTCATTGTTGGTAAATTAATAACATCGAACAACAACAAGAAACAAATAGCTAAAGTCAACAATACAATTGCCACCAACAACACCCCACTAGCAAGGGCAAGTAAAAATAAATAGGGGTCATTGTTTGTAAATTAATAACATGGAACAATATGACATAAAGTCAAGAATACAATTGCCACATACAATTTCCACCAACAACACACATCTATCAAGGGCAATGAAAAATAAATAGGGGTCATTGTTGGTAAATTAATAACATGGAACACCAACAACAAACAAACAAACAACATAAAGTCAACAATACAATTGTCACAAACAACCACTAGCTAGGGCATCAAAAAATAAATAGGAGTCATTGTTGGTAAATTAATAACGTCGAACAACAACAAGAAACAAATAGCTAAAGTCAACAATACAATTGCCACCAACAACACCCACTAGCAAGGGCGAGTAAACATAAATATGGGTCATTGTTCGTAAATTAATAACATGGAACAACATGGCATAAAGTCAACAATACAATTGCCACCAACAACACACCACTATCAAGGGCAAGGAAAAATAAATAGGGGTCATTGTTGGAAGATTAATAGCATGGAACAACAACAACAAAATAAACAAACAACATAAAGTCAACAATACAATTGTCACCAACAACCACTGGCTAGGGCATGAAAAAATAAATAGGGGTCATTGTTGGTAAATTAATAACGTTGAACAATAACAAGAAACAAATAGTTAAAGTCAACAATACAATTGCCACCAACAACACCCCACTAGCAAGGGCAAGTAAAAATAAATAGGGGTCATTGTTCATAAATTAATAACATGGAACAACATGACATAAAGTCAACAATACAATTGCCACATACAACACACCACTTTCAAGAGAAAGGAAAAATAAATAGGGGTCATTGTTGGTAAACTAATAACATGGAACAACAACAACAACAAACAAACAAACAACATAAAGTCAACAATACAATTGTCACCAACAACCACTAGTTAGGGCATGAAAAAATAAATAGGGTTCATTGTTGGTAAATTAATAACATCAAACAAAAACAAGAAACAAATAGCTAAAGTCAACAATACAATTGCCACCAACAACACCCCACTAGCAAGGGCAAGTAAAAATAAATAGGGGTCATTGTTCCTAAATTAATAACATGGAACAACATGGCATAAAGTCAACAATACAATTACCACCAACAACACACCACTATCAAGGGCAAGGAAAAATAAATAGGGGTCATTGTTGGTAAATTAATAACATGTAACAATAACAAACAAACAAACAACAGAAAGTCAAAAATACAATTGTCACCAACAGCCACTAGCTAGGGCATGAAAAAATAAATAGGGGTCATTGTTGGTAAATTAATAATGTCGAACAACAAGAAACAAATAGCTAAAGTAAACAATACAATTGCCACCAACAACACCCCACTAGCAAGGGCAAGTAAAAATCAATAGGGGTCATTGTTCGTAAATTAATAACATTGAACAACATGGCATAAAGTCAACAATACAATTTCCACCAACACACCACTATCAAGGGAAATGAAAAATAAATAGGGGTCATTGTTGGTAAATTAATAACATGGAACAACAACAACAAACAAACAAACAACATAAAGTCAACAATATAATTATCACCAACAACCACTAGGTAGGGCATGGAAAAATAAATAGGGGTTATTGTTGGTAAATTAATAACATCAAACAACAACAAGAAACAAATAGCTAAAGTCAACAATACAATTGCCACGAACTACACCCCACTAGAAAGGGCAAGTAAATCTAAATAGGGGTCATTGTTCGTAAATTAATAACATGGCATAAAGTCCACAATAAAATTGCCACTAAAAACACACCACTATCAGGGGCAAGGAAAAATAAATAGGGTTCATTTTGGTAAATTAATAACATGAAACAACAACAAACAAACAAACAACATAAAGTCAACAATACAATTGTCACCAACAACCACTAGCTAGGGCATGAAAAAATAAATAGGGGTCATTGTTGGTAAATTAATAATGTTGAACAACAACAAGAAACAAATAATTAAAGTCAACAATACAATTGCCACCAACAACACCCCACTATCAAGGGCAAGTAAAAATAAATAGGGGTCATTGTTTGTAAATTAATAACATGGAACAACATGATATAAAGTCAACAATACAATTGCCACCAACAACACACCACTATCAAGGGCAAGGAAAAATAAATAGAGGTCATTGTTGGTAAATTAATAACATGGAACAACAACAACAAACAAACAAACAACATAAAGTAAACAATACAATTGTCACCGACAACCACTAGGTAGGGCATGAAAAAATAAATAGGGGTCATTGTTGGTAAATTAATAACGTCGAACAACAACAAGAAACAAATAGCTAAAGTCAACAATACAATTGCCACCAACAACACCCCACTAGCAAGTGCAAGTAAAAATAAATAGGCGTCATTGTTCGTAAATTAATAACATAGAACAACACAACATAAAGTCAAGAATGCAATTGCCACCTACAATTGCCACCAACAACACACCACTATCAAGGGAAAGGAAAAATAAATAGGGGTCATTGTTAGTAAATTAATAACATGGAACAAAAACAACAAACAAACAAACAACATAAAGTCAACAATACAATTGTCACCAACAACCACTAGCTAGGGCATGAAAAAATAAATAGGGGTCATTATTGGTAAATTAATAACGTCGAGCAATGATAAGAAACAAATAGCTAAAGTCAACAATACAATTGCCACCAACAACACCCCACTAGCTAGAGCAAGTAAAAATAAATAGGGGTTATTGTTTGTAAATTAATAACATTGAACAACATTGTATAAAGTCAACAATACAATTGCCACCAACAACACACCACTATCAAGGGTATGGAAAAATAAATAGGGGTCATTGTTTGTAAATTAAAAACATGGAACAACAACAAACAAACAAACAAACAACATAAAGTCAACAATACAATTGTCACCAACAACCACTAGCCAGGGCATGAAAAATAAATAGGGGTCATTGTTGGTAAATTAATAACGTCGAACAACAACAAGAAACAAATAGCCAAAGTCAACAATACAATTGCCACTAACAACACCCCATTAGCAAGGGCAAGTAAAAATAAATAGGGGTCATTGTTCGTAAATTAATAACATGAAACAACATGGCATAAAGTCAACAATACAATTACCACAAAAAACACACCACTATCAAGGGCAAGGAAAAGTAAATAGGGGTCATTGCCGGTAAATTAATAACATGGAACAACAACAACAACAACAAACAAACAAACAAGATAAAGTCAACAATACAATTGTCACCAACAACCACTAGCTAGGGCATGAAAAAATAAATAGGGGTCATTGTTGGTAAATTAATAACGTCGAACAACAACAAGAAACAAGTAGCTAAATTCAACAATACAATTGCCACCAACAACACCCCACTAGCAAGGGCAAGTAAAAATAAATAGGTGTCATTGTTCGTAAATTAATAACATGGAACAACATGGCATAAAGTCAGCAATACAATTGCCACCAACAACACACCACTATCAAGAGCAAGGAAAAATAAATAGGGGTCATTGTTGGTAATTTAATAACATGGAACAACAACAAGAAACAAACAAACAACTTAAAGTCAATAACACAATTGTCACCAACAATCACTAGCTAGGGCATGAAAAATAAATAGGGGTCATTGTTGGTAAATTAATAACGTTAAACAACAACAAGAAACAAATAGCTAAAGTCAACAGGACAATTGTCACCAACAACACCCCATTAACAAGTGCAAGTAAAAATAAATAGGGGTCGTTGTTTTCTTAAATTAATAACATGGAAAAACATGGCATAAAGTAAACAATACAATTGCCACCAACAACACACCACTATCAAGGGCAAGGAAAAATAAATAGGTGTCATTTTTGGTAAATCAATAACATGGAACAACAAGAACAAACAAACAAACAAACAACATAAAGTGAACAATACAATTACCACCAACAAGCACTAGCTAGGGAATGAAAAAATAAATAGGGGTCATTGTTGGTGAATTAATAATGTCAAACAACAACAAGAAACAAATAGTTAAAGTTAATAATACAATTGCCACCATCAACACCCCACTAGCAAGGGTAAGTATAAATAAACAGGGTTCATTGTTCATAAATTAATAACATGGAACAACATGGCATAAAGTCAATAATACAATTGCCACCTACAACACACCAATATCAAGGGCAAAGAAAATTAAATAGGGGTCATTGTTGGTAAATTAATAACATGGAACAACAATAACAAACAAATTAACAACATAAAGTCAACAATCACCAACAACCACTAGCTAGGGTAAGAAAAAATAAATATGGGTCATTGTTGGTAAATTAATAATGTTGAACAACAACGAGAAACAAATAGCTAAAGCTAACAATACAATTGCCACCAACAACACCCCACTAGTAAGGGCAAGTAAAAATAAATAAGGGTCATTGTTCATAAATTAATAACATGGAACAACATGGCATAAAGCCAACAATACAATTGCCACCAACAACACACCACTATCAAGGGCAAAGAAAAATAAATAGGCGTCATTGTTGGTAAATTAATAACATGGAACAACAACAACAAACAAACAAACAACATAAAGTCAACAATACAATTGTCACCAACAACCACTAGCTAGGGCATGAAAATCAGTGTTGGTAAATTAATAACGTCGAACAAGAACAAGAAACAAATAGCTAAAGTCATCACAATGGAGAGCGGGGAGGAGAAGGGGAGTGGTCAGGCCCAAAATTCAATTTTTTTGGGCAAGAGCTCTGGTTTAGCGCCAAGATAGTATGCTGCAAGAGATTCAGAGTGTCATGTAGAAGGGGGGAGCTCAGATGGTAAGGATCTCGATGCTCCTTTGGATTCGGGGGACCTAGGGGGACGTCCAAGACCACGTGAGGAGCAGATTGCAAGAGGCAGTGGGAATGGTCAGGTTCAAATTTTAAATTTGGGAGGCGGCAAACTAGAAGCAATTCTAGGAGAGCAAGTGGCAAGCAGTTCAGAGGACACTGTAGAATGTAAAGAATCTTTTGGGAGGGATCTCGAGAATCCGCTGAGATCAGAGGGTCTTAAGGTGGGACCCAAATCGAATGGACACATTGGCAAGTGGTCCTCTTTGTTTGGGGTCAAACCTAAAGGTAAGTCGTCCTTGCCCCTAGTTAAAAATACCTCGAATGCGTCTCAGGGCAAGTTCACCATTTCTGTTCCTAACCAAATCATAGACCATAATATTGTTAGAATGGAAAATACTTTGATTGGTAATTTTTTTGGGATGAGACCAAATATTGAGGTTGTTTGTGGGATTGTTAAGAGGAAGTGGAACTTGAAAGGTCAAGTAGATGTGGTTGCCATGAGCAAAGGATGTTTGTCCTTCTCTTTCTCTTGTGAGGAGGATCGCATAAACATCTTGTGCATTGGTTCTTGGGCGATAGGAAAATATATCATGTACATCCAGAAGTGGTACCCTAACGCGGGAAGAGAATTTTTTTTTTTGGTCCAAGTTCCTGTCTGAATGAAGCTACCTGGGCTTCCAATGGAATATTGGGAGGAAGATGTGCTTGCAGGAATAGCTAATGCCTTCAGGGAGCTTATTGCTATTGATCTAGTCATGACATCCATAAGAAGGCTTATTTATGCCAGGATATGTGTAGGAGTTGGACCCAAAACATATATTCTAGAGGAGATAGAGATAGAATCAAAACTTGGAAAATGGAAGCAAAATATTGTTTATGAAACAATCCCGTTTGCCTACTTTCAGTGTAAAAAAGTAGGGCATTGGGCTAAAAAATGTCCAAGTAATGTGGTCAAATCTCAATCCCAAACTAAAGTGTGGAAAAAGGTAGACAACTCTTTGAAAGCTTCGGATTCTGATAATCAGGATCAGGAAAAATAGTCCCAAGTTGGAAGGACAAAGGAAGAGTTCATCAGAGAGTTGGGAAATGAATCGAAGAAAGTAGATAATGAAAAAATCACCCATCAGGAGAAGGAGCAGAATGGAAAGGATTTAGATTATGGAGAAAGAGAATCACAAGTTAGCAGCCAAAAAGAGGAAACAGAAGAGGATAAGATAGATCAAAACTCAGATAATAATGAGAATAATGGAGATAATCAATCCAAAGACAATAAAGAGGAAGGAGACAAATTTAACTTAGTATCTAATTCACTTGAATTAGATAAGGAAATAGACTGGATCCAAGATGCTCAACCTGATAACATTCTGGATCAAGGGTTGTCGAAGATCTCATTAGCCTCCCCAGCTAAAGTAAGGCAGACTTTTCCGAAGGAAAAAGAGCTAAAATGGGGAGATGAGGAAGACATCAAAAAGGCACTGGGAAAGAGTGAGTCCAAGCAGGAAGAAGAAGAAATAGTGGAGGATAAAAGAAAGATCAAGCAAAAAAAAGAATAACAACAATATCAATAATAGCACATCAACTAGAAATACCAGAATCAGGCTTGGGGATGTGGGAGCGCAACATACCTCTCCAGGAAGATATTCAAATGCAAAGAAGAGGACAATGGAAACAAGCAAGAATATTGCAGATGGGACTCAAAGAACCATCTTCGAGGTAGGTATTTCTAAAAAACCATGAAGATCATCTCTTGGAATATTAGAGGATTGAACAATCCTCATAAACACGATTTAATAAAAAGTATGATGAGAGACAAAAACTTGGATATTTTTTTGATTCGAGAAACCAAGATGTCAAAAGATAAGGTAGAAGGATTGAAGATGTTAAATAATGGAGGAGTTAGTGGTGGTAGTTCAGAAGGTGCCTCAGGAGGTATTGTTACTTTCTGGAACAAAAACACTGTAGAAGGAGAAGTGTTGATTCAAGACAACAATCTGGCTTGTATCAGATTTAAGCATTTGAAAGATAGTACTTCATGGGTCTTAACTAATGTTTATGCTCCTAACACTAAGACTGGCAGAAGTGATTTTTGAAAAAAACTAACCTTGTTAAGAAGTAGGTTTGCTGAAGATAGTTGGGTGATTATGAGAGACTTCAATACCCCTTTGAAGGAAAACGAGAAAAAGGGAGGGAGCCAAACTAATCTGGAAAGTAGATTGGACTTAATGGAATTTATCAATAATAATGCTCTCCATGACCTGGAGTTGCAAGGAGTTAAATTCACCTAGAATAATAGAAGGAGTGGCAAGGATTTAATTCAGGTAAGACTTGACAGAGCCCTTATCTCCCTAGACTAGTTTAATCTTTACTTCTGTTCTTTATCTGTTCACATAAGGGAAGGATCGGATCACTATCCTATATCCTTTACGACAGAGGCCAAGAATAGAAGGAAACACTTCCCTTATAGATTTGAAAAATGTGGACTAAACACCCGGATATGGAAAGCAAAATCAAGGAATGGTGGCAAGTCAGTATTGAAGGAAATGCCATGTACAAAGTTGTCAAAAAGGTGAAGTTTGTGAAAGAAAATGTTAAAAGGTGGAATAAGGAATTCTTTGGGAACATATTTGCCTCGAAAGCTACTATTCTCTCAGAGCTAAAAGATATTCAGGATGAGATACAAAATAATGGATATACTAATACTTCAAGAGATGCTGAAGATGAAATCCTTATGAGATATCATGAGATAATAGCAAAAGAAGAAACCTTTTGGAAACAAAGGTCAAGAAATGTATGGTTGAAGGAAGGGGACATAAACACTAAATAATTTCATATGTCCACTCTAAAACATAAGGCCAACAACAGAATATCACAGATTAAAGTGAACGACAGAAGTGTTGAAGAGGAAGAACCTATGAGTAGGGTTGCTATGGAGTTCTTCTCCAACCTCCTTGCTAAGGATCAGAATTTGGATAAGCAGGCCCAAAAGAACCTTATGGATTGTATCCCAACTATCTTGGAGGCAGATCAAAATTCTCACCTGATTGCTATCCCTTCCAATGATGAGATTCTGAAAGCTGCCAACTCCTTTGAAGGCAACAAGGCGCCAAGTCCGGATGGTTTTCCCATGTTCTTTTTTCAAATGTATTGGCATATTATTAGAGATGATGTGTCCAGAGCTGTGAAAGATTTCTTTGATGCTAGAAGAATTTTGAAAGAGATAAATGACACTTTTATTGCTCTTATCCCCAAAAAGAAGGGAGTCGATTCCGTGGATCTTTTCAGACCTATAAGTCTTTACAACTCTCTTTACAAGATTATTTCCAAGGTTCTTACCTCTAGAATCCTGAAGTTGCTTCCTTCTATCATTTCTCCTCAGCAAAGTGGTTTTGTCCCTAGTAGACAAATCTTGGACTTTATAATCTCAGTCCATGAAAACATTCATTCTTTGTCTAATGCTAAAAAAGAAGGCTTTCTTCTGAAGCTTGACCTTTCTAAAGCCTATGATAGAGTGGATTGGGATTTAATGATGGAATTTCTCTCCGCTTTTGGTTTTTATTCTAGAATCTTTATGCCATTAGCCTTTTTAGAATTCCTGCCAAGTATGCGGAAGCTATTGAAAAGATCCAAAGAACTTTTTTGTGGACAGGGGTTGAGGAGAAGAAGAGAATGAATCTAATTGTGTGGGACAAGGTCTATAAGCCAATAAGAAAGGGAGGTCTGGGTCTTAGAAGAATAAGAGATATGAATGAATACCTTATGGCCAAGCAGATTTGGAGAGGGTATAAAAACCAGGGAGAATGGAAACTGATATGGGACAACAAGTATAAAAGGCAATGTCCACTTCTAAGCTTCCTCAAAGTGGAAGATATCCCAATTGGTTCCAATATCTGGAAAAATGTATCTAGAACAAGAGATTTAATTGTCAGAGGTGAAAAATGGAAGATGGGGAAAGGGAACCTTATCAAATTTTGGGAAGACTCTTGGTTGCTCGAGTCCCCTTTGACTGAAAATCCTAAGTGGAGTAGATTTCAGAATCAGTGCAAGGAAAGATATGGATCTATGGTGGGTGATTACTGGCAAGATGGATAGTTGAAGGATTTATCTCAGGTGGATCATTCCTTGGGAAGTCTGAACAAAATAATGAATTCCATGGTAGTGGTGGAAGATGAAGATCAATTAATTTGGAAACTCACAGAAAATGGTAAATTTACTGTGGCCTCTCTTTATTATCAACAATATTCTAAAATGGAGAGCCCATGATGGGCAAAGGCCTGGATGAAAGGCCTTATCCCTAAAATTAATATTTTTTTTGGACAACCCTTCAAGATAAAATTCTAACTATTGATAATCTCAGAAAAAGAGGTATGTGTATGCCTAGTGTTTGATTTCTTTGCATGCAGAATGAGGAGAGCATCAACCACTTGCTCTTTCACTTCCCTTTCTCTGCTGATGTATGGGGAAGATGTCTGGATCATTTCAATATCAGTTGGAGTTTCCCAGAGTCAGCCCAAGAGGTTTTTAATTCTTGGCAACATCCATCAAGGAACAAGTCTACTATTTTGTTGTGGAAATTAGCTTTACCCCATATGTGCTGGGGTATATGGAAAGAGAGAAATGAAAGAGTATTCAGAGAGAAGGTGTCTAAGGCTCAAATTGTGTTTGAGAAAATAAAAAGAAATATAGTGGAAAATATACAAGGATGATCAATCAATCTTCAAGAAATGGAGATTAAAAGGTCGAGAACACTTTTAGACCAATCCTAGAGAGGGTGTGATATGGGTAAGTCCCCCCAATGGTTGGATGAAAATTAACTTTGACGGTGCATCAAAGGGTAATCCTGGTATTGCAGGATGTGGTGTGGTCCTGAGGGACGAATGGGGAATATGCAAAATTATAAAAATCATACCTATGGGAAATCAGACAAATCATGTAATTGAGGCTATGGCTGCATACCATGGGATGGTCCTTTCTAAGGAAGCCAACTACACCAAAGTCTGGTGTGAAGGAGACTCATTGAATATAATCAATTGTTTG